>NC_064253.1:69451128-70092556 GCF_003254725.2 Canis lupus dingo
AAGAAGAAGAAAGAAGAAGAAAGAAGAAAAACCTGGATTTTGCTCCAGTAACAATTACTCTACATCTCTCAGTAGTTTAAAACAACAAAGGTTTATTTATTGGTTATTAGTCTTCAGTTGGCAGGGGGAGCTTTCCTAATTGTTACTTGGAGCCAGATTCATGCTGAAGCCACCATCTTTAATGTTGTTTGTCTCTGCATGAGAGGGAGGGAAAGAGCAGGGAAATAGATCTCTGGTAGGTTGCAAGTCCACCCACTAAATTTCCCGGCATGGTAGAGATACATATTACTTATCTTTATAACTCACTGGCCAGGACTATTCTCCTGTTCCACTGGACCACAACATTGCTTGGTGAGCATAAGTTACATTCATCCAAAGGAGACAACCTTAAGGAATTTCTCTACTTACAGAGCAAGAGAAAGAGTCTTGAACAACAACAACAACAACAACAACAAAAAAAAAGATAATGAAAGAAGTTGATGAAGTATTTCAGAGTATAGTTTAAGACAGATTTTCCCGCACTCTGATCATTGAAATACTCTTTTCAGACTTCTCTTTTAAATTTCTTTCTCTTTGGAAGGTGGGACAAGGATTACTGGGAATTCTGTGCTGACCTAAGTTTTGCTATGATCTTCTAATTTTTCACCATTTCCCTCTTTCCAACCTAAGGTCACATTTTTTTTTTTTTTTGGATGGATTGTTGATTCACTATGTCTGGAGCTCTCACCTGTGTCACTCTTTCTAGCTGAAATCCTTCCTGTTTCCTGACATGTTTCTGGTTGGTGATCAACTTTTCCTTTCTTTCATAGTTTAAGGAGGTTAGACAAGAATCATCCCATCTGACCTTTTGTGGTTTCACTCCTGGTGTTCTCTTGCTCAGACTTTTGTGCCTACCTTCGAGGAGCCCCACCCCTGGGTGGTGAATGGACTTTCCTCCTCTCTCTATTACTGTCAACTCTTCTCTCAAAGCCAGTTACCCTGATCAGCCCATAAACCAATTTCTTCATCTCACTTAAGGAACATGACAAAGTATGATGTACACAGGATTTGGAGTGCAACAGGATGTGTAAAATCCCGGCTCTACCAATCTAGCCATGTGGCCTTGGGTGAGTTCCTTCTTACCTCACTCAATCTTCTTTTTCTCATCTGTAAAGGAAGTGACACAAAACCTCATAGACCAGTTACGACAGTTATAGGAGAAGACAGTAAGTAGTACATGAATATTGCTTCTTGTGTCATTTGCATACCTTACCACCCCAAGACGTAATGACTCAAAACATAAATAGCATGTCATGGCTCACAAGTCTTTAGATCTGCTACGATGTTCTGATGTGGCCAGGCTTAGATAATCTCAGGTGGGCTCCCACATGTGTTAATAATAGTTTACTGGTAGGTCAGTTGGGGCTGGCTAGTCTAGAACAGCCTCACTGATTGTTTGGCAGTTAGCTAACTACAGGCTTGGGCAACAAAGGCGAGTTGACCATGCGTCTGTCAATACCTAGCTAGATAGAGTGGGCTTGACTTCATGGAAGCTGACAAGGTTCCAAGGAAGAAACTGTAAGTGTGCAAGGCCTCTTGGGCCTAAGTTCAAAACTGGCACAGGGTCTCTTTTGCCATTCTGTTGGCACAGTCCCAGGCTACGCCAAATTTCTGGGTTGGCAAAATAGACTCCACTTCTGATGGGGGAAGCTGTTAAGTAGCATTACAAAGGCTGTTGGTACAGGAACTTGTGGGACCTTCTTTCTTTTTTTTTAATTTTTTTTTTATGATAGTCACACAGAGAGAGAGAGGCAGAGACACAGGCAGAGGCAGAAGCAGGCTCCACGCATCAGGAGCCCGATGTGGGATTCGATCCCGAGTCTCCAGGATCGCGCCCTGGGCCAAAGGCAGGCGCCAAACCGCTGTGCCACCCAGGGATCCCGGAACTTGTGGGACCTTAGAGCCATTTGTGCAAACGGTTTGCCAGAGTTCCACTTTCTTTCTTCTGCTCTCAAGTTTTTCCTACTTTAGTTCTGGTCCCTCCCTTTGTGAACTTCTTAAAGTCAGGGTCTATATATTACACATCTCTATATTCCACATTTTCTGATCATCAAATGAACACAGCTATCATCACCACCATTCATTAAATGCTGAATTTATTCCAGACTCTGTTTTGATCATTCTTCAATACATCATGTTGTCCTAACAACTGCTCTCTTTGTGGTTGCAACTCTTGACTATTCTCATGCACTTAGTAGGTGCCCAGTAAAAATCTATTAAATGAACTTATTTTTCTTCTGCCCCTGACTAATCTGCAGAGTTAACATCTTCTCTGTGGTTCCAGGAGATGGATCCAGAAGTGAGACGGTGAGTCAGTCATTCCCATCTCTGACTTCTCCCAATACCCACTTCTGTGGCTCACCTGTCTCACCTGCAATTCACCCTACAGACTTGTTATCCTGGGTTGAATTCAGCCTCCCATGAACTCTTGTAATACTTCTCATGCCCCGCAGTGCCTGTATTACTCATCTTGCTCACCCACACACCTCCTACTCCACTCTGCTCATGTCTTTGCCCACAATCCTCCCAGGCCTTTGCTTATGGGAGTTTATCACAGTTATTTTTCAGAGAGAAATGCCATAAACCTTTATGCTTAGTCATGAAGAGCAATAATAATAGCAATGTCTTTGTAGTGCCAAATACCTGTCCTGACATCTCATTTAATTTCTAGAACCACCCTGATAGATATGAGATACAGATACAATAGTCTCCATTTACAGACATCACTACCATGGAGAGGGTTAGCAGCTTGCTCAAGGTCACACAATACAATGGTGTTCAAGATGGGAATTGGAGGAAACTCAGGATTTATGATTTAAAGGCCAGCAGTGGCTCCATCCTCTTACTCAACCAGATCTATTCTGAAGCTTCATATGTTTCTCCAGCTTCTTAGTCTATTGTCCAGCAATGCTAACTCAACATGATCAAGGAACATCTAATTGACATCAACTGTATGCCAGGCACAATTCCAAA
This sequence comes from Canis lupus dingo, assembly GCF_003254725.2. Taxonomy (NCBI): domain Eukaryota; kingdom Metazoa; phylum Chordata; class Mammalia; order Carnivora; family Canidae; genus Canis; species Canis lupus. The sequence goes on from NC_064253.1 coordinate 69,454,141, forward strand.
ATGGGAGACATGCAACATCTCTCCATCTAAGGGAAGGCACTTATGTGTTGTATATGAGAGCGCTTTGTGTTTAAGCAGCCCTGGTTTCTAGTCAAGTTTCTATCCCTTGCCTGTTTTGATATCTTGAGTAATTTCTATATACAATTTTTTTTTTCGGTTTCTTCACCCTCTAGAAGTGAGTATTAACCTTCACACCACAGGTTTATTAGGACAATTAAATGAGATGATGGAAATAAAGCTCTGACACATAGGGGCCACTCTACAGGGCTACTATTATTGTTGTTGTTATTAATAAATATAAACAAGGTAAGAATGAGTCATGTTAGTCACAATTACTCAACCCTTCCCTGTTAGATCTTCATCACATTTATGTCTTTATTATTCATTCCTTGTTTGTCAACCAGAGATATAAACCTTTTTTTGTTTTATGTACCTAGTTCCAGGATGACCCTTTTTTTTTACATATTTTTTAAATTGGAGTTCAATTTGCCAACATATAGCATAACACCCAGTGCTCATCCCATCAAGTGCCCCCCCTCAGTACCCCGTCACCTAGTCACCCCCAACCCCCGCCCACCTCCCTTTCCACCACCCCTTGTTCGTTTCCCAGAGTTAGGAGTCTCTCTGTCTCCCTTTCTGATATTTCCCTTCTAACTCAAAGTAGTAATTTGAGACATTCATGACATATCTGGGTCCCTTAAGTGCATTTTTTTTCCTTATGCAAAAGTACACATGAGCTAGAAAGGTAGCCTTGGAAAATAATTGATATCCAAAAAAGTCTAAGAAAATGAAACAATGAGTTCTTCATCTCTGGACTCACATGGGGCCCAATTTCTGAATACTAAACACAGCAGCTTGGACTATGATATTAAGAAGAGTAGTTGGTTCAAACCCTTATGATCTAAAATTCTTTAAAGTCAATTTTACATATATTATAGCTTTCTATATTCTGAGATGTATTAAGAATCCACAAAAGTTAAACACTAATCTAGACAAATCATAAGGTATTTCCCTCCAGTGTTTCAACTTCTGCAATAAGTGATTCAGTATTTTTTTTGCTGGATTAGTTTTGTGCTTCTTTGCTTCCAAGAAGGTTTGCATTTCTTTCTTTCTAGTTAGCTGTCTCAACACCCATGTGGGTTAAAGTTATATGTCATTTATAAAACTAGATTGAAGAAATTGGACTCAGAGGGGTAAAGTAGCATGCCCATTTGTAAAGTTAATGATAGAAAAACTATAAATCATTCCTCAATAAAGTCGTTAAAAAAACAACCAGACAAGAAAGTCTGATGCACGTTCCCTGACACTAGTGCTCTTCCACCCCAACTCAGCCACCTGTCTACCCCAGTGGCTGTGCTGGAATAAGAAAAGAAGAGACCAAGGCTGGTCTAATCAAGGCATTTCCTTCCACACTCAGCTATGCAGGAGCACTTGTAAAGCAAGACTTTCTTCTTGAGGATTGGAGAATTGGAAAGAACTGAATGGAACCATAGAAGACAGATCACTCTGTGAAGGAGCAAGGAAGAGACTGAATAATTCAGTGAAATTTAATGGGCTTTTCAGAATATGCCAGCAATCTGTTCCCATTCTCAAATCAGATGCCACCAAGCCAGCACTCTTCCTGTCTGTCTGATCCATTTGAGCAGTCTCACTGGGGGACAAATGATGGTTCTTCCTCGAAGGTGGAGGGCCCTGTCCTTAGGTTGTCTTTTGAGAAACTCATTGTAAATGCTGGGGTAGATTTGCATGGGTATTGGTGGGGCTAAGTGAGGTAGTAAGATTCTTGAGGATTCCCTCTTTTTGGACCAACGGTTATATACTACAGTGACAGAGATGTACTAGGTAGAGGTTCCTGGCTTCCTCACAACTAGCTCTCATCTGTGATGTCATGATCCCAGTTACCATTCTGGATGTCAGCTTACCATTAATAAAACAAGAAGGTTGGACCCTTATCCCAAGCATCCCTTGAGTTATTAAATTTCATGTTTTTCAGTCACTTAGTAAAGAACTCTCCTCAGTACTTACTTGAATGAGACAATCTAGTTACATCACCCACCTTGCACAGATTAATCCACTTGAGCCTCATTTTTTTCATCTGCAAAATGAACACAAAAGATGGCACATCTTATAGACTGTTGGAAAAGGCTGGATCAGTTCTTGCACATAAAATTCTTTGTTGCTGACCTTCGTACCTAGCACTCAAATTTTAGCTGCCATTGTTACCATTATTGGTATTGTCTTTGTTCTGAATTTTTTCCCTATTCACTGGCCCGTGAGCCTCTGAGGCCAGAGCAAGATGTAAAGTGAAATTGCATCCCTATGGACATGTTGGGCCTCCAAGAAAAATGAACACTCCACATCCTCAGGGCTATCAATTAGTAACATTTGCTATGGAGAATCAACTCCCCCAAAGAAAGAGAAGTATTCAATTTCAAGCATGAGAAAAGAGAAGGAAACAAAGATTAGTCACAGCCCTAAAATGTTCAAACGCCATCCGTGTTATTATCTCAGCAGCCAGGTATCCAATGCTTCCACAGCTATTTAGCATAATGGAGAGTTGCTGACAAGCTTCTCAGCAGAGCTCTCACTTGCAGGTGTATAACCACAGTATTAGCTAGAACTTTATTTGAACAACATACTCTTCTCATGACTAAGTTGAGGGACTTTTGCTTTCAGGCAAAGCACCATCTGCTTAATATAGAAATGCTGGCTTTGCATTGCTTATATGTCTGTGCTAGATCACCCAGGAAGATTCGAGCTCCCCTTCTCCAACACATGGGGTTGGAACAGAGTCACGTCCCCTTTTGGTTGGTTTCTCATCCTATTCTGCAGCACTTTATCCCCAAACAGGTTCAGTTTCTCACTTGTCTCATGTCCTTCCACTCAGACAGTAGAAATAGTGAACTGAGACTGTGTATCTCCTTTATTTATTTGATTATAAACATAAAATATATTCTATAAGAAAATTCAAGTAATAGATAATTCAAAAAAAATGTAAAACTACTTACCCAAATATACACCCCAATCTCAACAAGCTCATACTCTGAAGATTGTGACTATTAATGGTACAGACACTTCTGTCTGTAATTTATAATTGTAATTGGATGGGAAAAATGTATTTGATAGAATTCGTTATATAAAGGGTATTTGTTTGTGAGTGTGTTTCAGTTAGAAAATGAGCTCCTTTTCTCCGCATCCTCTCCAACATTTGTGGTTTCCTGCCTTGTTAATACTGTTGGTGGGAATGTGAACTGGTGCAGCCACTCTGGAAAACTGTGTGGAGGTTCCTCAAGGAGTTAAAAATAGACCTGCCCTAGGACCCAGCAATTGCACTGCTGGGGATTTACCCCAAAGATGCAGATGCAATGACACACTGGGACACCTGCACCCCGATGTTTCTAGCAGCAATGTCCACAATAGCCAAACTGTGGAAGGGGCTTCGGTGTCCATCGAAAGATGAATGGATAAAGAAGATGTGGTTTATGTATACAATGGAATATTACTCAGCCATTAGAAATTACAAATACCCACCATTTGCTTCAACATGGATGGAACTGGAGGGTATTATGCTGAGTGAAATAAGTCAATCAGAGAAGGACAAACATTATATTGTCTCATTCATTTGGGGAATATAAATAATAGTGAAAGGGAATAGAAGGGAAGGGAAAAGAAATGGGTAGAAAATATCAGAAAGGGAGACAGAACATAAAGACTCCTAACTTTGAGAAACGAACTAGAGGTGGTGGAAGGGGACGTGGGTGGGGGGTGGGGGTGACTGGGTGACGGGCACTGAAGGGAGCACTTGACGGGATGAGCACTGGGTGTTATTTTGTATGTTGGCAAATTGAACACCAATAAAAAATAAATTTATTATTAAAAAATAAAATTTGTTTTTCACTTTAAAAAAAAAGAAAAGAAAATGAGCTCCTAAGTAAAAGAAAAAGAAAAAAAGAAAAACAAACAAACAAAAAACGAAAAACAAACAAACAAACAAACAAAAAAACCAGGAGCCCTAGTTATGGCAAGAAAAGCTTGGGAGGGAATAAACACAAGAGTTGCATTATTACACCAAGGTGGAGAAAGGGAGAGAAGAGGGGAAGGAAGTGATGTGGAAGCCAGCAAGATGGCAGGAGGCCATATTTGTTTCCATGCCACCCTTACAGAGTCAAGAATCTTCAGCAACATCAACAAAAATAAGAAAAGACTCAGGTATGAGTTAATACTTGGAGATAAAAGGATAAAAAGATTGAATTTGGCATTGAATTTCAAATGAGCTTTAATGGAAACAGCATGAGTACATGTAGAAACATGTATATTGACAAGAACATAAAGGGAAAAGTCCTGAAATTTGCAGATGTCACAGGAAGGCTTTTCAATACTAAGAGTAGGTTTGGGCCAAGGTAAACTAGGCTTCCAGGGTCAAGTTCCTCAGCTACTGATATACATATATGTGTATAGGTAATGCTTTGTTACTGTATCTGGGTAAATACATGTGTAAACATGTCTATACCTTCATATGTGCATATAATACATCTACATCCACAAAAATATGCTATTGTTTTGTGACTTGTTCTTTTTTAGTCAGAAATATTTTATGACATCGATTCATTGTATTTCAAAAATATTTAGTGTTTGCCTGCAATGAGCCAGGCACTATGCTGCAAGCATTAGAATGCAGCCATGAAGATCAAATGATCTACCTATCATTCTATGTAATGACCACATTGAATTCCATAGTGGAAAGTTTTGTTTCATTTCATTCTGTTTCATTTTGATAATAAGTCCTTCAGTGATAGACATTCAGGTTATTTTTAGTCTTTTGGCTGTTACACAGAATACTCCAATGTACTGGTATATTTGTGCATATGTGCAAATATTTTTGAAGGTAGTTTTCTTGAAGAGGATTGGAAGAGTCAGGGCACACACATATTTTCAAATTAAATCTATTGCCAAATTCACCTCCAAAAAGCTAATGTCATGAACACTTTTCTCCATTAAATCTCAAATAACTAAAGACTATTGTAGAAGCAGAACCCCACTTAAAAAAAAAAAAAAGAAAAAGAAAAAGAAAAAAATGGGCAGCCCCGGTGGCCCAGCGGTTTAGTGCCCACCTTTGGCCCAGGGCATGATCCTGGAGACCCAGGATCAAGTCCCACATCAGGCTCCCTGCATGGAGCCTGCTTCTCCCTCTGCCTGTGTCTCTGCCTCTCTCTCTCTCTCTCTCTCTCTCTGCCTCTCATGAATAAATAGTCTTAAAAAAAAAAAAGAAAAAGAAGCAGAACCCCATTGGATCCTGTCAGGAATATTGATGATGATGTTGATGATGATGCTCTTTAACATGGATTATATTCTTAAATGTGCCGTGTATTTGGCCTTGTATCTTTCAAACCTTGTGGATGTTACACATGAGGTAAAGCAGACTCAGAAATTAAAGTAACTTGTCCAAAGACACGGCAGAGCCAGAATTTGAAAACTTTCCTATCATGCTCCAAAGCTCACTCTACTACTTCATCATATGCAGGGTTTGTCATTTACTATTATTATGAGGTGCTCCACTAGGAAAAACTACGGTAAATGCGAGAGTTCTATGACCAAGTGACTTTGAGAAACATTATAGACCGTCTGTACATTTTTGGAGATTTACAATATCCATTAACGGGGGCACCTGGGTAGTTCAGTGGTTGAGTGTCTGCCTTTGGCTCAGGTCATGATCCCAGGGTCCTGGGAATGAGTGATGCTTTCGGCTCCCCACAGGGAGTCTGCTTCTCCCTTTGCCTATGTCTCTGCCCCTCTCTCTGTCTCTCATGAATAAATAAATAAAATCTTTAAAAAAAAAAAACACAACAATGTTCATTAACTAAATAATTCCTCTGGGAAGATATTTAACCAAGCCAAAAAGGCATTTCTCAAACTTATTTGATTGTGGAACCCTTTCATTAAAAACATGTCTGTTCTGAGGAACGCACTTTGATAAATGTCCTTTGTACATTACATATCTCTATGACTCCTTCATAGAATCTCAAGCATTTTTATAGGTTTTTAAATATCACCTATACCAAAAGATTGATATGGATAATACTCCTCCCTCCATTCTTTGCTAGAAGATCTGCAGATATGGGAGCTTACTACCTAGTGGGCCAGCCAATTCCATTTTGGGATAGCCCTGTTGTTAGAAAATTGTTTGTTTCTTATAAATTCAACTCCCATAATCCTGTGTAATTTATTTACTGACTGTCACCCATTTGCACTTGCACAGAGTATGCTAAATCCCACTTTTCCCTTCAAATTTTTGAAGCCAGTAATTACATCTTAGTCCATCTGTCATCATCTTATCCCTACATTTCATGGGCCAAGTTTTCCTTTTACCTGCTCTTACCTTATCTCCTTACTCTCAGAATGGTTATCTCTTGAATATACTACTATTGGTCTGTATTGGCATCAAAGTGAGATACTCAGAACTGGACACTCCATGCCAGCTGTGGGCTGACCATCATAAATGAAATAGACAGAACCAATCTTTCTCATGCTCCAAACATTCCATTTCTATCAACATATCTGAGGTTGGAACAATTTCATTTTGTAGCCACAGCATACTAGAACTCCAACTGTACTTAGTAATAATTCAACCTTCTAAATAACTACTGAAGGGTTGTTGATGATTGCAACTTTTGAAGAAATCAGACATGCAAGTGATTATGAAGCTTTGTTCAGTACAGCTCTGACCCTGAGAGAATATTTAACTTTGCTCTCCCAGCTTGAAGAGCTCTCTCTACCCAGAGAAGTAGATAAGTTAAGGGGTGGGGGAAGAGGGGAGCAGGAAACAATATGAAGAGTAAAGGATGAATTATAACAATTACTTGGCAAATTTTGAGAGGAAGATAAGAATCTTTAAAGTATACACCAGAGGAAAAGTATTAAAAATAATATAAAGAAGAAAGTATAACTATTATGACAATGTTTTACATATATCTTCTCTGGTTTGGTTTGTTTTTTTTTTCCATATGTCTTCTCCCTTAAACCTTATAATATAAAGGAGAATATGACCTATATATTTATGTATTTTTAAAAGATTTTATTTATTTATGAGAGAGAGAGAGAGAGATGCAGAGACACAGGCAGAGGGAGAAGCAGGCTCCATGCAGGAAACCCCATGCAGGACTCGATCCTGGAACCCCAGGATCACGCCCTGAGCCAAAGGCAGACACTCAACCGCTGAGTCACCCAGGCATCCCATGACCTCTATATTTAAAGTACAGAAACTAAGGATTTGAGAGGTTAAAAGACTTGTCCAGTCTAATCAGCTGATAGATTATAGAATCAAGATTTCTGCCCAAATATAAATATACATGATTCTAAAGTTCTAGAATTCTCTCATTCTGAGACTTTTCCCTCAAAAACCTTAAATGAATCCCAGGGGTGTTGGAATGGAACAGCAAAGCACAATGGGCTTTGCTTCTGAGATGAGCTGGTGGGGAGGGCTGGGCAAGGAGCAGCATACAGTGACCTGGAATAGTCATGACTAATTGCCCAGTAAATTGGCCCTCTTCAAGGCCTGCCAGAAAGGAACTTTCTCAGTTCCCCGGTATGAATTAATTATGAAAACCAAAAGCCTTATAGTGAACATGTTGCAGACCTCCTGTTACGCTGCATTGAACTTCATTTCTACCTTTGAAATTCTTCTATGGCTTCCTGTAATTTCCTCTGATCCTGGGGATACCTCTGCCCTGATGGAAAAAGAGTGAAACAGGGCTAGCTGGTATCCTTTTCCTGTGTACAGATTGGGGTTGGCCAACTTATTCACTATGATTTTGATACTATCAATACAACGAATAGATACGACTTATTGAACACTTACTGTGTGTCATGCCCAGTGCTAAATTCTCTATCTACAGCATCTCTTCCAATTATCAAAAATCATATTTTGAAGTATTATTTTTGTTATTTTAAATAGCTTTAACACAACAATAATGATTTAAAAAACAAAGGTGCAGGAGGAAATTTTGGAGGTGAGGGATTTGTTTAGCATCTTGACTGAAGTTCAGTATTATCCCCATTTCTATTGATAGGGAAACTACAAAGGCAACTTGCCCAGAATCCCAGAGTGAATAGGGAGTGGAGCCAAAATTCAGATACAAGTCTGTCTGAAATCAAAGCCTAGTTAACCCAATACTTAAACTGAAGCATCTCAGGCTTTAGAATGTGTTGTAATTTCCTAAGTCTTAAACACATATCCCAGTCCAGATTCTGATTGAGTGGGTCTATAGTGAGCCATGCAGTCTACATTGCAGTAAGCGCCACCATCATTCTGAGCACTATATTTGCAGAGAAAGGATTTCGAAACTATAAGTAGCACACTTTTTTGGTATGAATTCTCCCCACCCCAAAATATGAACACAGTGTCCTTCTAATCAGAAAATAGCTGAAAATCTAGAGGTGGGGATGAATCCATGTCAGAAGATAAAAGGAGTGAGTGAAGCTGGGATAATGAAAGAAGATGAAATAATCCATCTTGAAAATCCTGACACTCAGTGATTTCTAGAAGTTTGACTTATACTGTGAGTTCTAAGCTCAGTGATCTTCCTTTGTTTGTCCACTGGCTTCCTGACTTACTGATTGGAACATTCCCTGGGCCACAAACAATACAACAGTGAGAAGGAAGAAAAGCAGTGAGTGGGCAGGTAGGTGGTGTATAAATCGATTGCCTCTCCCCTCCTGCTCTTACCAGACCCCTGCAAATGAGAAGAGTGAATGGAACCATGAACAAAATGGGCCAGAAGATGAGCAGTTTCCTGAGGGATATGAAATGTATAACTTATGCATTGCCTGGAAATGCCATAAGAAATTAATATTTGTTACAGAAACAGTGGGGCTGCATTAATATTTTAATGGTGAATGAATATTTAATCCAAAACTCTGGATGGAAAGCGGACAAGACAACCATGGCAGGAACTGTTACAACCACCCGGTTAGAGATGTTAATGATTCGTTGGCTCTGTCAGTAGTAATAATGCCACACAGTGTATCTATTATATAATTCCTTTGAAATATTGGTAATTGACTCCCCAGAATTAAAATCAGAACTGTTGTTTATTCTTTCAGAGGCAGATGCTGCATTGGACAGAGTGAGCCTCTGGAATCAGGGGAGCCAGCAATTGGGTTACCAAGTCTATGACTTACAGGCTGTTCAACTATAAACAAGTCCACTTACCTCCTTCAACCTTATCTTCAAGATGAGGCAAGCATCTACTTCATAGGGTTGTTGGCTGCGTACATTATTCATTCAACTGATGTTTCCTTTTTGGTTTCTCCTTATTTTTATAATGTGGGAAAAGAAAAATTAAAGGTGACTAAAATGTTTCTTAATTTAGCCCCACATCTATTTCTCAAAGAAAGATAATGCCATTTTTATAATCCTCTTTCTTCTTGATAGTTGTACTGTAACGTTTCACTTCAGTGGTAATTACTATGAATAGTTTGGAGAAAACTATTTATCTAATTAAAAATCCCATCCTATCTATGACCCTTAAAATTAAAATACATTGATGATACCTGTTTAAATGCACTAAGGTGTCTCCATATGATCCCACTGCTAATGGTCACATTTACGATATAATTGCAATGAATCAATAAGCTTCTCCTAGCGGGTAGTTCTTTCTCCTCCAGGGCTAGAATATTAGTTTTATAGTACATGGTCTCTCTCATTCCTCCTCTGTGTTCCCACTACAATTTATTAGCTTCTGTAAGCCACCACTTGGGACTTTCTATATTTAAATAGCTACACACACAGGGTTTGGAGTCCAATAGCCTTTAGATACTCCACTTGGCCTGTTACTCATAGTATGATCTAGAACAAAGCCATCGACCAAACCCCTAGGCCAGGGGCTCTTAATTTGTAAAAGTGAGACAATGGCATTTACCTCATTGGATTACAAGGAACTGTGAAATATGCATATAAATTGAAATATTTTGGACCATCCTCATTTTTCAGATGAGGAAACTAATATGCCAAAATCAAGTAACTTAGTCATTCAATAAGGACTAAAACCAGGATTCCTGGGTGGATCAGTGGTTGAGTGTCTGCCTTCAGCTCAGGGCACAATACTGAGATCCTGAGATTGAATCCCGAATTGGGCTCCCCGCAGGGAGCCTACTTCTCCCGCTTCCTGTGTTTCTGCCTTTCTCTGTGTGTGCCTCTCATGAATAAATAAATAAATAAAAATCTTAAAAAAAAAAATAAGGACTAAAACCATGTCTTCAATGAAGTATTTTTTTTAAAAGATTTTTTCTTGATTTTAGAGAGAGTGAGTTGTGGGGAGGAGGGACAAAAGGAGAGGGAGAAAGACTCTCAAGCAGAATCCACACTGAGTGCAGAGCTTTATGTGGAGATTGATCTCAGGACCCTGAAATCATGACCAGATCCAAAAACTAAGAGTTGGACACTTAACCAACTGCCCTTCCCAGATGCCCCCAAATGAAGTCTTCCTGAATCCACCTTATGTGTAATAAACCTCTGTAATATGCTCAGAAGACACATTTTTAAATGTAAGGTTGAAGTCAAGAGCTAAGAACAGCACAGTAGCATATAATGCATTGCCTCTTGAGAACAATAAGCCTCAATGGCTCTAGGATGTGAGCCATTTGATGGTGAGCCATTTGATGCTGCCATGCAAATGCAGCAGAGTAGCTGTGTGCCTCATATGAGCCAGTTAGAAACCAGCACATTGAATATAATATGCCAATCATAAAAGCTAGAAAATCCCTCTTATTGATTTTATCTGTTTTGTATGAATTGAGGTGTTACTGATTTTAGTAGTGCCTTTCTCATATTCACTAAGAGTAAGAAAGTATTCTAGTAGCTAGGTATTTCTCTCAATACTGACAGCTACCCTTTTCAGACATACGAACCCCAAGACCCTAAATCTTATCTTTCTGCTCCTGAAAGAGGATATGTTTAGTGATTTCATCAGGCCCTATTTTATCCTCACTTCCCTAAGAAATCCATTAACTGAGGACATTGCAAAAACAAAATCCCAGTGACTCTACAAAGGAGCTTCTGGAATGCTTAGGTCAGTTTAACAAGATTGTAGGATACTAGGTCAATAGAACAAAAAGTCATATTTCTGTATTCTAGCAATGAATAATTAGAAACCCAAATTAAAAACATAATATTGAAAAACTTGATGTTTTAGATATAAATCTTAGATATAAATCTAAAAAAAACGTACAGGGTCTCTATTAGTAGCTGAAAATACAAAATACTTGTTAAATTAAAAAAAAAATAGAAATACCCTCATTAGCAAAATATGCTATATTCATGGATTAGAAAACTTGAGCAAGGAAAAATGTCAGTTCTTCCCAAACTGATCTATTGGTTTAAAGTAATTCCTATCCAATCCCAGCAGGATTTTTGTAGATACAGACAAGCTGTACCCTAAAATTTATATGAAAAGACAAAAGACAAAAGAACTAGAATACCTTCTTGAATAAAATGAATGAAATTGGAGAAATGAGACTAACTTGATTTTATTTTATTTTTTTAAAGTTTATTTATTTATTCATGAGAGACAGAGATAGAGAGAGGCAGAGACACAGGCAGAGAGAGAAACAGGCTCCTGCAGGGAGCCCAATGTGGGACTCAATCCCAGGACCCGGGACCACGACCTGAGCCGAAGGCAGACGCTCAACCACTGAGCCACCCAGGTGCCCACTAACTTGATTTTAAAACTTACTTTATAGTTACTGTAATCTATGCAGTGTAGTACTGATGGAGGGATAGCAATAGATCAGTAGAACAAAATAAAGAAACTAGAAACAGATCCATGCAAATATGCTCAATTCATTTTGGACAAATGTACAAAAGCAAGAGGGAAAAGATATCTCCAAACAAATGGTTTGGGGACAATGTGGGCATCTATGGACAAAAATGCATAACCCACACTTCACATCTTATACAAGAATCAACTCAAAATGGATTATAGCACTAAATGTAATACAGGCAACCACAAAAATCTTAATACATAGGGAGAAGATCTTCGTGAGGTAAAGTCAATTGAAGAATTCTTAGGTGTGACTCCAAAAACACAATCCATAAAAGAAAAAAAACATGTTACATTAGACTTCATAATAGTTAAAAAGGTTTGCTCTGTTAAAGACACTGGTAAGAGAATAAAGAGAGAAGCCATAGACTAGTAAAAAAAAAAAGTGCAAATAACTTATTGGACAAAGGTTTTGTACCCAGAATATATCAAGAATAGTTTAAATGGAACAGTGGGAAAACAAGCAGTCCTCTTAGAAAATGACTAAAGAGTTTGTATAGTCATTTCACCAAATAGGATATGTAGAAGACTAATAAATGCATAAGAATATGTTCAATATTGTTTGCCAAGAGAGAAATGGAAATTAAATCACAATGAGATGCCACTGCAGACTTATTAAAATGACGATAAAGTCTGGTAATACCAAGTGCTGGTGAGGATACAAAGCAAGGGGACATCTCATGCATCACCGATGAGAATCCAGAATGTTAAGTCATGCTGGAAACTAGCTTAGCAGTTTCTTCTAAAGTTAAATATAAACTTACCTGTGACCCAGGAATGATCCTCCTGGGTGTTTGCCCCAGAGAGATGTCTTAGTATGATGCAAAAGCCTGCATATGAATGTCCACAGCACCTTTGCAATTTCAAACCATTGGAAACAAACCAGATGTCCTTCCACAGAATGGGAAAACAAGCAGTCAGACATCTACACGGCAGAATAATACTCAGCAATGAGAATGTATTGATACAGCCAGGATGAATCTTAAAGGCATTAGGCTGAATTAAATATATATATTTATATATCCTAAAGTGTTGCATACTGAGTGATTCCATTTGTATCCCATTTTCAAAGTGACAATTATACTGATGGGCAGCAGGTCGGTGGTTGCTGGGTCATCGTGGGAGGAGCATGTGCCTACTGAGGGGTAGAATGAGGGAGTTTGAGGAGTGTTGGAACAATTCTGTACCTTGATTGTGGTAGTGGTTATATGAATTTATACATATGATAAAATCTCATGGAACTATAGGCTGCAAAAATGTACATATAAAACCTGACAAAATGTGAATAAGGTCAGTAGCTTGGGAGTGCTGTGCCAATGCCGATTTCCTGGTTATTTTAATGTACTATGGTTATATAACATGTTATCATTGAGAGAGGCTGGATGAATGGTATATTGGAACTCTCTGTGGTATTTTTAGAACTCTGAAAATACAAGAATAAAAGAAAAATTGAATATCCTACTCATTGTCATTGTAAGTCCCAATTGATTTATTTTTTTACTTCCCTGTGTCATGAGACCATGAACTACTATCTTCTGAACGTCTCAGCAGTTTTTCCACCCTTTCCAAACTGTCATAGAGAAAGTTTTTAACAACAAAAATGTCTTACTTTGGATTAAAATTCACTATTGCTACGCTAAGAGCAAGAACAGTGCTTTGTACCTATGGTGGATGCTCTCCTTTGGTATATCTTCACTGAATGCCTACTATGTGCCTAATACTAGAGTAGGGGGTGTACAGTGGAGAGTGAAGAGAGGAGTTATCCAGATGAAGAAGCAAGAAAATGAGATAAGACAGAGCACAAATTATTATAATACAAAGCAGAAAGTCATTTTTGGCCAAGAGAAGAATATATTGCAAGGCAGGGACAAAGTAGTAGCAAAATAACTCGATTCTTAGGTTGGGGTTCTATGTAAAAGTTCACTGGGAGAAGAAAAATGTGTCCACTGATAAGAAACAGGAAATAAAGGGGGCCAAACCCCACTATGATGTCAATGAACTATAACGAAATTTTTTCCTGGAAAAATGCATGAAGTACACGTGGGAGAGAGGGCATGATGGATGGCTGCAAGATAGAGAAAAATCCAATAGCCTGCCCTCAGCATTACAAGTTTGCAGTTCTGTTTAAAAGTTTCTGCTTTGATCAAGGAGGGGAAGCAACCATATGATTTCCTGCTAGAGGCTATACACAACTCCTTACATATCTAATTTCATTTACTCCCCACAAAAACCCTAGGAGGTGGGAATTGTATGAGCAACAACACAAGTAACCTCTACTTGTCTTAAGCAACAGACCATTGCTGGGTGGCAGACATAGAGGCCTCTGTAGGCCTCCACCACCCTGTGTGGGAGATTCTATTCCTAGACACTTCTTCCTCACCTAAGAATCCCCTCCTGCATATTCTCTTATCCAAATCACTCACTCAACCTCCAAAGTCCAAGTCAGGAGCATCTGATCAGCCAATTCCAAGTATGGCCTTCCAGACCAGGCTACCTAATGGGATACATATTCCCACCTCACATTGTTTCTATTACTTCCCTTCAAGACTGACTGTTAACTCCCCAAATTGGGAACCAGTCTATATCCATGGCAGACCAAATGACCATTACCGATGGTAATAGCATCATCCATGGCAGACCAAATGACCATTACCACCATACGATGGTGGTCGTATCATACCAGTTTGATAAATGAAAGCATTAAGGCACATAAAACTATCCTATGATTGCATAGCTAGTTTTTGTTTTGTTTTGTTTTATAAATTTATTTTTTATTGGTGTTCAATTTGCCAACATATAGAATAACACCCAGTGCTCATCCTGTCAAGTGCCCCCCTCAGTGCCCGTCACCCAGTCACCCCCACCCCCCACCTACCTCCCCTTCCACCACCCCTAGTTCATTTCCCAGAGTTAGGAGTCTTTCATGTTCTGTCTCCCTCTCTGGTATTTCCCACTCATTTTTTCCTCTTTTCCCCTTTATTCCCTTTCACTATTTTTTATATTCCCCAAATGAATGAGACCATATAATGTTTGTCCTTCTCTGATTGACTTATTTCACTCAGCATAATACCCTCCAGTTCCATCCACGTCGAAGCAAATGGTGGGTATTTGTCATTTCTAATGGCTGAGGAATATTCCATTGTATACATAAACCACATCTTCTTTATCCATTCATCTTTCGATGGACACCGAGGCTCCTTCCACAGTTTGGCTATTGTGGACATTGTTGATATAAACATCGGGGTGTGGGTATCCCGGCGTTTCATACGCATAGCTGGTTTTTTAAAGCACTTTATTGAGGTATGATTAACATGTAAAATCTGTATATATTTAATGTGTTCAATTCAGTGAGTTTGAGGATTAAGTATACATTCATGAAACCATCACCACCATCAAACCCATAAACCATACCATCACTTCCCAAAGTTTCCTCCTACTCCTATTATTATGATGATTATTATTTGTGGTAAGAATGTTTAACATAAAACCTACCTTCTTAGAAAACTTAAATATGCATTACAGTATTATTAAGTTATAGGCACTATCCTGACTCATAAATCTCCAGAATTTATTTCTTGCATAACTGAATTTTTGTGCTCTTTGACCACTACTTTTCCAATGTCACCCTCTTACCAGCCCTTGGCAAATACCATCTACTCTTCTCTTCTGTAAGGTTGGCTATTTTAGATTCAAATGTCAATGAGAGCATACAGATGTGTCTTCCTGTGTCTGGCTTGTTTCACGTAGCATAAGATCCTCCAGGTTCATGCAGATTTTCCCAAGCGGCAGGATTTCCTTCTTCTTCTTTTTTTTTTTTCCTTCTTCTTTAAGGCTGAGTAATACTCTGTTTTACATTTATATATATATATAAAACATTTGACATTTTATATGTATAATGTATATATATAATATGTAAAAATACATATATAATATGTAATATATAATGTGTATATATATTACATTTTCTTTATCCATTCATCTATGGTAAATGCTTGAGTTGCTTCCACATTTTAGCTACTGTGAATGTGAGTGGACAGATATCTGTTCAGGTCCCTGTTTGCAATTCTTTGGGATCTACACCCAGCAGTAGAATTACTGAATCATATGGTAATTCTATTTTTCATATTTTAAGGAATTGCCATAACATATTCCATAATGACTGCACCATTTTTACATTTCCATCAACAGTGCCCAAGGGGTCCAATGTCTCCACTTCCTCAACACTTGTTAGCTGCCATTTTGTTTTGTTTTTAAGAGTAGGCATCCTAATGAGCATGAGATGGGTTTATTGTTTTTCCATCTCTTTCTTATCATACTTCTCCCTTCATCTATTGTTGTTTCCTTGGCTTACCTCCCAAATAAACAATTTACATCTCAAACTCATGCCTCAGGGGCTGCTTCTGGGGATCTTGAATGAAGACACATCCTTGAGATTATTCTTTGTTCCCTATAGTATTTATTGACAATGCTTATCTAAATCAGTTACATCAGACCAATCTGCTTTTCAATTTTAGTTTTGCAAAAGTTTATCTGTCCACACAAGCATCATGGGGACAGTAATATCCTAAATACTAATCAGCCCCATGAGCAGATCCAAGCTCATAAAGAAATATAGAATTCATTCAACCTATCCCATGGATGTCTTTCTGTCTTTAATACACTCAAAAATCCTAAAACTTAGGGCTTCAGGGGTAAGTAGGTGTCACAGTTGTTTTAGAACTACATTCCATGGATCCCCAGTGTTCTGGGAACTCTACACATGTTTACTTTGTGCAATATTATAAATTGATTCTACACCAAATATTAAGATCTTTTGAATGAGCTAACTTGGGTTGTCACAGTCATTGTTTTTGGTACAGAACTCTGGTCACCCCATTCTCTTACACCATACACAAAGATAAACTCAAAATGGATGAAAGGTCTAAATGTGAGACAAGAATCCATCAAAATCCTAGAGGAGAACACAGACAACACCCTTTCTGAACTTGGCCACAGCAACTTCTTGCAAGATACATCTATGAAGGCAAGGGAAACAAAAGCAAAAATGAACTATGGGGACTTAATCAAGATAAAAAGCTTCTGCACAGCAAAAGAAACAGTCAACAAAACTAAAAGACAACACACAGAATGGGAGAAGATAATTGCAAATGACACATCAGATAAAGGGCTGGTATCCAAGGTCTATAAAGAACTTATTAAACTCAACAGCCAAGAAACAAACAATCCAATCATGAAATGGACAGAAGACATGAACAGAAATTTCTCCAAAGAAGACATAGACGTGGCCAACAAGCACATGAAAAAATGCTCCGCATCACTGGCCATCAGGGAAATACAAATCAAAACCACAATGAGATACCACCTCACACCAGTGAGAATGGGGAAAATTAACAAGGCAGGAAACCACAAATGTTGGAGAGGATGTGGAGAAAGGGGAGCCCTCTGCACTGTTGGGGGAATGTGAACTGGTACAGCCACTCTGGAAAACTGTGTGGAGGTTCCTCAAAGAGTTAAAAATAGATCTGCCCTATGACCCAGCAATTGCACTGTTGGGGATTTACCCCAAAAATACAGATGCAGTGAAAGACTGAGACATCTGTACCCCAGTGTTGATAGCAGCAATGTCCACAATAGCCAAACTGTGGAAGGAGCCTCAGTGCCCATCGAAAGATGAATGGATAAAGAAGCTGTGGTCCATGTATACAATGGGATATTACCCAGCCATTAGAGACGACAAATACCCACCATTTGCTTCGAAAAGATGAATGGATAAAGAAGCTGTGGTCCATGTATACAATGGGATATTACCCAGCCATTAGAGACGACAAATACCCACCATTTGCTTCGACGAGGATGGAACTGGAAGGTATTATGCTGAGTGAAGTAAGTCAATCAGAGGACAAACATTATATGGTTTAATTCATTCAGGGAATATAAAAAATAGTGAAAGGGATTAAAGGGGAAAGGAGAGAAAATAAGTGGGAAATATCAGAGAGGGAGACAGAACATGAGAGACTCCTAACTCTGGGAAATGAACAAGGGGTAGTGAAAGGGGAGGTGGGCCGGGGGTTGGGGTGACTGGGTGATGGGCACTGAGGAGGGCACTTGATGGGATGAGTGTTATGCTATATGCTGGCAAATCAAACCCCAATAAAAAATATATACTAAAAAATAAAATAAAATTTCAATCAGAAAAAAAAAGAACTCTGGTCACCGTTTCTCCAAACTTAATTTAAAAATATGCAGACTCGCCAAGGCAATTTTTTTAATGTTGTTATAGACATCCACATATCTTTGTTGATTAGGACTTTATCAATGCCATCGTATCGTTGTATCGTAACTATAGATTATTAAAATTTTTATATTAAAACAATGAAAATATTGTTGTTTCCAGAAAAAAAATACATTGTTCCTTTTTTTTCTTACTTATATGCTGGGGGTTCTGGTGCAGTTCAGTTAAACATAAAGCAACCAACAGTAAGGTTTCCATAGTCCTAAAAGTTTATAAACCCTAGATCTAGGTCAAGCCCTCATCCAATTCCTAATTTCGCTCTATAGCATCTTGACATACGTGCTTAAGCATGATGAGTTAAAGAAAGCTTCTACTCCTGAGAAGTCTGCTCTATTTCAGGACATTTCTAATTGGCATGAAGATTCATGTTTTTCCCTTATTGGGCTGAAATCTGCCTCCTTGCAATTTCTACTCTTCCATCGAAGAGCGATGAGCTTCTAGACCTTGTTGGGGTTACTCAGTGTTCTCACACAATCAGGCAAGACCCTTGCAAGCATCTGAATTCCTGAATCTTTCGGCACCCAGCAAGGACAGGGTCCCCCTTCTCTCCACTGACTGGCAACAAGCCTTCCTTCTCTAGCCCATCTGTAACATATAGGAAAGTGACGGCAAAGATACAGATTTCTCCAAACTTAATCAGAGCCTTAAGTGAATCAACAAGGGCAGGGGTAGGAGGGGAGTTAGGGGTGCAGAGAAGAGGTGGGCAACATTCCAGCCCCACAACATATGGCAATAGTTTCATTGAAAGCTCAAAACAGTATTTATTTCATGCAGTAACATCGCCTCAAGAAGCATGCAGGCCAAATTTCTAATACATGAACCCTAAATCCAATTTTTCAGAACTCCTCCTCTTCCTCTGATTCCACCCCCCCTTAACCCAGTGCTAGTCCCTCCTCCTTATTTTTTGAAGACTCCCTGTTCTCCTTGAGAGCTGGGGCAGTATGAATGGAATGTTTTGATTTACTACAGCCCCCCTGAATTTTACTTTCCCGAATCAATTAATTTCTGCACATTCTGACAGCTGAGGGGTAGGAGCAAGGGCTAAGGGGGGGCAATGGTTGGGTGGTGAGAGCCTAGGGTAGAGCAGGGGGTGAGGTGAG
Organism: Canis lupus dingo; assembly: GCF_003254725.2. NCBI lineage: Eukaryota > Metazoa > Chordata > Mammalia > Carnivora > Canidae > Canis > Canis lupus. Next base: position 69,473,349 of record NC_064253.1, read on the forward strand.
TGGGAGATCGGAGCTCCCTGGAGGGGGTTAGCCAGGGGAAGATAAATTACCCCTGTGCTTGGTGTTGAGAGAAAAGGACTGGGGGAGAGCTTGGGATCTGAGATGAGCACTGGGGGCAGGGGGATTGGCCGTCAATCAGAGGGCTTGAAAAAAATAGAAGAAAAAGTCAACTTCCTTCCAAGAAGAGAGGGAACTGGGGAATTAGGAGGCCTCCTGTATCTCCAGCACTGGGTTGCCTGGGGCTATCATTATGCACCGTGGCCTGCCCATTTACTCCTGCATCTGTATCTCCATCAGAGATGGGCAGTAGTATCTCTCTAGAACAAATATTTAAGAATTCTGGTGGGAAAATGGGAAGAGGAGCCTTTTCTTTTCCATCTTCCTTTGTTTTGTTCTTTATTTTAATCTCTCTTACTTTTCCTCCTTCCTTCTTTCTTCCTTTCCACCCATTCTCCCATTCTTCCTGCCTCTCCCCCTCCTTCATTTCCTCCTTCCTTGTCTCCTTTCCCTCCTCCATCCCTTCCTCCTTCTCTTCCTGGCTTCCTCCCTTCTTGCTTTATTCATTCTTTCTCTTGATCACTGAGCCAATCTTCCAAAATGTTCTAAACAACACTTCTGTGAGAGACTCTATATTAATTATGATAAGAAAGGCTAGATTTCTACCATAGGATGCAATTCAATTGAAAAGACATTGACTCATCAAGCTTTGTGCTAGATGCTGGACATACTGGTTCTGACAAAGAGGAACACAGCACTGACTGTGACCTCAAGAAATGCATTACTATGTGGAGAGAGACAGACATATCATTACTCATCTGTTTATTCACTGAATCCCTATGTGAGGTACTGGAACTATTGACTATTTTTGAATCTGTAGCATGTAGGACCATGTCTGGCCTCTGACTGATATGCAATAAATATTCAATGATGAAAGCAACTACATTTATTAGAACACCTGTGATGTGTCAGATATTTTTCATGCCTTGCTGTTAATCCTTTCTCTAGCCTCATAACAAAGTTATGGCTATTCCCATTTTAGAGATGAGAAACAGAAGTGGAAGGATTAGGGCGCCTGGGTGGCTCAGTCACTTAAGCATCCATCTCTCAATTTTGGCTCAGATCATAATCTAAAGATTGTGAGATTAAGCCCCTGCACCCAGCTCTGCACTGGCCATGGAACTTGCTTAAGATTCTTTCCCTCTTTCTCTGCCCCTCCCCTTCTCTCTCTCTCTCTCTCTCTCTCTCTCTCTCTCTCTCTCTCTCTCCCTCTCCCTCTCCTTCCCTCCCCCTTACTTCTCCCTCTCTGAAAGCATTAAACAATTTTCCAATGTTAAACACCACTTAGAAGTAAAATCAAGTTGCTTATTTAGGTCTGCCTGTTACTAGTGCAAAATATTTTCCTGTTCTTCCATGCTAGTATTTGCAAAACTAGGTGAATAAAACACCAGGTAGTTTTTCAAGCTGATGAAATTAAAATCTTCCTAATTCCAGAAAGAAGTCTTATCCTAATTGGTAGAAAATCTAGGCTGTAACATATGTTGCAATGCATGAACCAATATGCATAAATGTGTAAATAAAGCTGACATGTTCCATGTTGCACCAGCCTGAGGTCTCCATTGCACGGATGTCCAAATTTTGTTCCAAATGCCCACCTGTATGATTGTAGGTCCTCAGCACCATCCACTTGAAGTCCCTTTCCAATTATTTTTGGTATCAACATATGCTCAGTAATAAGTTAACTCTTGTCCTCTGTCCTGGTATCTTTGTTGGTATCTTCTGCAAAAAATTACTTGAGAAAGTTGCTCACCATTATTATGGTTCTCAGGACCCTGAAGGGAATAATATGTTCCTGCTTAGAACGTTTCATCCCAGGATCACTGAAAACACACTACCGAAGATTTATGTATACTCCTACCACATGCCCAGAGTAGATAATCAAGGAGGCTCTGCTCATGGAGTAAGTGACTCATCACATGCTTCCACCACCATTTCAACAATGAGTAGAGAGTTCCTTGAGTTGCCAAGCCCTGCTGCTTTTTCTACAGTATACATTGCATCAGAGCCAAGCTGTGTTCCAGTTAAAAATGAGGAGAATGCTTCACTCAACTCTGCTTGACTTTATCACCTGAGCCTGAAGAAAGTTTGCTTATACGCAATAGATTGCTGGCAAAAGCTTTCACTCCTCCCTGAATCCATATTCTTTGATAGTAAGCCCACTGACTCTGAGCATGGGCCATGTGACTGAATTTGCCCAATGAGATAATAACAAACAATGTAAGCCGAAGTTTGGAAAAGTACTTGCAAGAGCATGCCTGGACCAGACTGCTGGAGGATGAGGCATGTAAAGCAGAGGTAGTTGGCTCAGCTGAGGCTATTGTAGATTTTCCAACACTCAAGTGATCACCTGAGTCCCAGGAAGACCAGAAGAACTGCCCTATCAAGATCAGTTCAGTTCAACAGAACTGCCTGATCAACTCACAGACTTAATGAAAAATAGCATATTGTCATTTAAAACCACTACTGTTTTTGGAGGCATGTTGGCTTTCTTATAAAGCTATCGCTAACTGATCTATTTATTGTAAGTCTCACAAATGATCTCCTGACCACAGATTGTTAATTTGTGCCACCAACATTTCTTTCCAAAGGGTTAGAATCCATCTGAGAAAGAAGTATCATCCTTTACTTTCCATTCCCTATATTCCTCCTTCCTCTCCACCTTCTTCCCCAGAGATCATACAAAACTAATCTGCAGTGCTATCAAGAGGCAGATGACCTCCTACCCATTCTACTCTTCTGCTCTTAATTCTTTCCCTTCTTCCTGCCCCCTCTTTCTATATTCACCAGGGTACCAACTTGTTCCCTCCTCCATCACTAAGAGAAAAAGCTAAACATAAGGCTCTCACACAAATTAACTCATCTAAATAGATGCCTCTGGGTTTACCAAATCTATTGCTTCATTAAGCATACATAGAGGAGGCTAAATTCCCGTTACACTAAGTCAAGATCTCACTACAGAGAAAAGAAGTATATGTAAATGTAATTGATGTATACCAGAATATTACACACGCATGCGTGCACACAGAGATGTGACTTTTATGAATTACACACCAAGATTAAATTAATAAGAATAAGTAAAAGAGATTGTGAACGGTAAAGTCAGAGAAGATTGCATTATGCAATAATAACATTGTTACCATTAAAATCAGACATCATTACTATTTTGGCCTCTATCATACATTAGCATCACACATAACATCTCTTAATTATAGCAAATTAAATTAGCAGAACATGGATTAAAAATGTTTTGTGCTTGCATCTTGCCTTATGATTTTGCCAAGGACACATGCACAGTTTTGACCTTCCAGGAACCCACTGCTGGTAGCAGGTAGTGGACTGGCCCCAGCTTTGCTAGGTCATTGTGGTGGCATCAGAGTAACTCAGTCCTGCGCTTGCTGGCATATTTCTAGGAAGATCTTTCTTATCTTCCCAACGCCTACAGATAGTCCCTCTTTTCCTTTGATCCATACTTTTATTTTACCTATTACATACATCAAAAACAGCCTATCTTCTTTCTGTCAGCCAAAAAAAACAGGTCTCTGCATCTCATGAGCAATACATTGCTTATGAAATACTTGACAAGGACCAACTCTGAGCATGTGAGTGCAGTAAAAGGAGCCGTGAGTTAGGTAGGAGCCAACAGATACAGGTTGTAATTGCAGCTTTGCCCTCAGTTTACTTGTTGAACTTGGACGCTGGGCTGGATTTTAGTCTTCTTGTCTCTTTGTCTCTGAAATGCAGAGTTGTATTATATCCTCTTTAGTACTCTAGCTTCAGAAACTAAATGGATTGATCCTGACATTCTCAAATTGTGCTGCAAGACTTGAAGCTATATGGCTTGAGAGATTAGATCTTGCGCTCTATCACTGCACCATAATTTTTGCCTGGACCACTTCAATAGATTCCTATTTGGTCTTCCTGTTTCCACTCTTGTGTTACTATAATTAATTCCCCAGATAGAAGCCAGAGTGAGATCTATAAACAAATTAAATCTTGTCCCTTCCCTTACATAAATGCTCTAGTTATTTTCCATTGAACTTAGAATAGAATTCAAACATCTTCGAAACATGACCTGGCCCACATCTCCATCATCTCCCACCACTCCCACTATCAGCCAGGAAATAGGAACTTCAGTCTTACAACCACAAGGAACTGAATTTTTCCAGCAACTTGAGTGAGACTGGAAGTGTACCCTCATCCAAGAGACCCAAAACAGAATCACAGCCCTTTTTATTGACACCTGGATTTCATCATTGCAAGACCTCAAGCAGAGCCTGGTGGGCTTTTTCTGAGGCCCTGCCAAGCCAAACTGGACTTCTGACCTACAAAACTGGGACAATACATTGTACTTTTTGAAGGCATGAAGGGAGTAATCATTTTTTATAACAGCAATAGAAAACTAATATAATAAGCAACAGAGCTCCATCTGGGAAGACTTCATGAAAACAGCTCTCCCCCAATCTTCTTCCATTTCTTATGCCTGGTTTTCCTCTCTTAGAATCCTTTATCCTTCTCTCAAGTAGTACAGATACTAAGATTCAAATAGTAATTTGAGCAACCAGCTTCTGTGTGACATCTTAATTGACAGTACTGAGCTGCCATTACACATAGAGACATCAAACCAGATTCTAGATGTGTCATGCTGATTTTGCCTGGAGCCTGAGGACCCACTTCTAATACCACACTTGAAGATGATAAGGACAGAGTAAAACAAGTCCAGTATGGAAAAGAGTCTGAAAATGATGAAACAAATGGAACTAAGTGGGGTTAGTCATTGTCAGCTAGCAAAAAGGGAGCTCAAGGAAACAAATGTGTGCAGAGTTCTTGGAGGGGCGAGGAAACAGACATCTTTTGGTGCCAGAGAAGAGAAATTAAACTGATGAATACATTCTAGACGGTTTAGTGCTCAAGAGAAAAAAGCAAGCTAACCATGAAAGGTGTTCAGCACTGCCTTAGGAAGTGCTTACACTGAGGATGTTATGTTAGGGGGAGCTCAGCCAAATTGGCAGAAACTGGAGCACCTCAGAAACTCTGGTCTGACATTCTATCAATGAGTAAACCAAGGCCCAGAGAGCAAGATTTGTCACATGACCTTTAGTCTTTTGCCACTCTGAAATTCTGTTTAAATCATCCTTGCTTTATGGAATTATGAAAGGCTCATAGGAAAGACTTGTCTCCTTTGTCTCTACCACAGACTCTGGCTCATGGTACCTTTACAGTGACCTACTCCTGCTGCTCATTTGCTGAAAGGAAAACATTATGGGAATTCCAAGTTCTTGCCTTATATTTCCTTTTGTACTGTTTCCAAATTCTGCTTTACCTACTGAGAGACGTTCAAACTTTCCTTCCTTCATTCATTTGAAAACCATTAGTTCCTTCCACGCTAAATACAAGTATTGTAGAAATGAATAATGAATTGTAGAAATGAATAAGATTAAGTCCCCACCCTCTGGGAACTCATAAGGAAATGATATGGGAAGAGACCACTATGCCATACTGTGTCAGAAGTTCTGGAGTAAGGAGCTCTCTAAGGTGAAGGTGAAAGAAATAGAAAGTGCAGGGCCTGAGACCTCAAAGAGCATGTTCTAAGTACGGTTTGATTGGAGATGGACAGACGGACAGAAGGTAAGGCTGGGAAAGTTCATGGGGACCCTGCATGCCATGTTAAGGCACTTGTATTTTATCTTGAAACTCATGCGTATTGGAGGGTATATTCAAAGGAGAGAAAGGACACGGTGGTATTTTGTTTTTAGAAAAAAACTTCTGGAACAAAGGAGAAGACCAATTTCCCATAATCCCCTTAGCAATATCTGATTTTGTGTTATGCTAAAAATTATTCTCCTCCTTACAATAGGTTCATTGGGTTCCTCTTTTGGCTACATAAGGTAAGATACTAATCCTTGCTTTCAAAGGATACATGTCAGCAGTGATTAAAAAATACCTTTGTAATATTTGCACATCCATATTCATAGCAGCAATGTTCACAATAGCCAAAAACTGGAGGCAATCCAAGTATCCATCCACAGATGAATGGATAAACAAAACATGATATATACATACAATGGAATATTATTCAGCTTTTAAAAAGGAAATTCGGGTACATGATGCAACATAGATGAACCTTGAAGATATTATGCTAAGTGAAGTAAGTCAAAGAAGGACAAATATGGCATTGTTCCATCTATATGAGATACCTAGAGTTGTCACATCCATAGATACAGAAAGGAGAATGGTGGTTGCCAGAGGCTGGGGGAGGGAGAAATGGAGAGCTCTTATTTAATAGATACTGAGTTTTAATTGGGGAAAACAACAAAAGTTCTGGAGATGGTTACTGCTGATGGGTACACGGCAGTGCGAATGTACTTCATGCCACAGAATTGTACACATAAAGACAATTAAAATGACCAATTTTGTGTTATATATATTTTACCATATGAAAAACCAGTTCAGGGGCACCTGAGTGGCTTAGTCAATTTGGGTCCAACTCTTGATTTTGGCTGAGGTCATGATCTCAGGGTTGTGAGTTCAAGCCCTACTTCCATCAGGCTCCATGCTCAGCAGGGAGTCTGCTTGAGATTCTCCCTCTCCCCCTCCCCTCCTCCTGCTCACATGCTTCCTCTCTCTTTAAAATAAATTAATCAATATTTAAAGAAAACCAGTTCAGTGAAGTTGAAGTAAGAGGCAAATTCAAATCCAGTTCCTATAGAGTCTTGAGGTAGTGTTGTACACCATCCAGCTTGCCATTAATTGTACAGTTGCTGCCTTCATTTCATCTTCCTCTGGATTCCTTCTTAGATGCATGCCTTCCCTTAAATGGGGTAGACTTATCCTCTTCTAGCCCATATAAAATGGAGACCAGTTCTACTGCTCATCAAACTAAAGTGACAAGGGGGTTTATGAGGTCATTTCATACATCCTACATCTTTATTTGTACCAGGAGAGAGACTCGGGCCAACTCTTGTCCATTTTGTTCCACTGAATCAGGGAAATTGCATCTCTGTTATGGTGTATGACCACACTATTAGAGCCTCAGGTAGTGGGATAGCCAGAAGTCTCTCTGTCTCTCGCCTTCTCTCCCATATTTGGCATGTGACCAGGAGCTCAGGCACTTTCAAAGAGAGGAGGAGGGAACAATTGTGAGCTGAGCCAGCCCAGAGATCTAAGTTGACAACTCTTAGTTAGAAACCCAGAGAGAATGTTTCCCACGGAGTAGGACTCCAGAAACCTTGTGCCTGAAGATGAACCCCCTGAGAAAATGGGAGGTGTTGTCAGAAGCAGACATAATGAAGAATGAGAGGAAGGTAAAGCAGTCCAAGTGCCACAGAAAGAGCACTGAAGTGGAGCTAGGTGGCTTGGGGTCAAGTCCTGTTCTGTGACCTTGGGCACTTCTCTTCGCCTCTCTGCACCACAGGAGTTTTACTTGTCAAATGAACACATCACTTTACAAACTTAACACATAGTAAATAGGATGACAAAATATAGTGTAGATATGTTATAGGCACCCCCCAAATGTTACTTCCCCTCCTTTGGTCATGTGATCCAGAGGTGCTCCAGTTCTACAGTATATAGAGTTCTCTTCTTGGCATGCATTTCTGCATCTCTCCTGCAAAAGATGACACCGTTCATTTTTCCCCGTGTGTGTTGCCATCTTATTAAATGCTTACTGTGTGCTGGGTGTTGTGCTGAGTGCACCTCTTAGATCTAATTCTAGCCTTTACTTCTGATGCCCAAACAGCTTTTGAGACTTTCCTCTGACTTCTCCTTTCAAGTTGATCTTGTCTTGTGGGTTTCAGACCACACTTGGGGGGAAGAATCACTGCTAGAATCTTGACTAGAGATAAATGGTACCAAATGATGCTTTCAGGTCTGTCAGAGCTTGTTTTTTCCTTATTCACCTCACTGGGCTTTCATTCGATGTTTCCCTGCTACTTACAGAGTCAGTTATCTGGTAAGGGATCCCATGGAGTGGGGGCTAGCCAGGGCTTTGAAAGTCAAACAAAATGATCATTCAGTTTTTCCACATTATTCCAACTCCCCCTTGAAGGTTTCTTTAAGGGATATCCTAACAGAATGATTTTTTAAAAACTTACATTTGATAAGCATATGTGTTTATTTTTAGAAAGAGAGTGTGCCAAGGAGGGGAAGGACAGAAAAAGAGGGAGAAAGAGTCTTAAGCAGGCTCCACATCCAGTACAGAGCCCAACACGGGGCCTTGATTTCATGACCCTGAGATCATGACCTGAGCTAAAATCAAGAGTCAGACACTCAACCCACTGAGTCAACTAGGCTCCCCAAGAATGTATCTTTCTTGGGGAAAAAAGAGTCAATAGGTTATATTTGGTCCCTATTTTGTCACATAACTAAGGACTGGCTCCCAGATATTTTACATGAAAAGGCTCTTTGAAATCATTTGGTCCAGAGGTAATGAATTCAAATGTCCATCCAGACCAGAAAGGGAAAGTGAATGAGTGACACCAGTCAGGATAGAGAACCAGGGAGGCCAGGCTCCATCTAAAGGGAAAATTCATTCTGAGGTCCCAAAATTGATGGCCCCTGTGATCAAAGAAGGCTCTCATACATCCAGATTTTAATGTATTACCAATTAAGCTTTAAAAAATATTAATCTTGGCATTTAATGTAAGTGTTTTAAAAAATACTGTGTAGGCCAAGCATAGCATGTTGGCACAGCCCATGGGCTACCAGTTTGCAATTTTAAACTTTGCCCAAACCCATCATTTTATAAAGGTCCAGGAAATAGAAATGAATGGCCCAACGTTGCACCAAATCCTTCTGGCAGGACTGTAGTGAGAAAGATCTGAGGCAGAACCAGATCTTTCTACACCTCCGGTTGTATGGCCCTGATGGTCCCTTCACCACATTTGGGAAGAGAGTAAAAAGAAGAAAAAGAGGGTGAGTCACATTGAGAATGAAAGAGCAAAACAGTCACTATGAGAGAAAATGTGATCACTTTCTCAAAACTTCATCAACTTAACACATTTTTGCTGAATGAATGCAGTCTTCCTCCATGAGGAAAAGGCAGGAAAGTTCCTCACCTGGTGGACATCTCTCTTTAAAGAGAAAGAAATCCAAAGTCTTCAGGAAGTTGTAAAATGATGTGATAAGAGCTGAAAGTGGAACTTGAAAGGATTTATGAGAATGCAAAGGTGAGACCCTAAGCCAGCCTGGTGGTCACAAGCCTGAGGAAAAGAGTTCCAAAGAAGCATTATGGATGGGTGGATGACAAGGAGGGCAGCATTCTCTGGAGCAGGGAACCTCAACTACACAGCTGTCAGAGGAACAGGAAAGTTATCATTCAACCATCCCAATGGATGTCATTTTAATAATTGGCCAATAATCCCGCTTTGAGTATTAGGAAGGGATATTCCTCCCTAGTTTATTTCCCTTCCTGTCTTTACATTCATTGGAGAAACCAAAAGTCCATTTGTTGGGCAAGGTTTTGGGGGAACTCAGTCTCCAAACAGCATTCAAAATGCTGTCATGGTTGACAGATTTGTGGAAGCACAGACTTTGGAGCCAAATTCTTGGTGTGTGATTCCTAACTCTGCTACATACTAGCTGTGTGTTCTTCAGTGAGTTACTTAAGTTCTCTGTGCTTTGCTTTTCCCTTTATATAGTGGGAATCATAATGGTACCTATTTATAGGCTTGTTATGAGAATTAAATTATAAAATCTCAAAAAGCACTTAAAACAGTGCCTGGCACCTGGTAAGCATTTAATATACTCACTAATATAACTATTAGGGAGTTAGGAGTCAGTGATCTTTAGTCTTAGATTTTGCTTCCTCAAAAAAAAAAAAAAAGATTTTGCTTCCTCCAAGAAGCTTTCTGGGATTTCCCAACATAAACACACACACACACACACACACACACACACACACGTTGAGACTCCTCAGTGCCCTATACTTCCCTATTGAAACATGTATCATAATGTATTCTAATGTCCTCGTCTCCACTGCACGGTAAGTGACACGTGGGCACATACCATGACCATCTTCTTCATCATTTGCTCCCAGCATGTCAATCTGAAAACTGGTGCTCAGAAAATGTTCGATGTCATGCCCCTCCTTCTAGGAATGGTGATAAAGGCTATGTGAGCTCCCTAGTATAACCTCTCTGGTAAACTTAGTCCTGTTCCCCACCACTGATCTCCTGAAAGTCCAGTTCCCCTCCGTGACCCCCTCCTTCTGCCCAAATCTTTCTCTCTCTCTCTCTCTCTCCCCTTCTATTTCACCTCCCATCAGTTCTGGAATCAGTCCCTGCTTCATTAGGCGTGTATTCACTTTGAAGCCGTGGCTACACATGGCCACACAAACTCTGGCATCCAGGCCTCCAATCATCCAGATCCTTGGTGACCTGACAACAAAACATCTGGGCAACTGACTCATCTTGGTTTTCTTTTCATCCACATGGTTTGGCACACTTAGGCACTGCCTGAAGGTCGGGCACTGAATCCCTGATGCCGTGACAATTTTCCTCTGGTCTCTTGAAATCATCAAGGGCTTGTATACATGGGGAAGGCTTTTTTTAATCAGAGACCAGCTGGTTGTGGTGGGGGATCTATTTGTCGCACCCACTATTAATTAGTAACATTTTAGAAAGCAGAACAAGCCAAGGGAAAAAGGAAAGTTTATGACTGAAAAGGAGAATTGGAAACCATGTGTAAAAATGGTGGATGATGAATGTTGGATTAACATGGCATGATGGACAAGTCTCAAATGAAAGACACATATTTCTTCTCTATGGCTTTAGAGAGTGAAGCCATGATAAAAAGTTTCAAGGAAGATGATTTCACACATTGTTCTTTCTACAAAAGGGACTGAATCAAGAGGTGTTCCCTTGTTGTTGTTGTTTTTCAACAAACATTTAATAAACACCTATGTATTCTGGGTCAGTCCTTGAGCAAGGCATGCAGTGAGCAGTCATAAATCAGAGTTCTGGCTCATAAGATTCTAGTCAAATGCAGGGGAAATGGCACAAAACCAGACAGTCATGTTGATGCAGTGTTTAACTACAGTGGCAGACATGGACATTGTGGAAAGGCACTTTTTGGGGTTTCACACCTGCTTTTACCACCTCCTGGTCAGGTGATCTTGTAATGTACTCAGCATGACGGTAGTGAACCAGGAAGGATTTAATATAGGCAACAACATTTTGTAGACTGAAGATACATTTATGGGTGTTAATGTCCACTCTTCAACATGCCCAAATTTACACAGGGTAGTCTTATAAATGATTGAGCTCCTGGCCATTGAAAACATTTAAGGAGGCCAGATGGCTTCCTGGATAAGGAATGTTTAGAGGGCAAGTCCCACATTGGGAAATACCTGAGGATCTCTTATTTACAGCATTTAAGACCACTGAATTTGATTCTTGCTCTAGAACATAGCGTGTTGAAGTCAGGAAGCTACCAGCCATGGGGCACTGAAGAATAATCCATCCCCACCAGTGGGATAGAGAGGGCCATGCCTAACTCTGTCCTGGCCTTGGTTTCCTTATTAACAATATGTAATCTAGGCCACTAGCAAGGGCAGAGGGTGAGTTACTCTTCCTTCTCCAGTGCCCCTTACTCTACAGTTTCTTCTAACATTTTGCAACCCCTGCTATTTCTCATCTTCTCCTATCATCAAGTCCCTCTGATCTTACTTGCTAGACATATCTGAATCATTCACCAGGCATTAGCTTTGTTTAGGGCTCACCATCCTTCATATTAGACTGCTAGCCTCTAGCATCCAACCAACAGCCAGACTGATATTTTAAGTGTGTATATACGATGGACTATCACTCAGCCATCAGAAAGGATGAAGTCTTACCATTTACATTGACATGGATGGAACTGGAGGGTATTATGCTGAGTGCAGTAAGTCAATAAGAGAAAGACAATTATCACATGGTCTCACTCATATGAGGAATATAAGAAACAGTGCAGAGGATCATAATAGAAGGGAGGGAGAAATGGAATGGGAAGAAGTCAGAGGAGACAAACCATAAAGAGACTCTTAACTATGAGAAAGAAACTGGGTGCTGGAGGGGAGGTGGGTGGGGGATGGGGTAACTGGGTGATGGGCATTGAGGGTACGTGATGTGATGAGTGCTGGGTGTTATATGCAACTGATGGATTACTGACCTCTACATATGAAACTAATGATGTTCTTTATGTTGGCTAATTGGATTTAAAGTAAAAAACAAACAAACAAACCCAAAAACAAAACTAAACATGCAAATCTCATAATATCAGTCTCTTCTATAAAACTGTTTATTATCTCCCATTGGCTGTAGGATAAGGTCTAAGTTTGCTGAATGTCTGATAGGGACAGTTCTCTGGCTTTTGGATCAATGTGCATAAAACACTAATACTGGTCAGGCAAACAAACCACATCTTTCTAATTGGCTGTCTCAGACCTTCCATGGCACCTTTGCACGTGCTGTTTCCTCTGCCTAGAAAGGCCAACCCTGTCTCTATATGATTAAAATTATGTTCTCTTTTGCTTTGAAACTTTCACTAACTTTTGCCCTTTTCACTCCTCATCTAAGTTAGGATTAATCATTTGTCCCTTGAAGTCCCACAATACTCCATGTGCACCTCTATCAGAGCAGTTTTAATGCTGTATTGTACTCATTTCTTTACAAAACTGTCTTCCTCTCTAAACTGCAAAGTCTTTGAGGGCAAAGACTGCATCCCAGTTTCCTGGCACACAGTATTTTTAAATTAAGAAACTGAACTGGCCCAGATCACCACTTGGTGTTAAGAAAAAAAAAATCAGCAAATTTATATATTCATTCTTAGGCTCTTTCATTCTTTAAGAAGTTCCAGGCACTGAGCATTGCACATAAAATCACACAACTTTCAAGATTTACCCTCATTCTTCAAGTAGCTCACAATTACCGGACAGGAGCCTGCTAATTAGACGTATAATTAGTGTCATCATGGAGATCTGAAGAATAATCAAGTGAGGTGAGATTTTTCATTTTCCTGTGCCACCTGGGGACATGGAAAGCATGACTATCAGAAGCCATATCATGAACAAAACACTTCTTCATGCAGGAGATAGCCCCATTCATATTTCTTTGAGACAAGGGCACAGACTAAGGATGAGCAGCTGACCTCTAACAAAATCTCACTTCTCCCATCAAGATTCAGATGGTGGGCATGTGGGCAGTAGCCAGTGCTCCCGCCCTCTTTCGTGGAGCCTACAAGCCAGTGGTGGTCTGTCCCACCAGGGACCCTATCACCTGAAGGAGGAAGATTCAAGGAGCATATTCAGGCTTCCATGGGTCACCATCTGGAGCTGTCAGACTTCTTTCCCCCAGGAAACAAAGGTGTTGTTTGGAGCTTATTAATCCAGAAAAATAACAACAACAAAAGTATATAATTACCTGAAAATTTTATCTGGGTGAGGGGGGAGTTGCAGTACCCACGCATAACTTTCCTGAGAATGTGGCCGTTCCTTGAGAAAAATACAAAGGGCATAATAGTCACCCTTCAAGGACAAGGAATACTAATGACTACTTTTGAAATGGCATGTTAGTCTGTGTGGCAACCTTTCTTCTGCATGGTAGGGATACACAACACCTTGGATTGGAATCACATCATTTTCAGAAGTCATGGAATTCCTAACAGTGCCATTATTAAGGCTGACAGTCCATTGAGCTTATTCATTGTCCTAAAAAAAACAACTTTAGGCTTTATAAGTATTTCATTGGCATATCTTGCCAAAGATATTCAGCTGAACTAGAACTGTGTGCAAGAATTATGATAGACGGAATTGGGTATTCATGTAGGACTCAGGAGACCTGGCATCTTATCTCAGTAGAGCCCAGGGTTAGTCAATACCCTCTTTTGTTCTTCCATCTTCAAAACAGCAGTGGGAGCTGCTGGGCAAGATAAGCTTCTTTCTAGTCCTATCTTTCTTGGCATATATATTTCCATGGGTTTGATTAACTCCGCTGCATCTCTCCCAGTAATAATACCATAGTAGAATATTACAAAAATTCTTCAGAAAAATTTCAGTAGAACACCAAAATGTCTGTCTTGGTGAGAAAGAGATCCATAGCTCTAGGTTCTCTGGCACTCCTAAAGAAGACTCTGTAATCAACTTGGTAAGATTTGATGTTCATTGGAGTACTTATAATGTTCCAGAAGGTACTGACAACCACGTCAAGCAGGTCATTGAAAGCATTCATTACACAACTACCATGACTGTAAAGGATCAAATCAAATTAGTACACTAATTGTACTTAAGTGGGCCAGTTGCCACTGTGGCCTGGGTCAGTACTCAGGTTCTTAATACTAATAATGATAATTGCTATCTAGCTTTATAGTATGTCCAGAAAACTTTTATATTTGTATATGGCATGAAGAGAGCAAACTTCTCAAGGATAAGTCCTCCTCTGATGAATACTAGCTATGAGGCTTCAAGGGATAATAATGGTTGTGACATTTACAGCATAATGTCCGGCATAGTGAGTGCTCCATAAACAGGGGATTAACTGTTGTCACTTCCATGAGACCTGGGAGGTAGATAGAGGAGGAATACTTATATCTGTGCCTCAAGTGGCCCATTTACCAAGTCTACTTCAGAGAAGAGGGAAGTATGGAAGGGAAAGGGAGGGGAGGAGAGGAAAAGGGGAAGGGAAAGGGGAAGGGGAAGGGGAAGGGGAAGGGGAAGGGGAAGGGGAAGAGTTGAGTCTAGTACCATTCCTTACCTGTGATTCCAAGTAAGCAGCATTCCATTCTTCAGATCTGAATGTCAGCACCAACAGCAAAGGTTCTCTTTGCCATTATCAAACTAATATTTAGCCTCCCTGATAACAGGCTGGGGGGCGGGGGTGGGGGACAGACCTGTATTATAGCCAAGCATGATGCCTGGGCAGGGAGTTTGGAAGCTATGGTAGTGGCAAATCAAGCAGGTGTCTCAATTTCCTTCCTGCTTGCCTGGCATGGCAGGTACATGTGATGTAGCATAGAGAAAATAAGAGCTAGAAATGCAAAATTTATCCATTTATTTGCCTTAGGTCCTAACTTCCCAGGTTATGTTCCCTCATCCCTCAGGAGTCTGAAATTTAAAAGAGAGAGAGAGAGAGAAAGTTCCAATGAAAATAGAGAATGTCATATTTCGTTTTCCCTCATGAAATATAGACTGAGGATGAATGAGTCCATTTGGATAGAATGGGATCCCTTGGAACAAATATCTGTGGTTGGAATTGCTCCTTTAAAAGTTGTGTAACTATCATTCCATGGGTTCCAAGCATTGGCAATGGGCTGGGTGTGGCGTGAGACACAGACACCTAACGCAGACAGCCACGTCTCTAAGCACGTACTCTGGACCAGGCGCCATGCCAGGGTTTTAGTGCACTATCTCATCCATAGGTTCACAGTAACACTGTGA
Organism: Canis lupus dingo; assembly: GCF_003254725.2. Classification (NCBI taxonomy): domain Eukaryota; kingdom Metazoa; phylum Chordata; class Mammalia; order Carnivora; family Canidae; genus Canis; species Canis lupus. The sequence goes on from NC_064253.1 coordinate 69,488,812, forward strand.
AGTAGGTAATTTTAAGCCTATTTACAGGTGAGGAAACGGAGACCAAGAGAGAGAGGTGAGGTAATTTGCCTAGGGGCATGCATCTTGTAGGTGATGGAGCCAGGAATTACATCCATGCTTGTTTCCAAGACCTTTTCCACATCCTTACATTGTAGTTGGTCAGAGAGGGCATTTACATAAGACCACAAAGCTGGGAAGCTGCTTCTGCAGGGGGACTCCTTTGCATAGGCATGTTGGGTACCTCAATTGCATCATTTTTAGGAGCATGCTCTGTGAAGTAAAGGGGGCTTTGTGGCTTCAATTTCTCAGATGGTAAAACTGAGGTGTAGATGGACAGAATGACTGACAGGTGGATAATTGTGGGACCCCTTACACAGGTGTTCAAGAACATTCGCCTCAAAAGTTGGCCATGACGCTAAGGTAGTGGGGTCTATCTTCTTCTGATGATTGATGTGGGAGCATGGGCAGAGAGCAGTTGGGAGCAGAGTATCTGTGGTCTGTTGGCTTTGGCTGAAGCCCTCACACAACCTCAAGTGAGTAGATCGACCTCCCCCAGAGAGCCCCAGGCTCCCCATCTGGAAAGTGGGACTAAGAATGGTGCTGACTTCAAATGGCTGTCAGGATGATTTGATGAGTTAAAGCTGACTAGAGTGCATGGTCTTAGCACCCTAGAAATTTCAGTTATTACATTCTTGTCATTGCTCTTGTGTTTTACTGTTCAGCAATGATAGGGACCTGCATCAGCCAAGATGGACTAGCTCATGGACCCGGGTGCATATAAGAAATCCCAGAGTTACCCACCTCTCGCTGTTTTATCCCATGACAGCCTCTGGGTCCCCTGAGCTTCAAACTCCTTCTCTCTAATGGGGGGGGGGCTAGTAAAACACCCCTGTCCTGTCACCTGCTTTGTAAGGAGGTCCCAAGTTTCAAATGAGACCAAGCAAGGAAAAACTCATTTGCAAACTCGGAAGTGGACTGGGTAAAGAAAGAGTCTGTGTTGCTAATTCACCTTTAAGTATTTTCCTCCTCTGTTTTCATATCTAAAATTTCTACACAAACATGGCTCCATTGTATAAGTAGAAGCCAAACATTACAGACAAAGCAAAAGTCCCCTTGACTCATTCCTGTTTGTTTGCCCTGGGCTCTCTTGATCTCTTCCCCAAGAGGTCACTCAGTGTGCACCATCCCAACCTGTTTCTATCATACTTGTTTTGTTTTGTTTCTAGTCATGTAATGTTTTGCCTTTCCAATGAGATATGAACCTGAGTGGTTGAAGACTAGGTTCAGAACCTAGACTGCCTGAGTTTGAATCATGGCGCTATTGTATTTTAACAATTGGGCTAAATTGTTTATTCTTTCTGGGTCTCAATGTCTTCCTCTGTTAAGTGAGGGCAGTAGTGGTATCTAACTCGGGACTCTGCTGTGAGGATTTGAATAGGTTAGTACAGTAAATGCGTAAACAGCACTTGCTACCTGTGATTCCCCGTGTGTGTTCGCAGGTATTATTATTAGACAGGCAAGCTCATAAATACATGGGTCAGAGTTGAATCTTTGGCAGTTAACTAGTGTCTGGTACTCAATGGACAACGGATCAGTATTCTTACATTTTTAAAAGAATTCTACATTCATTTCTATATGGTGATGTGGTGAAGGAGTCAGGAAAGCTGAATAGAAAGACTATGGAACTGAGAATAGCTCGCGCTACCTGAACACTCATGCTGCACCACACTAGCCCTTTATGCTCAATACGTATTGCCTTATTTAACCCACACAAAAAAACCCTACAGGGTAGATCTGACAATCACTGCCCTCCTTTTATTGGTGAGGGAACTGAAGCATAGACAGGTTAGGTTTCCCGCACATGATCCCACAGAGAGGATTCCAACCCAGCTAGTGTGGGCTCACCGAGAGTATTGCTTTCTCCTCAACTTTGCTTCTCTCTCCAAAGGGTTTGTTAACTGGCTTCTCATGAGACATTGTGTGACATGGGCTAGTAACAATCACCCCCACTTATCTTTCTGGGCTGACAGTACTTGTGCACCTGAATGGTGAATGTAATGATGCAGGAAGTGAAGATAAGTTAATATTTCCTTTGGGACCATATGTACCGGAGTAGCCCAGACAGTTTCAGAAAGGCATTGAGACTGGTGGATTGAAAGCTGGCTAGCCAGGTCAGGCTACTGTCCAGAGAACCATTCCTGACCTTAGAGCCCGTTTGACCTCAAGTGCTCACTCACCATTCTGACCTGTGGTAAACAGTAAGGTGGAGTGACTCCAGAGCACTGGTGAGAGTCCAGGAAGAGCTGAGTGGGAGGGACTACCAGGGGGCACATCATCCAGGGGTCCTAGCAGGATTCCCACTGGACTCAGAATAATAGCAATCAACCTTCTGAGCTCAGATACAAATTATCCACCTGGGGTGATGTTCAGAATCGTTTAACAACTGTTAGATCACAGACACTAACCAATCAGAAAGAACATTAGTTGTAGAAGATAGAATGAACAGTTGTCCTAGAACACAGCTGCACCAGGGTGTATCTGTTGGCTGCAAGACCCAGGGCTGAGTGGTTCTCTACCTCTCACATTTTGACAGTTTCTCAAAGGAGAAAGTGTGAGTGCTTGTCCAAAAGCAACGCAGGAGTTGAGCGGCCCCAGTGAGAGCAGAGCCTGGATCTTAGGTCCTACAAGAGCTCCTCACCTGTCCAGTCTATCTCACAGTCTTTATTGCACACCACAGGAATACAGTCAAGGGTAAACGGGTCATTTATCTACATGACACTGCCCCTTTTTCCGTAGGAACGGATAGCTTTCCACAACTGTTGGGGCCATTGTCTAAGGCTGTTGTTGCTGCTGTTCTTCTTAATTAACTGTTAAAAATTAGTGCTTTCACATGTGGCCCAAGTTAGTCTCTGTCTGTCTTCTCCCAGAACTGATTGGCATTCTGTCTCAATGTTCATCTTACTAGAGTTGCTCATTGACTTCCCTGCAGAGGGCTGGCCACTGCTAGTTCTCCATATCCTCGAGTTTAAGGATAGCCATGGGACGCTGCACAGTAAATTACCACTTGTCTGGAAGGAACTTCCAAATTTCTCATTGCTATAGTAAAGGCTAAGATTGTGGGCTCTGGGGGCTCCTGGGTGGCTTAGTCAGGTAAGTGTCTAGCTCTTGATTTTGGTTCAGGGCTGTGAGATCCAGCCCCACATCATCATGGAGCCTGCTTAAGAGTCTCTTTCTCCTTCTCTCTCTGCCCTTCCCTGCTTGTACTCTTTCTCTCTGTCAAAAGAAAAGAAGAAGAAGAAGAAGAAGGAGAAGAAGGAGAAGAAGAAGAAGAAGGAGAAGAAGAAGAAGAAGAAGAAGAAGAAGAAGAAGAAGAAAAGAAGAAAGAAAGAAAGAAAGAAAGAAAGAAAGAAAGAAAGAAAGAAAGAAAGAAAAAAGAAAAGGAAGGAAGGAGGGAAGGAAGGAAGGAAGGAAGGAAGGAAGGAAGGAAGGAAGGAAGGAAGGAAGGAAAAAGAATGTGGGCTCTGGAGGCAGGCATACCAGGTTTTTGATTGTTACAAATTCATATAGTGTTCTAAAGCTCTTTTTCCTTCTCTGTAAAATGGAGGTAATCACATTACTTGCCTCTTAGAGTTGTTATAAAGATTAAATGATATAATGTATAAGCACTCGCCACATAAAAGCAAACAATAAATTTCAACTATTAATGACAAAGATAATAATTTGAGAGTGAAAAATCATGCTAGACATCTAGACAGACCTTGACACTGACACAATACCTGGCACATAACCAATAATTGATAAATAATTGTTGAATGAACAAATGAAGTATCACCATGTGCAATAAGAGAAGTAGCATTATAGTAGAAAGAACGGTTTGGATGCGTGAGTTTGGGAGAACCCCTTTCCTTCTGTGAGTTTGCATCTGCAAAGGGAGAGTGCTAGATTTAGCAGGTGTAAAACACTTTCTATTTCAAGGGTGTGTGTGTGTGTGTGTATATATATATATATATTGACCAGCTGGCTGGTAAGGCACATACTAACATCATCCCCGTTTGCTGTCTATGTAGGGTTATGCCCACATGATAATGTAAGTCAAGGCGATGCATGATCGTGTTGTCTAAATGGCTTGAAGAGAAGACATGAGAAAGTTTCAGCAGATTGGTAGAGGGCATGAGTAAGGTTTCCTGAAAGAGCCAGGACTTTCTAGAACTGGGTTTTATGAATATGAAGAACTCAAGTTTAGGTGAAATTAAAGAAACAGAGCATTGTTCTGGATGTCACACATACTTAGGGGCCACAGAGTTCCCAAAGAGTTCACCAAATGTTCACTGAGCTCCTAGTCAGCATAAACCGTAGAGGGTTAACCCCATGGAGGACCTCAAAAGGCAGTACACTCAGATCTCCTCCTCGAGATGCTTAAGATCTGGCACAGAAAAGAAGATGAGGACATAAATCCAACAATATAGGAGAGGAAAGAAAGCTAAATAATCCTCTGGGAATGATTTATTTTAATGTTTAATAAAGAATAATGTTATGGAGAAGGTGACATTTGCGCTAGATTGGAGAAAAGCACATAAGTCAGAGTTCTGATCTGGACATAGATCTTCTAGCTAGGTGATTTGGGGTAAATTGCTCCCTCTTTCTGAATTTGAATTTGCTTTTAAAACAGACAGAGCAAGACCAACCTAATCAAGTTGTTGTCAGACTACATACCCACAAGTACATGCATGGCATGGGCAAGGTGCTCAACGAGTCATGTTACTCTTAACTGGTATAAATTGAGTTCATCAGAAAGCATTGCTGGATTAGTTTCCGATGGGATGGTCTTCACTGAAGAGCAATTAACTGCATGCCTTCCATCTCAGTTGACATGAACCATGGCGAGTTGGATAATGATTCTGCAATTTCTGGAAGAAAGAGAGTTGAAAGCATTGGCCACCATGTGACTCAGGCCTCTTCTCAAATAAGCCACAAGATACATTTGTCCTGGAATTAAGCAGAATGGGTTATCAAACCCTTTATTTTCCATCAAGCAAACCATGGTGAAATGAGAACGCCCACCATTGCCCATTTCTGATTTCTCACAAAGCTTCCTCTTCCACAAGATTATGGAGATATTTTATTCCCATTTAAAACAATAGAAAGCTTACAGGTAGATTAGAGGCAGGCCAGTCAAACAGTTAAGAATGTGGACTTTGGAATGAGATAGACTTAGGTTCAAATGTGCCATAAAATCCAACCTCCTGAGACTCATTACAAAAAAATGCAAAATATGGATAAAAAAACTATAGATGATGGTTTTGTGCATTAAATGATATAATATGCAATATATGTAACCACTCGAGATACTACTTCTCATGACAAATTATAGCTAGTAACTAAAATTACTGGAATAAAAATAAAAATAAATTCATGTTTGGGTACAAATTTTTAAAAACACAGTTTTAGGCATGGATCTTCATCTTCAACTAAAATTCTAAGCAAAGAAATGTCTTGGGCACCTGAGTTGGGCAAAAAGGAACTCTTTGGCACGAGTCTGAGGACAGGGTTGGATGCTGGAAGTTGCTCTTTCAGTTTCCAGTCATAAGCCTGCGAGATGAGTAAGAGAGGACTCCAGTTCACTCCAGAGCCACCCACTTGTAAATGCAAAAGCCTCAAAAAATACAAAGGAAAACACCTCGAGCCCAGCCAGAGTGGTCCCTAACCCTCTCCCTTGCAACCCCACCTCAGGAAACAGTATGATCACTGCCTCCCTTTCCACCCTGACTTTGTAGAACAGGCAATGATTAAACCACAGACCTTTTTTTTTTTTTTTTTCCAGACAGAGCTTGGAGCTTCTAAGAAAGAAAGAAAGAAAGAAAGAAAGAAAGAAAGAAAGAAAGAAAGAAAGAAAGAAAAAAAGAAGAAAGAAAGAAAGAGAAAGAAAGAAAGAAAGAAAGAAAAAGAAAGAAAGAAAGAAAGAAGAAAGAAAAAAAGAAGAAAGAAAGAGAAAGAAAGAAAGAAAGAAAAAGAAAGAAGAAAGAAAGAAAGAAAGAAAGAAAGAAAGAAAGAAAGAAAGAAGAAAGAAAGAAAGAAAGGAAAAATATATATTCAGGGCTGAAAATTATTTTTTCTAGTATGAGTTAAGAAGACAGAGTGATAGAAAGCTGCTGAGCAGTTCAGATATAGAGTGAGTTCAAACCTATCTCCTCGTCCTATGAAGGAAAAAGTTAGAACCTAGTGTCTAACACATAGTAGGTGCCCAATACAGTCAGGTTGTTGTTCCTGCTGGTGTCATTCTTGCAGTTGTCAACTCTAGTCTGTGTGCTAAATTAACATAACTCAACGACTGTTGGGGAAGAAGTAAAGAAGCTAATATTTATCCAGCACCCACTGACATATGTACTAGTGGCTATGCAACATGATATCCATCTTCTCATTTAATCTACCAGATAACCCCATGAAATCTATAAAAATGAAAAATGAGATTCAAAAGGTTAAGTGATTCTTCCCAGCCCCTGGAGCTAGAACACAGAGTGCTAGATCCAGATTGGCTGGGCTCTCCACTGTTTATTTATTCTCTGTGATTAAGGTTTTGTTTTGCTTTTTTTTTTTTTTAACTCCTATAAAATGGGATGATTGTTGGACCTCCTCTGTAGGCTTGTAGGCTTGTTGTGAGCATTAAATAGAATCATTCCTATAAAAGCATTTAAATATTGCTTGGAACATACTGCGTATTCAGTAGAGGTAAGCTGTTGTTAGAATTGTTACTTTAAGGGACGCCTGGGTGGCTCAGTCTGTTCAGAAGCTGACTTCAGCTCGGGTCATGATCTCAGGGTCCCGGGATAGAGCCCCGAATCCAGCTCCCTGCTCAGTGAGGAGTCTGCTTCTCCCTCTCCCTCTGAAGCTTTCCCTGCTTATTCTCTCTCTAATAAATGAATAAAATCTTTTAAAAAAAAAGAATTGTTAATTTAAGCAAGGAGGAGATTTGAATCGAATTTCTCTTACTCCAAATATACACCATGTATATGGAATAATTAAATTGAACGGTTCTAAAGCAGCAGCTCTGTGCAAAGCGCTGTGCTGCGCATCATTTGGGGAAACACAAATGTGAATGCAACAGAGACTGTCCCACAGGGAAAGGGGAGACCAGCAGATGTGTAATTAAGCATGATGGCTGGGTTTGGGGATGTGCCCAGAGAAATTCAGAGGAAGTTCTGTGAGAGCCCAGAGGAGGGAGCCCTTCAGACCGGTGGGGGAGGGGTGTGGCAACAGAAGGAGCTCCAGAAGATCCTTGCCCTAGGTGGGTTCTAATCTTGAAAGAAAGACATAAACAGGACACCGAGAACAATGTGAGATCTTATCTCAGGGAGTTCCAGATTCTACCAAACAGACAATGCTTGCCTAGGAATTCTGAGATGAATGTAATCCTGGCTTAGAGTAAGAAGTCGGTGGGGCTCGGGTGATGAGAGGTGGCACCAGCCCAGAGGGTCATAAAAGTTAGACCCCTGGGGAGGAAGAGAGGGTGCTCATTTATTGAGCACCTACTATGTGTCACACAGCCCATGGACCTCAAGACAGCGCTGTGATAAGGCCACTGAGACTCAGAGAAATTCAGCAACATGCTGCAGGTCACAGTGCTGTGTTCCTTGAACGACTCTCACTCATTCAAACCCGTCCCAAACTTTAGGAATCCACTTAGACGTTAGTCTTCCAACGTCTTGTAGACACTTACACCCTCCTTGGCAAAATATCTCGCTTTTACTTTTTACCAAATAAGATGAATGACGAAGGCGTGTATCCTGAGAGTGGAGGAAAGGAATTACTTTTGTTCTAAAAAATTAGTTTTTAGGACAAGGCCCCCTGCCCCCAAACCAAGGAATTCCTTGGGTGGGAGTTGGGATGGAATTGATAAATATGGGACCATCTAATGGAAATTACTGGCATACTCTAATAATTGGGGACTCCATTACACTTCAGATTTGGAAGCGATCTTAGGTATCCTTGACTTCTGTTCTTTCATTTGACTTAAGAGCCAACAGGTCAAAGGTCCACATAGGTCAGAACTAGAACCTGAGTCCCCTCAGTCTCAGACAATTGCTCTTTGACTATAAATGATGAAAGGACAGGAGGCAAATCCTTGAAAGACCGAGGGATCGAGTAAAAGAGGGATAGCAGCGTGTAATAAATTTTGTATCTCATGTAAGTAAATAAGAGTGGTATGCATAGACCCGTGGTCAGGGTGGGTCATGAACCAAGGGTCACAATTCATTCAGACTTGTTCACTCAGTTTTTATTTTTTTTTATTTTTTTTTTTTTTTAATTTTTATTTATTTATGATAGTCACACAGAGAGAGAGAGAGAGGCAGAGACACAGGCAGAGGGAGAAGCAGGCTCCATGCACCGGGAGCCCGACGTGGGATTCGATCCCGGGTCTCCAGGATCGCGCCCCGGGCCAAAGGCAGGCGCTAAACCGCTGCGCCACCCAGGGATCCCTCACTCAGTTTTTAAAAGCAAACACATATAGGCAGGTATCAAAGTCAAAGTGGGTCCCGAGGCGGCTGGGATAGAATAGCAATTGTGTGTTCGACGAGAAGACCCGTGAACGTCTCTGCCACTTGCTCCGACGCACTTGGGGGCTGAGATCGAGAAGCTCGGGAGCTCTGATACTTGGATCTGTCCCTTCATCCTCACGTCTGCCCCAGGACAGAAATGAAACCTTGGCTTCCTGGGTTTTCACTTGTCTTTAAGAACCTAAGGGGCACTTGGCACTTGCCGACAACCGTAAACTAGATGGTATTCACTTAGCATTTTTATAGTTTACAGAGTAGTAGTATACCCCAGAGCATAGTTTGTGGTCAAAATGAATTCGGGAGATGGTCCCATTTTAAAGGTGCAGCAGTGGAAGGCTCTAGCGAGGCAAAGCGGCTCGTGCGGGACAGAGCACTGACACGTGTTGGCGTGACTGGGGACTTAGAACTGAAACTCTGTGTTATGACTCTTTGTGGGAAAGCTGACAACGTCCCACACGTCTAGGAATATTCAAAACTGTTGTATACAATGACTTAGAAGCCTCTGGAAGGAATAGAGTTTTCCAATGCCTAATTGCCACAATTGAAGTGAATTCGTAGTCATGTTCCAACCTCTGTTGGGGAAAGAGGGGGGTTTTGCAGGATGTAATTTATGGAGTTCAACATAGATCTTTTTGCTTTGCTTTTTTTTTTTCTTTTTTTTTTTATTGAATGCCAACCTCATGACTTTCATAGATGACTTGGAATTGCAGAAAGTGAACGATTTGCTCCGGCGAATTCCGTATCTATGGCATTGGACTCCCGAAGATCTTTTCCCTTCAGCCCGGAAACACATTTAATAGGACACCATTTTCATTTCATAACTAGAGAAACTGAGTTCAAACATTCTTGGCCCCAGACCATGTGGCCAGTTCTTCCCAAACCAAGAAGATCTGACTCTGAGATCTCCTGTTTTCAGAATAGTGCCATAATCCCTGCATACCACATTCCGGCTTTTATAGAGGGGATGTCTGAGTCATTTGCTCATTCTACAAATCTGCATACTTTCACCAACACATATTCTCCACTGGTATTCACTCTCCCTGAAGTGTGCAGACATGATCCCAGCTCTTGGGAAAGATCTGGAGCAGCCCTGAGGACAGGGGTGCATGGGGAGGAAAGTCCCCTGGTTAATGGAGCAAACTTCACCTCAGGCTCCTAGCGTGCTTTCCACATGCAAACCTCACGCAGCATCTTTTTATCACTACATTATTTGATCATACTGGTAATTAATAATTCGTAATTCACCACTGCTAACTCATTTTGACTTATTAAACACTTGGAAGGGAAAAAAAAAAAAGAACTGTTTTGCCATAAGGGGGAGCTTTTGAGTTCCATAAAGAGGGGGGAAGAAGAACAAAAATCTATTACATATATGTCCCAGTTCAAAACAGATCCACAAAGCAGCAAACGGTCAGACCCTTACCTGTGACTTGAACAGTGTCGGAGAACCTGAGTGTCTTAGGTTGAAAAAAAAAAAAAGGCAGGTAAATGAATATGTCTCTCTCATTTTTTAATATAAAACTACAATAATTTCTAACAGCCAATAGAATATTTTTAAGAGTATCCTGGAGTAAAGACCCAGTTGTGCTGAGTGCAAGCTTCGGAAAGGCAAATGCCTTGGAAAATGCCTTTCTTCTGGTTGTTCCTGAGGATTCTGTGAGGATTTTGAAGACAACATTTGGACTAGCTGCAACCAGCAGCACTGGGGGCTCAGAGAGGAGGGCGGGTGTGTGTGTGGGGGGGGGGGGGGGGACGTTCACCATTGCATAACTTTAAGGGAATTCTGAGCCGGGGAAAGGGATTGAGAAGGTAAAAGAGAGGGAGTAAGGAGGAAGGAAAGAGGACGAGGGAGAGAAAGGGAGTGGAGAGAGGGAGAAAAAGAGAGGAAGAAGGAGGGAGGGGGGGAGAGAGACAGATGAGGGTGAGCGAGGGAGAGAGACAGCATTACAAAAAATTCAGAGAATCAAGTTTCAAGACCCTTTCTGTGCTATAGAGAGGGATGAGGTTTACCAGCAAAGTGCAAAGGAGCTCCTGAGAGAGGCGCGAGATTTTTTTTTCCTCCCGCCAGGAGAAAAAAAAAAAAAAACCATAATAATAATAATAAGGGGGGGTGGGTGGTGAAGGAGGGGGGGGGACAAAAAAAGCAAGCAAACCAAAACAAAAACAGGAATGTGTGTTTTGAGCAGGAATGAGGAGAGCTGGAAGGACCATAAGGGGGTGTGTACAGAATTTCATTAAATTGTTACTTTAAGATTGTCTTCTAAAAAAAAAAAAAAAAAAAAAAAAGGAGGGGGTGGAGAAGCGGGAGCGAAGGAGGCAAACGGCGAAGTGGAGGAAGGCTGGGTAGCTCGGCCTCTCCAAACTGATTGATTAGTCATGATCCCCGCAGTTTTAACAGGGACTCATTCAATTGGGAAGGTGGAGCGCTCGGGAGCAGATTAGCATACGCTTGTTTACTCATCTTCTGAGGGCTTTTTCCCCCCTCTTTCCTTTCATTTTGTGAAGAAGGAGGGAGGGGAGGGGGGACGGGGGGGGGGAGAAGGGGGCTGTGGCTTGTGTTATAAAGGACGCAAAAAATAAATAAATTAGAGCATCTTTTGGGGGGGGAGGGAATTCAGCGGATCAGTGTCTTAGAGGAGCTTTTTTTTTTTTGGAACAGCGAGAAATCATATAAAATAAAATGAAATAAAACAAGGAGGAAGGCAACCAGCTGTTAGAGGGTGGGGGGGTGAAATAAGGCAGATAAAGGAGCGGGGAGAGAAATTAATTGCCAACCAGGAGGAGTTGGGCTGTATTTTTTTTTTTTCCTTCTTCAAAGGTGGGGGGAGTGGAGCACACACCTTGAGGAGGGAAGCGAGAAAGAAAAGGGGCACAGCGAGTGGAAGGGGGGGCTCGGCCGGGAAGGTGAAAGGCGAGGGAAGTCGAGGCGCCGCGGCTCCCAAAGCTGGCAGCTCCGGGCGGCGGTGCAGGGGCGCAGGGGGGGCGGGGGGGACCGTCGGACATGCGGCTCTGGAGTTGGGTGCTGCGCCTCGGGCTGCTGAGCGCCGCGCTGGGCTGCGGGCTGGCCGAGCGCCCCCGCCGCGCCCGCAGGGACCCGCGGCCCGGCCGCCCCCCGCGCCCCGCCGCCGGCCCGGCCACCTGCGCCACCCGGGCCGCCCGCGGCCGCCGCGCCTCCCCGCCGCCGCCGCCGCCGCCGCCGCCGGGCGGTGCCTGGGAGGCCGTGCGCGTCCCCCGGCGGCGGCAGCAGCGGGAGGCGAGGGGCGCCGCGGAGCCGGGCCCGCCGGGCCGGGCGCTCTACTTCGGCGGGCGAGGCGAGCAGCTGCGGCTCCGCGCCGACCTCGAGCTGCCCCGGGACGCGTTCACGCTGCAAGTGTGGCTGCGAGCGGAGGGCGGCCAGAGGTCCCCGGCGGTGATCACAGGTAGGCGAGGGCGCCCCGGCGGGGGCCCGGGCGAGCGGGGCGGGGGGCGGGCGCCCCGCGCCGGCGGACGGCCTCGCTTTGCCGCGTCTGCCGAATGGGCGCGCGCGCGGGCTCCGCGGCTGCCCAGCCTGCCCGGAGGAGGGAAGGCGCGCGCGCGCGCGTGTGTGTGCCTGCGCGTGTGTGCGCGTGTGTGCGCGTGTGTGTGTGTGTCGGGAGGAACTCGGGGAGCGCTCCCGGCGGCCGGAGCCCCTCGGGAGCCTTGTGCACGCACGTCCCGCTGGAGGGGGCCGGCCGCGGATGGAGGGGAGGGCGGCCCGCGCGGGGCACGATCCTGGGGCTCACGGATCTCTCTCACTTGTTCATGGAGATGAGCAGCCCCCCTTCCCACGTCCCCGTTTCATGGGGGCCCGTGCACCCCGAAAGCCTCCAAGGATGGGGCTGTCGCGATCCCAACGACTTAGAAGTCCTCGAAGTGCCCGAAGTTGCTCTGCGGGCTGCGCCTCCTGCGCCCCGCCGCGCACGGGCGCGCACATCCCGGGCCGGGCCTCGGGGCTGGGGCGAGCCGGCCTCCCCGGGGCGCGCGGGGCTGCGGGGGACCCCCGGGGGCCCGCCGGGAGCCGCAGTGCTCGCTCCCCACCCTCCCCGGCCGAGCCCCGAGTGAAACCGGACACTTGGTGAGGGTTGCAGACCTTAGACGAGCTCCACCAACGTCCGCCCCCCTCCCCATGGAGCTGGGGCAATGCCTTTAATGCAACTGGGTGGGTGGGTGGAGGGGGGGGGGGCGGCGGCGCCGGAGCCGAGGAGGAAAGTTTCGCCTCCGCGGCCCGAGCCCGGGAGATTCCCTCCCTGCACAGGCAGCCTTGCCCCGTCCTAGAGCAGGGGTTCCCCCCTCGCGCCGCCGGGAAGCCTGCGGAGGCGGTGCGCGATCCCCCCCCGCCCCCCTGCGCTGTCTTCCCGGGAAAGCTGTGAGCTCCTCCGCCACTTGTGCCTCTCTCTGTCTGGCTGCTTCCGCGAGCCCCATCTCGGGGCACCCAAACTCTGCTGCTCTCCCAGGATCCTGCCCCCGGAGCTCCCGGGCTCCCGGGCTCCCGCTCCCAAGCCCAGAGCGAGAGAGTGACTTTCCCCCCACATCTGACGTCACCACATGCTATTTTTTTCCCTCTCTTGCCCCCCCACCCCCCCATCCCCACCTCCTCCAAGAAGCAGAGGGAAACCGGGCTCTTTGGGTCTCAGCATCCAGGTCCTAGGCACCTGAAGCGGGGTACGGCCGCAGAGCCGAGGGGAAGTGCTCTTTCCACTAATCCTGATGATGCTGGTGATTCAGGGCTATGGTCTGTTTACTTCTCTTTCGGAACCTGGGAGAAGCACAGAGCCTGCTGCTCAGGGATGATGAAAAAAAAAAAAAAAGAAAGAAATGAGTAGAACTGATTCTTCCTAAGCTTTACCTGCCATGCTAGTGATTTGGAATGCTTTTCCGATGCGGAGGGGAGGGCTCAGGGTTAGATAGGTATCATCCATGAAAAGGTAATAAATACGTTTTTTTTTAAAAGAATATATATATATGCATGTATGTATGTATGCAGAACACCTGGGATTCTACAGGAGCTTGCTTTATAAACGTCTATAATTCAGACAAGGAGCCTCTCTTCACACGCGTTCTCTTGAGCACTCATTCACTCTCTCACACAAAGATTGTGCAGTAAAATACTTTAATTGGATGGGGGACGTTAGGTTATTATTGCTTGTATAAAATGCCTGGCCCATTTTATGTGTGGAAATAACATTCCTCTGAAAATGGAAAAAAAAAAAGAAGAAAAAAAAGGAAAGAAAAGAAAAGAAAAGAAAAGGAAAAAAGAAAGAAAGAAAGAAAGAAAGAAAGAAAGAAAGAAAGAAAGAAAGAAAGAAAGAAAAGGCACTGCTGTCGTGTAGCACCAGAAAGCCAGGAGCTTTTCTCCCGAGGATTCTGGTGGATTTTTTTCCCCTCCCCTAGTTGAGTCTGAGCCAGAATTGGCGGTGTGTAAACACCTGGCCCTGAGCCAGCCGAGACTCATTCTGCGTATCCTCCAACACGGTACAGGCTGTTGGACGAAAAAGAACCTGCTTCTCCTTGAATTAAAAAGCAAACAAACAGAGGTTCTTTGCAGAAGCACTTTTTCGGGCTCCCTCCTGCGTGTAAGTTCAGGCGGGGAGAGGCCCGGCCTAGGTGGGCAGCCCGGCCAGTGCCCAGCCATCCTCCCGTCCTCCCGCCTCGACCTCGGGCGCCCGGGCTGCCGCCTGACCTCCGCTGGCTCCCTCGGGCTGGGCGTCGCCACTTTCCTAGGAATCCCTGGTCCCCTATCTGGAGAGAGCTTGCATCTCTCAGCAGGGAGCGCGCTGCTATTTCAGGCAGAGGGTTGCTGCCGTGCTGTCAGGCCAGGCTGCCTTACATCACTCTTTGCTGCAGGATTCAATTGGGTTTCGTAAAGGTCTAATTTTACGGTGCTGTTAACCGGGTCTGTCGTCTGGCAGAGGCAGGCCTTGCCGCTCCTGGTAGGCGGGCTGTGCTCCCAGATCCGCCCGGGATGCTATTTCTGCCCCGGTTCAAAACTTCCCTGACACCAGTTCAGACAGGCGCTCTTGGAGAGGCAGGGGGAAGGAGGGAAGGAGCAGCGTGCTTCTGAAGCTCAGAAAACATGCCTTTTATTTTTTCCAAAAGGGAAGAAGAAGAAGAAAAATATATATATATATTAATAAATAAAAAGGGAAAGGCTTATACGGGCAAAAACAAAGCCAAAGTTAGGAGGTGCTTGTGCGCAGGGCCCACCGATGATGGAGGGTCTGTAGGATCCGAGAATCCTTTAAGGCCCTGGTGGAAAGGGGTCCGCAGAGGTTACCCCCACCCTTACCCGTTCTCTCCAGACCCCGATAGGGAGACAGAGAGGGGAAGGAGGGGTGCTGCTGGGGGGACACAGCGCCGGGGCAGCAGGAGCTCGGTTTTGATCTCAGGCGTGCGGCCTTCCAGGCCTCACCCGCCCCCCCTGCACGCACCGCCGCTGCCGCCACTGAGAGAACGTGTCTAGTAAACAGCATCACCTCTTCCCCCTCCCAAGCCCACCACCCAGGCACAGCCTTTGCCTTCCCCGCACAGCACGTTGGGCTCCCTTTCAAGTCCAGGGTGGGGGGCTTTCCTACACACTCCTTTGCTTTTGTCCCGTAGCAGGCAGGAGCCAGACCCCTGCCCCTCATCCCCAAAGGGCCCCCCCTCCCCAAAACCCTCCAGTCCAAAGAAAGAGAAAGGAGAAGAAAAAGAAAACAATAGACTCAATTTGCTCCATCGAGCAGAGGCCCCGAGCAGCAGTTAATCTTGTTAAAGTTTCTCCTGACGTGTTAGATAAGTGAAATGTGGACCGCACAAGTGCTGCCCTCCTCCCGCCCCATCCCTCAGTGATCCAGAATTCCTGCTCTGAAGGAGAAAGGGATTTACCTGAATCCCGTCCAGCACCTCTGCTTGCCACGTTTTTTTTTTTTTTCTTTTGTTCCAAATGTTGGACTGTTGAGTTCGCTGGCTATTCGGAAAAGACTATTTCCTCCCGTCTGCCGCCCCCACTTCCTACTACCCCACCAGGCCCCCCCAGAAAGAGTGCCTGCAATTTTCCCAGCCTCACAGGTGCCCTAACAGGGAAGGCTGGGGGGCAAGGAGTGCCATCTGTTCACAAGGCTGGCCCCCACCTGTCGTCGTCGTCACATCCAGGTCTAGAACGTCGCGGGGGTGAGGTGCCCGTTTCAGCCCTTAGTTTGCCCACTCGAGAACCCACCTCTGCCCCTAACTGGCGGGGTGACCTCGGCCAAGCTGGTTGAGTCCTCTGGGCTTCGGCTTCATCTGCAAAGTGAGGGTAGGACTCAGGACTGGACTTGGTGTATCGGAAGTGCTCTGCAAACTTCACTCCTACTACTGGCCGTGACTTCCCGACTTCCCGGAGAGCTCGGTCTTACCCTGATGGGCCGAGGACACACCTGGAGGACGGGGAGTAGCTCTCCCTGGATGCCCCCTGGGGGGGCACGGTGCTAGGCACCCACCTTGCGCCAGCACACTTCTCCCTCGCAGCCACCCTGGGACGCGGTGAAGAGGAGGGGAGTCTCAGCCGGGGGGGGGGGGGTGGGGGGACAGTCCACGGTCCCCCCGCCCCTCAGGGAGGCAGAGCCCACGTGTGAACTTGAGTTCTAAGTGCCCGTATCCCCTTCAGCGGCCTTCCTGGGGCGAGAAGAGCCGTTCACGTTTCCTTCCTTATGCTTAAGGCGGGATGTTCACCATCCCTTCTGCATTGCTGGGTGCTGACCACGCACCTAAGAGGATAGAGAGCAGGTCTAAGTCTCACTCGGGGCCCTGGATTGGACTTGGCGGGTCTGTTTTTCCTTTCCTGCCGGATTAAGCAAACGGGGCTTGGAATCATGGTTGCTGGTCCCGTGCCGTGAGATTTGAGATCAATGTCACTTTTCATCTCCTCCTGTCCTTTGGTTTCCTCATCTGCAAAATGGGCATAGTGATCCCGGGATATTGCAGGGAAGTAAACATGCAGAAAGTACCTGGCAGGGTGTCAGCTCCTCTTAGGGACTCAGTCAACGGGAACGGGATCCAGTAAGTAACAGCATTCCCTTTTCACTTTTCCAGTTGGCTAACCTGGCTCCCAGGAAGTCGGCCTGTTGGCGCTGGGAGGACATCGCCTCTTGAGTTATTGGGGGAGTAGACCATGTATGTCAGGGGACAGTTAGACGCCCCCCCCCCAACTCTCTCCCCTTGCACTTTCATTTCCTCTTCTTTGACCTACTTGGATGACCCCTCGGTGGTGAGAGCCAGAGGAAGTCTAGAGCCACTGGACCAATGAATGAGCAAACCGGTTAGCACCGAAGAGTGTGCACCCTCAGGAGCAAAAGGCAGACGGTGGTCACAGTGGGGTCTGGGTCACAGATCTACTGTCACATGCCTCTTGCTCCTCCCCTGGGTTCCTTCCACTTCCCCTTTTCCCCAAGCAGCCATTCACGTGGACGGCTGGGTGTTGGAGGGGACATCACCCTGGCTCCTTGCCACAGAGGAGAGCAAACTTGAGGCCGGTCAGAGGTGTGGAGCTCGGGAACGTGGGCCGTGCAGTGTCGGCCCAGGCAGGGACTGGGGCAGACAGGTCGTTGTGCAGTGGGGAAACTGAGGACCAGGGTCATACAGGGGCTAAGAATTAAAGTATATTCACAAACTGTGCCCTCTCCGAGGGGCCTGGGAGGTCGTACTGTCCGGGAGTTCACAGCCCTGGCCGCGCCTGGAATTACCAGCCTTTAAAACATCCCGATGCCCAGGCCACTTCCCGGGGATGCTCATGTCACAGGTCGGGGCTTGGCCTGGGCGCTGGGGTATTTCAAAGCCTCCTCAGATGGCATGGAAGGACCACCAGTGGGGCGAATCCCCGATCCAGTTTAAGGTCTCCTTGCTCTACAGGCGGAGAAACTGAGGCTCACAGGGGAAGTAGTACTGCGCACTAACTGAACTGGTTAGTGGCTAAGACTTGAGAGATTTGTACCTGTCTCCATTCTGAGTTCCCAAACACCAGAAAGGACCCTTCCTTCACTCTCGGTTCCCCTGCTGCCCCCAACCCCCTGGGTGCCATGGCCCTGCCATTCCATTTTTCCCAGAGCCACCTCTGTGTGTGAAACTACCCTCTCTCCAGCGGGTGTCACCTCTCAAGTGCTGACACTCCTGTAAGCAGGTAACACTGAGTCTTAGGCTTTTGATTTTACATGAATCTCTCCAAGGGGTGGGGAGGGGAACCTCCCCGAGAAGGAAGGGAAGCTGAGGCAGCCTCAACTTTGCACTGGGCCAATTCTAACGGAAGGGGTATGTTCCCGTTATTTCAGAGCCCCCTCATTGAGACCACCCCCCATGTGAGACCCCCTCATTGGAGACCCCTAGAGCTTCAGGCTGTAGCTATCTCAGAGGAGGAGAAGGGAAAATGCCCAAGTGCCCTGGGTAGGAGGACCTTGTCCACAGCCAGCTCGCACCCTGTCTCCCTAAGGCTCAGGGATCCAGCAAGTGCCTGTCCCCCCCCCCCCCAGCTGCTCTGCTTCCCTTAACGTCCCCTTCTCTTTCTTCTTGCTGCACAAAGGCCCCACTTCATGCCTTGATGCACTTCCTGGAAATACTTAACTGAGGACTGACCTGTGGATCTTGGCCCCTTGGCTCCTTATGAAGACCTGAAACTGGGCCTCAGGAGCTCTGAGTTCAAGTACTGACTTGGCCTCCCCTGAGCTGTGGGACCCGGAGCCCCCAGCTCAACCACCGGGGCGTCAGGGGACAGGATTCCAGGTGTGGTTACATTCCCCATCCCCACAGGTTGTCGCAGGAACCCGGTGAGACAATGGTAGCAGAAGCTCTTGGCCAAGATTAGGACCAGGTCCACATGTCAGCAAGAGGAAGGGGCGGTAGGCTGGGAGGTGAGAGATGTGAGGAATTTGTGTGATCAAGGTCATTCCTGGGAAGGCGCCTTCATTATCATTATTCACATTGCAAATGATAAATAGTGATCAAGTTAGCAAATCTTTTCATGCCTGTGACCTCACTGGAGCCCTTTGATGTTGGGACTTCACAGGTCTCCCGAATCCTACCTCTTAGGTGCTGCGTGACCTTGACAACTGCTTGCTGGGCCTCAGTGTTCTCAGGATGCACAGGGAGGCTCCGGGGTGGAAGAGGGGCTTTTAGACTGCGCTCCGCAGTCTTAAGGGTCCCCTGGGGAGATGCTGGAGGGCAGGTTTCCGCCTTCCCCCACTTCCCTTCACCTAATTCTGTATAAACTGTGCACTTGTGCAAGATTCCGTTTGAAGACAGGGAACAGTCTGAACGGACAGGGGATGACATTGAGGACTTATTGTGAATTCCATTCATGTTATTATGTATATTCAAAGCCCCTAATCTGTTAGAACTGCCTATCGAAGTATTTATGGGTTAGAGTCCATTATGTCTGTTTTATTTGTTTAAAATGCTCCAGAATGACACTACTAATAAAGGTACGGTCACTGTGGAAGATGAAGGAAGATCAGCAGACTGATAACAACTGTTGAGAACAGGCGATAGAAACGATGGGCTTCAATGCCCGTTTTGTCTGTCCCTCCATGTGTGGCTAAGGATTTCCATAATAAAAAGTCAAAAATAAATTAAGAGTTTGAGCACCATAGGAGGAGTCGAAGGCTCAGATCCCTGCATGTTCTGTGAGCCAACAGGTGTTCCAGTACCACGGTGCCAGCTTGGGGAGGGAGGGTCAGGGACCGTCCCGAGGTCACACAGCAGTCAAATGAAAGTCGGGGTGCAGTCCAGCCTTCAGACACTAGGAGCTCCCTCTGCCCTCCCCTCTGCACTCTCACAAAACTCAGGTGACTGACCATCCTGGGAGAGCTCAAGGGGAGGCTTCTGAGGCGTGTGTAGGAGGGTGGTGGTGGAACCCTGCTGGTAAGCAAGAAGCTTTTAAGTGAGGCTATTCTTGGCCATATAGAACCGTCTCACACACTGTGAGGCATTTAGCATCTTTGATACCATGCATAAGAATCCCCCAGGATCTGCTAGTTGCTGTGACAATCCAAAGCATATTATGGCAACACACACACACACACACACACACACACACACACACAGAGTTCCACGTATTCCTATTATTCACTTGTCTGGCTCCTCATTTCTCTCCATCTCCAATTGTCCTGGGAACCATCTAGAAACTCCTTGAGGTCTGAGGGAGTGACCTTCATGTGTCTAATCCCAGGAGAAGTGGACACTATGAGGAAACACAGGAAAGGAGGGTAGGCTTCCCGGGGACTATTTTGTAGTGGTTGATCTTAGGACGCAAGGGTCCGATGGCCTGAGTTTGATTTCGTGACTCTCCCACCTGCCAGCCGCGTGACCTTGGCCAAGTTACTTAATATCTCCAAGCTTCACTTTTCCCATCTGTAAAATGCGGATAATGCTGGCTCCTACTTCATGGGGTTGTTTTGAAGATTAACTGGGCCTCCATGTGGAAAATGCTTAGTAATGGAATCTAGATCATGGGTAAGCACAGTAAACGTTAACTCATGTTGGTGTTATGTGTGACCGACCCTTGCCACCTTGCCACACGTTAATTCTAATTCTCTCAATAACTGAGAGTTGGACAGGTTTATCTCCTTGGGCAGAGCCAGGGATTGCCTTTCCCTTCCTTGCCACTCGGGAAAGATACATCACTCTCAACATAAAACAAAAGGTAAAGGGAAAGGCAAACATAGAAACACTTTATTGTTTCATGTGTCCTCATAGTGGAGACGCTAAGGAATCCAGATGAGAACAAGGGACACAGTAAAAAATTGTCCATCTCCTGCCTGGGCATCAGGAGGTAGTTACTGACTTCTTGCGATGTGCCAGGTACCGTTTGGGGCCTGAAGACAGAGCACTGAGCATAAGAGGAAAATATCCCTGCCCTCAAGAAATCTGTGTTTTCAGGGATGGGGTAAGGAGATGGACACAGAGTATACATGAGAGAGTGACTGTATCACACATGTATGTGTTCATAAAGAAAAAAATAGAGAAGGAAGTAAAGGGCACGTCATAGGGGTGGGGCTGCAGGAGGAGTGAGATTTAGATGGGTGGTCAGGGGAGACGGTAATGAGAAGTGGCACTGGGGAAGAGCCTTAGGAGAAGACCCGAGGCTACCTATAAAAGACTGTGGGATATTGGAGAAGGAAGAGCAGTGGACCAGGAGCTAGGAGATGTCAGTTCTAGACCAGTCAAGTCATTACCTCACTCTGTGACTCTGGACCTGTCATGTTCCCTCTTGGGGGCCAATTTTCCTCATCTGTAAGGTTGAACTAGGGACGAATCTATCCTTGCCCTAGGGACCCTCCACGCAGAGGTCCCCCTAGGATTCCATAATCGTAATCAGGTCAGACCTAAGGCAAAACCGTCAACTTGGCCATGGTTGCAGTTTTCTTCCTGGTTTGGGTGCATTTTCCTCCACTAGGTGGTGTCTGTCCCTCTCGAGGGCCCCGTGGCCGCACACTTTCTGCTTCCTCGCCCCCGGCAGCACTCCTTCTTGAAAAATGACCTGGTATTCCTTCTTGCTGAGGCTTCATTGACTGACGACACCTTAGAACGTTCCTCTTCCATAGACCTATGTACTTTCGTGCCTCCCCGGAAAGCTTTATATCAAAAAGCAAAGTATTAATGGGTAGAATTTTTGTCAAAGAGTGACTGAAGACATTATTTAGGTAATATTGGTACTTCCCAAGAGCTGGAAACCATCTCAGTCATTTTGCTCATCATCACTGCCACAGGTACTCCAAAAAACTCAACGGAGTGACCTTTCCGGTGGTCACTTACTTGGCTCATAGCTAAAATACTCACATTTCACAATTCCTTACTATACAAGGGCCCTTTCAGGCAAGTTCCTGGGCATCACGGTAGGCCACTGACCTTTTAGTCTCACTTATCATGTTAATCAGATTACTACATGAAGTAAAATACTAAAACTCTATAGTCTGTGATGATCCGTTAGCCTGTTTTCCTTCTGTGAATCCTCAGCACTGTCTTCAATGAAGTTCCTCGTTCTTCTTCTCGTCCTCCTCCTTCCTCTCTTTCTCTCTGTTCCTCACACCTAACATACTTTCTGTGGCCACTTAGATTTTCCTTCAAACAAAGAAAAGAACATTTGTTTTTCCATATTATTTGCCACAGACCCAGGGTCCGTAAACCCTGGAAGAGTGGGGGAGGTGACCCTTTTTCAATTTTAGAGAAACTAGGTTCTCTAAACCAGGCTCTAGTTCATTTGGAGGAAGTAGAGACAGAGAGTCTAGAAGGTGGGAGGCCACAGCTTGGCATCCATGGATGTGGTTGTGGGGAGCATGTCCAGCCTTGTGCCTTCAGGAAGCTCATGGTCTAACCTGGACCTGTCCCCTTTGTAATCAAGAAGTTACACCTTTATCTGCCCCATTCCATCCTTTCTTAATCCCTGTTGTCCAATAAATGTGAAATGTGGCTGGGCAGGATCAGACCACACGTGTTTCTAGAGAAGGGGCTGTTTCCCCCAATGATGTTGTAGATCTTTCAGCTGCAAAGGCTGGAAAAAAAATGGAAAAACAGTCCAGTCAGGTACAAGATTGCCTTGTTCTAAGATATACAAAGTACCCGAGCAGAAAACCTAAGAAATGAATCCAGACTGTACTGTTCTGTGAACTAACGATTCACATAGTAAGTCCCAAGAACCAAGATATGTGAGTCAGAAGGATTCATCAAAACCATTATTTTCAAAGATAGGAAACTGAGGGTTGCTGGGGGAAAGACTCCAAATCAGTGAGCAAGCTGGGTAAGGTCCTCTGTCCTCTGAGTCTTTCCAGGCCTCTGTCGGCTTGTCCCCTGATGTTGCATCCTTTCCCATTGAGCAATCACCATCTCTCCGCTGATGAGCATCATTTGTCTACAGGCTCTGCTGGACTCCAGACTCATGGATCCACTGGAAATGTTAACACGCACTTCAAATGCAACATGTCCAAAGCTGAATCATCATTTCTCCAAAATTCCTTGTGTTCTCATCTGGTGTCACCCACTCTAGGTAGATCACCCACCATACTTGGTCATCCATTTTCATCTGTCCTGCCTCCTTAACATTTTTATAGCTAGTCTTCCCTCTTCTTGGCTTAGGCCCTCTGGGCCTCTTGCTTTGACTGTTTCCCTAGGATTGTAATGCCCACCTCTCTCAGCCTCGGCCCCACACTGCACCCCTTCATTTTTTCCTCCAACATCCAATAGCCAGTTTTTCCCAAAACATAAATCCGACTCTTTTCTTTCACCTCTAGCTCTAGGCCCTTCAATAGCATTGGCATTATCTGCAGTTCCCCTTAGATACCCTGGACATTTTTGTGACATAATTTTCTTTAGTTGCTGTGTTTCTATATACCCCTGCACCATTTTGCAGAACACGTTAGCTTCCATGGGATTCTGCTCAATGTTTCCCCCTTCCGGGATACCCTCCCTGACTGTCCCCCACCTCTCTTATCCATCTGTCTCCATTATACCCTCTGTACACATATACCAAAACACCTGGAATTCTTTATCACATTTAATTGTGTGCATATTTGGGGTCATCTCAACTTCTCCGCTGCCTAGCACAGCCTTTGGCTTATAAAGGCGCTGTGTACATTTCTGTTTAATGAATGCATGACTGGATAGCAAAACCAGCTACATGTCTAATGATTCTGAGAGAAAGAGCTCAGGAACCTCAGGCATGTTGCATTACGTAACCAAAGCACATGACCTAACCCGTGCGTCACACTCAAAAACATTACACAGTGGTTAATTCCATTTCCCCTTGAGCGAAGAAGTCAGAAGGGAAAAGAAATCTGGCCTTCCAAAACAGAGGGGGGAGGGGGCAGTGCATTTAAATGCCTCCTCAACTCACATTTCGTCCTCTCTAATCCAAGCCACATTTTAGCCTTGGTCTAGCCCTCTCAGCCCCTCGCCTGTTTGCAAAGCATTTGTTTTGTGTGTGCACTACAGCACATAATCCCAAGATTTGCTCTCCTCTCAGATTTCCCCCTCTCCCCCTTATCAGGTTCTTACTGGGCCTCGAGTGTCCTGGAAGTCATATCTGTTGCCTGGGTTTTCATCCATTTCCCTCCTTCCTGATTGGGGGGAGGGGGGCTTTCCATCTGCTTCCCCTTGATCTTGTGAGACCTTGTGGTGACCTCAGGATCTGGAATCCTCTATCCGCTGTTTATATACCCTTGGGAGAAAGTACGTATTCTCAGCAGTAATAACAGTAATAAAAGCAGCTAGCTTATAATGAGCACTTACTATGTGCTGGCACTGTGCAGAGTGCTACACTTTGAACCCTCTGAATTAGGTTTAGAAAGTTATATGACTTGCTGAAGACCCCACAGCTAAATGGTGGTGGGACTAGAGTTCAAACTCAGGCCAGTTTAATTTTGTCTTTATCCACAGGCTTAGAGCATGGCTTGGAACACAGTAGTTGTCCAGTAGAAGTTCCATAGAGGATACATACATGCAAGGATAAATGGGTGGATGAAGGGAGGAAGGGACGGGAAATGGTGCCCCCGGTGACTGACGCAAACATTTCGAGATTGATAGTAGAATGAAGAGGGAAGGGATGGGGATGGAAGAAGAATCTGAATGAACATGATAAGATTTCAAAGACGGTGTTGAGGCAGAGGTTAATTCCATTTCCCTTTTCTGAGCTGAGTCTGGGATGTATGTAGGTGACGGTGCTGTGTGAACTATGGGCTTCAGAGTAGAAGAATGACCCTGGAGTGGCAAGACTGAGTTTGTGGTGTGTTCTCACTGGAGCCGATTAAGCCCCTGTAGAGCCCAGTATACTGTAAGCTCTCAGGATGACTCCTGTACAGAACAGCCCCACTGAGCTGATTAGATACGATCCACTAAAAACAAACAAGTACCATATCTGGTTCACCCTTTCCCAATGACGTTTATGCTCTGCTTTATCAGACAAATATGCTCATTATACAGCTGGAGAAACTGAGGTCCAGGCAAGTTAACTTGTTAAATTAAGCTGAGTTGACTAATGTTAAGCAGCAAGTTAGCAGCAAAATCAAAAGTAGAACTCAGATCTCTTGACTTCCAAATCAGTGCTCATTCCATTGAGTCACTTTGCTTTCCTTTGTGGGAACGATGGGGGTGGGGGTGATGCCAGTTACATCTGTGAGTTCACATTAGTGACTTAGAAGGAAATATACCACTGTTTGGTAACTTTTCTTAAGCGCTTCTTATGTGCCAGGCTCTATCCTAGGCATTCTGTGAGGTTCAGTAGGAAATGACAATTTATTAGAAGTCAACCAACTTCCTTGTTTCCTTTCTTCCTTCCATCCACCCACCCTCCCACTTACCTACCCATCCGTCCGTCCATCCATCCATCCATCCATCCATCACCCACCCACCCTTCCACCCATCCACCCACTTAATGGATGTTTATCGAGCACCCTTTAGTCTCTGTGTATTGTATGTTGAACCAAGGGTGGCGGGGGGGAGGGGACTAAAATGAAGTGCAGGGCACAGTTCCATCCCTTGAGGAGCTCCCAGTCCTAGCAGCGGAAGCAGACTGGTAAACAGATACATGACATCATGGTAACTGCTATAACGAAGCAATTAATAGAGTCCTGGGGAAGCGCAGAGGCAGAAACACTGTGTTCTTGAACACCCATGTTTATTACAGGGCTAGAAAGTGTTCTGAGCTTTCAGGGGCATAAGAGGCCCCTTCCACCTGGGCGGGTTGGGAACTTTCTCATGAAGTAGGTGGCATGTGTCTGTATGTAGAGGGCATGCTTTGCCTTGCATGTGGATAGATCACTCATGCCATTTTGAATGTAGAGCCATAAATCAAATTAGAACAATAAACACTTTTTGATTCATGTCTCAGCTGAGGACACTGGCCCAGAGTAGCTTTTAGGAGCATGACACTAGGAAATGATTAGACAATTCCATCCATCACCATCCGAATCACGTCCAGCAGCCCCTTATATCCGCCCCTCATCGCATTTATCACTCTGTTGTGTTTGCCTCCGTATGTGCCTGCCTCTCCCCACTTGTCTCCAAGCTCCTTGGGGGCAGAGACCATTTCTGTCTTCATTTCTGTTTATTCCTGGCTTTAGCACAGTACCAGCCCTGCCCATTGGTGTTCAAGAAATGGGGTTAAGTGAATTGGAGGTGGCTCTAAATAAGAGAGAAGATGAGAGGTGCTCTGAAGGAAAGGTGCTTTGAGGAATGACATCATGGGCCCTAGTAAGAGCCAAGCGGTGAACACAAACATGTTCTGAAGGACCCTAGCTGTTAGATGTTTCCTCATCTCTCTGAGCTGACCAGTTGCCTGTGTATGTTCTTGCCACCTTTCCCTATCACTCCCCTTTCTGTCTGCTGAGCCAGAGTACCATTCTGTAAGCTTTAAGTACTTTTCCCCCATGGTTTTCTGCTAGCTTCTCCAGTCCCATCCCTGGAGAGAGCTGAGAAGAGACAGGTGTAATTGTATGGGAGGTGCCCATGCTCCTCCTGCAACTCTCACCTGTGTCTTGGAGACCTTCCAGAAGATAGGGGAGCAGGATGATGGCAGGAATCATGCCTGCTGTGCTCAGGGCACCTTCCCAGGGCCTGGTACATGGCAGCAGTTCAATATATATTTGTGGGGGGACTTCCAAATGAGTAAATGATGTAAATTTACGACACACCTAGGCCAGTGTCCTCAGGTCAGAGAAGAAGAATCAGATGTCCCGAGGAGACTAAGAAATTATCCCAAGTTCCATCCTAGATTAGAGCAGAGGAACACTAGAGCCCAATTATCCTGACCATTCCTTCTGTCCTGTCATGTTGTGTTGGGGTTTGAGTTCAGCCCTCCTGAACTTGGTCACACAGGTTTCAGATCATTGTATCCTGAAGTGGGATAGGACCCAAACTATCCTTTTATGCTGAGAGGTCTAAAGTCCACAATGGGGGAGAGATTTGCCCAGGGTCCCACAGTTTTGGTAGTGGTAACACCCAAAGCTTCCAGAAAACCTCTGTGCAACTATCTCCACATAGCCAACAAATATATAGTAGGGGCCTGACACTTAGAGATGCAGCAGTGAGTGAGCAAGATAGAGCAGGTCTATGCCCTCATGGACTTTATTTTTTTCTGGGAAGAGAAGGACAGTAAATGAGTCAACAGTTGTAAGGTCTCGTATATTAACAATGATGAGTGATAAAAGTGGATCATTAGAGAACACTGGAGTCGAGGGACTTCAGTTTGGGTGGTCAGGCTGAGGTTTGCATGACAGATGAGAAGGAATAAGCCATGTGAAAAGATAAGTGAAGAGAGTTCCAGAGAGAGAGGGAGGGCACAGCTAGCACACAGACCACGAGGCAGGGAGAGTCGAGGATGCTGAGGGAGCAGGTGTGCAAGCCACCCAGCTGCGGGTGTCCTCGCCTGAAGACCTTGCAGGTCCTGAAATCTGGATTTTAATCCAGATGAACTAGGAAGTTACAGGATCCAGTGGTCACTCTGACCTAGAAGTGGAGAATAAATGACATTGAGGCCAAGAGTAGAATCTCAATCACACCACGATTGAGGTGTCCGTTGATTATCAATGATATTATTTTAGTGATGAGTAGTATTTTGGTTAACATCACTATTCATTTCCTTACTAATACCATTACCAATTAAAATACCTGAATAGCACTGGTATTTGAGATAAACAGAGAATCAGGGTTTTCTTGCACCCTCTGGGAGGACTTGGACAGATTTTGAACCCTGAGACATTTTCCGTAAAAATTTGACGGTGTGCACTTTTTTTCTGGGGGAGAGGTTGCCATCGGTTTCTTAGAGGGGTCTATGGCCCCCAAATGATGACCTAAATGCCTAAAGGCAGGAGGTACATGAGGTCATTTCCTGAAACCTGTACCCAGCTCTAAAATCTGAACACGCTAGGAGATCTGAGAAAATGAGAATGTTGATGTTGAGTTGTCATATCAGACTGAGGAATTGCACTTTCCTTCATCTGTACCCTTGCTGGAGTAAATAGAATTTAGGGCTTCTTTCCCTCTGAGGAGAAGTTAGTTTATTCCTTAGAAATATAATCTACAACTTTGTTTATTCAAACTCTGGTCTGAGTTTCTCTGAGTTTTAAAATAGGCAAGTTCACTTCAAATGTAGCCTGAGGTGGTCCTGACCATAATTATCCACTATGGGCTTTACCCACGAATCTATGAATCCAAATATCCATCCATGCATCCATTTATCCATCCGACCTAGCAACCACCCACCCACCTCCCTTCTTCCCATCTATCCTTCCATCCTTCCATCTCCCTACCCTTCCATCAGTCCATACCCTCACCCAACTACCCTTCCATCCATGTCACCTTCCATTTTCCAGGCTATGTGCTAAGGCTGGGGCAAGAGTTAGAAGGCTCTGATTCTTGTTTTTATGCCACTCTGAGTCCTTGAAAAAAAAAATCCCTTGAGATACCTCCACTGAGTCCTTTGCTTCTACTAGACTACAATTTGAAAACCCCACTTTAGAAGTTGAAAACTACTTTGAAAAAATTCAGCTGCTGTGCTTGCATAGTTATATAATTATAAGTATTCCCAGTAGTGCTCTGAATCTGAGTCTAGACTACTGGAGGCTCCTTTATCAACGCTAATATTTTAGATCAATAACAGCTTCCACCCGTAGGTCAGCAGGTGGTGGAAAACCAATAGAGAATGTGAAATAGTGGCAGGGATCTTTGAGAAAGGGCAGGCTTCATAAAGGGAACAGAGAAGGGAGCTGCCAGTCACTTAGCTCCTGGGACTCTCTTTGCCCACAGCCCCAAAGCCCTTGCACAGTGATTCTGGGCCTTCGTGCTCCGCCTGTGCCCCTGGATGCATGATGTAGCAGGAAGCCCGCGTGGCATGGGGTTGTTTCAGTTTCCGAAGCATTTTCGACATGTACCTATCATATTCCCACTCGCCTTGTAAAACAAGCATTTTCATTTAATACAGTGAGGTCTTTGTATTCTCAACAATAAACACATGGTCTAAGGCTCTCGGACACAACCTGCCTTTTTCTCCCACCCTACTCCGTCCGCCCTCACAAAGCCCCGTGTCAGCAGAAATATCTGTTTACAAACAAGGGCTCCAAGAGAGCAGTATCAGTAGCTCAAACAGACCTCCAAAATATGTCCCCGGCTCTGTCCTTGGCATCCCCGTGAGCAGTGTGTGTCATTGGCAGCCGCTTCCATAGAAGGCTTTCTGCCTTTCCATCTTTCCAACTGTCTTCGTGGCTGGCTTCCTCTGTCTCCTTCCACTTATTCATTAAAACCATCAGGAGCCTGGACTGTAGAGGCGGTCGGATGCTGGCCCAGGCCTCCTGGATATCTGGAAAACAGAGTCCAGCCCGGGAGTATGTGCAGACAGCAAGACAGACTCAGACACCTCTAACCTGTAGTGTCTTCCGAAGCAGGAGCTGATTGAAGGAGGGTTATTAAGTGGGTGGATGTACTAGTCACATGATCATGCAGCTCTAGGTCATTTTTCACTATCAGGATTATCCGTGGCTGAAGGCACTCTTTGGCCTCTCTTGAACTTGGGTCTATTATAGCTCCCTACTACCTATACATCGAAAGAGAATAGCTAACATACTGAGCGTGTGACGTGTGCCAGGCACTGTGTTGAATACTTTGTGCATATGAAGTCTTTGGTCTTCGAGTGCTAGGCTTCCAGAGGAGGGAACTGAGGTAGAGGAAGGTTCAGTGACTTGTCCAAGGTCACACAGCACGTCAATGGGAGAATGAGTCCTTGGAGTCCGTGGTCTAGCCACTCCCCCACAAAGTCTCCAGGTCAGATCTGAATTTTTTAGCCCCGCATTCAGCCTCCTCCCCAAACGTTGTTGTTTACCGCAGCTTTTCCTGGTTCCTCATATCTCAGTTTCTCAGCCTCAGCACTATTGACGTTTTGGGATGGGTAATTCTTTGTCACAGGATGTTTAGTATTGGAGGATGCTTGGCCTTGACCCACTAGATGCAGTAGCATCCACTCCCAGTTGTGATGAGCGGGAATGTCTGCATAAGTATTACCAAATGTCCTCTGGGGGCAAGATCTCTGCTGGTAGAGAACCACTGACTTACGCGGATTTTTTTGATTAAAGAGAACGTATTCCTAGAACACATACCCCCACCTCCATACTTTCTCACATTTGATTTTCCCCTTGACCTTTTAGTGTCCTTGGACGCCTCCTCATCAGTCTTCTGTGTTCCAGAATCTTTCGGTCCTTTGCCATCTTTTACAGCCAGAGAACAAATACTAGCCTGTCTGGGTTACTGATCTGCTTTGTTTTTATGCTTTTGTTGTTGTTGTTTAGAAAATGTTCACCACCTCCAAACTTTCTGTTCAAAGTCCCCTTAAGTTACAAGCTCAACCCCTGTCATGCATTCAGTGACGTGTATTGGGTCAACCATATGTCAGGTCCCAGGCTAAGCCCTCAGAGTCAAGGATGTATGTCAAGGAGATGGACTACCTGCACCTCAATAACTTATGTGATAGGCTGTCTGAGCAGAAGAGAAGTTTCAAGATAACTCTGTGCCCTATTCTAGCTGAGAAGGTGGGGAAATCAAGCCCCAGAAGGTCAATGATATTTGATCAACATCAACCAGAGACCAAGCTCAAGGCTGAACTAGGTCATCCTCCACCTAGAGGAACAGAATTAAACTTCTGAAGTCCTGAGGAGATCTAACTACCAGTTATCCTTCTAGAGCCTTAAAGAGGTCCCTTGGGTTGGATCATGATGCACGATTTGCCGGTGGATATTAAAACAGTAGAAAATTAATATCTGAAAAGTCTGTTAGCCTTCTGTCTTCAGAAGTTTGCTTACACTCCATGCTTTGCATTATAGGCCTTAAGTCCGAATGACTTCAGATTTCTCCCATGAGCACTGGGCAGGGACTACTAAGACGTGAGTCCTGAATCTTTCATCAACGTGGCCCTGTTGATAAGAACACCATGATCCCAAGCTAATGACCCCCCATTTGGTTCCTCAAAACCAGCAAAGATTCCCAGTTGTGTATGGAATGAACTTCCGATCTCTCGGCGTGCCATTCACAGCCCTTGGCACTGTAGCCTCAGGCACACCTTGCAATTTCATTTCCCTCTGCTACTCTGTACATCCTCAGTTCCATCGAGAACTCAGGTCTTGCCCCCAGAGCCCCCTTCCAGTGACAGCACAGCTCCCAGCCTTTGCTCTCCTGTTTCGCCTTCTGCCGGAAGGTCGTCACCCAGCCGCTGCCACCCAGTCCCTGTTCCTCCTGCAAGGCTGCTTCTGTGCCACTCCTCCAGGAAAACTTCCTGAGCCTTCTCATCTTGTCCACATCGAGGGTTCCTTCCACTGAGCTCTGTTTGCTCATCCTTCTACTAGAACTTACTCTATTAGGCTTTTCTTTATGGGTAGTTAAGATCTGCCCCTTGTCCTCACACAGTCCATTTTCCCCAGGCTGGGAGGCCCAATTTCAAAGTTACTAACAGGAACTCTTGGGTCTGATTACCTGGGTTTGAATCCCACCTGTGTTACTCGGGTGAGTTATCTGTGCTTCTCTGAGCCTCTGTTTGCTCATCCTTCAAACGGGAATAAAAACTCTACTCCCCTGCTTGGATTGTTGTGAAAGCTTCCTGAGCTAACCCGTGCAGTTTCCCACAGCACCTGGGACACAGCAAGCGCTAGGGGGGCATCAGCCATCAGCCACCACCATTCCCCCTGCATAGAAGAGTGATTGTGGATGGCACCGGAGTGGGAATCTGCCTGTCTGGCCGCGTCCCTTCCTTATCTCGTTTTGCCATCGCTCTCCCTGAAAGGCTCACCCCTGGCTGTGTGGGCCAGGATGAGGTGATGGCAGGCTCACCCGAGAGAGGAGCTTTTGTTTCCAGAGCTCAGCCCACACTGTCTGGGGTGCATTTTTACATAACTTGCTGTGGGTCTGCGTCAGTTATGAAATTCACGTCACTTGGCTCGCCCACATGGGAACCTTCCCCATCCCTCTCAGCTCCTTGGTTTGGCTACAGGTACTCAGTGACCCTCCTGGTGTTATTTTGTAGATGAGGATCTAAGGTCCAGATGTGGACCCAAGGCTGACTCATCTACGAGGTGCAGCCAGCATGGTACCTGGAAAGCAAGGTACTTTTAGGGGCCAATAAAAATGGCTTAGTTTCTTTGAAAATCAGAAGAAAATAGCGTAATAACATGAATTATGTAATGATGAATCCAGCCTCTTGATTGTATGCGTCTTTCTGCCAATGTAACTGTAAAACATAATTCTATGTATTTATGGAGGAAAGGAAAGGTGCCCAGGGCCAGGAAAGTCGTGACGTGACCCTGGTTGAAAAGGAATTTGCCCAAGATCAATAGTACATTAGTGGCAAGCCAGGGCAAAAGTTCATGGCTTAACGCTCTCAACTTAGAAATCTTATCCCTGCATTTTTAACAGATTGCCTAGAAATCCGTTCACCATAGTCTTCTCTTTCCCTGATGAGACAGTGGACCAGAGAGGGGGTGCGAGCTGCCACAGGTCACACGCTTAGTTATGCTTTCCTGACTCCTCATTATCCCTTGTAGTATTTTATATAACCCAACCTAGTGACTGTGGATGCAACCTTCGCATCATACAGGTGGAACAGTGGAGGGCCAAGAAGTGGAAGAGGCCTACTCAGTGTCACAAAGATGCCACTCTTGCCTCCAAGTCGGGCTCTTGTTCCAGTACTCTGAAAATGGTTTGAAACTTCAAAATCTACTCAAATTGCATTTCCTCACAAGCCTTGGGCATGTTTCATTCATTCATTCACTCATTCATTCATTCAAATACACATTCACACGTTCAACACCTGTGTTCTGAGCATTTATGTTCTTATATAATAGAAGGCTCCAGACACAGAGTTGATGAACAAACACGTACTCTTCATCTTTACTCTCCCAGAGGCTTACTTTCTCCATTTGTGTGAACAGAATCATAGGTTCTATGTTTCTTCCTTTAGAGAGATCTAGGAAAAGCAAATGAAATAATTAAGATTCTTTGTACACTTGAAAGCTTCAGGGAAACTTAAAGCTTCTTGTATTATTATATCCAACAGAGTGTATAATCAATATAAGGAAGCTTTAAAAAATGACTGTATGAAGAAATAAATAACCATCTGCTTCTAAAAGAGTTTTTGCTTATATTTATTCATGGAAAACATAAAGCATTGGCAAAACACTTGACTTTGGAGTCAGAGAGCTAGGTTCCAATCTTATGTATGTTATTACAAGTCAAAAGACCTTTGCCAAGTCAAGAAAACTGTCATACTTTCCTCATCCATAAAACGGGACTGCGAGAACTTATAGAGTAGTCATAATAATTCACTGAGATGATGCACATAAAATTGTTGTCCTTGAATGTGGCACATCCTAAATGGTGGGTCTGTATTTCTCAGTAGGTTCCTGTGGCTCTGGGTCACAATAGAACAAATCAGAGTAGTGATCCTAGGGATAGAGTAAGGAGGCAGGCATGATAATAATAGATATTCCTGTCTGCATGTTATCAATTCCTACTATATCCACATTGCATCAACCAGAAGACTGGTACTAGCATTGGGGATTAGCAGTCTCTCACAAGGGGGTACAGTCTGTGTCTGGTCATGCTCTATACCCTGAATGTCTAGGTTGGACCTGATGTAGTAGATGTCCTATGAAGGTGTGTTGAATGCATCAGCGAGTGGGTAGGTGGATAAATCAGGTGGGACCTGGGGATGTTAACTTGGGGGATAGAAGAGCCAGGGATAATGCAATCAAAAGCCTCACACCTCCTCACAGCTGTCCTGGGGTAGAGGCTACAGAATAACTCTGTGGGTCCCTGGAGCTCAGATCCTGGATCAGTGGAAGGCAAGAAAAGGGAGGTGATTTGGCTTCACTACAGGTGAGCACAGAGAAATGCCCAAAGATGCAGAGGTCTCCTTCTCATGGCATGGAGTTCTCTAATCCCAAAATGTGAACAATCTTGTCAAGATGTTGTATGGGTGATACAAGCAGGAGGTTAGGTGTGCATGATATAATGACCTTTGAGGGAACCTCCAGCCCTGACTATACCCGATTCCATAAATGATGAAGGGTAAGGGCTGGGGACTGCTGTAAAGAATGTGGAGGGTAGGATGGAATGGTCCTTGAGAATTTTCTGGAATGCGGTATCACTGTCCCTGAGGTTTGGTGAGTGATCAGGGAAAAGCTTGTAGGTCCTCAGAACCATCACAGTGACCCAAAGGTGGCTCTCTTCCCCAAGGCGGCTCCAGCATCAGCACCACGTAGCTTACCAGGGTCTGGCCTGTGCTAGGGCATCCTGTAAGGGCCCACAAACTGAAAATGCATGAATCCCCCTCTCTTCCTCCTTCTTTTTTCCTCCTTTGTCTCTCTCTTCCTCTCCTCCACCACTTGCTCTTTCTAAAAGTGTAGGTACTCCAATGTCATTGATGATGTGGGAGCAAGAGAGCAAGGAGCGTGCCTTTCTATTTCAGAAAGGATAAAGTGTAACCACACAGAAGAAGGTGGGGGAAAAAACACGGATCACAGTTCTGAGGAAAAAGAACCGACATTCATATCAATAAAAGGTAGAGCCAGCATGTGTCACGTGCTGTGCAAATGAGTGTTGCATTCTCTGAGCTCAGTCCCCACACTGGCACTGCGCATTAAGTACTGGGATTATCAGGTACAGTTGAGAGAACCATGAGGCAGGTGAGGGGATTTTGCCCAAGGCCGCCTCCCTAACCAGTGGCGCGGGTAAGACCTCCCGGTGCACGTGCTTAAGGCCTACGACGATGCCAGTGCCTCCCCTGGCCAGGTCCTGGGACGTTCATGATCTCGTTAGCTCCCCCTACAACTGGCAGAGGTGGAGAGTGTCCCCCCATTTTACAGATGCGAAGACTAATACCGGAAGAGGTGCCGCGACTGTCCCCGAGTCACACAGTGAGCAAGTGGCACAGCCTGCCCTGGATGTACCTTCGCGGCCCTGTGGAAGCCTTGACCTTCCCAAGGCCACCCAGCTGGCTCAGGGAGGAGCAAAGGCCGCAGGGCTGGGGAGTCAGCACCCAGAAGGGGACATGGGTGCACCCCGAGAGCACCTTGCCATCCCAGACGCACTACTCTCGTCAGCCTTGCCTTATGTCAGTTTAGCCTTCGGTGGTTCACGAGGAAATACGCCTTCCTTTAACTCCTTTCTTTCTCTGCGAAGTATACAGGGTAAGGCTTTGTAGTCCTCTGGGTGTGAGAGCTGACACCCGGAGGACTGAACCCCTCCAAGGTCACGCAGCTGGTACAGACGGGGCGCAGACCCATGTAGTCAGAGGGCTCCCAGGGAAAGGTTCCCAGGTTGGGGGCAGGCGCCCAGGCCACGGCGGGCACGCTTCCCACCCCACGAAGGGACATACCTGAGCTAATTCCTCCAGGGGGTTGTGTGTGTGTGTGTTTTTTTTTTAAGATTTTATTTATTTATTAATGAGAGACACAGAGAGAGGCAGAGACACAGGCAGAGGGAGAAGCAGGCTCCCTGCGGGGAACCCGAAGCAGACTCAATCCTGGGGCTCCAGGATCACACCCTGGGCTGAAGGCAGACACTCAACTGCTGAGCCCCCCAGGCATCCCCAGGAGGTTGCTCATGATGCTCTTGCCTGTCTTACATCAGGAGACGGAGATGTCTAGGACTCAGAATAGTTTGGGATAAGCCTTCCAGCCAGCTGGGAATTATTTCAAACCTCCTCCTTCTATGGAGCCTAGAGTCCATCCTTGGAACCGAGGTGGGCCCGGAGGGTCGAGGATGCTGAGGAGCAGTGATGTCCCACCTCGGAGATGTCCCGGCTCTCCTCTGAACGCCTGGTGCTGCTGAGTCGTCCGGGGTCATTTTGGTGGTCCTCCCCCCCCTCCCCCCGACTGAAGCAAGTACAGGGACCATGGGTATACTTAACCCAAATCTGTCTGTTTTAATCACTGTCCTCTGGACAGATAAAAGCTTTCCATAGGATTGCTCTCTCAAGCATTCCTCTGTGGCTTTGATACCAGCCATTAAACCCTGGAAGGGAAAACAAAACAAAACAAAACAAAACGGGACCAGCTCCAACCTTTAGCTTTTAACTTTTTTTTAGCCCCCCGAAAGAAACCAGACTGTTGACCTAATTCCCCCTTTCGGATCCCCATCCTCTCACCTCTGCTGGTATTTCTCTGGCAGATGTCTCACAGCGAGTGGACACCCTTGAGTTGGGAGGTCCTACAACTGCTTTTCCTCCACCCCCCCCACATCTGCCTCCATGACCGTCCATCTCTCCCAGCAGGAACTAAGGCTGGGGTGTCTGGAGGACCCGGGATCTCAGAGTCTCAGGGGGCTTCTATGGCCTCTGGTGTAAGCCTCCTACCTCACGGGGCAGGGTGTGAGGAGGCCCAGAGAGGGGGGCTGCTTTTGCAGCAACCCACAGCAGAGCAATGGCAGGTTGGGCCACAGGCATCTTCCACTGGGCTCAGAGTTATTCCCCCTGAAGGAAGGCATCCTGGAGGAGAGCTCTGGCTTTCCAGTTAGTCTGGTTGTGATTCCACTACTGGCTCACTGGGATCCTCGTGGGGAAATCACATAGCCTCTCTACGCTTCACTGTCTCCTCTGGCAAAGGACTGTCGGGAGAGCCCGCTTGATGGGGTCATTATGAGCAGAAGGGGACCTTTGTGCCTAGCAGCAGAGGACCTGCTATACAGAGGCTTTCGGCAAATGCTTTCTATTATTATCATGATTTATTTGAAAATGCTGCTTTGTCACCAGCCGAAAGGACCCAGGTCGAGTATCGTTTCTCCTCCCATGTCTACTCAACCAGTGAGAGAAAACCAAATAATGGTATAAACTTGATGTGATTGTCATCCGTTGCCGATCGTCCTCCGTAGACAGTGATGGAAGTCAAGGGTTATCCGAGCAAATTTTGCGTTGACTCAAACCATGCTGGGAAACCATCCTAGGGCGGGATGCACACGCACAGCGTGGAGACACAGCTGAGGGCCTCTTCATCCCTGAGGAACTGAACTTGAAATCAGGAGTCCTTAATTCCAGTCAGTCCCTGCACACACGGAGTGCTGTGTGTGACCTTCGGCAGGTGCCCTCGCCTCTCTGAGTCTCGGCTTCCTCGGCTGTAAGTGGCACCTGTTATACAAGGGCTGTGTGAGCATAAGCCTGCACCCTGCTGAGACGCAGAAGCAACCCCCCCCTGCGAGGGCGCTCCCTGCACGTGGCCGCGCAGCACCCATCCTGCCTCCTCCTGATACGCCTTGCTTTGCCCGCCTGGGGAATAGAGTGAATTGGGGCAACGTGTCGAGACCAGAGGAGGATCCTGAACGGGGCACGAGGCCGCGGAAGATGGGATGGATTTTAGAGACACTTCAGTGGGAGGGCTTGGAAACTGGAGTGGTGGTGGTGTAGTCGGCCACGGGTGCCCTAACGAAGTCCCACGGACCGGGCGGCTTAAACAACAGAAATTTGTTTTCTCACAGTTCTGGAAGCTTGGCATCTGAGAGCAAAGTGCCCGCAGTGCGGGTTTCTTTTGAGCCCTCTCTCCTTGGCTTGTCGGTGGCCCTGGTTTCCTTGTGTCTTCACGCGGTCCTCCCTCTGTGTGTCTGTGTCCCAGTCCTCTCTCCTAACAAGGACACCAGTCCTAGCCGGATGAGGGCCCACCCCAAGGACCCCATTTTAGCTTGATCACCTCTGTATCAACCCTGCCTCCAGACAAGGCCACCTTCTGAGATACTAGGAAGTTAGGACTCTGACATGGGAATTTTGAGGGGATGCGATTCAGCCCCTAACAAACAGAAAGGAAGATTGGGAAGCATCCAAGGTACAAGGTGACTACACCCTTGGAGTCGGAGGGAGAACATTTCTGTTGAGACCCTGGACGTTGGAACAAACCCCGGTCAGAAACCAGCAGGTAGAGAAGTGGGTGGTGGAAGTCCAGGTGCTGGAGGACATGCCCTGGCAGGCATCCCGAACTCTGGATAGACAATGAGACCCAGGCACATCTTGGGTTCCAGGGAAGTGGGGTGAGCTAAGTAGGACAGATTAAGCCCCGGTAATAAAGAACCATTGATACATGCTCAGTGTTTTAGACCCAAGCAGAAGAATGACAATGGAAAGTAGCCTTCTGGCTTGCAGTCCAATTCCACGTGCTTGTGTTGGCGCGATGGGACTTATAGAAATATTGTCGGAGGGGGCCGTGCCTCCAGACAGCCCCCTTGGCTCTTAATGCAGTGACGTGAGTAAGCACCTGGGCCTGGGAATCCTCTAGACTTGGACTCCAAGCTTTGTCACCTTGGGTAAACCTCTTCCCTCCCTGAGCCTCAGCTTCCTCTGAAGAATGGGCAAAGGCGAGAGTTTTGTTGTGAAGGTTAAGCGGGAGAATTAATATAGAACACGTGGGACTTAGCAAGTTCTAAATAAAGGGTACTATGCTCTTGTAAAAGAGCACAGTGCTAGGGAAATGTCCCTCCTCCTTTTCCTTCCTTTATTTTTAATTTGCAATGACAAACTCTACGGAGCACCTGCAAAAGTACCAGGGTCTGTCCTGGATGCTGGGCACTTTGAAATGAACCAAACAGACACGCAGATGGGAAACAGAGACACTGGATGAGTAATTACAGAAGTGGTGAGATCTCCGACAGGAAGGAACGTGATGGACTTGGTTGGGGTGGGGGGGACTTGTCTGTCCCTGGAGTGGAACAGAGTGGTCAGATGGAGCTGCCCTGGGTTAGTGCCATCAGTGTGACCCCAAGAGGGGGACCCCAGGGCCCGGAAGACTCCTGGTGCAGCCCTGGCCAGGGTTTTGGGAGACCCGTACGAGCCTTCTGCCTTCGGGCTAGCCTCTTTTACGTCTGTTCTTCATCTCCAGGATGAGGGTCAGTGGGTAAATGAGGAGAAAAAGAGACAGTGAAGTAGGCAGCCAGCTTCTGGGGGGATCGAAAGCACTTTTCAAAGCAAGCCAAGCTAGCTGCAGGAAGATAAGGGCACGTTAGGAGGGCCGGCTGACCAGGGTCGAGTGACGGGTGATGGTCATGAGGCCCTGGGCAAGCTCCTTCCAGGTCTGGGGCTGGACGTCTCCATCCGTGCAGCGTGCCCTAGCCCCTCACAGGCTCCGCACACTTGCAGTGTCTGCTTCCATGCGCTTATAGCCTTGAGGCAGGCTTATGCTAATTAGATGTAGATTGTGTGCAGGATTGCCCCGTAGCCTTCATCTTGTCACATGGGGATGTGTCCCCTGGGATCAACTTCCAGCGCCACACAGATGGTGCCGACTTCAGCCCGCCTCCCTGTTTCCTTCACTATATCTCTATCTTCCTAGACAACCACGGGGAGGGGCCAGGTGTGGGGAGGGTTCTCACGTGTCCCCCAGAGAACACCATCCTGTGTCCTCTGTGGACATCCATAGAGGAGAGGGGACCTAAGCACGCACGCGTTAGGATTGACACGGGGCGTCCAACATTCAAATCAACACCTATTTCGAGCTCCTTCTGCTTACAAGGAACCATTCTAGTAGTGAACAAAAGAGCTCTTAAATTGTAGGAGGGGAGGATCATTTAATCCAAACGTCTCCTCTTTCAGAGAAGGGAAATGAGGCCTGGCAGCATGAGGGGTGGTGTGACTTGTCCCAGGCAAGGTCATCCGGCAAGCCGAGCCCGGATCTCTGGTTCCAGATCCCTGGTTCTGGGCTGGTGGTACAGCCCCCTGGAATGTGACTACCGTGGATTAGGTTTTTTTTTGTACAGAAATAAGTCCCCATCACCATTACGCCTCCACCGCACCCCCATTGACGTTCAGTGATTTAGTGATTTCCTTTCACCACTTACACTCCAGATAAATATTTCCTTCTGAACTACTTAAAAAAAAAGATTTTATTTACTTATTTGAGAGAGAGAGAGAGAGAGCATGAGCCAGGAGGGAGAAGCAGAGGGAGAGGGAGAAGTAGGCACCCCATGGGCCAGGGAGCCCAATGTGGGAACTCAATCCCAGGACCCCAGGATCATACCCTGAGCAAAAGGCAGACACTCAACCAGCTGAGCCACCCAGGTGCCCCTACTTCCGAATTCCTGAAGCCACTGCCTCAAGGTTCTCATTTCCCTTAATGCATTTCCTCTTGGTTCCGTTGAAAAGCCTCTCTTTGCCCTCCTTCTGTGCCTCTTGGGGCTAAGCCACCTCTTGGTCCCCTGCAGTATGTGGCAGACTGGCCTTTCTCTCTGTTCCTCTCTTCTCACTTGGCTGCAGACGGAGGTGGCTTGAGCCTGGGTCCCAAGCCCCAAGCCCCAGGAAGGTTCTGAACGGAGGGCACCCTACAGATGTGTAAACATTTTACCTTGCTAACCCAGCCAGCAGCCTTCCAAAGGCAACAGGAAAACGCGGGACTGAGAGCCCCTAGCAAAATAGAAAACCTGCAGGGAGGGAGAGAGAGAGAGAAAGAGAGGGAAAGGGGATTTTGTTTCACATGTTAATTTTCTCATTAGAAGAATTCTCTGTTTAAGAAGGAGGCTGCACCAGGGGAGCAAGAGAAGGTGAGCTCAGTGATGGGGTGGGGAGCACAAGCTTGACGACTCCGGGGACTTTGGTCTCCTGATCCCCTGTAGCAAGCGGCAACTTGTAGATATGGGGTAACTCATTCCAAACGTGGAGCCAGAGCTCTGGCATTGGAGGGGGCAGTGGGGACGTAGCTTTACACGTGCAGCATCCTGACAGTAGCTAAGCAGACGGGATTTAGGATTTCTAAGTAGGCTTTACCGGTGACTTCCAGGAGGACTTGTGCTTTTTTGCGCCGTTATCCTACCAGCTCTTGATGCATCAGTCAAGATGCCTCCGGGTGCCTTCTCTCTTTGGCGTTTCTGTGTTTCGTCTCTAGTCATTTTCTACTTGTCACTGACATCACTCCCAGACCCTCCAGCTTCTTAAAAATGAACTACCTGGATGGCTGCTGTAGAGCAAGGATGGTGTATCCACTGTGTCTTTCAAGTATGACAGCCTACTTCAAGAGAGATGTAGGCAAGAGGAGTAAGATCTGTGGGAGTGACATGATTCTCCCCCAGATGTCCGGCCAGTAGTTGCTTTTATCAGAATTGCCCCGAGTCCCAACATCCGGCTCTTCCTGTGGTTCTCAAAGCGCGCTCTCTCTTCTGACTCTCTGTGTTCTTTAGCGATGAAGATGTGACTTAGGGCCTTTGATTCTGTTTGTCCCATTTCCTTCTTCCACTCTATTTGGACTCCTCCTTGTGCTCCTTCATGAGGCACTCACGGAGCATGCACTGTAGGCAAGGCACGGTACAGATGACCGAGCCAGAGGCCTCACGCCTCAAGAAGCATCCCGTCTAGGGGGACTCCAAAACCCCAGAGCCAATGTCTAGCTGCCTCAATGTAAAATGAGTTCAGAGGAGAGATGAGCATTCCTTACAGGGCCATCACGGACAGCTTCTTGGTAGAGGTGGTTTCTGTCTTAGGCACGGGGAAACCCGGAACCACAGACAAGCAGACTTGGACGAGGCATGTGAGGGGGGACCTCATTCAGTCCCCTCCCTTTCCAGGTAGAGAACCAGGAGGTACTCGGTGCTTCACCAGGTTGCCCGGCCTGTGAGAGCAGGTTGACTTTGTGAGGGGACCGCAGCTATTGCCTGAGGGTGTGGGAGGAGAGGTGTAGGCACACTTCGGTGCCAGGCCCAAACTGCCAGCCAGCCACGTCAGCTGCTAACAGAGCGATTCCCATGAGTTCTAAGGCCCCGGTACCCGCAAAGAAGTAAGGACCGTGTGGGCTTCCTCTCCTGATGTTGCTGGAAGCTCTCCATGCTCCTTTGATGAATGCTGATGGCAGATGCACGCTCAGAGTTATGGTGACCGCAACAGGTCTCCAGCTTTAGGGACTGTCCTCCTAAAGGAGCATCTTGTGTTCGTTCTCATCTCCCTTTCTCCTCCCACCTGGCCTCGTACATCATCCTGCACTTAAAATACACTCTTAATTAGAAAGTCCTCTCCCCCATCCAACAGCCTGTCTGTGCCAAGGACACTGGGTATATTCCAGAAAGACTGAGGAATGGGGGTTGTTGATTATAAAGATAATTCGATCCAGAGAGAATCTGCTAAGTGACTTTCTGGGGTTCCCAGAGTTTAAGTCTAGAGATGTCGGCCTTGGGACTTCTCCAGACACCCAGCGTGCGGCACCCCCAGGCAGTTGATGTGCTCTAGATCTCTGGTGGCTTTGATGGGGGAAAGGGAAGTACCCGTACAGTTGGTTCACAAGGTAGCGAATCCCAGTGTCTGATGGATCGAGGATCCACTTACCGACTGGTTGACCATAAACCCATCCATCTCGTTGCTTCCTTTAAAATCCTTATCTTTTAACATCACTGCCTTAAGGGTGTTTCGTGGACTACATACACATACGTGGAATCCATACACAGGCCTTAGCACAATGCTTGACCTGCCCTAGAGGCTTGGGGGATTTTACTTAATGAAGGAGTCCCCAACAGCTTTTTTTGTTTTGTTTTGTTTTTAATTTTAAGAGGATGCTTTTCATTTAATTCTTTTGTAAATATAAACATTAGTGTCAAGGGAAAAGCAAGCTGAATTGGGTCTCAGGACATTTGTCAGCGACTCTGTGTAACTTGACAAGCGCCTTTCGCTTTCTGGGTCTAAAATCGTTCACCTGTCAAGGGAAAAAGTTGGAAGTGGTGATCTTTAGAAGCCTTCCCAGCTCAGGTATTGAGCATGTCTGCCTTTCTCTGAGGCCAAATTTCAGGGCTAGCCAGGACCCTTGGTAGAAGGTAGGCGCATTAGCTTTGTGGCCCTCGACCCTTGCTTCTCTGGACCCACTGTGCTGACAGTTCACCACCGTTGGCCATTTGGTGATTGCCAGTGGTGATGTGCACTCTGGTGATCGTAGTAGGGGCCCTCCTTCTAAATGAGCGTCTTCTATTCATTATTACAGCCTGATTCTCCACTTGCCTCTTGTATCATCCCACACCTAAAACACCCTTTTGGGTTGGGTTGTTTTTTTTTTTTTTTTAAGATTTATTTATTTATTTATTTATTTATTTATTTATTTGAGAGAAAGAGAGCATGTGTGCATGCGAGTCAGGGGAAGGGCAGAGACAAAAATCCCAAGCAGACTCCTTGCTGAGGACAAAGCCAAACGTGGGGCTCCATCTTACCACCCATGAGATCATGGCCTGAGCTGAAGTCACGAGTCAGACGCTTAACCGACTGACCCCACCAGGTGCCCCTAAAATACCTTCTTCATAGGAAGTCCCCTTTCCCGTCCGACAGGCTTGCAAAACCAAAGGTGTTCAGATTTCCGTTATTATTATTGTTGGTATTTCCTTTGGCTCAAGTACCCATTCCACAAACAGAAGCCTTTCTTGTATGTTCCATATTCAGAACCAATAAAAGTGGAACTACCTGGGCTCACATAGTGGCGAGAAGCCCCCAAGGCCAGCTCACCTGTCCTCTCTGTTCCTCTGGCCCTCACCTTGCCTTAAGGCTGGTCCCAGAGGCTTCAATAGGAATTGTCGGATCCTGCCGAGCACAGTTTGAAACCTGTGGGTGTGGGACATACTAATAATCGGTTTTATCAGCAATAACTGACTGCCTTCCTTCCATCCTTTATTTATTCATCTTTCTCTCTTCGGGCCCCATAGGACTATATGACAAATGTTCTTACACCTCGCGTGACCGAGGATGGGTCGTGGGAATTCACACCGTCAGTGACCAAGGCAACAGAGATCCACGCTACTTTTTCTCCCTGAAGACGGACCGGGCTCGGCAAGTGACCACCATCAATGCCCACCGCAGCTACGTCCCAGGCCAGTGGGTCCACCTCGCTGCCACCTACGATGGGCGGCTGATGAAGCTCTATGTCAATGGTGCCCAGGTGGCAACGTCCGGGGAGCAGGTGGGCGGCATATTCAGCCCGTTGACCCAGAAGTGCAAAGTGCTCATGCTGGGAGGCAGCGCCCTGAATCAGAACTTCCGGGGCTACATCGAGCGCTTGAGCCTGTGGAAGGTGGCCAGGACTCAGCGGGAGGTGCTGTTGGACATGGAAAGCCACGGCCTCCACGCCCCTCTACCTCAGCTCCTCCTCCAGGAGAACTGGGACAATGTGAAGCGCACCTGGTCCCCCATGAAGGACGGCCACATGCCCCACGTGGAAGTCAGCGGGGCCCACGGCTTCCTGCTGGACACGAGCTTGGAGCCTCCCTTGTGCGGCCAGACGCTGTGCGACAACACGGAGGTCATCGCCAGCTACAACCAGCTGCCGCGCTTCCGGCGGCCCAAGGTGGTGCGCTACCGTGTGGTCAACC
Organism: Canis lupus dingo; assembly: GCF_003254725.2. Lineage (NCBI taxonomy): Eukaryota > Metazoa > Chordata > Mammalia > Carnivora > Canidae > Canis > Canis lupus. The sequence goes on from NC_064253.1 coordinate 69,532,650, forward strand.
TCCGGGACGACGACCGGGAGAACCCGACGGTGAGCCGCCAGCAGATCGACTTCCAGCACCGGCAGCTGGCCGACGCCTTCAAGCACTACAACATCTCCTGGGAGCTGCAGGTGCTGGAGGTGAGCAACTCTTCCCTGCGCCGCCGCCTCGTCCTGGCCAACTGCGACATCAGCAAGATCGGGGATGAGAACTGTGACCACGAGTGCAACCACACGCTGACCGGCCACGACGGCGGGGACTGCCGCAACCTGCGCCACCCTGCCTTCGTGAAGAAGCAGCACAACGGGGTGTGCGACATGGATTGCAATTATGAACGGTTCAACTTCGACGGCGGAGAGTGCTGTAACCCCGAGATCACAGACGTCACCAAGACCTGCTTTGACCCCGACTCTCCGCACAGGTAAGACGCGCTGGGCCACTAGTGCCCAGCCGTGAGCTGAGGTCATCCCCCTTGATGTTGCATGGGCGAGGGACCTGAGGCCCCTCGGGGTCCTGGAACTTTCCGGATTGCCCAGTCTGGACAGCGGCTTGGTGACCGAGGCCAGCCCCTTACTCAGTTCTCGTGGGGATGAAATGTGAGGGCAGCCCGTCACCAGCCCCGCATCCCCCCACCCGGGCTACGAGGAGAGCCAACCCTGTCTTCTCAGAGGGCTCGGTGTCAACAGTGGGTGGTGGGAGCCACGTGTGGATAGCTGCCATAGTGTAGGTGGTCGGGGTCGGGGGTTCAGGGCGTTACCTAGGGTGTAGTCCCCAGCCACTTGTGAATGTTTAAATTAGGTGAGATCAAATAACTTTAAAATCTACACGGAGTCACACAGGTCGTATTTCAGGTGCTCCGCAGCCTCAAGGGCTCGTGGCTAGCGTGCCCGACGGATGCGGAACACCCATCCCTGCACAGCCCCCGTTCCATCACACAGCGTGCTGGTAAAGCTGGGGTCAGCTGGGTCACACCACTGGGTGCAGGTCCCAGCCGTGCTGTTGCCCCACGTCCTGGCCTCTCCGAAGCCGTGTCTTCCTCCGTAAAGTGGGAACGGTAACAGCACCTGCTTTGTGAAGCTGCTCTGGGGATCGAGAAGCACGGTCCCTCTTGCAGTGGCCAGCGGGCCATTAGGTCTCAGGAAGCCTTTAGGTCATTACTGGTGTCAGGAAGGTGGCGTGGGCTGCATTGAGGGGGCACCGCGGGGGCTCCAAGAGGAAAACACTGACGTGCAGCTCACGTGTCTCCAGAAAAGCATAGGCACCGCTTGGACATCCGAGATTGGGTTGAGGGAGAGAGGAGGGAAGTCAAGGCAGAGGGACTTTACTGCCCAGACGAGGGCAGAAAGGAGAAGCTTCTGGAATGCTTCCCTTAGCCTCTGCTCACAGTGTCCACTCCAGCCGGCACCTCCAAAGAAGAGCCCAAAGGTGAACCCCTGGCTGATCACCGTGGGTGATCTCTACTCCGTATGGGGCTTGGAGGGCTAGTTCCAGGCCAGAGAGGCAGGCATCATCCACTTCCCTGATTTCCAGCTTCATGCTGAACTTTTCCATTCTGTCCAGTACACAGGACCCTGGACTTGCTGATAGCTCGAGCGCATTTGCCGACCTCTGCAGGTTTTCTGCTGACTCCTCTCTTTATGTCTCTCGCAAAAGAGCAAGGGCCTCCCATGCACAGACAAAATACCTATGTGCAAAGGAATGACGACGCTGGCAGGAGAGTGTCGTGCCTGGCGGCAGGCCAGAGTGCACGTCAGCTCAGCCGGCTGGCACCAGGCGCGCCCTGGACTCTCACCTTGGTTCAGAGGCACGAGCGCCCCGAGCGGGAAGTAGCCTTGCTGTGTGGCCAGTTCCCTCCAGGTCACAGAGCGCTTTCATCTCTGCTCTCATGTGGGCTTGAGCAGAATTTGGTAGGGAAGGCAAGGCAGAGGTTAGTATTTGCATTTGACTGACAGGGAGCTAGAGGACCTCAGCGCGTGAAATGACCCGGCCAAGGTCACGGGTTGGGAGAGTCATTCAGCTAAGTCACAGATGCATGGCTCCGAGGATGGTGTGGTGTGTGCTCTGCTGAGCTGAACGGCCAGGAGTGACCTATGTGCCCAAGCACAGAGGGAACAGTGGAGGGTAAGGGCCACGGACCGCTACAAGTCCCTCACCCATTTGTACTTTCATTTGCCCCTCCATTCCTTCTTTTGTCCGTCCATCCATCCATCCATCCATCCATACAGCAACTACAGCAACTGTGTATTCAGCACCTACCAAGAGCCAGGAAGGTGGGTACCCTGAGCCCCCTTGTGCCAAAGGAAGCCCAGGATTCAGAATGACAGAGGGATTTAGCCAAGGTCGCTGAGCTAAACTGGAGAGCTTGGATTTGAACCCAGGTCTGTTGACTCTGAAGCTTCCCCAAAGGGAGGTGTTTTTCAGTCTGAGAAGCAGTAAGAGGCAGAATTGAAGGGCAGGTGTGGCGGGCAGGTGGCTTTCCCAAAGCCTTGGGAGAAAGCTGCGGGGTTGGTGGGGTCAGGAGCAGGGGCAGCCGGCCATGGTGGCAGGAGTGTGGCCTGGTGCGGAGGGGCCGAGGGTCCCGGGGCCCAGACACCTCACCGCCGGCCTCCAGCGGCCTCCTCTTCCCTAAGGACCGGAGGGCCTGCCCACGATGTGTGTGAGCAGCCGTGTGCCGCTGGTTTGCGGCTGGGACACTCAGGTGCCCCAGGGGAGCCCGTCAGGTCCCCGGCGGGGCTGGAGGTGATGGGGCTGGGGGTGACGGGGCTGGGGGTGACGGCCCTCTTGTGTGCAGAGAGAAACCAGTTTACAGAGAAATACTTGCTTTGTAACCTTCAGAAGAGGGAAGGAGGGAGGGCGGGAGGGCAGGAAGGAGGAAGAAAGCACGGAGGGCGGGAGGGAGACAGGCACCTCAGTAGAAGCAGTGAGCATGTGATTGATACTATCCAGGTGATTTTTTTTTTTATTTTTTTTAATTTTTTTAATTTTTTTGATTTTTTTTTAATTTTTTTTTTTTTGGTGATTTTTAATAAAGAGCTGAACTTAATTTTCATCAGGGTCTTCCCTCGCCTCCCCCTTCTCTCTTTTTCTTTCTTAACGGGTGAGCACGATGAAACACTTCATGCTTCTCAGTCTGTGGTGGGGGACCGACCTTGTTTTGCTTTGCTTTTTCCTCCCGTCTATGGCGAACAGCAAAAGTGAATTTAAGATGAAACACCACAGGATGATCCCATCGTCCGAGTTCTTTATATATATATATATATAAATTTATTTTTTATTGGTGTTCAGTTTGCCAACATAAAGAATAACACCCAGTGCTCATCCCGTCAAGTGCCCCCCTCAGTGCCCGTCACCCATTCACCCCCACCCCCCGCCCTCCTCCCCTTCCACCACCCCTAGTTCGTTTCCCAGCGTTAGGAGTCTCTCATGTTCTGTCTCCCTCCCTGATATTTCCCACTCATCTTTTCTCCATCGTCCGAGTTCTTGAGAAGTTTCCCAAGGCCTGCTCTCCGCCGCCGTCCGCGGTGTGCCACAGGCTAGGGGGCAGTTCCTTCTGACCACTGATGCAGCAGTTCCCTTGAGTAAAATAAGATTCCTCAGTAATGCAGCCGGGCACCTCGGGGGGAACTCTTGGCAGAGAAATAGCATTTCCTCTAACCCATTTAGGCTCCTTTAGGTGATGGTCCTTGGGTCCCCGGGGCCCATATTCCCAGGGGTTCGTGTGGTGTCAGAGAGCACCTAATCCTGGCAGAGGGCTGCAGAGGACATCGAGATTTTGCCAAATGTCAGACCTAGAAACATCCTCAGAGACCATTGGTCCCAACCCCCCTGTAGATGGAAACTGAGGCCAAAACTCACACTGTCCATTAGTGGTCAAACTAGGGTACAGGTTGCTCTGGTCATCTGCTGTGGCACAGCGGTCCACACTGCCCTGACATCCTGGACAACCACAAGTACCTGGCCCTGTGTGTTCTGTCCTCACTTTCCCAACCATCCTCCAAGAGCTTGGGATTATGAAGTGCTTGAAGGAGTGAGTTTGGAAGAGAATCAGATAATGGCCTCAGGGTTCCATGAACCCCTGTAGAACGATTCGAGCTACACCAGCAGCTAGTTTTCCTTATTAAGAGGCCATAAGAGGAACAGTCAGTTGAAGCTATGCACAAAGAGAGGGACTGGGCAGTGAGGGGCCTGGAGTGTGTATCATAGTCACTTGGAGATGTTTGGCCAAGATGAGAAAATTCTCCTGGGGCCTTGGCGATATAGGGCCATGACAGCCACACGTCAAGTCTCCAAAGGCCTGTCCTGTGGGAGAGGCCTTCCTCTGTATGGTTTCTAAGCCCTGGCTAGGACTTAGTTGTAATTACAGGAGGCAGCTTGGAGCTGAGTAACAGATCATGTCATCACCCCCCACCCCAGAATGGTCCTCCCAGGGCAGTGCTTCTCTGCAGGTGAGCAAGCACCCCGCCACCTGAGGCATGCACAGCGAGCATTATGGCAATGCTGCAGAAAGTAGCCTTGATGGTCCTGGGGTTGAGCACAGCACAGCCCGACTTTTTGCTGGTATCTTACTGCAGTCCTGTTAATGGAACCACATGGTAACATTTGGTCACAGACGTTTATTAGGTAGTGTACCCCTGCCAGGCCCTCTGCTCCTGGTTGGGGATGCTGAACTGAGTGGGATGCATTCCTCACCAGTATGGGGCTTCCACTTTGGTGGGGGAATCATATTCACACATAAGAAAATCTGATCCATGACACACGGTGGGGCAGGAGCTCTGTAAGGTAGAGATCTGTGCTAAGGGAATGAGGTGGGTTGGCTGGCAGAGACATGCTTTGAGGGACAGCTGTGGATGGGCAACACGTCCAGAGGTAGGGATGCAGCCTGGATGGGCCAGGCCCTGGCAGGAACCAGGCGATACATTCAAACAGAACAATTAAGGAGAGAAGAAGGGGGCAGCTCCTCTGAAGGAGGCTGTCTACAGTAGGGTCGGTGGGGTTTAGGACCGTCACAGAGGCCAGAGTCAGCAACAGAGGGGAGCCATTCCTACCCTTGGCCTAGATGGGCAAGCAGAGAGAGTGGTTTGGGGACCTTGGAGAGTGAGTGTATGCAGAGGACCCCTGGGCAGCCACGGTGACTCTCTGTAAAGAGGGGTAGCCAACCTATCAGAGCCCCTAGGCCAGAAGGGAGCCAGGAGAGTAAATTCCACAGTGTCATTTTCTCCTGCCTTCCCGTCTTCTGCCGGTGATTCCCATGGGGGACCCAAGGTAGAAGTCGCAGGGCAAAGGAACCTGTAGATGCCCCCCAAAGAGGCTGGCCTCCAAGGGCACAGAACGGGATGGAGAGGGGTGGGCAGTGGGTGTGCATGAGCAAACAGCGTGTCGAGAACACAGAGAACGACAGCCCATGCAGAGGGTGCAGGATGAGCAGGGGGACCGTCCAGGATGGCTAGGACGCAGACCGGGAGCAGAGGAAGGGCCGCTGCGTTACCTCATGGCAAACTCTAGCATCAGGATAAATTCTTCCTTCCTGCCTCTCTCCCTTTCTTCATTTCCTTCCTCCCTTCCCTCCCTCCACTTCCCCTTCCCTTCCCTTATTTCTCTCCCGCCCTTGCCCTTCCTTCTTTCCTTTCCTGCCCCAGTAAATGTTTGTTGAATGGTCCCTCTGTGCCAGCCCAGACCCTGCCCTTTGGAGCTCACCATCTAGTGGAAAAGACAGACGAGCGAGTGCGCCATTGTAATCACGGCTGTGAAGGAAGGAGCCCCTGTGTCAGCCAGGAGGAGCCGTCTGTGTGAGACTAAAAGGTTTTCTATCAGACTGGCCGTTTAGAAAAAAAAAAAGACATTCCAATGAACTTGGCCATTCTCTCCGGCTGTGGAGACGAGCCAGGGGGGCAGAACTTCATCTGCTGCCATTGGGATGTCCACTAACAAGTTAGACTGCACTCCACATGCCTTATTATGGATAAAAGGGAAAACCTGGGTATTAAGGGAAACCCCAAGTATCAGGAACCCCAGAGGCAATCGACAGTCTGGGCTGCAGGCACTCCACTGCGAGAGCATCTTGCAACAAACCCAGCAAGCTCCTGTTTGCATCCTCCAAAGTGCAGGCTGTGGCACAGTTAGGTGAACTTGACCTTTGCCCATGAATAGCTGCTTATAAACAATAGGACAGACAGAGAGGACGTCCCTTGCAGACTGTTGGCTGATAGGGAAACATTTTCTTTGTCTTCCTTTATTATTATTTTTAATGGAACAAGGGCATTCCCCTGGGGCCATGTTATTTTTTTTGGACCTGAGCTGACATTGCTGGAAGTCTTTGGAAAGGACTGCAGTAAGCCATGAGACAGACTCCTCGACCCCTCTGCTGGCACTGTGGATCTCCTCGGTGTCCTCCCTCGCCCCTTGTCAGAGACCATTAGATGGTTCCCCTTGACATGTTGGGGTCTCTTCTTCCCTGGGATGACCTCATGAAACATATACTTCCTTCGCCCAAGTTCTCCCCAAATCTGGAAGAGTTGCATGGAATCTGGGACTCTCTGAGCTGAGAGGAGCAGCGGCAGGGTCTGGCCCTCTCTGGCTGTAGATGAGGAGGCTGAGCTCCCCAGAGGGGCGAGCACTGACCCAGGCCTCCCAGCGAGAGTGAGGCCAAGCTGAGAGCAAGACCCAGGATCTCCTCTCCTAATCCCAAGGCATTTCTCCCCTCCTCCATTGCCACGGGCTCTTAGAAGCCGGGGATTAGAAACTTGGAGAAGTTCTGTGTCGTATGGTCATGTTCTTGCCCATCATCCATATTTTATTAAGACGCTTTAGTACCGAGGGCACTGTGGTAAGTGCCCTAGGGATCCAACATGCAATCTGTGTCCTGAAGGTGCTTATATTCTGTGGTTTGATGGTATTTTGTTACAGTCATTCAAGAGACGGTGAGAGGGCGGATGATTAATCTCCCAGGGAACCACACAGACGATAAGGCTTGCATGAGCTCTGAGAAAAAGGCAGGGTCCCTGTGGTTTGAGGGGAAGTCAGGAAAGGTTTTTCTGACTTGGAGGAGGTATACAAACGGACCGCCAGGATGAACAGGCTTTGTCAGGACAAAAAAGAACCAAGAGGCTGAGGTGGGAAAGTGATGGGAGGGTTCAAGGAAGAGGTGGGTCTACTTGGGACTTCCCGCAGTTCGATGCCATGATTTGTTCTTTTGGCGGTGGAGCCCTGATAATCAGACCGACACAGAATGAAGGAGGGTTCAGGGCAAAATGATGCTCCTAGCCTCGGCTCAGCCACGTTGTAGCCATCCAGTCTTGGGCAAGTCTCATAATCTCCTTGAGCCTCCATTTCCACATCTAGGGAAAGGGAATAATAATAATATCTGACCGCCTGGATCACGTGATCGCCTTGAGGGTCACATAAAATAATATCCTAGCAAGAGTTCTGGGAAGAGTTAACCAGCACACAGATGAAAGAGGGCTTTGTTATTTGTTCAGGAACTTTGTTCATTCTTTTCCAGTAATCGTGTAAGAGAAATTGCTTGGAATTTTATAATCAGAATATCAGAGTTTATTTAACGTGACTAATATTCATTAAAGCAATAACAGGAGTCAGGCCTGGTATAGTGGAAAAGTGGTATGTGCTGGAGACTGACCAGGGTTTGTATCCTGGTTCCACTCTTCATTAGCTGTCTGACCTTGGCTCGTTTCTCAATAAGAGTTGCTGGTTTCTCATCTGTAAAAATTGGGTGAGGACCGCTCTCCGACAGCGAGTGGGGAAACTCACGTGGAGTCATCCGTGTAAAACACCTGGCCACGGTGTGTGGCACGTAGTAGGTGCAGAGTCATCTCCCCTCCTGAGTGCACACATGGGCTCCTCAAGCATTGTTTTATGGAGACTGCCTTTCTGCAGGCCTGGAAAAGAAAAGAAAAAAAAAAAAATGCCTGGTTGCAACTGCAGGACACACATTGAGGTCATTTGCACAGATTACTTTCATTCTTAAGATACTGACTTTTGGGTTTTTTTTTTTTTTTTTTTAGGACTGGCCACAGAATTGGTAGTTTTAAATAAAGACCATATACCGCATCAAATTCATTGAACTTGCACACTAGTTTATTTTTTTAAACGACCCCAATGTCTAACTGTATTAGAGGACATATTTCTGCATTAAATGATCCCAGGCAGTGTTGGGATTGGTCACCGTGGGTGAAGTTCCAAATTGATTGAAGCTCCTAGATTTTTCAACCACCTCCAGCCCACATGCCTGCTTGGGTGTGGATGCACAAACACCCCTATCCAGGCCACGTGCAGCAGAGTCCCATTTTCTCTGCTTCAGTCTGGGTTGCCTTCGTGCTCTTCATCTAAACAAAGTCCACCTTTACTCAGAGGTCCCCTCTGTGACTCTGCACAGGTGACTTTGGCCCTGGAGAGCCTGATAGAGGGGTGAGTGGCGTGAAGAGAACCACTTGGGGCCTCTCCACGTGATGCTAAGAAGGAGCTCAAAACTGGGACCTGTGAGAAGCCACGAGCATCAGTATAGTCTCACCAATAAATGAGAACATGAATTTTGGAGACCAACCATACATGAGATCAAGCCACTTAACATTTCTTTTTTTTTTTTTAAGATTTTATTTATTTATTCATGAGGCACAGAAAGAGAGAGAGAGAGAAAGAGAGAGAGAGAGAGAGAGAGGCAGAGACACAGACAGAGGGAGAAGCAGGCTCCATGCAGGAAGCCCGATGTGGGACTCGATCCCAGGACTCCAGGATCACACCCTGGGCTGAAGGCAGATGTTCAACCACTGAGCCACCCAGGTGCCCCAACATTTCTGTGACCTTGGACAAGTCTCTCACTTTATCAAAGACTCAGATGCCTCCTCCGTAAAATCGGGGATGAGTACACAGTCTAGTGCTTCGAGGATTCAGTGAATGATACAGGGGTCAGCCCATGAGAACCACGCCCACCACTTAGCGAGCACCCAAAATAACAGTGGTGGTTGTTTGGGGATTTTCCGTCCTTGGGAAATCTTCTGACCTCTTACATACATCCTCCCTAATTCCCAGCCCCCTCTGGATCCTGAGCCCCGTCCCTGGAACCTTCAGGCTGGAGTGGGGGTTGGAGACAAGCTCATCCCTCTCTTCCACCAAAGGCCTTTTATTTGGGCTCCTGGAGGTTCTATTTTCGAAAGATGGTGTTTCCTCCAAAAGCCCCGCACAGACCAGTTGTCCCGAGCGGCACACGGCAGTAAGTTTGCGCCTCCCCAGTGTAAAGCAAAGGCATGCCTGGGATCCCAGGATGGGGCTGGCTGGGTAGCTCTCACCCATCCCAGGGAAGGAGCTGAAAGCCAGGCGGGCACCCCGAAGGCGCCCAGGACTCCAGCGAGCCGTGTAAGAGGCAGCACAGGGCGCCTGCTGGCCTGCAGCTCTTTCTGAAGCAGCATCTGCGTCTCCGAGTCTACAGGTAGGAGATGCTCCCTGTCTCGCCCCTTCCTGGGTGTGCATTTCCATTTCAAGCTCCCTGGGTGCGCCGGAGAGCTTGGTGCCCCCTTGAGGGCCCCAGCAGGAGGCAGTTGGGGTTTTTCCACCCCGGGTCTCACATAATCAGCATGCTCCTGTTTCTTTCTCCATCCCCTGGTGACACTGACCACTCATGACAGCCTCGGCCCAGCCAGACGCCCTTCCAGGGTGGGAAACAAAGCGGCGGGAGTGTGGCACGGACTGAGCCCGGGACGCTTGGCCTTAGTGAGACTCGTGTCCCTGACCTGATCTCGGCTCAGTTTGCACCTGCACACCCGCAGCTGGGCTGATTTCCTGCCTCCTGCGTGGGGACCATCACACCCCTGCTTTCACTTTCTGGCGACACAAAACTAGTGTGTGAAGGGCACTTGCTCACGGGTTTGTTTGGCAAAGTCCAACAGGTTCCCATTTCCCCAGTTTCTTTGTCTTGTTTTGTTTTCAGAGCCCCCCCCCCCCCCCCAGTTCTTGTCTCCTCTCTCTGGGCCTTCCTGTCTTTCTCCCTTCCGTGTCCTAAGTTGTTTTGGGGGATCTGGTGGTGAAGGGCGGAGGACGAGGAGGTTACAGTCTTCATTTCAGGTTCTGACATTTGTGATTCCAGCCTTTCTTGAGTTCAGACAGCACAGCCCTCCAGCCTTGAGCTTGAACCCTGACTCCCAAACTCTTTGTATGGACACAGTAGGCAACGGCGGGTGACTAGAATGACACACACATGCAGACTACCTCAGGCTCTTACGGGGGGTAGGAGAGGGACATGAGACAGAGAGAGGGCTCTTTCCCAGGAGGATTCATGGTAGAAAAACACAGTTTGCCCTGTGGCTTGGCAAAGCATGAGGAAGGAAGTGACTAGCTATTTCCAGTAACTTCTTAGCCAACATGGAGTAGGCCACTTTTTTTTATCTTAAATTCTTCATCTGTAAAATGGGAGGATTTGGGTAGCCTATTTTTAAGATCCATAACTATTCATACATTTTTCAAATCAGATGTGGGAATCCAGTTTGTAGGCCTGTGGGGATTGCAACTAGACTACAAATGGGGAGCTTGATATTGGGCAGGTAAGAGCAAGGCCGTAGGTTGACTCTGGGGACATCCAGGGAAATATGAGACCATGCCCCTGCCTTCAAAGTATTTACCAGCCCCTTTGACCAATTGAGTCTGATGTGTTCAGCGTAGCAGTGGAGCAACAATTATACTGGAAAGGATCTGACAACTGGAAAGGATCTGACTCCCAATACTCAAGTCTCTGCAGCAGCCTGCTGGCGGCACCCTACCTTGGGCAGTCTACGCGTCTGCCATTCTGTTTTCCCGTAGGCCCTGAATGTGGTGTCCTCTTTCCAAAATTCCATTTGAATTTAATTCTGCTTTTGGTAGCGTGACATACGATCTCATGCTATTCAGCATTATTTCCCCATACTTAAGAACTTTTTGATTGTCACATGACCGTTTGAGAGCTATCTGTTTTTAACCCTCGTGGGGACCCAGATTTGGAGATATTATTAGACTCGTTCAAGCCATCCAGAGAGATCTCCATCTACTGTAATAACCGTGCTGTTGTGTCTTTATACGATTCTACTATTTGCCTACAGTCGGGTGATTTGTATGGGGCCACAGCTCAGGCCAAAATCTAGAAGTTGCCATATTGACACACGTTGGTGATGATGTAATTCTCGCTCTATCCTTCTCAAATGCAATATTGTTCAGCCAGTCGTCACATAAGTTATATGGCTCCAAATTAGAGCCAAACTACACAGTCTACTGAAATGCCGCCTGTATCCAGAACGTGGTGTCTCCTACAACTTATGAAAAGGGTTGATTTGTCTTTATTTAATTGTGCTTCAAGTGGACGACAAACCACAGGGCAGCTGGTGAGCTGTGTATACTCTGCTTAATGTGGTCAGTTCTATTATTTATCAATTGTGGTTTTGATCCTCTACGAAGAAAGGGAGGTGGTGGGAAGAGCTAGCTTGTGGGCCCTGGAATTCCGCACTTGTGTTGTGAAAACAGTACTTTGACGTGGGATGGTCACATTACTGTTCTGGTGCTTTTGAACACACCATCGTACTTTGTTATTTCCCCTTACTTATCAGGGTATTCTTCATGCTTCATGGCTTCCCAAAAATAATGAAACTCTGAGAATATGGGGCTATTGGAGCAGAGATTATAGGACCCCAAGAAAAGATCTTAGGAAAGTGACTATTTCAGTGTGTGTGTGTGTGTGTGGTGTGTGCATACCTGTGATGTGCAGGCACGGTGCTAGATGCTGGGGGTACAGCAACGAATATTTCATGAGATAGGTGTGATCCTGCACTCATGGAATATCCTGCAGGTAGATAAGTAGCTAGTTGGATAAATGCTTTATAGAAAAGTCCAAAGTCTGAGGGAACGCAGAGGATGGGTACTTGACTCATCAGGGGTCAGAGTCACTTCTAGCCTGAGTCATGCTAACCAAGTGAGGATAGCTGAGCTCTCCAGAAACCAGGTGTTCTGACTCTTTGTCTTCTGCCCCAACGGTTTCTGAAACCCATTTTCAAAAAGGCAAGTGAAAAAAATAGGAGCTGAGTGGATCCTAGTGAAAAGGTGTTCATTTATAACTAGTGTCCTCTCTTTTGAGATTACCGTGTTCTTTCCTTAGGAGGACTACTCAGTACCCTTTATTTTATTATGTGAAGGACATCTTAAATGGTGTATGAAGGAAGAGGGGGCTCATCTTCACATGCTTTATTTCTTGGTCAAAATGTGAAATCTCTAATTCCTCCTCAGTATTTTATTTTTAATGATCCAGAGCTCCGAGAACCTCTCCACTGGCCCACCTACTTCTGAATCAGCATTTTCTCCTCCATCCAAATCCTCAGGATTCTTGATCCCACTCATCCTTGGGGCTCTTCCTGATCCTGTTGTATGGAAAGCTGCAGACCAGTGACTTTCCTGAGAGTTGACTTTCCATGTGACTCCTCAGAGGGAGCAACCCCCAGGGAACCAGCTCTCCTGCTGGGCCTACAGTTTGGGGCAGAGATACGAAGGATTTTGAAGTATGGAATCTAAGCCTGATAAATGAGAAATACTCCAGCAGACCACATCAGAACCCAGACCTATTGTTTCACCTCCTCTTGCTCCCACCCCCACCCAGCGTCACATTGTTCCCTATATATAAATACCTGTCCTTCCTAGATAGTGTCAGACCCACCTGCTTTTCTATAAGCCACTGCCAGGGCCTTCTCCAGTGCCATCTGTCCTCTCGTCTATCCAGCAGGCCTCTGTGATAATGCATGTCATAAGAGAAGGTAAGGCATTAATGATTAGGGATGTGATGTGTAGTACAGATGAGCAGCCATATCCGCCTCCCACACCTGTAACCAGGTAGGGGGACCTTGGGGAAATGGTATCACCTCACTGAGTCTCGGTTTCTTCCCCTATAAGCTGAGGATGCTCATACTTAACACATAGGGTTCTTGTAAAGCTTCAAGAAATAATTTTGAAAAGTTTTTCAATGGTGCTGATGTGTAGTAAACGCCCCCAAATGGCAGGTTTTATTAGTATTATTGCATTATGTTGTGATCATCTGATTATTTGTCTCACTTCCTTCATAAAACTGCTAACCCTTTGAGAGTGAAGATTGTTTCTCTTCCATATTAGTATGCCCAGTTTCTAGCTTAGGGCATGGTTATAATAGAATCTCTGTAAGTATTGGTGAACAAAGGAGGAACACACTGAATGAATGATTTGCAGAGAGGAGGGAAGAGAGGAAAATGAAGGCAGGGAGGGAAGGAGGAGGAGGGGAGGTAATGAGAGAGTGACTTATTCAATAAATGAATGAAAGAATGATCGATTTTTCAATTGCTCTTTGATTGGTGCCATTACATTTTTCTTAGACCATGTGTCAAGCTGCTATACAAGAGCTGTGATTTTGGAAACCGATCATTCAGGATTCTGAGAATTTAATAAACTCTCCAAGCACTTTATTTTTTCTGTGCCTCCTCTTACAAGAGAGGCAGATTTAGACATTTCTGACAATGAAACTAAGCAAGAGAATAAAGTCCAGATCATTGGGACCCTTGGGATGAAAACACAGAATCCAGGGTTCAGAACTGGCCACGGCTTGGAGAACGCTTGGTAATTGCGACAAGGATATGGATGCAATAAACATTCTGAGGTTTATCTTGCTTTAATGACTTGCCTTGAGTGGCTTTGATCTTTATATTTGATAATCACTTTCAAATGGTCTGGTGTGTTCTGAAATTGGAGTCGTGGTTCGGGGACTTGAGATCCTCCTCGGGAATGACAGGCTGCGATCAGAATATGGAAACAGGCAGTGCTAAGGGACTTGCTCTGTGAGTTGTAGAAACAGGTCAAGCACCTGTGGAGGAGATAAGCATCGCGGGCCAGTGATGGGAGCAGGGTGCCCTGGTGGGAGAAAGACGGCAGGCATTGGGAGCTAAGGGAGCTAAGGCTAGTTCCCTCCAGCTGCATGAGCAAGCTAATAAGAGAATTGTGCCTCCTGGGCCCCGTTCATGAGTTGGGCACACCTCTTGATGTTAACCTCCTTGAATTTTTATATTCCCCTGCCTAGATTGAATTCTATAATCCCCATTTTACAGGTGAAGATATTGAAGTTCAGAGAGGTTGAGTCCCTTCCCTAATAAGGTCACAGGCACACCTTTTGGCAGAAGAGAAAGGATTTGAACCCTAGACTGTCTCTCTCTTAAGATGAGGCTTTTTTAAAAAAAAAGATCATAAAGCCCGTGATTACAAGAATGAAGTATCCCTTGGTGAGGCAATGCCAGAAAAAAAAATGGTGAATACAAAAACGTGTGCCATAAAACTTGATGTACTTGTGCCCCCATTTTCATATCATTGATTGAAGACTAGACCCCATTCCAGAACAATCCTATCTAGAACTAGATCCAAAGGTATTTAATGATGAAAGTAAGTAGCAGAGTCTTACTCTATACAACCATCTTCCATACGATTACGAGTAGAATACAGCTCTAAGGCACTCTATTTAAATGTGATGCTGAATTTTTTAATTACACCTTAAAAAAAAAAAAAAAGATGTGCTTGTTTCTATGACACTCGGATGTTTTTCCTTTAATGTAAAAAGCTGTCCCCAGCGTCTAGCGTAGAGGTGGCTCCTCACAGCCAGGTTCATCTGAGACAAACCCTCTCCAAGTCCGGGGCATCAGCACTTGGCCAGCACCATGGCCATGTCCTGCCTCCACCTGTCGAGAGCCCAGGGAACAGAACTTGGGCAGCACACTTCTCAAAAATCTCCACCGCTATCGCTTCTATGACGGGGAAGTCAGTTGGCCTTAAGTGGGAATAGAAACAAACACTGGCCAGTGGCCAGTGTCGATCTGGGCTCACTGCGAGTCGTACCTCTGACCAACCATCTGCAAAACGAGAGCCAGTGTAGTCTGTTTTTAGGGTTGAAAAAACTCGAGCCCTTCCATAATTTCACTTAAGGGCTCTGTTGTTGTTGCTCTGCATTTTGAGTGTAGTTCCCTTTTGCTTCCCTTTCAATAAAACAGGCCCTGACAGCCCTCTCATTGAGATTATTACAGAGTTGTACCATCTCAGGCCAGTGCATTTAGGAAATATGTTATTGGCACTCACCAGCGAGTGAGATGCATAAAGAAAATATTCTAATGACAGTTGAGTTGAGAGAGCTTTGATCTCCCTCCAGAACTGCTCTCATGGCTTTGAAATGCAGTTCTGGCAGAGGGGTGAAGTCTGGGCGCCTTGGCACTCTGGGGCTGGGCCCCCCTGAAACTGACATTCCAGGGGACCCACAGCCTGCACGGTGGGATCCAGGGGCATGGGCTGCTGAGGAAGCAAAGGGACACCGAGACACCTCCCTAGAGAGGCAGCTTGCGGAGAGGGTCTACGTTAGGGAGAGCTTTCCGGGTTGGCCCAGTGTTTCCCAAACTCTGTTGGTTGTGCTGTTATTTGATTTTTGGCAGAGGCAGAGGTGAGGGTGAGGGGAAAAGGATTATGGTCAAATGTGTTTGGGAACGCTCTTACAGGATCTACTCTACTCCTGTTTTGCATGTTAAAGACTCTGATAATTCTTACAATTAAAAAAAGTACGTATTGAACATCGTTTAGCAGAGCATGTCCTAAACTCATTTGAATCATAAAATGCTTTTCCCTTAAATATGCGCCTACTTCTTGTGGATTTAGCCCTCAGTAGACTGTGATTTGGAAAATGCGAATCTAATTCACAACCTCCCTGAACGGATAGGGATTCAGAGCTGCAGACAGAGCAGCTAAGTGTAGTGGGAGAGGCTCGACACTCAGGCAATGCAAGTCCTGCACGGGGACGCTCAGCTGAGGGGGAGCCCGGGGCTGCAGTCCCTCCCATGCCTGATCCTCGAAGCCATGCACTGTTGTAGGGAACTGTGTCCACCTGAATGAAGAAGTGACTTTACTAATTTGTGCAGAAGTGCTGTACACAGGCTAGTGAATGGGGGTTTGTCGTCAGGCCCTGGTTTGTCCCTTTGTCAATGCCTTGGGCAAGTCACTTCGCTTCCCCGAGCCTGGACTTCTTCATCTGGTTTTGAAGTTACACAATTTAAGACCATGGTGCTAAACAGTTGCTAATCAGTGTTCTGTCTGTCACACTCGCTCACTCCTCTCACTCAAGTTTTAGGGAGCACAGAGACATGAAGACTTGGTCCTCACCTACTTGAAGCTCATAGCCTGATGGAGAAGACGGGTGCTCACTGGAAAGATAACACAAAGCAGGGTGATAAGTGCTAGAAACAGAAGGGGAGGCTTTGGAGAGGGAGAAGCTACTGTCAGCTAATGGTGATGATGGTTTTGGTGCTGCTAATAATTATCCATGTCATCACAGTAACATAACAACAATAGCCTACGCTAGTCATTGAGTGCCTTCTACCCATCAGGCACTGCATGAGGCACTTTCTCTGTCAGACCTCTAGCCCCCCTGAGAGGTGACTGTCATCCTCCCATTTTACAGGTGAGGGTGATCAGGAGTGGATGTAAGCTGGACTTTGCAGGGAGGATAAGATTTTAAAAGGCAGAAATTCCGGAAGGAAGATCATGAGGCAGAGGAAGGAAACTAATGGGCATATAAGGAAGGAGTGGGCATAACTGGGGAAGCCCAGGGGCTCCAGGGATGAGGACACCATGAGTACTTGAGGCTGAGATTGCTGGAGGAAGAAGAATGTTGGATGGTAGGGATGAGATGTGGAAAGCTGAGACCCAGAGAACCACTCAGAGGCAGATCATTTAGGTTTATACCAGTAGGAAAAAAATAGGAGACCAGACCATGGAGAGGAGTGCGTGCCCAGGCAGTGCTGAGCTGTCCCATTTAAGCCTGCTGGGGTACTGACACTCAGAGAGACAAAGCAACTTGCCCATCGACATAGGTCTGTCCATCCAACTCTGAGTAGTACTGGCACGTAAATTAACAAATGCACTGACGTTTGGATTTGTATTGATTTTTATGGAGCATGAGTAATGAATTTTTTAAATAAATGTGACCAACTTGCAATATACACATGAGACTAACCTTCCCACAGTTGCAAAATGGAAAGCCAAGCAGCCCTGAGTGAGTCCTTTCTCTTCCCTCTTCACCATTCTCCCTAAACTCTAATGGCCCTTCTCTGTTTGACCTTCTCTGCTTTCACCTCCATTCAATGACAGGAGGGATTAAACATTCCCTTAAAGAGGTAGCAAGAGAGAAGTAAATACCCACAAGGGCTCCTGCCCGCCCCCCCAAGACTTTCCCTTGATGCATTTGGGAGACACCCAGCTTGGCTCTGAGTCGGTGGGAAGACCACAGCCAAAAGCTCTTAGCCACAAAGCTGTTTTCCTTTGGGTGGGTCCCCCCAAAAAAAGAGACAGAGAGGAGAGAGGCAAGTGGGGAGGGGGCAAGAACGTGGATGGCTGCCATGGATTCTTCCTCTTGGGGGAAATGGAGGCATCTCAAAGTGTGAAAAAAAAAAAAACATACAAGCAAGGGAGAGGCTCCAACATCCCACATGTCTGCCTTGGGCCAGGATGAGTACCACCCCTTGAAAAGATTGGCTTCTGCAATTACAACTGAATAAACAACCAATTAAAATGTCTCCCCCACCCCACCTCACCCCATCTCTTCTTCTTATGAAGCTTTCTCAGCCCTAGAGCAGCAGGGCAAAGAGGTGACTTTGTCTAATAACATCTGTGTTCTCTGCCTGAGAGAATGCTTGATGGAAATGGACAAATCAATTAGAAAAAAATAAATAATGTGGAAAGGGCTGATCCAAGAAAATCTCAGCTTCTCTTTGTTTTCATTCACCCACGCATTGTTTCCCTTTGCACCATGGCCCTGCATGAGCCTGGAAGTGAGGGTGAGGCTGTGGGAAGAATTGGACACATAGAGATTTGTGCTTGGCTTTGTCACTATTTATGTGATCTCTGAACCCCTGTTCCTTCATCTGTAAGATGGGGATAAATAATAGGAATAGCTAAACAGTGATTGAGCTTTTCTACATGCCAGGTATTGTTCTAAGCCCTTTGCACTTCCTTTATTACATCCCAAATCTTCTGGGCAACTCGATGAGGTAGATTGTTTTGTGTGTACAGCAATTGGCACAGGCAGTGAAGCAAATTGCCCAGGGTGACCCAAACATTGGGTAGAGGAGCTGGATTCAAACCTAGGACTCTGGCTTCAGAACAAGTCATCCTACCTCCCCACTATGCTGCATGACTTCAAATACTGCAGCGATGGGATGAGAGGTATTTGCTAGCACAGGGGCTGGCCTACAGCAAATGCTTAATACATTTTGGTTTTTTCTCTTCGCTCTTTCCTTCCCTGATCACAGAGTAGACTGGCCAAAACTCCTTAGGAGGCTTCCAGTCTAAGAAGGTGAAGTTAGGATTTCCAGAGTGAAGAAGCATGGAAGCAATATTTAGGGTCAATATCTGAGCATGTGGCTATCCTTAAAAGTGGTCAGTTCAACCCAGACATAGCTATGACCTCTCTTAACCCTGTCTGTATCTCTAACTCATGTTCACCTTTTCTTGAAAAGCCAGGAAAAAAATTATGGCAACTGATCGATTATGGGCTCTTGATGATGTAGGGAATGGGGAGGACTCTCTAGTTCTCAAATGTATCTGTTCCCATTGGAGTAGAGGTGTGGGTCTGTGACTCATAGGGATGCTCCATGAAACACCGGGTAGCTGCTGCTTATCCCAGTGTATTAGTAAGGAAACTGAGGCCTCATAGGAAGGAGACTGGGACCTAAATATTTTAGCTTCTTCCTTTCCCAATGTAAATTCAACCCCATTAACATCTACTGAGTGCTTACCTGGTGGCAAACTCTATGCTGAAAACCGGGTAAACAGAAATGGAGCCACAGACAGTGGTGGATATGGACAAGTAGAGTGATGATTTGGAATAGTGTGAGTGTGCATATTATAGGAGGTGAATGAGTGTAGAGATGGGAATCAGGGAAGCTTTCCTTGAGGTGCGGTACCAGCATGGGCTTTGGATTTGTTCATCAGAGGACAAAATGAAGAGCAGAGTCCCTGACAGAGGGAACATCTTGAGTGGAGGCACCACAGAGGATGCATCGTGGTAAACCCCCCAAAACCACAGTGGGAAATTCAGAGAGGGAGCAGAGAGAGACAGGGCTAGAGGGGGAGGCAGCGTCTTGGAGGCCATGCTGGAGACTTTGGACTTACTCTTTCACATACAGGACATCCTTCTATGACCCCAGGAGGGAAAGAAAAGGGAACTGTCATAAGTTTTCTCCCAGCCAGGATTTGTGTCAACCCTTTATGGGCAGATATGAAAAAGGAAACTACTTCCAGCTCGCTGTGGGACCTTAGCAAGGTTTGAAGCTTACATCTCTTTTCCCTCTTCTGGAGTATGGGCATCATAATACAACCTACCTCAGCCTTATTAAGCAGATTAAGGGAGATAATCCACGTGAAGTCAGACCACATGGAAGGGCCCATCAAACACTAAATACCATTATTCATAGACATCCTCTCACCTACCACGTCAAGCTGCCTGCATGCGTGTTTATGTATGTTTTTATTCATTTATTCATTGATTCATTTCCAGCCTTACTCAAGAAATGATTATCAGCTGCTCACAAGGCCATATGACAGCAGACATAAAACAGAGGCTGAGAGACTCAAGAGAGGAGAGCAAGATGCCTGTGTCGATAGAAAATGATCCATTGAGTAATAAGCCTGTGACTGATGGAGAGCTTTAGCATTTCAGTGGTGATAGGAGAGTCACACTCTTTGAAGGAGGAGTTCTTATTTACTAAGCTCCTTGGACATGCCAGCCTCTTTACAAAGACCGTTTCTGCCTCTCAGCAACCTGTGTTCAGCCTAGGTATTAAGGAGCTGATGATGATAACAGGGGTTTAGTTCACTTTTCTGATACATCAGTCTACAATGGCAGCCACTCCAAATACAATATCCCTCTTTAAGTCCATTGTACAGACAAATAAATAGAGGCTTAAAGAATGCAGAATCATCAAGGGGGAGGGGGAAGCATGATGCCCAGTGACAAGACCATAGGTTTCCAAGGTACACAGAATTGGCCTTGAAACCCAGTTCTGCAATGTTGGGCAACCTATTTCATCACATTTGGGCCACATGTTCCTTATCTTGAAAACAGAGCGATAATGTCTCTTTGCAAGGTTGGTATAGAGATGCACAGCAGGCCTCCTAGTGCAGCTCTGTACTTGCCAAATAAATGGTCTGATGTCCACAGTGAATGAGTGAAGTAGAGAAGAAGCCAAGACAAGAATACATGTTATCTTTTCCATGGTCTATGTTCTTAGTTTACAGTCACGTTTTGTGGCCCTGTCACTGGGCAAAATAGCGAAGTCCTTAAGGGCAAAGATGTTGACTTTAGGTAAATCCAGGTTCTAACCTGAACTCTGCTATTTATAAGCCGAGTAATCTCACCATGTCTCTTAAACTTACAAGGACTTAATTTTCATAGCTGTAAAATGGGGTCATCTCAACTAACCTTATAATAGTATTGGGGGAAGCCACTGAGGTGATGTTTATAAAGTGTTTAGCAAAGTGCCTGGCACATAGTAGCTCTTAATTACTTGGGGGAATAGCTGTTATTTGAATAGTACCTTTTTTTGGATGGTGATGACAGCCAAGGTTCTTTTTCTGTTACAGAGCATACTTGGATGTTAATGAACTGAAGAACATTCTTAGACTGGATGGATCAACACACCTTAATATCTTCTTTGCAAACTCCTCGGAGGAGGAATTGGCAGGAGTAGCCACTTGGCCATGGGACAAGGAAGCCCTAATGCACTTAGGTGAGAATTAGAAACTTCTTCAGGAGGAAATTGAATTAGCACAGGAATAAATTTAGTGGTGATGATAACGGTGGTGGAAATCATGACCATGATGATGGCGGTGGTAGTGGTGACGGTGAACAATCTCTTTATTGCTTTTTAGTGCACAGAACTCTTCAGCATTCCTCATCTCGTTTACTCTGAAGGAGATAACATGGTATCATTAACCCTGTTTTACCAGTGCAGAAACCGGGACCCACAGAAGGAACAAGCCTTATCCAAGGTCACACCCAAGTCCATGGCTGAGCCACATTTGGAATTCAAGGCCCCAGCTCTGTCCGTTGACAGATTTCTTCTTAGTGCATGCAAATATCTGCCCAGCCCATCAGCCACATGGTGCTGGCACAACCGGTTAAGGCTTGGCTTGAGAGATACCAAAGAGACAAGAGAAAGTGAGCTTGTTAAGAACTCCCTGTTTGCCGTGTTCCACCAACACCACCAGGAACTCTTCTTACATCCAAATTATTCATATCCATAAACCAGACGTATATTTATACAAACCCATCCCCAAAAGTCAGAAAAGACAATGGTTTTTGAACCAGGCCCTGTGAGTCAACATCGATCGTGATTTTTCCATGCTCTCTTCCATACACGTCTATATGTGCATGTGCGTTTGTGTAATTTGTGCATATTTGAAATCACAGCATAGGTAAAATTTTACGTTCTTTTTTTTTTTCTTCGTATTATGTCGCTTACATTATTATACAGAGTAGCAGTCTTTCTAATCACTTCCAGTCCAGCTTTTTCTCTTAACATCATAAGATAAAAGCATCCTTCTGGGTTATTTCCATCTCCCTAAAGGTGATGTTTTAATGACCATGCAATATTCCATTGAGTGAGGCACTACAAGGTACTCAACCTTTTTCCCCTTGATAGAATGTTCCCGCTGTTTACACCAGTGGATAGCAATGCCTCCCGCGGTGAGAGTCCTCATCCGGGAAGGTTAGGGCTCGGCAGAGTGACAGTGCTGGCTGTTTCCCTAGGCCTGCCTGCTCTCCCAGTGATGCACCCAGAATCCAGTCACCGCTGTCAATCTGCGGTATCATGGAAATGAGGGACCCTGCAACTTCACATGATGGAGACTTCAAACTCTAGAGTTAGTTCCCTCCAGATTGCTCTCTTTCTCACTTGTTTTTAAGGGAATGAACCGACTTGTGTGTGTGCACGTGTGCATGTGTGCCAGCGTGTTGTGGTGGTGTAAATAGAGCTAGAGACAATGAGAAATCTGTAGTGGTTCCCAACTGGGGGCATTTCATCCCCTTGGAGACATTTGGTCATGTCTAGAGATAGTTCTGACTGTTACCACTGGGGGAATGCTACTGGCATCTAGTGGGTAGAGGACAGTGATGCTGCTGAATCTACAGATTTAGCAGGAAAGAATTATCTAGTATAAAATGTCAATCATGCTGAGGCTGAGAAATCCTGAGATAGATGATGGATGGGTAGACAGACAGACAGAGGTTGGGCAGAAACGAGTATGCAACTTAGACGCACCGGAAAGTAGATGATTTGTATCTATCATGTGCCTGGGATGACATATGGGACCCCTCCTGGCCCACAGCATTACGCATGGTTGTTTTCAGCTATGATTTTACTCGGCAGTATGACCTTAGGCATGTCTCTTTCCTTCCCCAAGCCCCAAATTGCTCAGATTTTGAATGAACAGCTTAGACTAGATGGCCTCCAAGGACAGTTCTCAGCACTGAAATGCTGTCCTATTGGAAAAGCGACTGAAAGGCTCTTGATCAGAGTCTTAGAAGGCCTCTAAAGTTAGAGAAAAATATTCCTGATGATTCTGTGAATTTCTGGGGCTGGCTCAGGACCAGGAATACAGAAGGCTATAAATCCATAGCATGTTATAGTGTTTCAGGATGATGTCAGGCTCCAGCTATTTCACCTTTTAAGAGAAGCAGTGAAACAGGACTCGGGCTCTTGTGCTGTGGCTCTGGGCAAAGGGGTGAATCGGGAGGGGATGAGGTAAAACAAACAAAGCTGGCCCGGACATTAAGTCTGCAATCCTGTCATTATCCCTGGAAATACCTGTGGGGTCCCATACCTTCCCACTGCCCTGCCTAGCGCCTCATTGTTGAAGCTTCGTGGAGAAACAGAGAATCACTGGCACTGTGGTAGCTGGTTATTTTAGAGCTCACCAGAGATGCAAAGTCACTTTTCTAAGATCACACAGCCAGGGTGAAGCGGAATGAATGTTGCACCGCATGTCAGGCTGAGGGCTCTGGGTCCCCAGCCCTCAGCTCACCAATCTCCTCATCCTAAGAAATGTTGGCCAGAAGCAATTTCTCCACACTAACCCCAATCAAACCCAACTTATTAGAACCATACATATATTTTTACCCTCTTTTCCTGCTGTGATGCCATGATCCCTGGAAAAAGCCTTGGGTGGGAAGGGGATTATGTTTCATATTATGATTGACAGAAAATAATTGAGAGAGATTTCCTGTCTCAATTTCTCTTTCTCCCTGCCTCTTTGCCTCCCCCTTCTCACACACACGTGTGTGTGTGCACACCCCCGCCCACACACACACCCTCTCATACATCTTTATCTCTGTGTAGAAGGCTCTGAGCAGTTCAGAATTAATAGACTCCGCGAGCCCCATGACTGAGCAAGCTTGCCCTCCTGGCAGTTCAACCCAAGATAAAACTCCCCCCACGCCTGCAAGCTCAAATCAACAAGGCCCTGGCCTTAGCACCGTTCTTTATAAGACACTGTTCTGCACTTAAAATCACTACTTGCAGAGTGTTCAAACCCGAATTTTACCCTTCTCTTAAACACATTTGGATTTTAAGTTTAAATGTCTCCCTACCAGCCTGTATGCATTTCTCCAGTGCCTAAAATGAACATGAAAAATGCTGTCCATTGCTTCTGCTGAAATCTGCTCCATCTATCTCCCTAAGCTAAGCCATGCTCAGTCACGTGGGGTAGACCGTTGCTCCTCAAACTAGAACATACAGACAAGCCATCTGGGGCTCTTATTAGAATACAGATTCTGATTCCATGGGTCTGGAGTAGGGCCCAACATTCTACGTGTTTAATCACCTTCCAGGTGATGGTCCTGCTGCTTAGTCTCAAGACACTCTTCGAGTAGTGAGTAGTTGTTAAGGCACCCACTGGATACGAAGTGCCATGCTAGCTGCTTACGTGTGCTTAGTTAGACCTCAGAAAACTTCTTTAGTTGGGTTCACGTTCAGCAAAGATTCAACACACATTTAATGAGATGCCATATTCCAGGCCCTGTGACTGGCCCTAGTAGTAGAACTCATTAAGAGGCCTGGCTCTGGAAACGACAGATCCTGAGTTCAAATTCCAGCTTGACACTGTCCTGACTCCCCATCATAAGCCAGTTAGTTCACCTGTCTGGGCATCAGTGCCTCTCTTATTGGGTTGTGAGTTAGTTAAGTGTGATTATACACATGAAGCACTGAGCACAGGGCCTAAGGACACAGGGTAAGTGCTCAAGAAACATTGGCTATAATGAATGATGTCCTAATGATGAGCACACCATGATGCTGGCCTTCGTGAGTACTCACTCTCGGGGAGAACCAGAGATGAGGAAGTGGGATTTGGGGATGGTAATCAACATGCTCAGTGTCATAGCGTTGGTAAAGGCAGAGGGAGGACTGGGACCAGGGGGCCTGACCATGGGAGCCTCGGTTGGACAAGACTGTGCAGAATGTTTGTAAACGAGGCCATGCATTACTGTTGAAGGACAAGGTGGAGCAGAAATGTCTACCAGCCCAGAAATCAAGGTCCTTAAGTGCTGATCATGCCTCTTTTTAAAGTCATTCGAGATCACTTCAGTTGTTGTCTTCCTTCTGCAGGCATTGGGATCTCACAACTCACAAAATGACTTTTGAGACTCCTTCCTACCCAATCAGTGATTCATATAACAAGTCATTACAGTTCTCGGGGCAGTGGAGCCACAGGGTGGAGAAGCCTGTGGTTACTTTGGGCAGCACCCCATTTACCTGTGATAGATTGGGGGATTTCTGTACCAGGAAACAGAGTACCCCATTTGCTTAATGCTCTGGTTTTCTCCTTGCAGGTGGCATTGTCTTGAACCCATCTTTCTATGGCATTCCTGGGCACACCCACACCATGATCCATGAGATCGGGCACAGCCTGGGCCTCTATCACATCTTCCGAGGTATCTCAGAGATCCAGTCTTGCAGCGATCCCTGCATGGAGACGGAGCCCTCCTTTGAGACGGGAGACCTCTGCAGTGACACCAACCCAGCCCCAAAACACAAGTTCTGCGGCGACCCAGGGCCAGGGAATGACACCTGCGGCTTCCATAGCTTCTTCAACACCCCTTACAACAACTTCATGAGCTACGCAGGTAGGGCTCCCCGCTCAGCAGGAGCACGAAGCTGGGTGTCGCACACAAGGCTCCAGGCCTGTCTCAGAGGAGTCTTGGGAAAGCTGCTTTCCTTTTCTCAGACTTCTTGATCCCAGCAATCCCTCATCCCAGACGATCAGGGTAACAGTCCTTGTGTGAGATCCCAGGGGTAATGGAAGCTGTTGTACCTGAAGGCTCCTCAGAAGGACACACTTTAAGGAGCTGACTGGGGCCCAACATCAGGAACTCTAGGTAGAAGTTCTAGCTCTACCACTGGGTCACCTAATGTCTCTGCGTCTATCACATCCCTTCTCTGGGTCTCACTTTACTCAAGAAAATGGAATCATTGGATCCAAGGAATCTTGGAGAAGGTTCCTCTAATTTTGCAGCTGTATTTTTCTAAGCTGGTGATTACTGAAACCTTTTTCCTTCTCTTCTCTCTCTCTCTCTCTTTTTTTTTTTTTGTACTGCAACTTTTTCTTAAATATAAAGCTCTTATACTCACCTTTACTATTTTATTACCAAAAAATATATATATAGAATGCTTTTGGTTTTGCAAATGCAAAATTACATGAGAGGAGTACATTCTTTTCCTAACTGCATACATACTATCAAAAACCTTTTTTTATATTTTCAAGTCATTCACCCTAGCTCATCTGTATGACACCAAGCATTTTTTTTTTCTTCTACTTTTGTGTGGGACTCTAGGTCTCCATCTTTGTTTGAACCAGGAAATCCTTACAACTGTTTTCCATTTCTTCTTTGGTTTTGCATTGGATTGCATTTGAAGAGAGGGGTTTTGCTGCTGAAACCCAATGAATTTGATGATCCCCAGTAGATCTTTCTGCTTTCCCTCTTGGGTTGATGATCTCTGGGGGCCTCTGCAGTTTAAGGTTCATACCGTTCAAACCTGACGTCTCTAGAAGGGTCCACAGCCCATCCTTGATACCAGAAAGCAGTCTTTAGATTTAGGTCTTTTTAAAAGACCACAGTGCTGGGTATTTCCTCAAAAGCAGATTTCCCACTGGACTCCCATTCCCAGCCAAGCCGACATCCCACATCCGGTGCCCTGTCCCCCCCTACACAGCCCTGCTTGCGTTCCATTTCTGTAGCACCTTTCCTTGGCCAGCTCAACGCACATGGAAAATAAACAATAACATGAATTTGGAAGTTTGCCGGACTCTAAGGGGCCTCGGAGCTGCCACTAGCTACCAGACCCCCATAAACTAAATCTTTTTTTGTTCCCCTTTGTACAGATCTAAAGGGTGATTGATTTACTGTTGTTTTTTTAAAGGAACCCCTCAGCTCAGTGACCCATTAACAGCAGAACTAATTCACTGAGCTACGATAACAAACTTACACCCGCAAAAGCATATTCAAGGCGACCACGAGCTTTGAAATGTTTGTTTTCCTTAGGATCTCTGATAGATGAGGTGACAAAAGCAGCTGGATGAAATTCAAAATGCAGAACAGGATTGGGTTCTCAGGGCTGGGGAGAGCTATGCATAGGGGCTAGGCAGTCAAGGGCAGAGGGTGGAGACCCTGCGGGGTCAACTGCTTGGAGTTCTTTCCTTCCTGGGTGCTTCTTCCTCAGGTCTGGTCACTAGTTGAGCAGAGTCTAGTGCAGTGCTTTCTCGTAGAACTTTCTGCAAAGATGGACATGTCCTGTGTCTATGCCGTCCAGCAGTATGACAGCCACTGGTCTGATGCGGCTCATGAGCACTTGAAGTATTGGCTAGTGAGACTGAGGAATTGAATTGTTAGCCTTTGGTAACTTTAATTAACTTAAATTGAAATAACGCCACCTGACTGGTGTCCACAATAATTCTTGAGTGCCTGTGATACACCACACACTTGTGTGCAATGCTTCCTAGGCTTGTCTTGCAGAATCCTCAAAATAACCCAGTGAGGTAAGTACTATTATCACGGGACCTATTTTACAGACGCAGAAAGTGTGGTTTAATGTAGCTTAAGTAACTTGCCCAGAGTCACACGACAAGAAGGTAAGACTTTTTCCCCTGCAGAGCCTGTGCTATTAATCAGTAAACATCTGGCTCTCTTTCTGATGCTAAGGAAGGCCGAGAGGGCCCCAAGTGCTCAGCTCCAGCAAACAGCAGGCAGGTGATGCTGGCAAGCCTAGTTCAGCACCAGGCATGAATGGCCATCTTGAGCTATGGATAAACCCTGGGCAGATGAAGAGAAGCTCAGACTCTGCTTCCTGAAGATGATAGGCCATGGGAGGCCCCCCAAGATCCCCTTCAGTCAGGGCTTCCTCAGGAGTCCAGAAACCCGGGCTTCTTCAGCCAACAATAATAAGTGTCTTCTTATCATTGCTCTGTGTGTCAGGGCCTTTCAACATGCACATATGCTTCAACGCTGCGATCCCACCAATTAGGAATGCATCCAGAGGAAATAAACCTGTTGATTTATTTAAAGATTTAATCATAAGAATGTTCTTAGCAATGTTCATTGTCCAAATATCAATTGGGTGTTTACTCTCTGCCAGGCATGAAGAAAAAAAAAAAAAAAAAGCTTATATGTGGGGGAAAAAAACAGAAACTACTTGCAAGTCCAGGGAGCATGGATTGTTGAAATAAATCACAAGGCATCCCTGTGATAGAACATTATGTGGCCACTAACAATGGTGTAGAAGAGGAAGCAGGGGTGTAAATAGAAACCGAGTAACATTGTGGTGCAGGGCAGGAAGTTACAGAGTGCAGGCACCCCACTGGAATTCTCCAGGCATTAGCCTTCGACCTTAGGCAAGCTACTTCTCTAAGCCTCACTGACTTCCTGGATTCCATGGAGGATAATCACACCTACCTTGTGTGATAGTAGGTGTACTCGTGCAGATAAAGGATTTAGAACTGTCCGTGGTACCATAACTAGTGCTCAATAGACGATAATTAGTAGGATTATTTAGCTATTTAATGTGAAAATGGTCACGGAGCCTTGTACAGTGTAAGGTCTGGCCTATGTAGATGTGTGTGCATATGTGTATTTGTATGTGTATATGCACATGATGTAAATGTGTTTATGAGACTGAGAATCATAAATATTCACATGCAATATACTTATACACATATATCCTAAATATTCATTGTATTATCTCTAGGTAATGAGTTTAGGGTGACGTTTATTTCTTTGTAACATTTTTGGCATATCCCACATGTTTTACAGTGAATATAATCATTTCCTGCTATTCCTACTATTATCTCTATCCTTTTTTAATAAAAACCAGGAAGGCAGGGCCTCTTACAAAGGGCAGCTCCGTTATCCCTACACCAGAAAGGCTTAGCCTGCTAAATGCCCTCATTAGTTTTAGGGGGCGGGCAGCATCACTACTCCCTGTGGTACAGCGGGTGTGGAGGAGGCTGGCAGGGGCGGCATTTGCTCACACCTCCACAACACAGGGCTCGACAGCTCACAGCAGCGCTGGGCCCATGCCCCGACACTCCCTGTCCCCCATGCTCTGCAGCCTCTAGGCTGCAGAGAGGAATGCATGCTGGAGAATGGAGTTCAGTTAGCGAACTCAGGGCAGGGCACCAACAGCGTGGGGACTGGCTCAGGCCTCCCCAGGCACCAGAGACCCAACATCCTCTCTGCTTAGATGGGTAAGATGGGAACCAAAGAACAAGACGGGCTGGCTGGTCCTGGAGATCAGATGTCGGGAGGGGAAGCGTGTGAAGGCAGGAAGCCAAGAGGGGCTGACTTGAGACGTGAGCTAATTGAGACAGAGCATTTGTGATCAACAGAAACCCTTTGGTACCTCCCCCCAAGATTCTGATAGCAGCTAAGTCTCTAAGCCACGCACCCTGGGACAGATGCTTTCTGCCTCCCGCTTTCACGTTCAGATGCATTTCTGCTCCCCTTCCAGGATCTGTCACCTGTTTTGCATGCTCTTTTTTAAAAAAAAATTTATTTAAAAAAAACATTTTTATTGGAGTTCAATTTGCCAACATATAGCATAACACCCAGGGCTCATCCCGCCAAGTGCCCCCCTCAGTGCCCATCACCCAGGCACCCCAACCCCCCGCCCACCTCCCCTTCCACTACCCCTTGTTCGTTTCCCAGAGTTAGGAGTCTCTCATGTTTTGTCACCCTCACTGATATTTTCACTCCTTTCCCCTTTATTCCCTTTCACTAATTTTTATATTCCCCAAATGAATGAGACCGTATAATGTTTGTCCTTTTTATCGACAAACATGGAAATGGTTAACTTTTAAGTCATGAAAGGAAAATGCACTTCTTTGGGGAAGAGAAAGAAACAAACAAACCGGAGTGTACGGAGGGAGAAAAATGCTGTTTTTCTCCTCCATTCATCTTGATAAATGCTTTATGTGCTTCAGCTCACTGAGTCCCCACAGCAGCTCTCGAGAGCGGGGTCAATTTCAATGTCCCCAATTTATACATGAGGGACCTGAGTTTTAGAGTTACTTCCTTCTTTGGGAAATGACTGATTAGTATTCTATTCAGTGCCTATGCCTTAACATACATAGTCATTCCCCTATTAATAGCCAGATGTGTTATTGCTGGTATTTTTACCATTATACATGATGCTTCAAAAAATATCCTCATCCCTATATTTTCCGCATGTTTGTTCATGAATATCTGTCTGTTGAGCTCCTGGATGTGATATTGTTAGATCAAAGAGAATGGATATTTTACATTCTGGGTTTTTTTTTTTCTTTTTTTCTTTTCTTTCCTTTTTTTTTTTTTTTTTTTGCTTGCTTCTGGTTTTCTGACACACATACATGCATACCCAGGGGCGCTGTCCCAGGCATGAGGCAGCAAGCATTTACTGAGCATCATCATGGTCCTTTGTGCTCCACTCTCCTTATCTCCATCCAAGTTCTGAGATGAACGTTCTTGGTATCCTCATCAATCTCTGTCTACAGGTGGGAAAACAGGCCCTGAGGGCATGAATTCACTTGCCCATTTGACTCCAGATCCTTCACGCACCGGTCTCTCTCTTTTTTTTATATATATAATAAATTTATTTTTTATTGGTGTTCAATTTGCCAACATACAGAATAACACCCAGTGCTCATCCCATCAAGTGCCCCCCTCAGTGCCCGTCACCCATTCACCCCCACCCCCCGCCCTCCTCCCCTTCCACTACTCTTAGCCTTTATCTTTTCTCCTGCCTCTAACCTATTCAGGTTACCAGGTACTAGGCTTTTGCAGGGGTACCTTTTTACACTAAAAAACACAAAGATCATAGACACAAAGGAGAATGAATGTACCTGATGATCTAGCCCTTCTTAGGCTGAGATGTTTGGACTCTATTCTCCAGGCAATGGGGAGCCATTGAATGTTTGTTATTCCAAGGAGTTAGATGGCTGCATGTGGACTTGAGATAGATGTATGTGACTAAAGATACTTGATAAGGGACACTGGGCTCTTCTCCTCCCTCCAAACATATGATCGATCTGCGCAGGGTGCTGGAGAAGGGACCGGCTGTCATAAATTACTAAGGGAAATCAGAAGCAGCTTCTGTGTATAACCTCCTTGCACTCCTGTCCCTTCCCCAAGCTGGATTCTCAAGGTCCCATCCAACAACCCAGCACCTGCCCAAACTTATTTTCTGTTTGTTTGATAAGAGGAAGTGAGTTTATGCTGCAGGATTCCTGGTGGCGGGTTTATTTTAAGATCCGGCAAGCCCCGTGCTCCTCCGTCTGGGGCCCAGCTGCAGAAACCCTGACCAGGCGGACACCTCTGAGAAGTGGTGTTTTTGGAAACCAAGCCAAAACAGTGCCTTGTTCTGCCCCTGGGGCAGTTGAATGAAGCTGTTGGAGGGGTAGACAGGAGGCATGCTTCTTCCTTGGGAGGCGAGTCTTGGACTGTCTTCAGTCCGCATTGTGGAAAAGAGAGGAGGGCTGAAGGTCGTTCAATCTAAAGACATTTCAGAGATTGTATCCAGCCCAGTCAGACGCGGGCTCACATCCTGTTTATCAAGCACCTGCAGGATACTTTTCCCATACAGGGTCTCATTTATGCACAGAAAGAAGTTTTCGTATTGATTAGAAACATGGTCTTGGGAGTCAAGAATGCAAATCTCACAGTGAACATCCAAGTGACAGTACCGTCCTCATTGCCTGCAGGACACTGAGCCTAGACTGCTCCTAGGGCTGGCTGCCTGCCTCGGGCTGTGCTCGCTGCAGTGGACACCATGTCCCTGTGGTCCTGCAGCTCCCTCTCCTACTGTCCTTGACCTTTGCTTCCCCCTCTTAGCCATGCAGTCTGGTTGACCCAAAGGGCCTCCTTCTTCAGAAGCCTCCCTGGGTCACTGTCCTTCCCCACTGTGCTGCCTCTTGCTCATCAGTGGTCAGCATCACAGACTTTAGGAGTCTTCTGATAACTTGACACCTACGCCGAACTAGCCTTCACTCTATAACTACACTGGTCACTCCTTCAGGGCAGGAACATCTTTAAGTTTCATCTTTCTGTGGCCTTTGGCACAGAGCAGAGGACAGTGATAGATGCTCAGAAGGTGCGTTTGAAGGACAAGATCACTGGATCCCTGGATAGTGAAGTGAACAAGTGAGCAGATGAAATGGATGGGAAGGAATGAGTGAGCAAATAAAGGAATGAATGAATGGGAAATTTGGGGTGAGTGGTGAGGGAGGGATAGAGTAAGGAAATGTGTGACTTACTGAACAGGGACTTGGGGGCCCATGGAAAGCCGTCTGTCTGGCCCTCGTCCTTAACTGTGACCTCTGGGCTGCTCAGTCCCATCCACCCTCCCCTTCCTCCTGTTCCCTCTCACCTGTCTCCAGAAGTGATGACTGCACTCATTTCTTCACAGACCATTAACTCGTGAGCACTGGAAGAGGCCAGCTCTGAGTTGGCAAGGGCTGGGGTGCTGGTTGTCTGGCCCCCGGAGACGTCATAATTCTCTCTCATGCCTGCCCATGCAGCCAGGTTCTTATCTCTCCCTCTGCCCACTTGCAGATGACGACTGCACAGACTCCTTCACGCCCAATCAAGTTGCCAGAATGCACTGTTACCTGGACCTGGTGTACCAGAGCTGGCAACCCTCCAGAAAGCCGGCGCCTGTTGCCCTGGCCCCCCAGATCGTGGGCCACACGACCAACTCTGTGACACTGGAGTGGTTTCCACCCATCGATGGCCACTTTTTTGAAAGGTGAGTGTGGCCTGTGAAGTGTTGACTCCTCTCTCTCCTGCCATGAAGAGGGAAATGCAGAAGGGGAGCAGGCTTGGAGAGGAGCTTTGCTGTTTCCTTTGTCCTCGCTCTTGTTCATCTGGAGCCCCTACCGCCTAGCAGTGACTGGTCCATGTAGACACATTGTAAATTTGAGAGTCAGGGGATAAACGAGTGAGTGCTTATCAAAATTAATAAGTAAAGATGCATGCTTTCAGTGAATGGATGTTTAGCTTTATTTTCTTATGAAACACCTGGAAACTTTTATTGCCAGAACATCCTCTGGGATAGAGGTACTGGCCTCATCTCCATGAGCTCAGGAGTTGAAATTGCCTCTGGTTAATACACAATTGTAATATAGGTATAATATGTATCATATATGAAGGTGTACATGTGTGTATATATATATTCATACATCATACATGAATACACATGCATGTATGTGTATGTATGTGTAGTAGGTATATTTAGAATCTTTGTGCCCAGTAGTTTGTTATAGGATTGAGGGTAGAATTTTTAAAAGGTCAAAGATGATAAACTTAAGCACAAGAGATCTGCTCCCCTATCTTTCACTTTCTAGCTGTACTACCTTGGGCAAGTCACTTTCCTTCCTTGACTGGCTCTCTCCCACAGGAAAGTGGGTCTCGTGGTGCCTTAGGGCCTGAAGGCAGGGATCCAACGGTCTCTTGTGGTGCCTTTCAGCATTAAGACTCTCTAAGGAGCTCAAGCTTTTAAGGGAAACAGATTCTCAAGGGACAGGAAAGTGGATTAAGATGTTGACATCTACACTTGGCTGTAATTTAGGGCTTATTAGTATATTAACTCCCAGCCCAGCCCTTCTTGGGCGCATTTTATCCAATACTGATGATAGACCATTGATGATGGTGAAAGTCATAACCAGCTAATGATTAACTAATAATTTTCTGTGGTTACGGTTTTTGCCATTTATCAAGTCCTTACTCTGGGCCATATTCTGTACTAAAGGCTTTATATGCAGAGTCTCATTCACCCTTTCAAGTAACTGTGAATTGGATGGAAGTCATCAAGGAGCATCTGGGTGGCTCAGTTGGTTGAGCATCCGACTCTTGGTTTCATTCAGCTCAGGTCATGTTCTCAGGGTCGAGAGATTGAGCCCCACATTGTGCTCCATGATTGGTGTGGAGTCTGCTTGGCATTCTATCCCTCTCCCTCGTCCTCTGCCCCTCCCCTCACTCATATGCTCTCTCTCGCTCTCAAATAAATGAATAAATAAAATAATTATAAAAAGTAAGAAAGGGGAGTCATCTTCCTCATTTGCCAGGTAAGGCAGGAATTAGAGTGAAAGACTATTTGATTTAACCAAGATTCCATGGGAGGTGCTGGGAGCTAGGCTCCAACGTACATTTTGCAACGTCTTGTCTGGGGCCCCCATGTGCTTTCATTAAGTCCTTCCAAAACTCAAATTATGAGGGAGGTATTACCCCTCCCCTAAAAAGAGCCATAAAAGGTGGTAAGGAACTCTCATTTGCATGTGTATGTGTGTAAAAATACTTATTAGATCAAGGTATCACATTAAATACATGCTTTGATTTTCTCCACTCCTATCAGTCCCTGAATCTAGAACGTTTGTTTGGCAACTGGGTGAATGTGTTCATGGGGAAGGAAATGCACTCCTTAGGCCCTCTATAAACCACCCCTCCCGCACCCCCCTCCCCCCTGCCGCCCTCACTGGGAGCTCAGAGCTGGGTTTGGGAAACCTCATGTGACACTTCAGAGCAGACTTTCCAGCAGCCTGTAGATTTATTTATTTTTTCTGTGGCGATGAGAAGTATCAGACTTTTGGTCAAGCCTTGGCCTCAGTTCCACTTAAAAATGGAAGTTTTGTAAATGAAGCTTCCCGTGTATGTATTTAATTTGTATTTCATAAAGCAGTTATTGTCCATTAAATAAATACCATCTGATTGTTGGAAACCCATTGGAGGGTTAATTGTTGTGTAATGAGATATGTCTCTATTACATGGTACCCTCAGCTTCAATCAATATGTTTTTAATAACCTATAGTCAGTTGGTACTTGAGGCTCATACAATAGCTATTCTGTTCAGTCTGAGATTTCATAACGGAGTTATCATATGTTAAATTACAACTGACATTTTAGAAACATGTCTAATTAGGGTTAACAGCTACGTAGACGATCGTCTATGGCTCAAGGAAGTCAGTCCACCAGTTCAATAAATTGTTATAAAGAAATGGAGCTACCACTCTCCCAAACCCTCGGAGTTTATAGTCCTACAGATTGGCCCCGGTGTGGAGTGCACAAGCTTGCCACCAGGTTGTCCGCACTGTGTTCTCAGCTCCACCGCTCCGGGTCCGTGGGACCTTGGGCATGCCATCTCGCCTCTCTGATTCTCTCTGGCCCTCTGAATCTTCTTCCACAATTGTACCCACTTCACCAGGTTTTTGTGGGGAATTTGAGAAATACGACATCCGTAATATGCCTAGTACACACACTCTATGTTCAAGAAATATTGGCTCCCATCTTGTACGAGGTTTCCCAGAGCCGTTTAGCTACTTGAAAATTCTCTTTCCCTGCAAAATCTCTGGTGTTTTCTACAACATCCATCAATGCCAACCTCTCGCCCCTGGCCATCCCCACGTCCTCCCGCTGTTCCTCACATCTGCGGTCTAAGAGAATACAAGGGTTTTCCTTAAAAAAACATATTCAGATCCTCCCACAGCCTGTGTCCTCACACATGGGCAACTGAATAAATAATTCAAGGCCACCCCCTGGCTTTTCTAACTCCTTTATTTTTATCTGTCTTGCAAACATGTGTTGACTGAATGGTTTCAGTTATCTGAACAATTGGCGGTGGCACATCGGAAAGAATTCTGGACTAAGAACCAAAAGACCTGGGTCTGAAGTCTTTGAAACCTCATTCATTTCCTCCTCTTTGGCCTCAGTTTTCTGATCTGTAAGCCAAAGACCATCTGGCCTTTCTCAACCAAGGTCCCAATTCCAAATCTCAGAACACAGCAAGTGATTTGAGTAACTATTTTCTCAGTCCTTGCAAGAATGGTGCATAACAAGTACCGTTCTAGAAGCACAGGAGAGAAGCTAACTCATAAGACACAGTGGATATCTTAAAGAAGCACTGTTCGATAGGACTTCTGCAGGAATGGGAATGTTCTGTATCTGTACTGCCCAATATGGTAGCCATTAGCCAACTGGCTGTGGAGCATTTGAAATGTGCCAAGTGTGAAAGTGAATTTCTAAATTTACTTAATTTTAATTAATTTAAATTCAGAGACCCACATGTGGCTGTTGGGCACTGTATTGTTAGCACAGACTTGAGCTTTAGGCTTTGATTCTCATGGAACGTGGATAAGAAAGAGGGTCTCTTCTAGTGTTAGCATCCGGTACTACCGTGATTTCAGTGTCTGTGTGTATGTCATTGCGTATCTGGGCAAATAAAAATCAAATGAATGCCAAACATAAGAAAACATATACTTCCTGGATGTGTAGGATACTGCCTGGTTTTGGTAAAGCCTGTATCTACTCTATGACTTTACAGGCTGTGAACTTGGCATGATTGCTTTGTGCTCGTGATCTTGTATTTCTTAATCTATAAAATGGGAACATCACCCACACCCAAAATCACACCATTGCTTTTTAGTTGCTGACTTTACCTTTACTTTTGTCCTCTTTCCTCAATCCATGTTTCATTCAGCATAAAGACCGATCTTTTTAAAATGTAAATTAGATCACGTCACTCCATGACTTGAAGGGTCTCCAGTGGCTCACAGCCCTCCAATTGCTTCCCATCTCTTTTATGTACAATCTCCAGGTGGTCGACAGGACCTCCCAAGATCTGGCCCTTGCCTACTTGTCTAGCTGCCTCTTTAACACTCTCCTTCATTTATGACTCCTGTCACTCAGATTTCCTTTGAGATCCCTATAGACCAAGCCTTTCCTGTGTTGGTCTTTTACATACCTGAGACTGCCCCTGGAATGCTTTATATCCATTCTTTATGTCATCCTTTAGCTCTCACCATAGATGGCATTCCTCTCACTGAGGTCTTTAATGACTGTTTCAATTTTAATTAGCCCAGTGCACCTTCTCTACCAGTATTCTTTCCTACATCATCCATTTACTTTCCTTCTAGAACTTAATGCACCCATGATTTTATATCTGTTTATTTATTTGTTTATGTACTATCCACCTGGCTACAAGCCCTAGGAGGGGTAGGTAACACACCTGATTTCCTTTCCCTTGGATAGTCAATGTCTGGTACTAGCAATGAGAGGTGGTTCAATGATTACCCATTGAATAAATAGATGAAACAGCAAATGAATACGTGAATCAGTGATTGAAGATGAGGGAAGATACTGTGTGGAGCTCTGTGCAAACAAGATATGTTTACTGTCAGGTGGATGATGGTTTAGTCACTCATTAAAGTATGAGAAACCTAGGATATGTCAAGAACTCAGTGAAGTGCAGGGGACTATGTAACTATCATCCAAAACAAAGCATCTAAAGAAATAGAAAGATAGGCTCAGTGGCCATTAAAGTCCATGTGGTTCCCGACTCCTCCCCAGAACCTTTATAATCTCATTGTCATCATAGAGCCAGTCATGTGACTATGAGCTGCTATGCATGGGTTGTGGTCATTATAATGGCACTCTGCTCCAGAGTGAGGAAGTTTCTCTCTCCACTCCTCATTCCCTCTTGCAAGTGTATTTCTGTAATTATTCTTATCCAGGAGAAATTCATAGGTTTTCAAAAAACCTAGAAAATTCAGAAAACCAGAAGGAATAAAAAAAGGGGGACTCATCCTATATTCATTCCACCACCCAGAAATTGTTGTCAATATTTTGTCATATTGAGGTTATTTGAATAGCATTGAGAAGCTGCTGTAAATTCAATTTTGAATATGATTTTTTCACTTAATATTATAGTTTACACATTTTCCATGAGACTCCATGGAATATTTTTGTAATGGCTGCTTACCACATCATTGAACATATTAATCTTGGGCTATTTCATCATTCTCCTTTCACTGGATATTAATATGCTTGCGAAATTTCTACCCTATGTATGATTTCACATTAACAATGATAAAGCCAAGGATGCAAAATCTATAATTTGAGAGTCTAGACTAAGTTAGTTATGAGATTTAGCAACATGTTTGAATGACTGCTATTCACCCATCTTTCTGTCCACCCATCCAACTGCCCACACACCCATCTATCCATCCAGCCACCTACCCACCCACTTACCCATCCACTTATACACTCATCCATCCGGTTATCCACCCATCTGTCCATCCGTCCATCCTTCTGCATATGTTGACCACCATGTAAAAGCAGATAATCAGGAGAATGATCTGTTCAGATATAGGTTTGGGGATGAGGTCCTGGCAGCTGTGTAGAAGAAGAATGGGGAACACTAGCAGCCTGATGCTCACCCACATACTATTTCTTACCATGTGAACCCATGGGCTACAGAGCTTCCCTATGAAGGGAAAGCCATAAGGCTCCTCCACTGCATCTTTCAGGTAGCCAAAGGATAAAGAGCCTTCTAGGAATGATGAAAGAGGTATTGGCAGGACCATTGCATTTTGAGAAATAATGGGCTGATCCCTCTCCCCTCCTGGCAGCTGCCTCCTAAACAGATGCCAAGTCTGGAGAACAAGCAAGATCCCAGAGGCTGTTGTGGCTAAAGGGAGATTGAATCCAGATACATAATACGCTTGACAGTAGAGGAAGCCACCATAATATTCCACTTCTGGGGCTGTTCCCTTCAAGGGATTGGTTTGCCCCTTGGAGAGCTGCTAAAATGAATTAGATGCCATGGTAAGGAAACTGCTTTTGACTGTTAAATCAGAAGTGATTCATCCATCCCAGAATGTCAGGGCTGGAAGGTTCCTATAGGCATCATCTGGCTTAGCCAACTCATTTTCAGATGAAGCAACTGAACCGTGCCTTCTTATTTAGTACCTAGGACACAGGATGGTGCTTGGCACATGGGAGGTACCTGATGAACACTATTAAAAGAATAAAATTTGAGGTCAGATGGAGCTAGATTTTTTTCACAACCACACATCAAATCCTCAGTAGAGCTTTGGATATCTGATGAAACTAAGATTAGTATGGATAGTAAGTCTTTGGCATGTTGATTCTGCATGGCTCCAAATTAAAGAAGTATATCTACTATTAGGACAGAAGCCACATAAGCCCAGACAAGATCTTTGCTGGGCACTGGGGAGGAATTTCAGTCACAGTCGTATCCTGGAAACTTTGG
Source organism: Canis lupus dingo (assembly GCF_003254725.2). Taxonomy (NCBI): domain Eukaryota; kingdom Metazoa; phylum Chordata; class Mammalia; order Carnivora; family Canidae; genus Canis; species Canis lupus. The sequence continues at coordinate 69,571,262 of NC_064253.1, forward strand.
CAAGGATAAAGATGATGGGATAATATGGAATTGTTGTGTTTTCTGCCCTGGTGCCTTTGGCCTCGTCAGATCAGGAGCTCATTCAACTGTTCCTAAGTCGGTGCATTTCCTTTCTTTCCTTGGCCTCCTAGAGAATTGGGATCAGCATGTGAACTTTGCCTGGAAGGGAGAATCCTGGTGCAGTATGCCATCAACGCCTCCTCCCCGATGCCCTGTGGCCCATCAGGACACTGGAGTCCTCGGGAAGCAGAAGGTAAGCCAGCCTGGAAGCTCATTTACAGGTTGGAGGTGCAAAGAACCACTGTTTTGATGGAGATGGAGCCCTATGATTTTAACAGTCTTTTCCACACACTATATAATTTGATCTTACAACTGCCTTCCAAGGCCAATTTATTTTATTTTTGTCTTTTTCCCGAAGCTTTACTGAGACATAATTGACATATAACATTGTATAGGTTTAAGATGTACAAAGTGATGATTTGATGCATGTATTATTGCAAAGTGGTTACACCACGATCAGATTAGTTAACACATCCATCATCTCATAGTTTTTTGTTTGTTTTTGAGTTCATGTAAGATCTACTCTCTAGGCAATTTTCAAGTATATGATACAGTATTGTTAACTATAGTCACCAAGGCATAGATAAGAACTCCAGAGTTATTCAGCATACAACTGGAGGTTTGGATCCTTAGCCCAAGATCAAGGCCAATATTCATGCATCAATTCAGCACATGTCCTTTGAACTCTTACACTGTCCTAGAATGTCGTCCCACTTTCCATATGAGGAAACAAAGATGCTAAGACATTGAACAAGTGCCCAAGGCCATACAACTGGTAAAGACATGGCATATGTATGTATGTGTTTGTGTGTGCCTCCAGACCCTGACAGCCTTTTGGTGCACATCAGATCACCTTAGAATTGACGAAGATAACTTGTTGGGGGGAGGATGTCAAGTTTTCAGTAATCTTTGTCTTCTTCGTTTGTTTCTGGGACTGTCCAGGGCATCCACAGACATGCCATGACTATCCCTCTCCAAGTTTTCTGCCACATACTCTCCTTTTTGGGATCCATTTAACAGCAAGACACTTGAGGGGAGCACCTCATCGTTGCCACTATTGGTGCGCTTTCCCCATGACCAGACACTCCCCTGGCCCAGGGTCTCCCAGGCCCCCCTGCTGGGGGCTGGCAAACTATGCTCTCTTACTGTCCCACTTGCTGCCAGACTCACTGGGCTTTCTGCAGAAATTAAGAGGATGCCTTGTACTCAAGGCTTATTGCATGGTCACTTGGCCCCGACAGCAACCACTTGGAACTTAAAGAATCATGTGGAAAGTTGCCTCCTCAGTTTCCTTCTGCAATATCCCCTATAGGGCTCAGATCTAGTGCCTGAAGCCTGGCTGACAGAGACACTCTGTTCTCCCTTGCCCTCAGAGATTGATACTTAGAACCACCCCCCAGTCTCTCTTGCTCCTGTATGGGGCAGCTCTCGCCCAAGGTTCCTGGGTGGGGACATCAGCCCATCAGAGGAAGCAGAGCCTAATTCCTCCCGGAGGTTCAGGGAGAACTTCCCCATTTTCCTATGTATTTTTAGAAAGAAGGTTGAGAAGAAAAAGCCAGAGAATAAAGCAAGGGAAAGGGATCAGAGAGGAGAGTGAAGGAGAAAAATGACAGCACTGTACTTTGTTATCTTCTAAAGTAGCTTAAAATAAAAATGAGAGCTGAACTTGGAAACTCTAAACAAATCCATCTGGAATGTAAAGCGAGAGGGATGTCTGGGAGTAGCCCTCAGCTCAGCCCCACAGAATCACAGGCTGTCAGACTTGGAAGGGGGGCCTGGGTCATCCAGCCCTGGTTCCCACCCAGTGCAGGAATCCCCCTGGTGCCCTCCCTCACCGAGGCTCTCCTAGCACCAGTGTGTACATTCCTGGGCCTTCCGTTCTAACTCCATTTGTTAGAAAGTTCTTCTCAGAATCTACAGTCATGACGCTCCCATCCCAATGGAACGCATGTTGGGTTCTCACGGAAGAAAGTGTATGCTCTTCCAGCTGATGACACGTTGTGTACGTGCAGAGTGACCCCGTGTCGCCTATGCCCACTGTAGGAGCTGTGTGCTGGGCACATGGGCAAAGCAGAACTGACTATCTAAAGGGGAGTTGGATGAGGAAAAGGGTGGCATCCAGTGCAGGGAGGCCCATGGTAATTGAAGCACAGAGTGCCAGGGGACCTGTAGGAAGCTGACCTCATCCATAACTGAGACTTAGACTGCCCAGGAAATGTCACCACACCAGTGAGCAAGGCACATTGGAGATCATGAAAGAAGTTTGCTATGTTTAGAGTGGTGGTTTTTTTTTTCAGTGTGATCTGGAGGCTTATGGGGTTCCTAGAGACTTTTTAGGGTGTCCTCAAAGTCCAAAATTATTTTCATAATAATGCTGTGATATTGATTACCATTTTCACTCCCATTCTCTCCGGAGAGAGCAGTGGAGCTTTCCAGTGGCCGCATGGAATGTGATGTTATTACTACTCTGATAGCTAATGGAACACATGCTTATGTATTCTTGTGTTTTAAAGTTTCTCAATTTTCATTTATAACATGATAACTATCAGTAGAGGTAACCCACATAAATGATAATGCTATAAGAGCTGAAGTAGGTTTGGAGCATGGAGCATGAGGTGTGGAGTAGGGGGAGGTTGGACTGATTGTCCTGTAGTGCCTGGATGAGGATGGGTTGATACTGAGGGCAGCAAGGAGCTGCCACATGCCTTGGCAGGAGTCTAAGGCATGGTGTGATGTGTGTGTTATAAAGATAGGATGGGTTGGTCTCTGCTAAAGGGCCTGGAGAGGAGTGTGCCAGAGGAAGGGGAGCTGCCAGGGGGCTGTTGCAGGAATCCAGGAGAGGGATGTGGTGGTGGTCTGGGTGTGATCCAAGGCAGTGACAAATGGAGAGAAGTCAATGGGATGCAGAGATATTTGGGAGGTAGAATCAGCAAGATTCTCCCCTGAGATTTCTCTGGTTAAAACCACCTCGGTTTGTTCTATTGGGTGCGTGAATGAAATAATTTTCAGACATCTCCCCACACCTCCATCCAACCCAACTGTCAATTGGTTAAGTCAATTCCTGGTTTGCTCCTGACCCTCTTAAAGCGTTATGTGCAGAGTAGAGTTCAATTGGAAGTGCTGAGCCCCCTGGTTCCCTGAGCTGACTCAGGCATGCAAGGAAACCCAGCAGCCTTGGGTTTTCCTTCAGGATATGTAAATTTAGTGCATGCAGGCCAGGAAAAGACTCTGTTCTTTTTTTAGAGCATCCTATTACAGGCTCTGTGATCCTTTTGGCTCAGACCCTTTTAATATCCTTGAAGAAATAAACTTTTCCATGAGCCAAATTCTGCAACTTATTTCTCAACTCATTTTCATCCTATTTATCTTTGCATGTTTAAGTTTTTGGACTTCCCAAACTAACATAAAACTCCCAAATCTATGAACGATGCCAGACATATCTTTGGGGTTGGTGAAAGAGTCTGGGGTGGGGGGGGTTAAAGTGGGCTGGACCTTGGTCCGAATCCTGCCATCAATGTGCTCTGTGCCCTTGAATGAGTCACTGAGCTTCTCTGAAGATAGCATCTCATGCACAGAATAAATGTCCTCTCTAGCTCTAATATTCCATGAAGCTGTAACTTCTTTATTTTAACTCCATATTAATAAGATAGAATTTTTTTCATTTAACAAATATTTATTGCACATCCATTATCTTCTATTAACTCCATTACATGAACTTCAGGTAAATACAGTCACAGAAATTCTTGCCTTTGGCCACAAAAAGTGGTTGGACACAAAACAAACCCTATTTTCCTATCTCTTGAGCAAAAACTGTATTTCATAGATGAATATTTCCTGAGGTGTTCAATATCAGGGACAGTTGTCACCCAGGACTTAGATAGCTAGGCCTGATCAACTCAGATCTCAGTTAAGGTCACATATACAAACATATAATGTGTTGGGTTTTCCTTGAGAGAGTAACACACGGCACTAGCTCTTTTCATTTTCATTGTTTGTGTGAGTCCTTTCCCCCATTTTTCTGCCCAGAATATTTCAGGTGTGCTGAGTATTCATCTGGAAAAAACTTGGCACCAAGTTTTTATGACTGTATTTGTGTCAACAGCTGCAGTGGATATACACAAAGATATATAATAGATGTCTGTATGGATCTTCATAAATGTAAATTTAAATCAGCATAAGTATGTATAAATATATTTTACACACATATATGGCCTCACTTCTAGTGACCAGCTTCTATAAACATGTAACTTTTCATTTAGTCACCATATATACAAAAGGGTATGTATTAACAATGAAGTTAACAGTAACCTTTGTGCTTTTCGTCCTTCCTCCTTTCTTTCTTTCTTCTTCCCTTCCTCCTTCCTTCCCCTCTTCCTCTGCCCTTCTCCCTGTCTCACATTCACACTCAGTCAACTTTTCAGCCTTGTTCTTTCTTCCCCCTTAGGTACTTTGGTTAGTCCTCGTCCCTTCTGGTGTTCCTTTATCCAAGCTACAGGTGTGATTGTGTGCATTAGTACAACCGTTTCCCACCTGGTTTCGCTAGACTGGGAGCTCCATGGGGCCAGAGACCATGTGTGTAGAAACCTCTCTCCCCAGGGACCAGCCTAACTCTGGACACAGACTAGCCAGTCAATAATTATTCTTTGGATGGATAGATGGATGGATGGATGGACGGACAGACGGATGAGTACATACATGCATGGATAGTGTCTGTGACTCTAAACAGTGATTTTTCTAAAAGACAAGTCTCACTTGTTTGCTTAAAGTTTTTCACTAGCCCCCCATCCCTCTCAGTATAAAGTGAAGTTTCCTTAAAATGACCTACAAAACCCTTCATGATCTGGGTTCTGTTTAGCCTGCTGGCATCATTTCTTGCTGCTCTCCCATTGTGCTCAAAATCATAGTCATCTTCTTTTCCATTCTGTCTCAGTTGTTCTCTTTGCTTGGACTTCCTCTTCCTCCCAAGCTTTTGCCTATTAATTCCTCCTTATGTTTCATAACAGAGCTTACGTGTTTGTGAGCATTTAGTAAATATCCCATCCCATTCAAGTTTCACAGCACCCCTGTGAGGTAAGTATCATTGGAGTAGGTGACAAAATAAGAAGCTTGTATAGCTGATACTGTAACCCAGCTTCCATTGCTTCAAATCTGGACCAACAGTATCACATAATATTCTCCCCATCAGGGAATGACTTAACCATCCGAGTCTCAGTTCCCTCTTCTGTAAAAACGATTTTCATCAGGCCTGTGCCATAGACTTACTACCAAGAGGAAGAGAGCTGAGGCATGTAGCATGCTTGGTGCAGCGCCGAGTGCATAGGGGATGGTCAGTTCATAGAGCCTCTAAGGTTAAAGGGGTTGCTGCATTGATGATGGTTGTACCCAGTAACCCCCAAGGCTCTTTTTTACATGTAAAAGTTGGTCTGTGATAACCAGACAAGCACAAGCTTTGCTAAGATCTCCATTCCTGTTTACTTAATTGAGGGTAGTGTCCAGACTCACCTTCCTGTCTTTTGGAAAGTGTCTGGTCCCTCTGTTGATTAACAAGAAACCAGGGAGAAGGCGGGAGCCAAACACATGTGTCATCTTTATTCTCTTGTAGCTCCCACCACTGTAGTCATTTCTCCAAGGAAAGGAGAAGGATTGTCCCATCTGTAGACAGTTCCAGGAAAAAGTGTGTGGAGGGGTGGAAAGCTCACCTGGCATTCCCCATCAGTGAGCTTCAGTGTTCCATGAGGCTTTCACTTCTTTATTTTAACTCCTTATTAATTAGAAGATTTCTTGTTTCACAAATAGTTATTAAATGTCCACTTTGGTCACTATCTATGGACCAGGCACTATATGATATAAAGGCTACCTGGCATGGAGTGAAACAGAGTATGAGAGGCAAAAACATTAACTATCTAATGGGATCTTGATGACGATCAGATGGATAAATTAATAGCTAGGGAATGTGCTTCACACACATTAAAATGCTGCCCTCAGTAAAGCTCAGTGAGTAAGTGATGTCTGTGTGTCAGTAGTCCACAAAGCTAAGAGAATCAAGAACACCACTGAGTTGGAGAGTCAACAGAGGAAAATCTTCACCTTCACTAGGGCTTCTAAGGCGTCAGCATAGACATCACTTCTGCCTTTGACTTAAACCACTGGTCACTTCTAACCAGCCTTTGCTTCAAATAACAGATGAACCTTGCCAAGGGGCACCGGAGAGAATCCTGTCATTCTGTCCATCTCTTCCTGCTCTAATGTGTTGTATTTAAAAAGTCTTTTGAATATTCCTCATCTTCTTCCCCTCTCTCTTTCCTTTTTCTCTTCTCCATCTCCACATGGTGTCTTCTCTTTTCTCCCTCGGTTGGGCAGAGAGACAGAGATTGAGGCATTTTTAGCCTTCACTGGAGTAGCTTTTCCACCCAAAATGGTTTTCTGATGTTCATATTGTGATTCCTATGATGCTGTAACACTACCACAAAGCCATTTCAGACAAATATTGCCTTTTCCCTTTTGTGTTACAAATGCCCAACATCCTACCTCCCACCGACCAGTGATGCAAAAGAAGAAAAAGAATGTGGCTAATAGGATAACTTGAGATCCTCCATCCTACCATCACCAGCTGATCTGTATCTCTTGCTAGACTCTCTTAAACAAATTAGAGCCAATTACTACACTGAGTCCTGATTACTTTTCTCAGCAGTGCAAAGGAGAGCTCTCTGAGGGTCTAGGACTAATGATCTCAGCAGAGAAAAATTCAGAAGTCGCTGCAGGCTGAGATCAGTGGGGATGAGGCATTGTCTCCCCAGGGAGAGAGTAGAAGAATCTCTCCTTCCTTCTCCCCCCGCCTCACCCAACCCTCCCCTTCCTGAGTCAGACTGGACGGAACTCTGAGAAGCTCAGTGGTATGGAATGACCTCATGTGGCAGAGAGGAGGAGAGATAAGATGGCTCCAGGGGCTGCCTTCCAGCTCTGTCATTCATGGTTCTAGACAGTTTCCTCCCAGAGTCCTCAGTCCAAGGGGAGAAACTATCTGTTCTCACCTCTAATTCGCTAAAGGTTGCTTGTTGTCCTGTCATTTCAAGAAGGTCGTACTAAAATCAGTACTTTAGAGATTCTAGTTTATTTTAGTGTCCTCTGCATGCAGGAGGGAGAATAAAGATCATGAACTTCAAGATGAGACAACATTGGGTTCTAATGCTGACCTTCACATCAAGCTGTGAGGCTTTGATCAGTTCACTCCACATTTATGAGTCTTAGTTGCCTCACCTCTGAGATGAATCTTTGCAAGAAGTAAGCACGTTCAGGGGACATATGGGTATTTGGCAAATGTATGTCTCTCCCTTCTTTCCATCTGAGGCAATATAGCTTATAAGTAGGGATTAGATAAGGAAAGTTAGGACATTGACTTAAGCGTAAGATACTTACTTGAATCTAGTTTTGACCAAATGTTTGGTGATTCATTCAAGATCTGTGTTGCAGGGGTGGAGACAAGCTGGGTGCTATGCACACAGCTGATTTACCAGAACACTGAGAATCTTCCTTCTTTTCACCCTCTCTCTGAGCTCAAGTTAGGCCAGTCTCTCCTAGTGTCCACAGGAAGCTCCGAGGACCAGACTGGAGGGCTTTCAGGAACTCATACCCTCATCTCTTCTCCATAGGTCATCCAGATGTTGAGCAGCCCTGTAAGTCCAGTGTCCGCACCTGGAGCCCAAATTCAGCTGTCAACCCACACACAGTCCCTCCAGCCTGCCCTGAGCCACAAGGCTGCTACCTTGAACTGGAATTCCGCTACCCCTTGGTCCCTGAGTCTTTGACCATCTGGGTGACCTTTGTCTCCACTGACTGGGACTCTAGTGGGGCTGTCAATGACATCAAACTGTTGACTGTCAGTGGGAAGAACATCTCTCTGGGCCCTCAGAATGTCTTCTGCGATGTCCCACTGACCATCAAACTCCGAGATGTGGGTGAGGAGGTATCCGGCATACAGATCTACACGTTGGATGAGCACCTAGAGATCGATGCGGCCATGTTGACGTCCATTGCAGACAGCCCGCTCTGTCTAGAGTGTAAGCCCCTGCAGTACAAGGTGGTCCGGGACCCTCCTCTCCATGTGGACGTGGCCTCCCTCCTACACCTCCATAGAAGATTCACGGACACGTAAGTGCACTCTCTGGATAGGGAGATGGTCAGGTGGGTGGGCTGCAGATGAATGTAAGGATGGTCAGAGAGGCCAGCTCTAGAAGAAGATTAATCATTTCTAGGGATCTATAACTTTCACTGATTGTAGAATTGTCCTAATGAGGCAGAGTTGTTATGGTGGGAACAGCAATGCACAAGGAGCCAGGAGGCCTGGATTTTTGGTGAGAGCTCTACTGTAATGCTAAGGTTCCTACGCTTTTCTTAGTTTTCCCAATGATAGAATAAAGGAGGCTGTATAAGATTAGGCATAAGAAAGTCATATATTACTGATGAAATTGGAAGAACTGAAGTTTGCTAATGATTTCCTTTTTATATTTAATTGAAGAAGATTCATGAATTGTGATTGCTTTGTCAGTGAGTGAGAAGAGAGTGAAGTTATAGCAGGTTGCCTAGAAATTGAGCATGTTTCTGCATTTTTGCATGAGAATGTTCCTGGAAAGTGAACATAATCAGTCCCAGTCCTCGTTTGGTTTCCTTTTACGAAGTGGAAGAGAGGTTCAAACCCATTTGATCCTTAAGAGCCCTTGTAGCTCTAGGTCTCCAGGAGCCTTCTGGGATACTCATGGCTTTTATGTGAGATAGTGCTTGTCCTTCATATTCATTTCTCAAGCCACCTCTTCCTCAAACATCCTCAGTATTTAGGAGAGAGGCCACCGTACAGTGATGTTACTAGTGCTTTGCCTATATGCCAGACCATGAGCTGAGATCTTTGCATCTTTTACTCATCTCATCCTCTCCACAACCACAGCCCAATTATCCTTCTTGTTTTACAAAGAAGAGAATGACAGCATAGAGATGTGAAGTCATTTGTCCAAAATCACACAGTTAGGAAGTGGTAAGATCAAGTTTCTGTCCTGACTCCTAAAGCCAGTGTCTTTGATCAGTGTTTGGCTAAAGATGTGATTCTAACTTCTGCTTTAATCCAACAAATGAAGGGGCCTTCACCACCTAACTTGGGTACCAAGAGTTTGCGAAGCTAATCACCAAAATTTGTTGAACTATGTACTGTGTGCAAGGGCTATAAGTAGGGAACACTTTGAGTACTGGAGAGAACAATAGCTCAGAAGTCAGATACCTTGGGTTTAGCCCCGGCCAGTCCACTTACTAATTTTAGATAAATCTTTCAATCTCTTTGAGCCTTACTTCCTTCTTCTGTGTAATGAAAATGCTCAAGTCAGTGGTTTCTATGGGCTTTTTGTCACATTCTCTTTGGTTCTAAGATGATATAAGACCCAATATCTTCTCTGTCTACTTGAAAATATTTACTGAGCCAATCATTAATAGAAACCAAATTTTGGAGGAAACTTTTAATCTTTTTAAGAGACAGAACCACTTTCAAACACTTTACCAGCACTCCTTTTTACATGCCAGCAATTAATGTGCACATCACAAGCAGACCCTTGCCCACTCATTGACTCAGAGATGAAGAACATCTGTTCAAGAACTCAGAGGGAGCACTTGGTTTGTGTTTGAGAATGTACTTAAAATTTAAAGGATCATCTTGCCTTGAAAATATTCCATAATGCTGTCTCTTTCATCTTCTTGCTTGTCTAGAGTGGTAAAGTTCTATAAATATGCATCCACTTAAAATTTCTTTATAAAACAATGGAGAGAAGAAGTCATAGATGCTTTAAACTCTCAATTTAAATACAGATTTCGTTTTTTGCCTGGAGTTGTGTGCTTGTGAGAATAGACATAGTTGATAAATGTGGAAGGGTAGAAATTCAACTGAAGAAGTGAGAGCCCCTGAGTCGCATTCCCGGATAGTCACCAACTTGCTCTAGGATCTTAGGCTAGTCACTGACCCTTTTCAGCCTTAAGAGGCCTTGATCTGCAAGGAGGAGGTTGTGCTAGACTAGGGGTTCTGAAAGTTGGGTGCATGTTATAGAAACTAGGGACATTTTAAAATCCCTTATATTTCACCAGCATCCCTTCTCCAACCCCATCCCCCAATCCCCAACACCCCAAGTATTAACTTAATTTGTAAGGAGATAAAGCCTGGCCATCAGAAGAACTTTTAAAATCTCAGTGGATGATTATAATGTACATTCATGTTTAAGAGCCATTGCACTAAAGCAAGTTCTCAAAATGGGGCCCCAGGCCAGCAGCAGCAAGACCTGAGAACTTAGTTAGGTCCCAGCCCAGACAACTGAATCAGAAACTTGACTAGAGGGTCTTCCCAAATGACTTTAATGCTGCTACAGTTTAATAGTCACTCTATTAAACTGTGTAAATGATCTGTAAGGCTCGGGGATTTCCAGGGTCTCTTTCCCAATACTCATTCAATTTGAAAATAATGTACTGAGGACATTCTGTGTGCCAGAGTGTTCACTAGAAGCTAAATATTTCAGGAATGACCTGGTACCTTTCCTGTGGATGCTCACACTTCAGTGCTGAAGACTTTAACCATGTAGTTAAAAACACCCAGTCCTATGCCACTTTGCTTCCAGAACCACCACTATTCAGACCCACACTCTTATGCTCCATTTGTTCTTTCATTCACTCAACAAATCTTTCTTAGAGCCCACTATGATGTTTCAAACATATGGGCTAGACTGAGGCCTTCATTAACTTCCTCTTTGTCTTTCTTGAGTCCTAAAGAATTTACTGGAGACCTAGGCTGGGCTACATTTCCTGACCTGAATGTTCTCTGAGATTCTAAAAAAAGTAAACCATCATTCCAAGTTAACCTACCATTTCAACTCCTTTATCTCTTGGTAATTTGAGTTCTGAACTCCAACACAAATACCTCTTTGTGTGTGTGTGTGTGTGTGTGTGTGTGTGTGTGTGTGGTGTGTATTTTGCTGCTTTCACATTTTTTCCATATCAAATAAATTGGCTCTTATACAAGTTCTATATAAAGACTGTTTTGGAGAAAAAGAGGAGTGAGAAAAAAAATGCTTTCTTTTTCTTCCCTGACTTAACCCATTACATGATTCCCTTTGACCTTTGTCTTCATTTTTTTCTCTCAACAAAAATATTTATTCCTTCTTTTATCTGTACTGGAGATAGCTTCCCAAGGTATGACATTGATGGAAAGGCTTCTGTGCTTACCCAATGGACACTTCTAGGAGACTGATTACTTTTGGCCAGGATGAGGAAGAAATGTGGAACCTCTCTGTTGCATGGAAACCCCTCCATTGAATGAGAAGTGACACTGGTATGGGAAAAGGGGACCAGCATTGACTCTGCTACTAACTCACCATATGTTGTTAAGACACATTGCATCACATCTTTGGGCTTCAGTTTCCCTCTTGGTAAAGTGAGGGGGCAACACATTAAACTCTTCTCTGTGGGTAGACATTGTTCTTAGGTGACTAGTGACTCATTAATTTTTTTTTTTTTGTAGTAAAAGGGACTTAGCAGAGACTGTCTGTAAGAATCGGTACCCAGAGGAGACCACTAATTCACTAGGATGCCCGAGTACAATGTGTAGTTGTGGACAATAGTAATAAAAATAACAGTAATGTCAACCGTTTGCTGAGTATTCTCTGCTCTAACTGCCTTAAAACAAATATTTATGAGGAAGTAAAGCTCAGAGAAAAAGCTGAAGCTCAGAAAAGTGATTTATTCGACCTAATACAGCTGGTAATGACAGAGTCAGGTTTAAAACCGACGTCTAATTCCAAATAACACCTTCTCATCCACAGTACCACACCACCTTCTGTTGTAATAGTGCAAAGGCAAGATTCTAGACCTCAGACATGCATCCAAGCTGGCTGAGGTTTAAGGTATAGCAAATAGAAGACAGGCTATGACTCAGGAGACACCAGTCCTCAGTCAGTTCCTGAGACCTACTCGGAGTCCAGAAACACCAGCTACACAGCCAGTTCTTTATGCATCTGGCTGGGAAGAAAGAGCAAGGAAGCTTCTGTTTCTAAACTTGACTGCCAAGTGCTTCTGTACTGGCTACCATGCTCCTTGGGTCTGGATGGAATCTTCAGATTTCTCTAAGATGTAAAGACTGTGGACAAAACTGAGCTCTTTTTTTTTTTTTTCTGAGAGGAAGTGAGGAATAAAGCAACCAGAAACAATGAATAGAAGCTCACTCTCTTCATCTCTTCGTCTATCCATCCATCCATCATCAGTTCATTCAGCAAATATTTAGTGGTGTCTATCAGATACCATGCACCGTATTAGGAAATGATGATACCGTGGTGCCAGGATAGGCATGGAGTCTGAGCTCATGGTACTCACACTGTAGGAAAAGAGGGAAGCAGTGTCACTATAGTGTAGCAATACCCCGAAGGCGGAGACAGAGACAAAAAGTGGCTTCTAACCCAAACTTGGAAGAATTGAGATGTAATTAAGAAATATAAGATTCCTGAGGACTGGATTTTCTTTGTTTGCTTGCCTGTTAGTGCCTTCCAGGTGCCTAGAATAATTGCAGGCACAAAGTAGACATTCGGTGAATATTTTTGAACAGCTCTTAAATGAAGAAGGAGAAGGAGTTTAGTGGTTGAAGAGAAATGGAGGAGCTATAATTTACTGAGTACTTACTATGTGTCAAGAACTTACTAAGGGTATGACTTAAGTAATCTCATTTGATTTGATCTGCACAGCAGCTCCACAAAGTAGGTGGTCTTCTTCCCAGATTACAGACGAGGACCTGGAATTCAGACTTTGAATAGCTATCAAGCCACCTAGCTAGGGTTGTATGTAAATCCATCAACTCCAAAGCCAGTGCTCTTAGTCATTCATTCTCTGGTTGAACAAATATATTTGTGCCTCTCTCTTCTTAGGATTTTTGATTTAGAACTAGAAATATGCATAGAAGTCACTTCTCCCATTTGGCTTATATGTGCATCCCAATTAATTATTCTATTGATTGTCTCTCATTCAGACCTGTTAACCTGCCAACACAATCTCTGTCTATTTTGCCTCAGCTTCTTGGCATTCTTAATATAATTCTTAGGGGAAATGAATAAGCATAAGGAAATGATATATTTATATGGTCTGAGTGGAATTTCTTGTGCATTTGAGTCCAAATTTTACAAATCAGATCCCAGGTCTGACTCTGGACTCTACGTGCTCAGAAACCCCACCAATCGCAGCTCAAAAACTATAGTTCATTTATCAGTCTGATCACTCAACAAATGTTTGTTGATTCCCATCATGAGCCTAACTACTTTGTAGGCATTAGGGATGCAGTAGTGAACAGAGCAGAAAAGGTCCTTGCTCTCATTGATTCCTGCAGTGTGGCTGGGAGACACAAACCAGAAACGATTGCATAATATCCCAGTTGGGTAGAGTTTAGTGATTTTAGAGAAGTGTTAAGGGAAGGCCTCTGATGAGGTGATATTTGAGCAAAGACCAGAAATGTCTCTTAGTGATTCATAATAAGGACTAGCTGAACTGCCATCACTGAGACCCTAGCCTATTTGGAACATGGGTGTCTTATAACAGGATCCTTGGTCCTTGATCACTGTTTGGCTTGTCTTATATTTAACTGTGCTTGTGTTTTAGTTCCTTTTTTATTCCCCCTCTCATGTGGTTCAGATTCTTAAGTACAAAATGTAGCATGCTCATATGCAACAGAATCAGGGCTTCTATGAATGCTTGTTGAATGAATGAATGAATGAATGAATGAATGAAGAGCATGTCAACAGTAACATAGAGTGAAACTTCTCGGAATATATGTCTCATGCTTCCAGATCTTAGCCATAACATTGACATGCAATGCCATATTAAGCCTCAGAGCATTGGGAAAGTTTAGACCAAATCAGGGTCAACTGAAGGCATAGATGGATCCCTCATGCTGTTTCTATGGCTCTTAAGCTGCTTCACCACTTCATTGTTTATCTTGGTCCCACTTCTTTTCCTGGCTCTTTCTGTATGTCACCCAGTCATCCATTCTTTGTTCTTGTATGTGTTCATTTGTTAATTCATTCACCAGCCAACGAGTGCAAATCAAATGTAACTGTGTTCAGTAATAGTTGTTGTTTGCCTTAACAAGTATTTACTTATGTGCCTGTGCTGAGCTATATGCTATGTTGGAACTAGGAATAGAGTCCCGATTCCTGGCCTCATGAGCACACAGTTTAAAGGGCCTGAACAGCCAAGGAATCAGGTAACTATCTGGTAGCATGGAAAGTACTCTAGTGCAAAGATCACAGGGAGCTGTGGGAAAACACAAGAAAGGTATCTGCCCCAGCCTGAGGTGGTTAACGAAGGTTTCTCAGAAGAAGCGATGTCTAAGCTGAGGCCTTAAGGATGGATAAGACTTGATGGTTAAGTGTTGATCATTGAAGAGGTTTGCCCTAGTACTGATGGTCGAAACCAGGTGGATACTCAGCAAACGTTGATAGATAAAAGAATGAGTGAATGAATGAATGAATGAATGAACCAGCATACTATACTTTATGGAAGAAGTGCATATTCAGTCACAGACCAGACATGGAGTCTTGAGAGAGGAATGTAGTAATCTAGGCTATCTATACACCTTGGTTCTTAAATCTATATCACTCCTTTTAAATGCCATACAGTACTCCATGGAGGGAATGTGCTACAAGTTATTTAACTGCAGCCCTAAAGCTGGGCCTTTATAATATTTCATGCATTTTTCTGTTACAAACAAATGCTGTAGTCAGTACTCCTATAGGAACCTCCTTATAGGCACATGTGAGCATTACTCTAGAGTTGATGCTGAGAAATGATATTACTGGATCATAATCTATTGGCCTTTTTTTATTTTAGTGGATACAACCTGTGGCATTTTTGAGAGGGTGAACTAGCTCACATCCCACCAGCAGTGTGTAGCAGGACCTGCTGTTCTGCACTGTCACTGCTACCACCACTGGCAAAACAAAAGTGCTTTGTCTCTGTCCATTTGATGATTGAAAACATAGATTCTTATTTATGGTTTTGTGATTGAACATCTTGGGTGAGCATCTTTTCAAATATTTACTGGATATCTACACTTTCTCTTCTGTGACTTGTCTATTAATATCTTTAATTTAGGTCTGGCTGTTCATATCTCTGTTTTCCCATCTGTTACACTGGGATTTTAATGTCAGCACTCCTGCTTATCCATCAATGTTATTAGAATCTAGGGTAAAACAGGTAGTCACGAGAGAACTAGCATTTATGAAGAAGTTACTCTTTGTGTAATTATTTATACACATTGATTTATTTTTCAAATGCTCCCTGGCTGGGAACCATGTCACATTCTGAAAATACAAGGGATAAGAAAAACCAAACCAGTTTCTATACTCCATGGAGCTTAAATTTAGTCACTGCGTTAACCACCATCACATATTCAGATAGCATTTACTACTAGTAGCACTAACTACTACTACCACACTACTACTAACTACCACATACTGACTACTTGAGATACGCTCAATATTTTTATAAGCCTGCCAATGAGGTATAGATATCAACATGCCTTATTTTTAGATAGGGAAGCTGAGACTCAAAGAGGTAAAGTCATTTATTTAAGTAAGATCTCAGCATTAATAAATGTTAGAATCATATTTTACATTTCCTAGCCTGACCCCCAAAGGCTGTGCCTGGCAAATTACTGAGCATAATCATTGCTGTGACAGGCAGAGCATAAGGTGGCATCTTGATGGATGGAGAAAATAGATATTTAAATTAGCTTTTCTTGTTTCTAAGGAGCAATATAATAAGTATACAAAAAAGAACAAATATTTTCCTTTGCTTTTTGAACATTTAAGTACATGAGAAGGAGGAGACATGATGAAGTGTGGACATTATCAAGCCAGCGTGGTTTCCAGTAATGTTTTGCTGAAATGCATGCTTCAGGTCAGACCTCTTCCTGAGTAGGTCCTTCTCCCATGCCAACCCAGCATGGTCTTACCTGCATTCTGATGTCCTGCCCACCAGGATGGATAGGCAGTATCAGGAGAACGAGTTATCTCTCCAAGCCCAGAACAAATACCTCTGCTCCTAGCCTAGACTAAGCAAGTTATACAGTCAGCACAATTTTACTCTATTTCTAGAAGCTGGGCATCACCTACCTATGACTCCCTCTTGTCAGTCTTATGGCCAAGTATCTCTCAGAATGAAATATGGATTCTGGGAATATTAGAGTAAGTGAAAGTGTTTAGCAGAATCAACAGATCTCCATGGTCAACAGCAGCGTCCAAAGAAGTGCTAACTGTCTCCAGATACCTTCATGATTTTGAAAATGCGAAGGGCCCCTGTTTGGTGCTAACACCACTGAAATGACTCATCTAAATTTCTATGGGTCAGTTTGATGCACTACTGGACTTTAAAGTGGTTGTTACAGTGTCTCTTCTACAGATATTAAAGAAGACCCAGGGAGGTTAAACGATAGACACAAGGCTCCATTGATAAATTTATTAATTCACTTATTCAATAACAAGTGCCCTATTGCATGTCAATTTCCACGCTGACACCGGGGTTCTGAATCTTACAGTTGGAAAGGAGAGCTGGGCTGAATAATAACTCAAATAAAAATAGAATTACAAGCTGAAGATTAGTATTGTAAGGTTATAATAATATCCCCTCCTTAAATTAAGGGGGGGATATATAGAAGTCAATACTGGAGAGGTAAACAGAGGCCAAGTTATGAAGGAGGTGTGGCCAACATTATGGAGTTTGAGTTTATTTGTTGGAAAGTAGAGGAACAAACCAATCAAATCTGCCTTTTTAATAAAAGTGCTCTGGGTACTGTGTAACAAAAGGATTAAGGGAGAATTAGAAAGTCCATCCAGAAGTTATTGCTAAAGTCTGAACCAGAAATTATGATTATCTGCACAGAGAAGTGGGTGGACTAGGGGTATGTCTTAAAGGTAGAATCAGCAGTATTTGGTGATGTATTGGATGCGAAGGTTTTAAGAAGGAGCTGTCCAATGACTTTCAAGTTTCAGGTATTTGGAATGATGGAAACGTTATTCTGGAAATCAAAGAATAGATTTTAATTTAGTATGCTATTAGAGGGTGGGACAGGTCAAGAGTCCCTTTGAAAAACCAGTTCGTGAAATCAGGTTGCAATGGGTGTCTTGATATCACCTACTTCTTTGTTCTTTCTCTGCCTTGAGGGTAGGGAGGGTGGACTGATCTTAGTTGTGCTGCTCCAGTTCCTGATTTTTAAGAAAAAAAATAAATGGGTAGGAAAGAGAAGTAAAATAACAGCCATCAGAGTAATTACAGATGTGGAAAGAATGGAGGAATTTATCTCATACTGGACATTGGCAAGAAGAGTGGACAAAATCCATTCAGTCTGTGCTCAAAGATGATGAGAATCCTTAGGGCAGGTCTTAGTGGGTTTATGTTGTGTCTGTTCTAACAGGAACCTCAGACATTACTTTAGAGAGGCTGAATTTGAAAATTAAGAGACCTGATTCCCAGGCCAGCACATGGCTGCCTTGCTGTGTGACCCTGGCCAGGTCCTTTCAGTGGTTTGAGCCTCAGCTCCTTCCCCTGGAAAAAGTGGGTTTTGTTTCCTGTCCATGCAGTCTGACAGCGGGTGTCCTGTAAAAAACCAGTGAGATAATGGGCTTGCAAGAACACGTCGCAATCTGGGGAATCATAAAGATTTAAACGTTCATGATTCTTTCTATTGTTTGGTTTTCATTAGGCTTGTTCTTGGCCAGGGCCAGTCTGGAGAGTAAGTGTGAAAGGCAAAAACACAGACATGCACAGACACACACATGAAGCAGTTTCCCTTGAAACGCTAACCAGAGTTGCTAAGATTCAGTGTCGGATTCGAAGAAAGGAAAGACAAATTGCACTTTAATCTCTGTCACTGAGTTAAAGAAAAAAGAAAAGAAAAGGAAAAAAAAAAAAAAAAACTCTGCTGAAGCACTGGACCTGGATTCAGGAGACCTGGATTCCAGGACTGAGCTCCTAAAATTTTGCTGTGATCATGGTCTGTGACCCCCATCTGTGGACCCCAGCCTCCCGTCTGTAAAATGAAGGCATAGGTAGATGACTCAAAAGGACATCTTCAGCTCTGACATTCTGTTCAGACCCTCCTTGAGCTCTCTTCCGCACTAAAGGCATCTAATTCCGTGAGGGTGGAGCAAGCAGGTCACACATCACATTAGCAACAGGTCTGGATTGTGAGCGAGACCAGCCATCCCTATTGAAAGCCTTCTCAACACACTGGGGCTCTCAGAACTCCACACTGACATCCTGTCTCTGTTTTAGGGCCTACCAAGCTCTCCTTTTGGAACAATTTCAGTATATATCAGTATGTTTTTCCTGCTCGGTGGCATTTTGAGTTGACAGGGAGACCCCAGAGGTGGGAACTAAGTAGTACTTGCCACGTTATCCTCAGCTTTGGGTTCAAGACCAGACATCAAGTAGATGGACAATAAATGTGGGTAAATAAATACATGCATACATGAATAAACTCTGTGACCGATCAATAAAGTCAGACATTTATGATAATACACAGACCATATCTGGTGTGATGGAGGCCTGTCTTTTAACTTCTAAGATGGATTAGTTACCAAAGAATGAGGACAAAAGAGAATCTTATAACATGATCCTGTCTCCTCTTGGGGCCTCAGGTTCCTTACCCATAAAGGGGCCAGATGATGTAAGGCGGCCTTCCATTCATTCAACAAATATTTATTTAGCACCGTCTTTATAACAGGCCTTGTGTAGGCAGCAGAAATAAACCAGTCAACAAGAGAGTCCCAGCCCTCTAGAAATTTCATCGAATTCGTATAAGAAGTGAACATATGAACAGGTGGTAACAAAGTTGTGAGAAAGGTATTAAAAGGTGGTAAAAGAAGCCGATGGGCAGGGGCTCCCCACTCAGCTTAAAGGCTCGGTAAGAACGTCTGGGTGAAGGGTAGAGCCTAAGCCAAGGCGAGGGTATGTAGCCAGGAATAGGAGTTGAGACTCCTTGCTCTTGGCAAGTTGGAGATGATGAGAGAGTGTGGAATTGAAGGAAGAAGGGTCGAGAGAAGCCAGTAATGATGGTTCTAGACTGCCCTGCTAAGAGGTCTGGGCTTCATCCTGAGGGCAGTGGGAGCCACAGAGTGTTAGGCAAGAGGGCCTTGATCAGACCTGGTTGTGGGACAATTCTTTGGTGATGTGCGGCTCTCAGGGTGAATGTAGGGGATGGAGGCACAGATCGGAAATGGTCAGAGAAGTGGGGCACTGTTATCAGAGCTGAAGCAGGAGACAGTCGAGGGAGGGGCGCAGAGACTTGGGTGTGCTGAGTAATGCTAGGGGCTGGGCATACCTGGACACCCAGGGGGAGGAGGCAGGTGAGTGGGAACTGGATCAACTGGAGGCAGGATGTGGACGGAGTTGAATATTTGGGTTGGGACGAGAGGAGGACGAGGCTCCAAGTACCTCCCATTTGCCAGCTGTGAATCGGTGGCAGGCAAGCAGCTAGGGGCCACTTGGAACCGTAAAATCTCTTCCCTGTGTAGAGAGTCGGGAGCAACGGAGGTGAGCTCGTGCACGTGCCCATGTGCGTGTGCAGGCCTGTGGGTGCCCGTGTGCATGTGCGTGAGCACGTGTGCTCCAGGAGTGTGTGTGCATGTGTGAGCATACGTGCTCCAGGAGTGTGTGTGCATGTGTGAGCATGCGTGCTCCAGGAGTGTGTGTGCATGTGTGAGCATGCGTGCTCCGGGAGTGTGTGTGCACGTGCGTGAGTGTGCATGCTCCGGGAGTGTGCGTGCATGTGCATGAGCGTGCGTGCTCCGGGAGTGTGCGTGCATGTGCGTGAGCGTGCGTGCTCCAGGAGTGTGTGTGCACGTGCGTGAGCGTGCGTGCTCCAGGAGTGTGTGTGCATGTGCGTGAGCGTGCGTGCTCCAGGAGTGTGTGTGCATGTGTGTGAGCGTGCGTGCTCCAGGAGTGTGTGTGCATGTGCGTGCAGTGTGGTGGGCAGACGGGACCTGTGAGACCACCTGTTTGCATCCTCCACTGACTCTCAGAAGTCCAGTCCACGGTTCCGCCAAGGTCCCCGGGGGTCGCGGGGTTAATCTTCCGTGGCACTAATACCTATAACGTTACAAGGCACGGGCTTTGTTTTCTGCCCGGGATTAATCATTCACTCATGGGCCTTAACACAAGCCAGACACCACCTCACTGTGCCTCATGCGAAGCAGTGCCAGCCCCCCCCATGCTGTAGCGCCGCCGTGCACATTCTTGTTGTCAGATGGGAAGTAGGGGTTTTTTCACCCCAGCTTCGAGATACTATGAACTGAAAGAGTTTGGAAACTTCCATCCAAGGACATTTAGGCAAAAACACCAGGAAAGCTGAACTCTGCCTTTAATTTTCTGTATGACTTGGGGCGATTCATTCCCCTTCCCTGGGCTCTCATGTCCACCCCACTAGAAGCTTGGAATCAGCGATACCCGAAGCCATCGGCTCTGTTTCTACATTTTTATGTTCCCTTCTTGGGCTCAGCTCCTTGGGCGCAAACCCGGACTCCGGGGTTTTGAAGCAGAGAGCGTTCTGGAGCGCCCAACCCGGCTCCCACCAGGAATTAGACTCCGGGCCTCTGGGCCTCCGGGGCCTGGCGGGAGTGTCCAGGCACTGACTGAGCCCAGAGGGGTCAGGACGCTTCCCCAGAGTCACACCGCCATTTGATGGGGATACAGGGAGCTGACCCCTGGGCTCCTGACTCCCAGTCTAGGTGCTCCTTCCCCCACAGAACAGAGCCCTGGAGTTTGGCCAGACCTTGGGACGCAAATCCGAGTCGGGCTGCCTGGGCTCCCGGAGAGGTCTGCGATGATGCTCGGGGTGAAATCACAGAAAGCTGACATCAGTACCCTCGTGGCAGCTGGTGCTGGTGAGGGGGGTGGTATAGGAAATGAGAGAACACATTTGGCCAAGCTCAGGGTTCACGTGACGCTCCGAGAGCCCTCATTTCAAAACAAACTCAACCTTTTAGGTTCAAGTTCTCCCTCTCGTCAGAAACGTGACTTCCTGCTTCTAAGAAGCAAGGCTTACAAAAGGGCTTAGGAGGCTGCGTGGACATCAAATAGCTCTTACAAAATAGCGTTTTGATGAGTTAAGTGTAAATGAATCAGAAACATAAGGATTACATTTTCCCCAAGTGCACATGGGTTTCAAAATTTGAGGGGAAATGTAGTTTGCTAACTGCACGCCGGCTTTCACCGAACCCAAAGCATTCATGAGGCGGGGGGTGGGGGGGGCGTCAGGGGTAGGGGGGAGAGGAGAGAAGAAAGAGAAGCCCAGCCCCCAAATGGTTTTAGATGTGGTGCCAAATTCAAAAATGCTGTTGGGCTTGCCCTCTGCCAGTAATAAAATTGCTGGCCACCCAGAGAGGCCACAGGGAGGAGAAAGGAGATTGCTTTCCCCACTGGCCCCTGGTCCTCGACAACTGTGTTCAAGTTAGTGCCCCTCAATCACCAGCTGTCACTGGGTCCCTGCTCTCGGCTCACTGGCCCCTGCTTGGCCTCGATTTTCACACTGTGCCGCATGCCTTGTTTACCTCCAACTGTAGCTGGTGTTTTGGCTCCCAGAGGCCTTAGCGACCCATCAGCTTGTCACAAACCCCAGCTCTGTAATCAAGAGACCTGTCCATCACCAGCAGGGGTGTTTGGGGAAGCTGTCACACATCGCCTTTGGTTGCATTCAGGAAAAACAAGAGTCCCTTGTAGATCTTTCCTCTCCCCTTGCTTTAATGCTATCCAGGTGTGGTGTTTTCCCCAAACTGGCAAATGTCTTCCCTTCCAATCTACGCCTGACACAAACAACCAGCTAAGTCTCAGCACTGCTGTTACCTTCTCCCAGGACTCGGAGCTCTGGATCTTTTATAATTTCCACATTGTCCCTCCATTCTTTCCCTTGTATTTTATTTCATTGCACCAAGAAAGTAGAAAATCATTTCAATTGGTGGTAAAAGATGATTAAAACAAAATAACAAAGGCCTTGGCTGAAAACTGTTAGTTTTATTAAATTTGCTACTGTGTTTTAAATTGGTACCAGGGCAGATCTTTAGACAATTATATCAAAGGCTGCTGGAATTAATCGGTTGCATGTATGCATTTGCTCCTTTCTGAGCTATGGACAGAGTGGGGGCAGCATCGCAACCATAAAAATAATGAATTTTGTGATACCTGGGTGAGAGGGGCAGAGCCTGGTTCCACTGGGAAGGATCCTAGTGCCCAGTGGACTTTAGACCCCTGCCAGCACTCTACCATTCATTTCATCCAGACCATGGGTCGGAGCTCACAGTGGTCACCAGGGGAATAAGTGATGGATATTGTCTTGCAATAATAAGACAAAAGCCTGAAATCTCCCCAAGCCTTTTGTATCCTCCCAGCCACTACTTGGTCACTCTCAGTGTTGGTGCTCTGCAGACTCTACCTTAGATTATAACCATCCTGTGCTTGATTTATCCTTCCTTTTGTGCTTTTAACTCTTTGAGACTAATGATGCTATCTCCGTCTTTGGGATTAATCCTATCAGAAACTCCATACATGCTTTTTTCCCCCCTTTTTCCTCTCCTTCCCTCCCTCCCTCCCTCTCTTCCTTTCTCTCTTTCTCTCTATCTTTCCCTTTCTTTCTTTGTGGCTAGCCGAAGAAAGCAAGGTCCAGAGAAGAGAACTGATTCATCCAAAATCACAACGAAAGTTAATGCAAGACCTATAGTCTTTTTTTTTTTCTGATATGTAGTCCAGGGGCTATCCACAGTGATGTGAGACTCTGTCTTTCAAGCTGTTTGGTTCTCAACAGTATGTGATGCTCTCCATCCCAAATCCATAACAACCACCCTTGTCCAGTAAAAAGTAAAACCAAAGTGTCTCTCAGCCTAGAACAAAAGTCAAGTGTTCTCTGAAGAATTCAAGGTGATTAAAAAAAAGAAGAAGAAGAATTCAGGGTGATCCCCAGACAGCATTGGAATTAAGGAGTATATTGTTATGTGGGACAAAGCTGAGTGTACGTAATCTTACTGTATGAATGTTAATGTCTTCTCTTTGGAGAACACTATGCACCACTCCAGAGGCATTTGGAGAAGAAGGTATTTTGTTGTAAGTTTTAGTTCTCTTTAAACAAAACAGAATATGGCATATAGCATGGGGCCCAAACTTGGCAGGTACTTGATCCATTCCTGCATCGTTCATCCCATGGGGAGTATTTGGTCTCCCTACCACCACATACTCCCTTTCTACCTTTCCTCTTAAACTAGTTATCTCTACTGCTACCAAAATGGTCTTCCATGAAACAAATATGATTATGTTCTCCTCCTTTCCCTGATGTGGTTTCTCCTTCCCTTTTCTAGTCAAGCAAGTAAGCCTCCATTGGGAAGTTTTTTCAGACTCTCTTTTCCACAGCCTGGGTCAAATATCACTCCTCTGTGCTCCCACAGCCCTTATACTTTTGAGGCTATGTTAAAGCCATCTGTTTTAATGTCTTTCTTTTCCCCCAGTAGCTTATGAGCATCCTAAAGGCAAGACCGTAGTTTGTTTATCTTTGAATTCCAGACCTAGGAGAAGCTGAGAGAACTCAATGAGTGCTATCTGCACAAATAAATAGATGAACAAATGAAATGATATAAACATATTTATCCAGAATTTGAAAAAGTGGTCAATGCCATCAAAAGTGGCTAGCTTTATGATAGCTAACTAGCTGGATGTACTACTCCTATACCCCTTTCTCATGAGCAGTAAAGATGAAGTGATACAAACAGATTTGTGATCTTTTATTCATAGGACATAGTATGTGTGTGCATTTATACATACAGAGATATGGGAAGGATGCTGACCAGAAAGTTCATGGTAGCTACCTCAGGGTAATGGAATTTGATATGGCTGGATGTGATTTTTAATTCTTTCTTCTAGAACTCTAATTTGTTAAAATAAACATGAGTGATCTTTATGGTTAGGAAAAAATAAAGCAATTATGATAATATGCTGTCACTTCTCAATTAAGAAGAAAAGGTCAGCTCTCACCCTAAAAATACGTTAGAACTGAAGCAACTTTCCTCTACAACTCTACAGAAGAAACAAAATATAATTCAGTCTGAGTTGCAGCTTCGTAAAAGACCTTAGGACCATATGGAAGAGCTTGCCTTATCTTCAGGTAGTTTTAGCCTTCTGTAGTTGGACTGGGTATTAATTGGTACTAACATCTTGCATACTAGTGTGTGCTTATCCAAGGAGTCAGCTCAATGTCATGGAAAAGTCAAGGGTTTCAGAGTCAAGCAGCATGGTTTAAATTGTGCTTTATAATCGTTACCTCCATGACCTTGGGCAGATCGCTGCATTATTCTGGACCATAACAGATCAAAGCAAATGATCTCTACCTTTCAAGTTTTATTACAAATCATGCAGAAGGCATATGTAAAGTGAAGTAGCTAATCTAAAGATATTTCCAGTATAAAACATTTGTCCAGATATCCTAGATTCCAAATATCCTAGATCAGAGCAGCAGAAAAATATGTCACCAGGGGCAAGAGATGAAATGAAACAGAACTAGACAGGTAAGCTCTAAAGCTAACGTTTAACTGTGGTAGTTGGGACAAGGGAGAACCATCAGATTTTGGCAACTGAGTAGAGTGTATATTCTTGCTCATCCGAGCAGAAGACATCTGGCCCTGTAACTTTTCGAGGTGAGGAATGGTAACTAAGGTTTTTGGAGTAAAGTGGGGATCTCTGGAAGTCTACATGGTTAGTGGAAATGTGCAGAACTATCCATGTGTCTGTTCTAAGCCTCACGAAAACTGAGCTTTGAGTTTATACTGTGCAATATGGTCTAGAAATGCCTGAGTTGGGCAAGTACTGACAACAAAAGAGAGAGAGGGCAAGAGAAAGAGAGAGAGAGAAAAAAAGAGAAAAGGTTCAAAGCTAATGATGTTCCAGAAGTACCTAGCAGTGAACATGAAATCACTCTGGAGGGGGATATAGATTTTGCCCAGGGACCACGTGATTCCCACAGATTAAAACCTAACAAACATGAGTTAACATGTAAAAATTGAAAAGATGCAAAAAAGTAAATGAGACATTGAGAGAAAGGTCAGCAACCAACACCAAGGTTTTTATTGATCATGGTAACAAGTGTGCCTATTGATTAGTATTTTTGTTAGGGTAAACAAGAAAAATAAATAAAATTAGAAAATACAGTCTCCAAAGATTAGGTGAACTGAGAAGAGAGCAGGAATCAGGAAATCCAACAAATCCAAATGAAAGCTAGAAAGGAGGAAAATAAATATGCTAAAAAAAGGAATGATAACTGCAAAGCACAAAGATGTAAGAAATAAATCGAATACAGTAGGCATTCTACTAATTGGGTTGAAGTTACCCTATGAAGGTTCTCAGGTTGAACTTAACTAAGGATAAGTTCACTGAAAGGTAAAAGGTAATGGAGTGGAAAATATTTACCAGGCAAATACTAAGCAAAGCAAATTAATACTCACCAGACAAAGGAAAAATCAAGGCAAAAAATATCACTAAGATAAAGAGGTCACCATATAAATTATAAAAGGAAATTTTATGATAATTTTGAGCCTAAATATACCAAAGAACATGACTTGAAAATGTATAAATGAAAAATGCCTCTTCCCTAAAACAGTGATAAATCCATAATGATATTATGATATTTTAACACACCTTTCTCAATAATTAATTGATCAAGCAAACTAAAATAATGATCTAGAAGATTTTGAACAACACGCAAAGAAATTTCATCTGATGCAAGTGTATAGAATCTTGCTATTGAGTTAAATTATATACGTATTACTTTTGGGGATGTGTAGGACACACCTCTTTAGTTTAGCATGTCATAGGCCAGAAAACAATAAATATCAAAAGAATCAATATCACATAGAACATTCTTTCTATGATGCCAGGCGCACATACATAATTGAATACATAAATAAATAGACCAATTAAATGAAAAAGATAAAACTTCTTTGGTAAATTAAATATATAAGCAAGAAGCAGAAGTCTTGTGTAAGGTATTATACAGAATTCAGCAGAGTAGTAAAAGCCCCACACTCACACAAACACGCACATTGTACCTAGGCTGGGTCATCCCAGAATGAGAAGAGACTCTAATGTTAGATGGGTTCTGGATTCCAGTAATTCACAATGTCAGCATATTAAATGGTTTTTTAAAAAACAAGGTTGTCTTGCTAGATGCCAAACTTAAGTCTCTTGTTACAATCAGGCCCCTTCATGATCAAAAAACAAAGCAAACAAAATAAAGTGATCTGGGAGTAGAAAGGAACACAGTGAAACACCGTAGGCATTATGTTTAATGATAAAATATGAGAGCTATTCCTTCCAACTCCAGGGTCAAACCAAGAATGCCCAGTAACACTATTGGTCCTACCTGGCACAGGCAGACAAAAATTATAAACACAAATTCTGGGCATTGTAAAGGAAGAAACAAGCTATTACTATCTTCACCTATAAGAGAATACATAGAAAAATTAATAAGAATCGACAAATTATTAGAACCAACAAAACAATCTATGAGGACATCTAAATATAATATAAATTTATAAAACTCAATTATTTTTATCAGCCCCCAAATATGAGAATGGAATTATACATATGTGTGTACATGTGTATATATATGTATGTGTGAGTAGATAGATGAAAGCCACCATTTATTATAGCTCTGACATCTATAAATGCTTAAAGTTAGGAATATATTCCTAATAAAATATCATTCCAATTTTTACAAAGAAAGCTTTGAAACTTTACTGAAACCATAAAAGGAGACCTAAATAAATAAAAAGATAAACTGTGTGTATAAATGGGAGGGTGCCATATCATAAAGATGTCTTTCCTCCTCAAATACATCTATAAATTCAATGAAATTGGAATCAAAATCCCAACAGGCATTTTTAAAAATGAAACTTTAAATTCATATGGAAGAGCAAAGGAGTTTTTTGAAAGAAAAAAATGAAGTATAGAATGGACTCGTAGCATAAATCAAGACTTTTATAAAACTATGGAAATTAAGACAAAGTGCTATTGATAAGACGTTAGAAAAAAAGAGACCAATGAAATGAAATAACCCAGAAGCAAACTTTTCTAAGTATGGAATGATATATGGCAAAGGTAGTATTACAGTTCAGTAGTGAAAAGATTAATTAATATATAAAAAATTCTGGACAAATGGCTCATCCATGTTGGAAAGGTAAACAATCATTACCACATATCACTTTAAAAACTACATGACGATTAAAGCCATACATGTGAAAATAAAAACCTTAAAACTATTCAAAGGAGATAGAGGTGACTATTTTGTGACTTTTGAGGAAAGAAACATGTATTCAACAAGGCATTAAAAACACAAATAATGAAGGACATGATTTAAAAATTATTCAACAAAGCAGCATAAACAGAATGAGTGAAAGAAGAGTTACAGATCTGGAAATAGTATTTTCAGTTACTTTAATTGCAAAGAATTAGTATCCAGTTTGTGTAAATATACTTACATAGCAATAAGAAAAGAGAAAAAAAACAATTTTAAAAAGGCAAAGGTGATAAACAAGCAGGTAACATAGAAATCTACATGGTCAACAAACACATAAGATGATACTCAGGTCTGTTAGTCAGGGAAAGGCAAAACGAAGCAGTAATTAAATGTCATTTAGGATCCATTGAATTGGCAAAAAAATTAAATGTTAGAATCAAGTGCTGACCAGGACCTGGAGCATTGGAAAGTCTGTTGATAGGGATGTTAATTGGTACAACCACTTGGGAGAATAATTTGGCAATATTTATACAGTTGAAGATGCAATTACCTTCAATTGAGGGATACCACGTTAGATATATTTCTTTCAGAAAACTCTTGCTCTCTGCAAAGGAAAGTGAACACAATGTTTAAAAGTAGCATTACTTGAAATAAACAAAAAGAATTAACAATATTTGTATGTCTTCTTTGCATAAATGTCTGTTCACATCTTCTGCCCATGTTTTTGTTTTTGGGGGTGTTAAGTTTAATAAGGTCTTTATAGATCTTGGATACTAGCTGTTTATCTGATAAGACATTTGCAAACGTCTTCTCTCATTTGGTTGGTTGCCTTTTAGTTTTGTTGACTGTTTCTTTGCGGTGCAGAAGCTTTTTATTCTGATAAAGTCCCAATAGTTCATTTTTGTTTTTGTTTCTCTGGCCTTTGGAGACGTGTCTAGTAAGAAGTTGCTGTGGCTGAGGTCAAAGAGGTTGCTGCCTACATTCTCCTCTAGGATTTTGATGCATTACTGTCACACATTTAGGTCTGTCATCCATTTTGAGTTTATTTTTGTGTATGGTGTAAGAGAATGGTCTAGTTTCATTCTTCTGCATGTGGCTGTGCATTTTTCCAGCACCAGTTGCTGAAGAGAATGCCTTTTTTCCATTGGATAGTCTTTCTTGCTTTGTTGAAGATTAGGTTGACCAGAGATCTAAGGGTCCTATTTCTGGGTTGTCTATTCTGTCCCATTGACCTACGTGTCTGTTTTTGTGCCAGTACCACACTGCCTTGATGATTATTACCACTTTGTAATACAGCCTCAAGTCTGGAATTGTGATGCCACCAGCTTTGGTTTTGTTTTTCAACATTGCTTTGACTATTTGGCGCCTTTCTCATTCCATACACATTTTAGGACTGTTTCTTTGAGCTCTATAAAGAAATACTGATGGTATTTTGATAGAGATTGCATTAAATGTGTAGATTGCTTTGGGCAGCATAGATATTTTAACAATATGTGTTCTTCCAATCCATGAGCATGGAACGTTTCTCCATTTCTTGGTATCTTCCGCAATTTCATTCATAAATGTTCTATAGCTTTCAGAGTACAGATTCTTTACCTCTTAGATATCTTATGGTTTGGGAATATCACTCAGCCATCAAAGAAAATGAAATCTTGCCATTTGCAATGACATGAACAGACCTGGAGAGTATTATGCTAAGTGAAATAAGTGAGAGAAAGACAAATTTACCTTATGATTTCACTCATATGTGCAATTTCAGAAACAAAACACATGAACATAGGGGTAGGGTAGGAAAAATAAAATAAAATGAAATTTGAGAGGAAGGCAAACCATAAGAGATGCCAAACTCTAGGAAAGAAATTGACAGTTGCTGGAAATGACGTGGGGGGCAGGGATAACTGGGTGATGAGCATTAAGGAGAGCACTTGATGTAATGAGCACTGGGTGTTGTATGTAACCGATGAACCACTAAATTCCATCTCTGAAACTAATAAAAAAATTTAAAAAGTAATAATAATAATAATAGAAACAACCTAGGTGTCCACCAAGAAAAGAATGGTCAAATAAAGTATGGTATACTCCTACAATAAAATACTTATGTCAGTGAAAATAATGAGCTAGATCTACATGTATCAATATGTGTGATCTCAAAAATAATGCTGTGCAAAAAAATGCCAGCTGCATACTGATAAATATAGTATTAGAACATTTATGAAATTTAGAATATGCAAAACAGTGCCTGTGAATAAAAAGTATAAAAACATTCGTGATAAGAGGGAAGAACACACAGGTGGGTTGAAAATAAATATATAAAACAACATATTTTATTTCTTTTTACAACAAAAATAAGAGACGAAGAAAATATGGCAGTGTTGTAATTTGACAAATCTGGATAGTGAGGCTTCCAAGGATATTTTTAAGAGTGTTCTCTATGCTATATAACTGGAATATTTTCTAATTAAAATAATAATAATGGGGGGCACCTGGGTGGCTCAGCGGTTGAGCATCTGCCTTTGGCCCAGGGAGTGACCCCAGGGTCCTGAGATCGAGTCCCTCATTGGGCTCCCGGCAGGGAGCCTACTTCTGTCTCTGCCCGTGTCTCTGCCTCTCTCTGTGTCTCTCATGAATAAGTAAATAAAATCTTTAAAAATAAATAAAAATGAAATCACAATAATGGTGTGTATAAAGTCCTTCGGCACATCATGTC
Organism: Canis lupus dingo; assembly: GCF_003254725.2. Classification (NCBI taxonomy): domain Eukaryota; kingdom Metazoa; phylum Chordata; class Mammalia; order Carnivora; family Canidae; genus Canis; species Canis lupus. Next base: position 69,601,354 of record NC_064253.1, read on the forward strand.
AGACTCAGAAAGTTACTGTTTTCCTTCTCTTCCAGTTCTTGGCTGGAAGGTGGTGTACAGAATGCCTGGGTATTACCCTCTGGTCCTCAGCCCACGGCAGTACTGGAAGATTGGTCTCTTCCTGAGCCAGAGGCATCCTAGGTGGTCCCCCTACCGTTTCTTCCAGCTCAGACAATCTGGGTGGTAAATCCTGAACTACACCCATTCTCAGGGCAGGATTCTAACTGCTGAGGCAGCTTCTCGCTGGTAGAAAAGATGCAACACTACACTTCTCATGAAATGAGAGTCTGCACTCCAGAGCTGATCATCTTCCCAGATTTCCATTTCACAGATGAAGAAACGTATGGTCAGAACAGGAAATGCCTTGTGGTAGTGGTAGTGTTGAAGGCAATGTTTGTCTTTCTCCTAACTTTTAGAACTTTTCCAAATGGTCTTTGCATGTGGACTCAACTTGGTTCAAAACTAGGTCTTTTAACTTCTGTCCTGCAGTGTTTTCTCGTTCATAATTTCCAGAAACTGCTGTCTTACAATGAAGTTAGATAGACCTGGCTCAAGTCCCTGCCCCCAAAGCAGTGGGTAGAGCAACCTTGCCAAATATGGCTTTCTTCATCTGAAAGGGGAGATAATAATAATTATTCAGGGAAATGTTGTTTTGATTAAATGAGATGATTCATAGAAAGTACTAAGCCTAGTGCCTGGCATATGATAAATAGGCAACAAATGGAAATAACAATTGCTATTATTATTTGCGGAAGAAGGAGTTTCAAAGAAGCATGACACAATTAGTTACACACACTATGTGGAGAGACAGAGGGTGATCAGTGAATGGTATGATATGGAACAATAGGGGGTCAATAGGGAGTAATCAAAAAGAGGCTTTAGAGACTGTTTCCTAGAAGCAGCAAATGGGATATTTCCATATTGCAATGAGGCTCTCTATCCCTTTTTCTGCTAATGCACTTTTATATTTCCCATTTTACCTTTACTCTGGTATGGGACAAGAATCATATATCCTAATTAGAAGGTAAAAAAAAAAACAAAAAACAAAACAAAACAAAACAAAAAAAACAAAACAAAACAAAACAAAAAAAAACAGACCCAAAGCAGTGAAGTGACTTACCTATAGATTTCATGTGGGTTTTATTTTTTTTAATTAACGTTTTTTTAACTTTTATTTATTTATGATAGTCACACACACAGAGAGAGAGAGAGGCAGAGACATAGGCAGAGGGAGAAGCAGGCTCCATGCACTGGGAGCCCGACGTGGGATTCCATCCCGGGTTTCCAGGATCGCACCCTGGGCCAAACGCAGGCGCTAAACTGCTGCGCCACCCAGGGATCCCTCATGTGGTTTTTAATGGACCAATCACAATATGAACTACACACCAACACTTTAAGAAATATGCATTTTTGCCAAGAGCCAGGTCAGGTGGTACTTAGTCTCCTTATGGATATTTATGTACATACTGATATTTTTAAGAAAATGATTTCATAATCTGTAACAAAATTTTCCTGAAAGATTGAGCTCCAGGTGCCATTGGCTGGCTCATTTGATAGAACATGTGTCTCTTGATCTTGAGGTTGTAGATTCAAGCCTCACATTTGATGTAGAGATCACTTAAGATCTTTAAAAAAAAATACCATAAAAAAGATTGGGCTCCAGATCTCATCCACATTACCATCAATGTGACATTTCTGAGGATGAATACTGAAAAATCATCACAGTTAAAAATGCCACTATTTTTGTTTATAATTGTCAGAAATGCAAACCTAAAGCTGATTCATCATCACTTGAGACATTTGTGAAAGAACAATGGCTAAATGTTAAAAATGTTTTTTAAAAAAAGTCATATAAAAGATGCATAAAACAATCCCTCAAAAGTAGCCAAGCAATCTCATCCCATTTTGATACAGCAATTTAAATTAATTAGCTGGACACATAAAATTAATCTAAGATGCAGTTTGAGGAATTGACCTTTAAATACTAATGGAGATTAGCTTTAAAAAAATAAATGACACTCAGAGGTCTATGAAGGAAATCAGAAGTGATGCAACTTATCATGTTTCGGGTGAAGTGATAACATTTTAGTTCCCAACAAAGAGTAAATAGGGAGACTGGGCTTGGTAGTGTGCTCTCATCACTGCTCTAAATGAGAAGATTTTGAGCTGGAGAGTGGCTTTGGATCTCAGAATATTCTGATGGTGTTGGCAGGCCTGGAAAAGGCAGATACGAGGGGCTGGTTCAGCCTTCAAGGCAGGGATATAGAGGGAATGACATGGGAGTTTTGAGATGGGGAATAGTGACAGAGTTTAGGGTCTGAGTGGAGGTAAGAGGTGCAGGAGAGGCAGGAATTCAAGCAATTGTGTATGACTTTCCAGATGGTCTTAGAAGCAGCTAAAAGGAACAACTTGACATCTATGCCCCACTTGTAGACCAACCATGAAATAGGTCCTAACCTCCAGCAAAGCCTTCAGAGTCCACTAGCTTGACCTTCCTAAAGAATTCTATTCTACCGAGGTTCTTGAGAAAAGAGCCGTCATTTGGCATAAATTTTGACTTCAACTTGAAGAAAATGTAATTTTGTCACAAGGATTCTTCAGTGGAAAGACATAATATTTTTAATAGCAGTGGTACTGCTCCCCCTTTCTCTACATTTTTACCAAGGGAGTGACTTGGGCTTTTATTGTCCTGGATGAAAACCTGAGACAAAACCCCTGCTTCAAAGAGCTGCTGTCAGGCTTCCATGGCGTAATGACACATAAGCCATCCACACACAGTTGGAAGAAGGAGGATTATCAAGGTCTCCCTGCAAATCAGATGTGTTCTGTGTGATGCTAGTGGGTAAGAAGGAGGTGTGGGTGGAAGTTATGGGGAGACAGATTTTGCCCCAGGGTAAGACAAACTTTCTGGGATCCAGAATTTTCAGAAGTTGGAATAGCCACATGGAGTGAGAGCAAACTGCAGGTGCTGAGGGTCTTCTAGCCAAATGATGTGGTAAGGAAGAGACTTCCCACTAAGCTGCGGTATACACCATAGGTGGTGTCCCCACTCTCATGGGTTTGCCTAACCAAGGTTACATGTAGCTGTCACTTTCTCCCTTCTACTAAAGACAGCATAGAGTAACTCCAGTGAATGAGAATATTAACAATTAAGCCTTAATAGTAATGGGTTAATATTTATTCGCTATCACAGGCTGGGCACATATGTGCTTTCTATGTGTTCTCACATTCAATCTGTAGGAAACTGCTGTGAGGTCACATTGATGACTAATTCGAAATAGGCTCAGAGCAGTGAAACACCTGCCTGTGACTTCTCAGCTTGTAAGTGATGAAGCTGGGGTAGAAACACATGTTTGCTTGCCTCAGACTTGTGTTTATTGAAAAGCAGGAGGAGGAAGAGAGGAGGAGGGAGGGCAGGGTAGGAGGGAGGAGGGAAACGTTCACAAATATTAGCAGAGCACCTTAAATATTATCAGCCATAAATCATTTGTGACACACTCTACAAATGAAAAACACAATGTAGAGAAGTACTTTTCACACCCTCATGCATTCCACAGAAGTGCTCCATCTGCTTCAGACAGTGACCATATGCCCCCGGTGGCCTGCAATGTAGCCTGAAGAAAATTTCTTATTTTATTTCATAACACAGCCATATTTGTTTAATATAAAACATGCCTCCATATTTTAGAGGAAAATGAATATACAATAGAACGCGTGTCTTCTTTATCTTGTGCCTCTATATTATCACCCGGGAAAACCACTCTACCTGCCACCACAGTATTTCAGTTTTAGAAGCACGACCAGAAAAAGTATACATTTGTTAGTTTGGAGGTGGATGAAATATCTAATAAATTCTTTTAGAAAGAAGAAACAGAGCCTGTATCCACAAACTATATACAGAAGTTTACAAGGCAACAGTTGTTCATACATTCACAGGTATAATATCTTGAGATTTGTATGCATCTTACCTAACTAGTTTTCACTGACAGACAATGATGGAATCCCCAGGGACTTCTGGTCTACCCCCAATATTGTTTTCCACTCCAGCACTGCCGAAACAATCCCTCTTTTGGGTAACAAGGCCAGCATTCTCAGGAAGGCTATATTCCTCACTAGAGTCCTTCAGTGCTCATAAAGTCATACTCACCGTTGTGTTTAGAGTCAGGTGATGTTGTCTGCCCATTGCCTCTGCACCTGTTACCTTATGGGCCTTATCCAAACAGCCCCAGCCCTAACAGCAGCTGAAACAACAGATGGGCAGGAGAACTTGAGATTTTTTGACATCATCTTTTTGTTTATGAAATCCCATCCCCCCCCCCCACCTCAACTCTGGAATCTAATAAGAATTCTCTTCATTATCATTTTGTGGGATATTTTTTCCCATGGCACCTTTTTATTATTAAAAAGTAAATAATTAATGCAGAGGGAGATAAAAAGGGGAATAACATCACCCTTCGAAAATGGTCGAAAAGGAAATGAGTATTGTGATTTGGTCATGTGGAACCAACATAAATATATCTCTGCCTCAGAGGATAATTGGCAGTAGCCAGGTTTGATGGCAGGAGGAATTTAAGCAGGCAGCTGAGAGGGGCTGAGAAGGGGAGGGAGGAAATCTGTGGTAAGGTTGAGTGTGAGGAAGTGGAAGCAGGCATTGCACTGGGAGGTCTTGAGAGCAGAGGGGAGATGCAGGCTAGGCAAATTGAGAATCTGGCAGCCACCAGTGCCTGGAATTGCAATTTCAAGACAGGATGCCCCTTTGCAAGGGATGAGATTATTAAAACCGGCCTAAACTAGGGATTAGGGAGGCGGAATGCAGGATGTTATTTAGTAGCCTGTGATTGTGAGCAAGTTGATTAACCTCTCTCTGCCTCAGATTCATCATCTGTAAAATAAACATGAAAATACTAGCTCACAGGTAGGGTGGTTTTGATTCTCAAATGAGAAAAATACATGGAGTGTGTGTAGCCCCAAGCCTGACTCGCAGTTAATAGATGCTGCAATAGTTACTATTTTAGTTGAGGGCGAGAGACAGAGAAGAGCAAGAAGTAGAGAGGAGGACAGTCGCCGAACGTACAGCATAAGGAAGGGGCTTGCCCACATGTAATGAGGCTTTGGTTCAGTTCCTACAATGAGGGGGGGAGATCAGACAATGCCTACCGAGCCTGGCATGGTACTTTCCCAGCTCTCTGTTTATCCCATTTAGTTTTCCTGAATGACATTCTCCTAAACACCTTCATTATGGGCCACCTACCATCCGATTCTTATCCACCAGGGTTATTATAAAGGTTAAATTAAAGCTACAAGTACCTAGTAATATTCACGGTTGTCTGTCATTTGATACTAGTTATTATTGCTGTACATTTTGGTGTGGTCCGTCATGCATAAGAGAGTGCCTGAACCACAGGAGACAATAAAAATTATTGGATAACTTAATGTGGGTGTGATTTCAAAAGCAAGCAAGACTGATAGCAGGTACTCAAGGGGATCAATTTTGTCTGCTCCCAGCATTGTGTCTGTATAGCTAATCACCTTTGTTAATAATCTCCGTTTTCCAGGGATCTCAGCCTCGGCAGCACATACCAGTACTGGGTCATCACCATTTCCGGAAGTGAAGAAAGTGAGCCATCACCTGCTGCCATATACATCCATGGAAGTGGCTACTGTGGTGATGGCATTATCCAGAAGTAAGTGGATGTGATTAAAGAAGGGGGAGGGAGTGATGCTGATGAGGTCAAGAGATGGTCGGGGTGCTGAATAGAAGAGCTTATGGGATACTCTTCAATGTGTGAGCTGTGAGTTACCAGCAGTCACCAGCAGTCTGCCAATTTGTCTGCAAGTAGTTTGCTGGCCTCAAAAGAGAAGCAGTGATTCTTTATCAAACACATATATTTTTCAAGTATGTGATACAATATATGATTCTGACAGAGCTGCCATTATGCACTTAGGACCAGCATGCTCTTAATCGTAACTGTTTTATGTGTACTGCAAAGATTCTATTTGTCTTTTCCATTCAGTTAACAGGACACAGTGCATCTAGGTCGAGACACTTTCACATTCTTTGCCGGTTGCCATTGAAATTTGTTAAAACTGCATACTTATTTGTTATTTCTGTCGTATCAGGTTATATTAACAATTTACAAAATGGGTTAAAGGCTCATAAAAATAACAAAATATTCTAACTCACTATAATGTAGAAACCATAAATAGTAAACAGTCCTCCAGAGTGAATACTGAATGTGAACATAAGTAAGTGCAGGGAGGCAAATGAACCAGAAAGTGTAGACTCCGCACGAGCAGCCAAAAAGGAGAAGTGTGAGTAGAGAATATAAAGCTGCATGTCTACACCATGGATTTTATTGGGTCATCAGTCCATTTATCCCCTCGTCCACAGGGCGAGATAGTGCACAACTGTGAAATAGGGGCAAGAAGCCATCAAGGCTTTTGCATTGTTTTATAAAAATTTTTTTAAAAAAGTAAAACTTTCAGTTTTTTTCCTCTAAAATTGGCACAAAAATGTTTTCTGGCACGAAACGGAATAGTTTTGTCTCTAGAGGTGAAAAACAGACCAGACACCATTTACAGTTAAGTTTCTTATTGCTAAAGTTGTGTTCCTTATTGCTAACATGGTTGCAAGTTACACTATTGCTAAGAGACTTTTAAAACTATGGGCCGATTTAATGACAGCATCACACGTAGAGAGGGCAAACAAGCTATTGGCGAAATCCCTTCATTAAAGGGCGTTGTTGGGTGTCACATAATTTCTGTACAATGTGGAATGGCAGCGACTGTTTCTGTAGGGGGAGGGGTGCAGCAAGGAGAATGTTTCACAGTTGGATGAAACCGCTGATATGTAGACCATGAATCATAGGTGGAGTACGTATGTGAAAGAGAAGTGCCAGATGACTCTTTCTTTCAGTTCATCATTGACTCTAGTGCTGGAGGGGAAGAGCGATTTAATTTGGTACCAATGATCTCGAGGTGTGTAATGTAAACTGGAAACCTGCTTTGGGATAAAGGGACCGGCCAGGAGCAGAGCAAGGGTAACACAGTTGTGCAAGTAAAGCGTTGCACCTGAATACCCCTCCCCACAGACAGCAGAAAGCAGCTTGCTTTCTGGTCATGACTTAGCACTGAAGGAAAGATTGAATGTTGCATGTATGATCAGATGATGGCCAGCCTGTTACGTCTTTTCAACTTGGCTGTGCGGAAAGATAGTACGCACAAGCTTCCGCTACCCCACAGTCTGAAGTATATGAGCTGGTACAAGAGAGGTACTAATTCAAATTGTTGGCATAAGAAATGACTTTTTTTTTTAATGTTGATACTGGTAAGGTCGGTAATGATTATTTGCACCATTTTAAGAGGCTTGCTAAGGTGACATATCTCAGGGATATATATTCACGTCTTAAATGTCTTGCAACTATAATTTCAAAGCTGTGAATTGTTAAGATTTTAATATTCAGGAGATAATATAAGGATTTTTAAGTGTTGAATGATGGCGCAAACCATCTTATTGCCAAGAATTTGACTTGTCAAGCATAGAAGATAAAGCTCCTCGTTTGTCAGAGGATGAAACTCATGGTGTGCTGTTGTCTATGTTTAAAATCCTATCCACATGCACCTAGCAAACTGAAGAGATAGCTTCTAGTGCTTCATATCACCCAGTTGGGGAAAGGAAAGACATTGACCATTTTCTTCCACATTAAGACATCAACTTCTGGCTCTTGACATAGCTGTTGTCTGAGGGAATTCTAAGCTACTGAACAAGGCAGTCTCCCGGGAGAGTGCCCCATCATTTGTGGGTCTAAAATTAAGCCGCGTATCCAGAATATCCAGGAAACACTTGCGGTCATTGCCGACAACCCACAATTGTGATTTGGGATTTTCTAATTCAGCGCAAAGAATATATATATATATATATATATATATATATATATATATATATATATATATAAAGAAACTAACCAGATGTGGAACCTGACCTACAACTCCGTCTGTCCATTTTGCAGCCAGATATAGATGTGTTGGCAAAACACTGCAAACAACCTCATTCTTCTTGCTGATGTAAAACTATTAATATTTTTAAAATTTTATTATTATTAATATAAGTAGTGTTTTCAATAAAGGTTTTTTTTTTAGTATTTTTATCTAGAATTCCTATTCCACACAGATATCAAACACTTATTAAGTTACCAAATAGTTGTCGACATGCTTTGTAGAAAACTGAATGCAGCTTATGGATGGTTCCTTAGACAGAAACAAACAAACAAACAAAAACTTGTAGGAAAAGGAGGAACGTCATCTTAGCTAATTGGATTTTCCATAGGATGATTTGTGCCGATTCGCTATGTATATTTAAGGGAATTTCCAAAGATATTCAGATAGGCTTCACACTTAATGAGGCCCCAGTGGATGAAAGCATTGGATGAATGTAATTATAATATTCCCAAATATTTATTGAGCCTCCATCATGCATGAGCTTTGGGCTACATTATTATCTCCTTGGGTCCTTCCGACAACCATGTGAAATTGGTTCTATTCCTGCACTTTACGGAAGAGACAACTAATATGTACAAAGACTAAAGTGGTTTTCTCCAGCTTCCATGCCCAGTAAAGAGCAAAACCAAGATGTAAACCCAGGCCCATGTTCCATTTGGATTCACCATTGCCTCGCTGTGTCACCAACAGCCCTGCAAACCTAACAAGTGAAAGGGGAGCTTCATGCTCTCTGCTGTATCCCAGGCCCTGTGCCAGGCACTGCAGATCTAGGATGGCAAAGACGGTCCCTTCCTTTGACATCTGAAAGCCTAGTATAGGGGGATGTCAGGTAAACAGGCAAAGGCGGTCAGTTTGACAGGTGTCATGATAGATGGAGCCCGGTATCTTTGGACACAGAGAAGACAGCCACCCACTCCAGCTTGGGAGGTCAAGGAAGGTTTCTCAGAAGCTCTCTATGTAATGATAGATCTGCCAATCTAGAAGATATTTGTGGTGACACTCATGTTTTGCTTAAACCAATAGAACATACTGTTTGGGTGGTGAGGGAAGGCGGGTTAGATGTGTTCTTTGTGGCTTTGGGAAACCAGCCCAGGTTAAAAAAAAAAAAAATCTCTCCCTAGATAACCCATGAGATAGCTAAGAAACACAAGGCTGTCACCAGTTTCCAACATTCAAGATTCACTAGTGGAGATTGGAAACATGGACCCAGCTTGGAATATGGACTTCTCTTGTCCTCAGCTCATGCATTTGCAGGCAGGAGAGCACTTGAGTGGCTCTTGAGAAATTCATGCAATGGCCCAGCCATCTTAAGGATTGATTGCAAAGCACCATTCTGCTACTCTGACACCTCCTAAAGGCAACAAACATCTCCCAGTGTTAATTGCTTGGGTGAAGGGAAAAGTCTAAGGCTTCTTCCATGCTGTGACAGGTCCCAGCTGGTCTCTGGGGAGGGAGAGACAGCTGCCACACACTTGCAGTGACCTCCCAGGACTGAGTGGGAAAGAGAACCCTGATTCCCTGAGCATCTACTATATGTCATACACCATGTCAGTCGCATTAAGTTCCATTCCATTCTTGCACCAGCTCTAAGGAGCAGGTATGGTTGGTTATCTCTATTTGAACCTGTGGCAAAACTGACACTCAACATCTAGAATAGCACTCTCCAGGAATTTTCTGCAGTGGTGGAAATATAGTCTGTGTTGTCTGGTCCAGTAGCCGCTAGCTACATGCTACACACAGCTATCGAGGGCTTGAAATGTGGTAACTGCGACTAAGGAATGGAACTGTAAATGATTTTTAGTCTTAATTGATTTAGATGGCCTGATAGAGATTAGGTGACTTGTCTGAGATCACACAGCTGGTTTGAAATAAGGGGGTCTACACCCAAATTTTCTGTTCTCCAAGGATGAGAATTTTCCAGTTAATGACAATCCATTCTGTCTTTCAGCTCTTTCTCCTCCTTCTCCTCGGTCCAATTCAGAGAGCATTGCTCATTTCCTGTCCATCCCAATCTCTGCAGAACAACCCTGGGGTGATAGAAATAATCTTAAAACACAAAACAAAATGAACAATCAAGAGGAGACACTTTTATTTCCTAGCAGTATAGTTCCCATGGGCCTTGGAGTTCCTGACACCGTGAAACGAACCACCCGATGGAAAGAGCCATACTTTCTGGTGAAAGGCAGGCCAGACCCAAAAATGTGACTGGGGAAAAAAAAATCTTTATTATTAAATTCACTGTGGGGAACAGGGAGGAGAGTAAGGTAGAGCATAGTGAGGAACATAATTTATATTTCAGAAGCTCAGGAATTTCCTTTAAATCCACTATTTTAAAATGGCATCGAGATCTCCCAGACACAGGGGAGCAAGGTTGGTTCCTTCATGCCTTCATCCATTCCTTTCTCCCATCTGACCTAACTCATAAGATCCCGGAGAATGGGTCTGAAGCAGATACTCTGCTTCATCATGGGAAGCACAAAATAAGGCAAGGTTAATAGGATCTTCCACGTTTATATCTTTATACATCTCGTTTTGATGAAAAAGAAATGGACATTCAGGGTAAGGGACTTGCCTAAGGCCTCTTGGAAAGTTCATGGCCCCGGGAGGGACCTTCCCATGTCCAACTGTGGTTCTGAAGCTGCTCTGACCAATTTCTCTTCTGTACCTGGTCTGCAGAAGCCAAGGTGAAGAATGTGATGACATGAATAAACTCAATGGTGATGGCTGCTCCCTCTTCTGCCGACAGGAAGACTCCTTCAATTGCATTGGTAAGTGTGTGTCATTCCTTTGGGCTTAGCTGGAGGAGGGGACCTTGCGGAATCATCCCTTCAAGAAGAGCGGGCATGAGGACCAATGATGACTTGCTCCTTGTGGAACAAATATTTACTGGGTGCCTCCAGTGGGCCAGACCTCATGGGGGGCACTCGGGAATACAGCAATAGGAAGCAAATAAAAATGGGGCCCAGGCCCCTACCCTCACGGAGCTTCTGTTCCCACACGTGACAGCGGTGGCTGCCGGTAACTCGTTTTCAGGCTAGCATCGTCCCACTTACGTTGTAGCTCTTCTTCATTCCAGCTCTCCAGGACGGTTATTAGGATAGATTCTTAAGGATTTTATTCTCCCTTTCGAGATGAGTAAAGTCAGAAGCCAGAGAGTGATTATGAGCGTTGTCCAGAACCTCATGGCTTAGAAGTGATTAAAGACAGAACCAGGACTCGAACCTGATTTTCTCTGATTCTTAAGCACACACCGAGCTCCTGCCGCTGCTGCACAACCTGCAGCCGAGATCTGGGAACCACTGTGGTCCCTGTCACACACTCAGAACCTCGGGCAGTCTCTCTGACGCGAGGGTGGAGGAGTAGCAGACCAGCTTGTGTTTAGAAAGCAAACGTCCTTTTCCCACCTTTACTGAGTCAGATGGGAAATTTGTTTTCCTCTGGCTTCTCTAGGAGTCTGGCTGGTCTTGTTGTTACAGCCCCACTTGGGAGGCCCTGGCCAGCCCGGGGCTGGTAAACAGACAGGGGTTGGGGGGCAGGGATGGAATTTTGAGCTGGCTCAGATGAGATCATACTTCCTTTAAGATGCAAATCGATACCTGAAGATCAAAGGTCCCCTGGCTAATCCCCTGGGCTGGAGGTGAAAACTAATCACAATTCATTTGCAAGTACAAAAGACAGAGGTGCTCTATCTGAAGAGGGAAGGGGATGAGGGGATGAAACTGAGGGGATGAAAACATTGGTGGGAAGATTTCTCACTGAAAGGCAATTTTCGAGGAAGACTAAAGGGAAGGAAATGTCATTGGGTCCTCACATTCGCAGTGTGTTACAGGGACACATTTAGACCTTCCTTTCGGGGGGCGGGGTCTTCTGAGCACTGTGAGCTCTTCACCATGTATCACTCACCCTTAGTCCATTCTCAGCACACAAGGATTGAGCACCTACTATCTCCTTGGCACCAAGTAGGGGCTCAGCAACACAATAAGAGGTATCCCACAGCTAACCATGGATGGAAAAGAGGTGGACTTAGAGGAAGCAAGGAAAGACAGAAGGGGAATTTCCAGGCAGGACCTTGGGTTTTTAAATGACAGAAGGTTGTTTTCTTTGCTCTGTGGATTTGGGCCTGGCCCATGGTAAAAACCTGATGTTAGTCTAGTGGTATGGCTGAAGGAGCCTGAGCCGAAAATCAGAAAAACCAGGCTCTAGTCCTCATTGCACCGAGAACTTGCCAAGTTCACACTGGCCAAGCTGCTTCCCTCGTCTGGGCTTCCATTTACCTGGTGTAAACTTCAAAGGATTGGGTTAGGTGTTCTCTAAAGGCCTTGTCTGCACTTGACTTGTGTGATTTCCAAAGTGTGTGGCTATTTCCCTTACACGTGAGCTACTTGCCTTTGTCGTCATCCTCGTGACACCAGCATCACTCCCAGATCATGCTGGAAAGTATCTATCTGTTTTACTCACACTAAGGGTGCATGTAACTTAAGAGCCTCTGGAAGGAAGGGAGGATGTGGGGAAGGCTAGGTAGGATATGGTACCCTAAAAGAGATGCTTGGAGGGGGTGAAGTCTTACTGGAACTCGGCATACTTGTGACTTTATTTATATTGTCTATGGCTGTTTTCCTGCTACAAACTATTGAGCAGGTGCAGCAGAGACCCTATGTCCCAAAGAGCCTAAAATATTTCCGAATCTGGTCTTTTACAGGCCTTTGCTGACGCCTGGCTCATAGGTTTGAAGTCTTTGATACTCTTGGTTATTGGAGCCTGGCACAGACAGGAGGTGACAGTTATGACATTCTTAAAAAAAGAAAAGAACTGAATTTTAAGCATATGGTGGTGGGGCTTGGGAAGCTCTTAGAAAGTAGTGCTGGACAGCGAGTCCAGTCTTAGCGTGCCTCCCCACCCCCCTGGGGCCTAACTTCTCCACCTCTACTTTAGCCAGAATGACTGTTTTGGACTAGTTCAGTGATTTTTCAAACTATGTTAACTGAGAGGCTTAAGAGGAAAGAGGTGACGATGAGGGAGGTGCCAAGAAGGTGAGACCCGGACCCTCATAGATCCACTTTATACACTGTTATTCTCTACTAGATTCTGAGTATTCTGGTGGTGATTATGATACTTGTTGAATTTCCGTTATATACCAAGCACATGTATAAACTCTCGTTTTCATAACAACCTTTTATAGTCCTGCTTTTGCACAAGATGAAGCTGAAGCATGAGAAGTGAACCAAAGATATGCAGTTAAATGGTAGAACCAGGACGCAAACCCAGAGAGTCTGACTTCAGACTGCAAAAAATAGTAAGAAAATAAAATTAAAAAAAAAAAAAAGGCAGCTCTTGGTCTTTTAGGGCTTTGAGGGTGAATGAGGAACACACTGCTCTAGAACAGTTCATCTAGTGAATTAATGGACTGGGATCCATTGTCAGTGGTGTGGATGGTGTCCAGGGAAGGCTCTGTTACCTGGTATGTTGAATATGGTTTGCATTAGAGGAACAACTTCAGCAATACCCCCACCCTCACCAATTAGAATTCCATCATAGAGACTCAGTGAGACACAGGACGTTCCAAGAATTAAGGAGCCTATCCAGAGATCCCAGCTCCCAGGAACTACATTCCAAGGGCAAACTCCATGAACAGCTTGAAGAGTAGACAGTGAATCTTTGGCTCCCACCAAATCCAGCTTCAGTGAGTCAGAGAAATGGCACTGGAGTGTGGGAGGCTTTGCTGAGATGGACTGGTTTCATCATTATATTTGTCAAGACAGTGGCCAAGAGAACTGGCCTGAGTGAGACTGACTTGGGCTCATACCATGGCTTAGACGTGCAACCGTAGCCAAACATCAGTATTCTCATCGAGAAAATGGTGAAAGTCCTGAGACTCAACTATGGAAGATATGTATCAATATTTTGGATGCTTATTATTTGAATCTCCTTCCTGGATTTAGGAAATAACTCTCCTTGATATAATAATGACGAAACAGAGATCCCAAGCGCTGCAAGTTGAAAATCCAAAAGTCTCCTTTCCCCACTCCCCTCTACACCTTGAGTGTGGGCACAAGAGCTACACTTCCCCTCAACCTATACGTTTCTGAAACATCAGTGAACAGCATGTGGCATTAGTGCTAAAGTGACCATGTTCTGATATCTTCACAAAGACCAGTCCTGGCACCTAATCTTGAGCTTAGACTCGGGCTTTGGAGTGTGCAAGCCTGGCTCTCCCAGAGAGAGTTCTATAACTATCCAGTATTGCCTGAATAGATTCTATTTGTTTGATCGTTTTGCTTAAGTTGGCCAACGATGGTTTCTGTTGATTGTCACTTAGAATCCTGACTGAAAATTGTTGTCATAAGAGACTATGAGGTTCAGCCCCATTCCTAGCAACTTTGATGTGTTTGATGTACATTAGCTATTACTTGTGTCAGTGTGGGTATGGGTGGGGAGTGAGGGTGCAACGACCATTGACGATCACCGGTTAGGTGGGATGTCCTGTGTCCCACACCTTTCTTTAGTGTGAGCCTCTGGGAGGGCTCTTATATCCAGATGAGGGACCTAAGACCTATTATGATGCCTTAACCTGGCCAAGGTAACATAGCTCATAGAGATGTGATCCCATCTTAGACTGAGTACAGCCCCCCTGCTTTGTCTACTCTACTACTCTGCTACTCCCTGCCTTCCTTCCTTGCATCTTCCTTTCTCTTCTCTTCTGTATTATTATTATTATTATTAATTATTTTGTCACTGGCCATTTAGTAGGGCCAGTGTTTTCCCTGGGTTTGGTAACACCAGTGTGAGGGTGGGTGACAGATTTATGGTGGCATTCCCATTCACTTTTCAGAAGCCCACACGTCCGGAAGTATTCCCAAGGTGCCAATGTGTTATTATGCAACACCCCGGGACTGCCCTTTCCTACTTTCCCACCCCAGCGCCCTCATCCCCCAGCACATAATAAGTTGCTTGTTAAAAGGAACACCACCCACAAGACCTCTTAGGCAATGCAGGCTGCATCCCCAGCAATGTGGAAATTATCTTGTCCTTCTCCCCCTTTTTAAAAAACATAACATACACCAGGCCTTAGGTTTCAGTTAAAAAAAATGTGGTATCAGTAAAATGATAACTCCCCACCGCACACCACCACCGCCGCCCCCCCCCCGGCCCCCCAGGCACTGGCTGGAGGCTTTGTTCAGCAGCGCTGGGAATTCTCTTCCTACAGCACTGAGTCATAAACTACAGACAGGCTGCTGATAAAAGCCGAAGGAGGGAAGGTAATGCTCAAATGAGACAAAACGTGAAGCATCCCCAGAAGGGGCTCTACTTAGTGATACATCTGAAGCCAGTGCTGGAAATGAGCTACTTTCTGAGATGACCCGCAGCCCCTTACAGGAGATGCAACATGGAGGACTCAGGCTCCGTTTTGATTTACTGCCCTGCGTCCCTCGGGATGGCTGGTCCCAGGGGTGACTTTAGATGTGGGGCCTGCGCTGCAGCTCAGCATCCAGGAGCCTCCGTTTCCCCCTCTGTGATGTGAGAGCCAACAGGCTGAGGGCTCTAAGGCTTCTTGTCCTGTCTGACCCTGGGGCATCCTCTGCATGTCATTTACTTGAAGGCTTTGGGGTTTCAAATCCTTCTTGATGCTGATAGATGGTTAGGAAAAAGAAGCCCACGGACCCCCACGTTGTCATCCCGTGGGTCTGTTTTTCCCGATTCTTCCTCTGCTCCCCACCACAGTGGGGCTGCCATTGTCTCTGGTCCCTGACATAGCATCTCCAGCCCTGTCCCAGAGCCAGGGCCCTAACTCAATTATCTGCGAGGCGGCTGAGGCAGAGGAGGGGACACCCATCCTCCTCCTCCCCCCACCCCAGTCCCTGGGAGGGGCGGGGGTCACAGAGCCTTGTGGCCCCTGTGTCAGGCCGCCCTGGCCTGCTCTGAGCCAAGGCGAGAAAGGAAAACAAGAAGATGAATCGCCACGTCTTCTCGGTGGATGTTCTAATGATACTTTAGAACAACAGTGACTAAAAAGAAAAACAGCATCTGGTTGGGGGGAGGGGAGTGGAAGGAGGAGAAGAATGGGCTCTGCTGGGAGTTGCATTTATTATTATTTTTCTTTCTAACAAAGTGAAATCATAATAAGGCGATCCACCTCTCACCTTACTAAAGCATTAAAATTAAAAAAACAAACAAACAAACAACAACAAAATAAAACCTTCTCCCAGATGCGTGTACTCCTTCGGACCTCCTTCTGTGGGAAGCGTGACGGCCACCACACCACCTCCCTGACACACGGCTCCCGGTGACTCGAAGTCATGCTTTGAGAAGAAGAGAGAACTATTAGCAGTAGCCGCGGTGGGGCGGGGGGTGGATAAAGGCATGAGGGTGGTCACCTGTCCGCCAGCCTGGGTGGCACCCTTAGCACTGGCATGATGCCACATGGCCCGGTGACTACGAACCTGGATTCTGGGTGACAAGCCTAGCCCAGCCACTTTGTAATCTGAGTTTCCGTTTTCTCATGAGTAAGATGGGTTAGTAATAGACCCTACCTCGTATGGCTGTTGTGAGGCCGACACGAGGTCATACATGTAAAGCATTTTAAAACAGTGCCCCCCCCCAAAAAAAAAATAAAAAAAATAAAAAAATAAAACAGTGGCCCCTGGTCAGTGTTATGTGTCTGCCACTGCTGTATTATTATTGTCATTATTCGTACCATGGATCCAGAGGGTGTATCAATCCATCCAGGAATCCTATGACATAAGTGATGTCGTTATCCCAGTTTCCTAGAAGAGAGACTCTGAGGTTCAGAGAGGTTAAGTAACTTGCCCAAGGTCCTTCAGTCAGAAATAGCAGGGGAGGGGTTCAAGGTCCTGCCGGACAGGGTCTGAACACCGAAGCATGAAGCCGTGTCGTTTTGTAGGCACCCAACCGTACTAAGTGTTAAAAACCCCCTTTCTGAGTACTTCTGTGCTAAGAACTCTTTTCGCAAGTGACGTCACTCATTTTCCCATCAACTCTGCGCATTCAGGCTCATAATGCCCGTTTTGCTGACGAGGAGACAGAGGTATTGAGGGTTTCAGTGGCTCATCCGTCCTAAGTCATCCAGCCTAGTGGGTCAGAAAAGGAGGCCTCAGACCCCATCTGCCTGCCTCTAAGGACCATGTCCAGTCTCCTGATGAACTCCCCAGGAACAGTAGACAGACTTTCCCACTGTTTTTGCTCTGGTGCCATTGGCGCACAGCAGGAAGTGAAAGTGTAGGCGCAGGTCCTTCTGTGCCTTTTTCATGAGTCATGAAAACTACAACTTTCAGTTATTATCACCCTATAAACATTCCACTGCATAAACCCCATGCCCCCGACAAAGGGCCCTCCTGTGTTTCGGGCTGTATTTTCATTTTTAAGAGCTCACCCTCCATTGACAGTAGCCACATTGTTTTTTAGCTTAGGAGGACTTTGACACTTAATCCCGTTGTCACGGCAACGTGGTAGGGACAGAGGAGCCTGAGTTCAAACGTCTAGTGGTTGTACATACGCCCTGGGTCACCCTGGGCATCTGCCATCCTCTCTCTGGGTCTCAGTGTCCTCTCTGGAAAATGGGCATGATTATAACCCCCCAGTTCTGTTTAGAGGAAGGTGGAAGTAATGTCCACAGGGTGTTTAGGGCAATGCATGGCAGTTAGTGGATGCCCCACGATGGGGCACAGAAGTTAATGCCACGTCCCCCTCCCCTTCCTCACTCCCATGTCAGAAGTGACTGATACAAAGGCCTCTGGTCCAGCCTGGGGGGAGGGAAAAGTGGTCCTGAGCCTGAGCCTGCTGTAAAAATGCGGTGGTCCCTTGTGCAAAGTGAGTGAGCCCCCTTGATCTCAGCTTCCCCAGCTATGAGGTGAGGGGGTGAGCTAGATGAGCTCCCAGGGCCCTTTCAACTCTGACTTCCAGAATTTAAATCCCAGATCATTATTGTTTTTAAACTGTGCATTTTAAAAGAAATGAGGGCTTGGGGAGGAGAAAGGAATTCCTTTAACCCACAGGGTCAAAGGGGGTCACTGAGGGGACAAAGGAGCAGGAAAGGAAGGCGATGGGGCGGAAGGCTGCCATGAGGAGCAGGACCTAGAAGATCTGAAGTCCTCGACCGGGAGGTCTGATGGACGCATTCAAACGCCCCGAGTCGAGTCAGCACCGGTTAGGATCAAGCTGGCCATCCAGCCTCAGACCTCGGCTTGCCACCTCCTTCGGAAACCCGGGAGGCCTACCCCACAGAGAGGCCGGGGTGGAATGAAAAGAAACAGGACGGCTCTGACGCCAGAAGGGAGGAATTCTAGCCCTCAGCCCAGGTCGGCTTCCTGACTCGCAGGGAGGGGTCAGGCTCCGAAGGGCTCGGAGCTTGCCTGAATTTGAGGAATCAACACCACACTTTGATGTGTGCCTTTGAAAGGCAGCCTGACTCCAAGGCAGGTGAATCTGGGTAGCCAAGAACAAGGGCTTCTTTATGGCCTTTAAAGTGACCAGAGACCTGCCCACGCGCACACACACGTGTCTTGCTGTGCATCCGTGCCCGACGTGGCCGAGGTAGCTGGGGGGAGAGAGGGAGGCCTGGGGGGCCAGGTGTCAGGGTATTTTCCTCACTGCTGGCTCTCTGCTCTTTCTTGGGGACCGTGTTGTGTTGGAAGAGACACTTAATATTCATGAGCTGTGATCTCCACTTGAAGGGAGTGCCCTGGGGGAAATTGAAATATTAAGCAAGTGAGGGATATAGACCTAATTGTATCCTCCTTTTCTTTTTGGACAGAGAAGTCATGTGCTTAAAATAAAATGATGGATGGGCAGTCAGGATTGTGTGAAAGCCCCAGTGCTGTAGCCTGCAGAATAAATCAGCTCTAACATATGCAGTCAGAACCAGGCGGAGGATGGTGCAAGCTGGCCGCTGGGTCACATCATGTCATTCATTCCCACATTTCCTGATGCCTGCTGTGTGCCCAGCCCCGTGCTAGTTGCAAGGGGACAAGGAAGCAGGAGCAAGAAAGGCCAGAGAAATGACACTAATGACTATTTGAATGTAATTGTTGGAAGGGCCAGTAAGTGGACATACTTGGAAGTACGTAAACGAAGGGCCTCCTTTATATCAGACAGGAGTCAGGAAAGTCCTCCTTCGGGACACCTACATTTAAGCTCAGACTCGATGATTGAATAGAAAATGGACAAATTAGGGAGATGTGTAGGGCAGGGTGATAGAGTGAGGACTGCAAGAAGTTTGGACTAGTAGATCCACGAGACAGGAAAGGGCTTACAAGGCTGTCAGAGAAAGGCAGCGTGGCCAGACAGGAGGGAGGGAGGGAGGTGAGGCTGGAGTCCTGCAAGTTCTCCTCTGTCAGATCTCGGTGAGGCTGTCACTCCTGGTCTGACATTCCATGCCAAGCCCTGGCATGCCATGCCAAGCACGATGGGCCAAGTGCGTGCTTGCATAGATCAGGGGTCAGCAACCTGCTGCCCTTGGCCAGCCCCAACCTGCTAACCATCTGGGGACATACAGTTTCATCGAAACCCATTTGTGCTCCTTGGGTTAGATATTTGCCAATACAAAAACATGGTTGAGTAGTTCCGATGGAGACCTTGGAGGGCCCACGAAGCCAAAATAGTCACTGTCTGGCCCTGTACAGAAAAAGTTGACATCCTACCGTTGGCAAAGATGGATGAGTATATAGGTGGGTAAAGTAGCAGCCACTTGGGGAGATCAAGGCACAGAAGAGTTGAAGAGGCGAGTGTATTGCCTTATGCATCTTGCTCCTGGGGCCTTAGAAGCTTAGCTGTAATTGTATCGATCCCCCACATTTTCCCGTTACACAGCAGTTTCCCTCACCTTTCACAGAAGAAGTTACCCCGTCCATTCTTGTGTCCCCAGCGTTCAGCTTCAGCGGGTCATTAACGGATGCGCTGCGTGAAATGACACTCGGTGGCAGGAAAGAGGGCCCAGAGGAGCCCAAACTGCTCACCGCCTAAAGGCAGCATCCAGGATCCTCCTGGGGCCGCAGAAGGGAGTGTGTTGATATTTATGGAGAATCTATTCTGTGATCTCATTGCAAACCCACAACGCCCCCGTCAGCCAGGCATTATTATCACCACTCTCCAGATGACACAACAGAGCCCCCAAATGTTTAAGTGACTTTTGAGAAACTGGCCTTCATTCAGTAAATATTTAGTGAGCTGGAAAACCACTACGTGGGGAAAGGAGCCTTCGGGTGCACTCCATCCCATGCCTGCTGGTGGCCGCGCAGCCCGCCCAACCTCCTCTTTGGGTCTCCAGGAGGCTGTTGGAAGGCGTGGGACCATTGCTCCCATTTTACACAAGGTGAGCGCGAAGCTCAGGTAGGTGAAGTGACTTTGTCCAAAGCAGGTGATCCTTAAACTGCAGAGCTGGGATTTGATCCAAGATCTGCCCAGCTCCACAAGTAGAGGAGCGGTGGCCCTCTTCCAAAACACTAGACCTTTAAAAACCATTAGGAGAGGCAAGATATGTCATCGTCCCTGACAGTAGACATCGTAGTAGAAATAGCTCATGATTAATTTTATTCGTTTCATTAATTTCATGCTTTTTCTCTATTAACTCCTTTGATTAATTGCATTGACCCTCTGTGGGAGTGTTAATATTGTGCTGGCTAAAGATGGCTGGATAAGGAAAAAGCACAGAGATGTCAAGTAATTTACTCGAGGCTTCCAGTAAGGGGGAAGTCTGGCTCTTAAGCCCTCAGGCTGAACTATTAATTTACGCTACCTCTTGATCATTAAGGTTATCTAATAAAATGTGTCCTCTCAAGAGCTGAACAGCCAGCCAGCAAACAGATAATGAGAAGGGGAAACAATGCGCCCAGCAAAGGAATCTTCACATAACAAAAGGATCCCAGGGTCTCTTTAAGAAACACTGTCTGAAGTGTTTGTTTACAGATCATTAAATACTTAACAGAGGGAGAAACTAAAAGCGACTTTCTTTTGGCTGCTACTGATTAAGTACTGAGAATAAATTAAGATAAAGTAAATCTGAAATTTAAATAATTTTTAAGGGATTGGGTTTTCTATTTTCATTTGCCAGACAGAAAGATAAAACACTCCATGCCCGGGGTCTGGCTAAGGTTACCATCTCCCCCCCACCAGGCAGCAGCCACGGGGGTCCCTCGAAGTCAGCTGGAAGCCAATGTGACCAATCTCACACTGGTCTCTGTCTATATTAAGCACCTGCTGCATGTAAAGCTGTTTGCTAGGTACGATGCAGATGGGCGTGACAAGTGGCAGCACAAGTCCTTCACTGGGGGACTTCAGAAGACAGCATCCTTAAGGATGTGCCTGGACTGATAGGAGGCAACTGCAGGAGGACTTTGAAAGCCCCCTGGTGTGGGGGGTGGGTCTGTGAACACTACCAAGGCACCTTGGCTCAGGAAGACCAGGTGCACAGCTCTGCTGCTATAAAGGTCCAGAACTAGGGTTCTTTGGGGGCTACAATGAGTAAACTGGTTCCAAAAAAAGTCTACTGGGAGGGGAGGCACAAGATAGGTGGGTGTCTGAGTGCAATTCTGCAGCAAGGAGTGGTTTCTAGGCAGAAGCCTGCTGTGCCAGGAGCAGTGTTGTAAGACCAACCTCCCCTCAGTGGGATGCTCTTCAAGGGCCAACAAAGTACTCTTGGCAAACTGACCAGAAGAGAAATCAGAGGGATTTTGGCTTTCAACACCGGTCAGAAACCCAGCCCAAATTATCCATAAGATTGAACTACCCTTCCAGCCACTGTTGGCAGGGCTGTAAAAGGTCCTGGCTGGGGCCGATCCCTCAGTTCAGGAGCCCAAAACCACGCATAGAACTTGAGTTCAGGCTCATTACCCATGCGAGGGCTGCACAAGCATCTTCCACCTCTCTACTTTCCCATCTGTCTGGGTGCCTTTTGCCAAGAGCACTCCTACATGGGGAGAGAGGCTGAGAAAGAGAAGCTGGTTGACCTGCCCCAAGAGCACAGGGGACCACTTCTCTGCTCCAGGCTCCATCCCCCAAGCATCCTTTTCCATCTGTGAGATGGGAGTGCTGTTCTTCCCTTCATAGGGTAGCTAGGATACTTCCTTTCTTTCCTTTGTGAATTTATCCATCGCGGAGCTGTTGAGCGTGTCTTGCGTGTCAGGTCCATGCGAGGCACTGAAGATGCCAGTTCTGCTGTGCTTGGGATGGTCGGTTCCTGTCCTTCAGAAAGCGCTCAATAAATGTCAGTTATTATGACTGTTAATCATCTAGTTCTATGAGTAGTGAACGCCCAGTCCCTGGAAGAGATCAAGCGGAAAGTTAAGAATCTTGACTCCGGGAAGCCATAAAGGGGATTCCATTCCATAGCATGATTAACAGACATAGTTCAGTGTGTTTCTCCCCTAACTTATCTGGCTCTTTCTTGAAGTTTTGAAGCTTCCAGTTTTCCTTAACCCCTCTGGCCACACTTACACAGACGTTCTGCTCACCCTTTAAAATATTGGAGCTCGCCAAAGTCCCCAAAGGAGCTACTTCTCATACTGCACTTTGTCCCTAAGCTCATCATTCAAAGCCAAAGACCGCCCCACCCCCACCCCAAATCTCTGTCTTGAGTCTGGGCTTTTCTCTTGACCTGTGTATGGACTTACATACCCAGTTGCTCTCATTGGATGCCCCACAGGCACTCAAACTCAACACATTAGATAGCGAACATACCAATTGATTTTCTCCCCAGACCCGCTGCAACTCCTGTTTTTCTGTCTCAACTGGTGGCGCCACTAGCCAACCAGATATTTCCGCTAGAAGCTTGGGAAACATCCTTAAGTCTCCCCTCCCTGTCATTTCTCACATCCAGACGATCACCACCATGTGCATTTTACTTTGAGAACTAACCCCCACCCCAAATCAACCCCGCTTTCCCTCTTCCTGCCTTCCTTGCTCTACCTGAGTCCCCTCCAGCTCCCTTGCAGACTTTTGCAGGAGAACTCCAGCAGATCCCAGGTTACCCACCAGGGCTTGCCCTCACCGACCCTCCCCGTAGGGAGAGCACCGCTTCCTAAAATGCAAACATCATTTTGTCACTCTCCATTTGAAAAGGCTAGTGCCCTTGAGATCAATCCAAATCCCTTACTGTGGCATTCAAGGTCTGAAGCTGGCCTTTGCACTTCACACTCCAAGATCTTTTGTGTTTCATCTGCTAGGCTGTTTCCAGCTCCATCCATTTGCTTGCAGAGACTGGCATGTATCCCCATCACCCAGTCCTGGGACCCCTCCGAGATCCAGCCCAGTGTAACCTCCCAAGAATCACCTTCTCGAATCTGGGTAACCCTCAGGGCTCTGTGTGTGTGGTGGATGGGAGGCCCTCGTCTCTGCTCCCACAGCCTCTCCTACCTCAGGACAAAATACTGTGTCCGCAGTGATTGACTTACTTGCTCCCGTCACCAGGCTCTGGGCTCCTGGAGTGTTGGGATCCAGTGTCATTCATCCAACTCCCCAGAATTCAGTCCTGGATCTGGCAAGTAATTTCTGGCTCAGTAAATACAGAATAAATGAGTGAAGGAAGGCCGTGTTTCTTAGCAGACAGTTTTACTATTCAGGCAGCAAAGCGTAGTAGAGCTTTCTGGGTCTTTAGAGGCAGCCCAGCCCCAGTTTCAATCACAGGCTCGTCTGCCTTCTAGGGGGTCCTCTCCGGCGCGGTGTCTCACTGTGATGGTTTTGTGCCTGGCTCCGGAGCCAGTTGCTAGTGTTCAGATCCCCTTTCTGCCTCAAAAGTGGGGTGGGGGCTACTTTAGTTTCCTCATCTATAACGGGACCACATCACAGGACTGACACTTGCTACAGAGCTGCAAAGCACCATACAGGTGTTTGCCCATAATGTTCTTTTGAGCCTCTTTTTCCCTTGGTACAAAGGAGAGAAGGGCTAGGGGGCAGCCCTCTTTCTCCATCTCGTTGCTGAGGACGGCCCTAACTCTTTGACAAGGTCCAAGCGTTTTAGAACCTCGGTGGAAGGGATGGGCTGACCCAGGGCCTTTGGTGGTTACTTAGATCCCTCCTCCCCCTCCCACAGGACTGCCTGATAACCCCGAACTGAGCTGCTTTTCAAAACCCAGTCCCAGTGCCCGCTAGAGCTTCCTTTTTGGGAGGGAGCCTGATTCACTAGTAGCTGGAAAGGACTGCAGGTAGGCCACCCCCCAGGCAGAGAATTCAAAGGGAAGTGGATAGCTGTGTAAATAGCACGGCTTTACGGGGGCATTTAAGCCGGTGCTCCTTGTTAAGGAAATTGATGGCTTTGTAAGCACTGCCTCTGAAGGGAGTACTTGAGTTGAAGCCTCCCCATCTGTCCTCGTAAATTCCCTAATGGACTGTGGGCCCCGAGGCTGGGCCCCGGTGTGTTCAATCACCTGCCAACAAAAACTCAGATTCCACTTAAAAAAAAAAAATTAAAAAGGTTTAACCAAAACATAAGTGATGGAGCCCGTGCAGTTTAACTGGCACAGGGCAGCAGAGACAGATTGCCGCTTCCTTTGGGGAAAGGGAGACTCCTGATCCTTCACAGAATCTGTTTTCCTGCCGGACTCCACGCCAGGTGTTTTCTATACAGCTCCTCATTTCATCCCCCTCATGTCTGAAAGGAGGAAACCAGGACCAGGACATGAAGCGTGTTGCTCAGGGAGGCCCAGCTCCTTAGCGCAGGCCGGGATGTGACCGCAGCTCCAGCAGACCCGGGAGCCCGCCTGTCCTGCAGCATCGCGGACGGAGCCCCATCAGCTTGTCTCTTTAGGCCCCCTCGGTGTCCCCAGCCACATAAAACCCATGCAGGGGCCCGGATTATGGCATGACACTAGTCAGGATCAGATTCTTGCTTCAACTTGTGAAACCTTATATGAATCTATTGACTTATCCTCTTTATACAGTTTCCTGGTCTGTGAAGTATGGATAAGGATAGCACCAAACATACAGGGCTCTTCTTGGATTAAATGACATTATACATTGAAAAACTTTTAACGTAGTGCCCGGCATGTGCCAAGTCATCCGATCGTTCACGTAGCAAATGCATTTATTGCCTGGTCGCTAAAATGGTTATTAGAGAAGTAGAGGATGCAATGGGAAGACGTAGAGAGGGGCAAGCAGCCCCCCCACCTCACCCCGGGGAGATTAGCAGAGAGACTTTGCAGAGGAGTGCTTGGTCAAACTATGGCTAAGGATGCGTAGAGGCCAGTCAGAGGAAGAGCAGTGCTGGGAATTTGGGGGAATACGGCCCATTGGGGAAGCAGCTGCACTTTGAGGCTGTCAGCCGTGACTAGAGAAGGAACGAGAAGGCGACAGAAACAGGCAGGGACCGGATTATGCCTCGCGATCCTCATCAGGCCTCTGCTGGCAAATGTTGAATGGATACCACTGTCTTCTGAGGCAGCCAATTTCGCTTTCAGACCAGCTGCACTTTGTTAGAGGAGTTTTCCGCTGTGTCCCCTCTGAGCCCTCTCTTCTCCAGGTTAAACATCCCCCTACATAAGAGGATTGCTCAGTGATGGTGCCTACCTTGGGCCCTATTCTCAGACCTCAGGGGTCCCAAACTGGTCTGTGTAGCCACCTGAGAACCACAGGCAGCCTCTCTGATCTCCCTTCTGGAATCTATAGCCAGTTACACAGTCTGCAATCCCATTACTTGTTTGCGCAGTCACCTTCTGCAGTCAGTAGAAACTGATCTCAGAGCACCCAGGATTCCTGGGAGCTTTTTCCATACATGAATAATAATGCTAACCCTTATCCTTTCTAGTTAAACAACAACAACAACAACAACAAAAACAGGTTTTGGTTGATATTTTTAAATATTCCAGATTAACTCATAAAATTTAGGAGTTTTCCCTCCCTCCCTCCTTCCTTCTTTCCTTCTATCCTTGCTTCCCTCCCTCCTCTGTGTTCTCCTTATTGGGAGGAGACACACACACACCACACACACGTTTCTCTAAGAACAAAATACAGTTCAGCAATACAGACCAAAGAGCATATATTCAAATGACATAAAATCCTCTTCCAAGGGCAGAAGAGGAGCCCGCCCATCACGTAAGGTAAAGAAACTTACCCGAGAACAGCTCAGCATGTTGACTTGGCCTCGGCCCTTAGCGCACTGTGGCCTATCTCACCAACTTGGAGGTGGAGGACGCTGTGGCTTGAATGCCTCATCTTGTTGGACTTATCTGAACCATATGGCAGGAGGATGGTCTCCGAAGCGGGCCCAACCAATCAGGGCTCGGGTGGGAGGGACCCACTGTGACACTCTAGTTTCTCGGGTGGGATCCCCACCAAGAGCCCAGTGTGCTGCGGTCACCTTAGTCACGACCAGCTGTGCCAGACTGGGGTGACTGGCTCGGTTTTCCTGTGGTGCCCTGATTCATCCTCAGTTCCTTGGCTCCTACTATTTAGCACAGCATCCGCTTGCCCAGAAGTCTCTCTTCTCTGGAAACTTGAGGACACCCTAACGGATGGATATGTGGCTCACTTTACTGCGTTGGAGAACAGACGTGCATATGTGCCCAAACTGCATTCGTGAGGATCCGTGGGGTTTTCTTTATGGTCACATGTGCACGCTTCTCACAGACCGATTTCTATTTGAAACCGCGGATCCCCAATATTTATATAATGAGCCTTAATGAGCCAACCGAAACCCTTGGCCTGTAGCAATGAACTGTAGAGCTTTCAGTGAGTTACTTGACCTTTCTGAATCTCAGCCGCCACATTTGCAAAAGGCCTAGACAGCCTCTAGAGGCCCCTGTGGGGCGAAACCTTCACTTGTTCGGCAACGTGTACCCAGTGTCCTCTGTGTCCTGGAATTGGAAGGGCTGTCATGGGCCAACCAGCCTGTGATCCAGCTCTCAAGGCCCTGCCAGCCTACTTTAGAGAGAATGCAGCAGTCAAGTAAACTTGTGCAAAAAGCAGTGTCATGCTCTGTAGACAATGACATCGGGGAAGGGGGTGTAGGCCGCAGAGACGCGAGTGGAGGCAGCGCAGCCCGGGGAGGCGAAGGCGAGGAGAGTGAGCTGAGCAAGCCACGCGGTGGCTTCTAGGGAGAGGACTTCTAGATTGCAGGGCGATAAGAACATGTGAAAACAGTAACATGTCTGAGCATTTGCCGTAATATTTTATCTGATTGTTGCAGCCACTGTCTAAAATGGGTGGGAGAAGCAGTTTGGTCGTTTCGCTTTTACAGACACAGGGAACGAAACCCAGGATGAAACTGAGAACTGAGGGGTACCCGGTGCCGAAGAGTAAGTGAGCGGCGGAGTCAAGCCTCCAATTTTGATTTCCTGTCCTTTTTTCCACCTGCAGTTTGCCATAGTCCTCGCCTGTGTTTCTCAGAAACGTCTTCAGCTGCGCTGTTCTCAGTTTTCATTTTGCTAATGTTTCCCCATCTTCAGACCGGAAACCTGTTTTGTTTTTGTTTGTTTGTTTTTAAGATTTTATTTATTTATTCATGAGACACACACACACACACACAGAAGCAGAGACACAGGCAGAGGGAGAAGCAGCGGGCTCCCTGTGGGGAGCCCGATGTGGGACTCCATCCTCGGACCCCAGGGTCACACCCTGAGCCAAAGGCAGACGCTCAACCGCTGAGCCACCCAGGTGTCCCTGAAAACCTGGTTTAATGATTAAAGGGGCAAAACCATCAAGAACCAAATACATTTTAGAATGACTCCATTGAAGGGGATCCTAGAGCTACTTGATGGAACTCTCTTCCTGTAGAAGGGAAATTGCAGCCCAGGGAAGGAAATGAGAGTGCATCTCTTTTCAACTCCTGTTCACTTGACCAAGCTGCTGATTTTGAGAAAGTGTCCCATTCTTTTCTCTTTCTTTCTTTTTTACCTCTTTGCTTACTTACTTTTGGTGTGGGGAGACGAGATCACATGACAACCACTGACACTCCGTTTGCGGTTGGCTATCTTCATCACCCTTTTATGCCACTTTTATACATTCTCTGCATATGAATGCTTCAGACTGCTTTTCTCTATTTATTATTAGCTTATATTATCCAAGACAAATCTCATTTTGTTATTTCCTGCTTATACTTTTAAAGGCCTTTGGGTCTTGGGTGTCACTGTCCCTCCTGCCTGCCTGTTTCGTGGCCACTACATAATTCATTGTGGGACTGAATTTTACCTCCTCTTCCATATCGTGAGATAGGATTGGATCCCAAAAGAGACCCAGCTGAAAATCATTCAGGGCCTGAGCATTCTGCTCTATTGAATGCCTTGTCACTTATTAGGATCACTATCTTCGCTTATAATCTTTTTAGGCCATTCAAATAACTATACTTAATTCAAGGTGATGCAAATGTATCTTCGAGTTCCAATTCATAAAACCATCAAATCTCTTTATTAAATTTCAGTCCAGTATGCACCACCTTTTCTATCCAGATGTTCCATTGCTTTGCAAATTCAGTTAAGAAAGAAAATAAAATAATATTTAGGACAGATGGTGAGGCACGATGTCTCATGGGGAGAAAAATATTATGGGATGGTTTAGATAGAATTGGATTTTTTTTCCTCCTAATGTGTGCTTGGATTTATAATAGGATCTCATTCTAATTAATATTTTCATAAAAATCTTTCTATCATACAATCTGCTGAAACAGATTCAAGTCAGGTTTGTGATCTCTTCAATACAATCAATAACAGACATTTTGAAACTCCAAAAGAATTTTGTTAATTCATCATTTACTGAGCACCTGGTATAAGAAATGGCTTTGTCCTAAGAACCAGAGACGTGAATAGAAGTCACACTCGAAACGGCTCAGAAATGTCTCACAATCCAAGAGCTGTACACACTCATTAATTTATTCTCAAATGCCAATTACATAATATGGTGAGGCAGTTTTCTTGATCCTAAAGAAAGGTGTACACTTGGAAATGTGCTTCCACGAAACCTATGTCACAGGGCTGGGGGGAAAGAAACAATAATAAGTAAAATTTATTTTTAGTTAGTGAATAACGGTGTGGAGGAGATAAAACAAGATGATATGTATGCTCTAATGGGGATGAAGGTGTGTAGGCAAGGTTGTTATTTGCGGAAGTAATATTTTAACTGAGCCCTAAACGATGAAAGGGAAGAGGTTGTAAGAAAAGTCAGAGAAAAGGTATTCTAGGTAAAGTGAATAGCAAATTCAAGTTCCTGGACCTATAACAAGTTTGGTTCATTTAAGAAACATTTGCTTGTTGAACAGAGGGATTGTTGAATGAATAGAGTGGTTGGATGGATGATATGGTGAGTGAGGGGGGTAGTATGATCAGGCAAGGTGGGGACTTGTTGGCCATGATAGTGATTGAATTTCGCCCCACATAGTATGGGAAGCCATTGAGTTTTAGGTAGGAAGATAGCCTGGAAGTTTATGTTTTTTAAAAGAGCAATCTAGCTGTGGATGAGTTGAAGAGGAAGGATTAGGAAATAGGCCAAAGAAGCAAAAAGACTGATTAGATGAGCATTGGTTAAGTGACAATGGCCTGGATTAGAGTGGCAGTGATGGAACAGAAGTGAATCTTTTTGGAATATTCTGAGATAAAAGAGGATACAGGATGTGCTCATGGACTTTATGTGGGGTTGGAAGGTGGGCTGAAAAAAAATGGGAGAGATGACTCAGACAGTTTTGATTTGGCCATTGTTGGGCAATGTTGTCATTTACTAAGATGGACAAGAGAGGAGTGTGGGGAGAAACCATTACTTCTGCTTTAGACTTGATGATTTTGTGATGCTTTTAAATAGATATTTAAGTAAAGATGTCACTGTAGGCAGTTAGGATTCATAGAAGAGGTAATTTCTAAAGAAATGTTTGAGTCATTGGCACACAGATATTTTCACATTTTTATTTAAAATGAGAACTGAATGATAGAATGTAGATAGATAGGAAAGGGGGCCCACGGCCTGGCCCTGAAGCCTTGGCAGCATTTA
Organism: Canis lupus dingo; assembly: GCF_003254725.2. NCBI lineage: Eukaryota > Metazoa > Chordata > Mammalia > Carnivora > Canidae > Canis > Canis lupus. The sequence goes on from NC_064253.1 coordinate 69,631,267, forward strand.
GCAGAGATTTTGGGAAGAAGCAGAGAGCAGCAAATAAGTCTATGTGGGATAAGCTGAGAGCCCAAAAGAAATGGGATGGCAGGTGCCCTGGAATCCATGAGAGAGTGCTTCAGGAATAAAGAGCTATTTCTTTATATGCTTCCAGGCAGTCTAGCAAGACAAGGATTTTGATGTTATGGTTTTAGAAACCTTGAGGTAAATGGTAAATCCATCCATCCAGGATGGATTTTGGTAGAGTAGTGAGTACAGATATTAGATTGGAAAGAACTGAAGAGTGAATTGTAGGCAAGAAGGTGGGAAGTGTAAGTAAAGATAACTCTCAATAAAATCCGTGAGTCATGAAAGAAGTGTGAAGTGGGAGACATAGTGGTAAGGAGATGTGGAATGAAAGGAGGGTATTTTTTTTAATTTTTATTTTTTAATTAACATTTTAATAGAGGCCATATCCTGTTATGATGGTTTGAAAGGAGAGAATAGTGATGCAGGAAGGAAAGGGGGTCAGTTTGTGCTAGACAAGTAGCAATCCAAAAGAGTGACAGGTGAGGCTTTGCGGAGCCAAAGATACCTGAGTCAAAGCTTGATGGGAGACTCAGGCAGAGACTAGCCTTTCAGGCTAAAGAAACAAGGACAGAAGCTCTGAGAGGTGGATTCTGAGAAGAAACTGTACATTTAAGGGCAGAGATGTGCTTTGGGATGAGAATAGACAAGACAATTGGAGCTATAGTATGGAAGGATTTGGGAGCTAGGTGGGGAAGCTCAGATTTTGCAGAAGGTAACTAAGTATTTCAAACACAGTCTAGATAAATTGTTCATGGCTTAATCACCTTAGATTCATCACTCTTAGGAAATGGGGCAGACCCAAACCAGTTAAGAGAGTATTTTAAGGGCCAAGTAGACAGAGGACCGGGCTGTCCCCTGGATCGTGCTCTCCATGATAGGCCTGGGTGTGGAATGGAAGTGTTAATATGTGACTATATCCAGATCATCCTTCTTTTCCTAGTGTTTTCCATTTGCTAGATGATGCCTGGTTGTCACAGTGAAACACAGGAAGGAATTTCTGGCCCACTTTGGTGTATGGCCAACCCTTGGAGGAACCAAAAACCAACTTAAGCTCCTCAGTTTCAGTAGACCCAACCAGCATCTGAAACTTGTTAGCGGATTCATGGTTCCTTAGAAGCCCTTCACCACCCTGTCTTCTGTACGCTGGACAGACCAATCTGGTTGAGGAGGTTAAGAACAAACCCTGGCTTGAATAGAATTAAATGAAGTCAGCAATGTGGGTTGGACATGAAGCCTTTGAAACATAGGCGATATAAAGTCCAGATATTTCTCTTCCAGAGGAAACATATGCCAGTACAGCCACCACCATCTCCCCACCAAGCTTCCCCTTTGTGAACCTTCGGGGGTTAAGTACTCCAGTTTCCCATGTTCCAAGAAGCTATTATTTGGACACAGAGATTGTGCATTTTTTGGTCGTTTGTTGTTGTTGTTTGGATGAATTGTTATGTGGCATGAAGCTTGTTGTGGTTGGACCCATCCCTAAACAAACAGCTGAATTTAAAAATACAGTTTTTTTTTCTGGTGTTTAAAAAAAAATACAGAAAATAGTAATCATTGGACTAACCAAATATCCTAATGCCAATCACCATTCCCTCAGCTGGAAATAAAAACAGATACTAATTTCTCAAAAGCTGACCCATCTTCACAGACAAGAAGTTTAGAAAGACAGGTCAATCCTACCACCCTCTGGAAGGTAGCCCATCTCAGGAGAGCATGCATCCAAAGTATTTGCTTACTCCTTGAGTCTTATTACATATTATATCTCCTATTACTTAAAGCTGTCATCTCCCCATCTGTAGAGAGCTTTTTTTTTCCTCAATGGGCTGGACACTTGGTAACCCCAATAGCTTCTCAGACTACTATGTAGCCCATACCAGGGATGTTGTGAAAAGTGAAAATGGAGATTCCCAAAAGGAATGTTGAAACTTGGTTAAGGGTAATGAACTATTTTGTTGCCAGAATTACATCTTGAAAACCCAGTCCGATCCATCGACATGGTGTAGTAGAAAGGGCATTGTGTTATAAGTTCAAGTGTTCTAGTCTTAGCTGTACTACAGATGTTCTCTACAGGCTTCAGCAAATCACTTCAATTCCATGAATTTCATCTTTCCTGTACAGGAAATAAAATCATTGCTTTCAGCTCCAAGGTCATCATCGTTGTCATAGACCATGTATTGACCACCTGTTATGTCCTGAGGGTTTCACCTACGTTTACCACTAGACCATACGTTCCATGAGGTGAAGGTCATGGATGATTTTTTTACTACTCTGTGCCTACAGTTTATCACAGTACCTAGCACACAGAAGAAACTAAGAAAACATTTTGGGTCATTATGTAATCACATGAATTATGAAGTGATCTGAGCATGATAGCAAACACTTAGTCCTTCAACCATTATTCAGATGAAGAAAGCAAGGTCTAGAAATTCCAAGTAATTTCTCCAAAATCACATAAATGGTAAATGGCATTAGGGAAAGACCTAAGCAAAATCAGGTCTTAGGCCTCTAAGAGTGTGAAAAATGCAGGTTTTCCTGCTCAGAAAAATCATCAAAGTCTCCATTTCTCTCTTCTTGAAGATTTCTATTTATTTGACAGAGACAGAGAGAGTAGGAGTGAGAGCACAAGTGTGGAAGCAGCAGACGAGGGAAAGGGAGAGGGAGAAGTAGACTCCCCGCTGAGCTGGGAGCCCCAGACAGGGCTCCATTCCGGGACTCTGGGACCATGACCTGAGCCAAAGGCAGATGCTTAACCGGCTGAGGCACTCTGGTGCCCCACAGTCTCTCCATTTCTAAACAGTACAATTCAAATATCTCAAAATGGCATTGCAGTCCTTCCTTAGTCTGGCCTCAGATTAGCTTTTCAGTTCATCGGCTCCAGGACCCATCATTCTCCCTTAGCTTTAACCTTGACAGCTTTCTCATATACACACACATTGCTTGAGGCTCATCCATTGCTCATACTCTTCCCTTCACATCCCCGAATTCTTTTCTTCCTCCAAAATGCTGCCCCAAACTATCTTCTTGGGAAGCCTTTTCCTGTTTTCCCAAGCAGTATTGATTCCACCCACAAGGGAGGAGCCCCACCTGATTCATCAGTGTGTCCCCAGTACCAGCACAGACACAGAGCAGATAGTGAGTAAATAAATACTGGTTATGTGGATTGAGTCTCTTCTCCAGTTCTCATCAAGGAGTTAAAAGCTATCTTAGCTGGAGATAATAACGACCCTCACTCCTAAATCTTCAGAATGCTTTGGTGCCTCTTACTTATTGCCTATTCATTGCTCAAATGATTTCAAGAGGATTACTGCATTCTTAGTCCCAGCTGGACATTATGGAAGTGTTTGTGAGACAGCCACTGGGGATTTGCTTTAGAGTACTGCAGTGAGTCCCAAAGTTTGAAGAAATTTTATAGCAAAGCTAGTAAATGTTTTAGACAAGATATGTCATTTCACTGGAAAAAGATACCTCTGTTTTGATGAAATCTGGTTTGCAGTACTCAGGGTATGGCCAATAATCACATCAAAGAAAAGTGTATCGATACCTGCTTAGTTGAGAACAGGCCTACACTGGTAATAATATATATATATATATATATATATATATATATATATATATATATATATGAAGTACATTTTAAATGCAACATGATTTTATGTTGTAAACGTCTTAAAAACTCAAGGTTTCAGCTACATATTTTTTTAACTGAAGTACAATTTCTATACAACCTTTGTCCTCACTCCCCATTTTTCCAACAATCTGCTTTATTTGGGACATGACAGTAAAAGTTTTGAACAAGAAGCCATTCAAAAACAATAGAAACTTCCTGAAGTAGCTTTTCTCTCTTCTGTATCATTTTTTTTTCTTCTACATTTTCCACAAGTCAGGTATTTTTCTGGTTTTTGTTCTGGGCTTCTGTGTAGATATTCCTTATTAATGGCACTTGTTTAAAAAAAAAAACAATTTTAGGCACAATAGTCCATTACTTCTGGCTCTGCTCTATATATGCTTTATGTATATGCTTTTCAGTTCATCGGCTCCAGGACTATAATATATATATATATACACATATATATATATAAATACATTAATTAATTAATCCATTGACTATATATATATATATGTATATATATATGTATATATATTCATTGCTTTTGTTTGTCATTTGTCCCCTCATATATTCCTTGGCCATTTGTTGGGCATCTCTTTGATTCTAGGTCCTGTGATATGAGTTCGGAATACAGGGATGAGAGTCAGCAATTTAATGCCCAGAGATAGTTCCTGCCTGCTGGGACAGGGCGGCAAGAGGGTTTTGTTCACAGACAGGTTGACAAAAGCTGGATGTGGGGAATCCAGGAAATGTGAGAGAGAGCACAGAGGAGGGTGGCCTAAGTGAGCTAGGATGGGAGTCAGTGAGAGAGAAGGGAGGATGGAGACAGCTTGCTAGAGGAGACACTCTCAGCTGCATCTGAAGACCCAGCAGGAGTTAGCAAAGTGAAAAATGAGAAATAGATCCTACGCAGAGGAAACAGCCCTTAGGACGCCAAGACAGAATGATGGGGAATGGCTGGTTTGGAAAACTGTGAGCGAGGTCCGTTGTGGAGGGCCTTGTACTCCAAGCTACGGAAGATGACCTTCACATGCAAGGGCATGTGTCACAGTGTTATGTGTGAAGCCCGGCAGGGGCAGGTATGTATCTGGGGTAGAAGGTTGTAGCTCAGATCTGCTATATTATCCCTCTGTCCTGAGCAATATACATTATCTCAGTCCTTCTTTGAAGAATACATTGGCTTGAGTTCATTCTTGCAGTAGCCAACACCTTATGGCTGTGTGGCCTTCAAGATTCTTGACGTGAGAGCTTGTGGAAATCATCCTGAGATCTTGTACCAAGCTGGCAAGAGCAATTTAAGTACCTGCTTCCTTTTCCAGCAATGAATTCTCCAGCTCTTTCTTTTATTCATTCACCACAAGGATTTTAGTGGTGTTGCAGATTCACAGTTTTCTAATCAGGCTAAGTTCATTAGTGTCCCCCAGTTGGGTTGAAGTAGTTCCATCCTAAGTAAATACATTCAAGATTACCTGGTAGTCATGGACAGATTAGAGGCTTGAATCCAGAGTTTCTGACATTAAGGACAAGAATTCTTGACAAAAGCCTAAACCCCAGCCTTTGCTTACATGCCAAGGTAAACCCATCTCATTTTCCTAAGACTTGGCTTCCAAGCTCTCAAATAGAGGGCAATAATCTCTGACCATCTCAAATCGTGTCCTTCAGACAAGCCTCAGGAATGCAGAGGCATGGCATTTTATTCCGATGCTCCAGACAGATGGAAATTGAAAATTAAGTCAATGAGAAGCAGCATCATCTGTGTCTGTCCACTTACAGAGAGTCCATCTGCCTCAGGCTCCTGGAGCCTTGTGCATTTCTTCCAGAAGGAAAAGAAAGTAGCACAGGAAAGTTCAGCTGGGGATGACAGACTTGGCAATGCCTGCGCCCCACATCACGTCCTCTAGCTGGATAGAGCAGTTTCTAAATGTGATACTGCACAAAAGGGACTAAGTCTGAGACAAAGAGTTCTCTTAGGTCGGAGGAAGAAGGGGTGAGACGGAGAAATCATACTGCCCAGTGCAATCCTGGTGTAAGCCAGTCACCCCTGGCATCTCAGCTCCTTTCCCTCCTCTCAAAGACCCCGTCTGAAGAAACTTCCCAAAGGGTGCAGAGTGTGAACTGTGTTTAGACAGGAGTACGTGCATTGGGAGTGCTGGATTTTACTCATTCACTCATTCAACAATTATTTGTTGAGCGCTCCAAGGGGCTGTGCGATGATCAATACAGGGAAGGCAGGCGGTGGGGTGACCATTTGACCTTGGTGTTGACTTTAAACTCTTTTCACTATAACCTACTCAGCTACCGGCATGAAGTGTTCAAAAAGCACCAAGTACATTGATGTAATGAAAACAGGAAGGCCAGTTTTGTTTTATTGTGTTGTTGTTGCTGTCTTTGTTTTTCCTGGCCACGCATTTTTATTCCATTCCTCACTCTGTTCTCTACAGTGCTTGGGGCATGGGAGGAAAGAGGGAGAGAAAATTCTCCAGATGAAGACTGGCAGATGTAGCTGAAGGGCCCCGGGGACTCCAGGAGCAAGAGAAAATGAATTGCAGAGTCCAAGGATGTTATTTCCCAAAATGGCTCACAGTAGCTATGTCAGCAGAATCTTGGGGGAGAAACCAGGCATATTTATTCTCTCTCTCTCTCTCTCTCTCTCTCTCCCCCCCACTCCACCTCCTATCTCTCTCTTAACTCTGTCTCTGCCTACCTATCATCCATTTAACTACCTTTCCACTTACTTGCTTAACTGTGCCTACCCCTACGCCTCCCCCATTCCCTGGTTCTGCTGAGTCCCAGCACACAGGAGGTCATAATCAGGAGCAAGTGAGCCTTCATGAGACCTCAGCTTTAGCCCCAGTTCCTGCCATTCTGGAGTCTCTTTGCTGAGAACAAGAATTAAGTCATCGTAGAGAATAGAACTTATGTGATCTTACTAGAATCTCACCCTCCCTGTCTTCAGATTGGAAGGGAGGGAATGTGGTACCAACAGTCAGGCAACCCCACGTCCTGGTCCTCAACAGGATGTGCTCTCCTTACTCTGTAGACAGAGCATGTAGGGGGCATTTCTCTCCGAGGTATGAGAAGGCCAGGCTCCTACTTCTCGCACTGCCGCCACTTCCTCCTGTGATCCAGGAGCAGATCCTTACCGCCTCTGGCTCTCAGTCCCTCATTAGCTAAGATGGGCGAAGATGCTGGCATTGTACGCATCATCTCATGAAATCCGTTTAACAGCACCGGGTAAATATATTATCGTCTCCTTTTCTTTCCTGGATGAGAAGATAAAGTTCAGGGAGGTTCTGTTAGTTTTCTTTAAATCCTACACAGCTGATATATGACAGAGCTAGGATCTGAGCAAAGCTCTGTCAAGCTTTGCCTGATGCCAAAACCCGTGCTTTCGGCAATTCCCTTTATTGAGTTTCAGGAGAGGAAAGCCTGGATTAATGGCTGGTCACTCTCGGATTAGGTCTCCGTTTTATTATATGTAAGTCGGCCCTGCTCGCCAGGAGGCTGGAGCTCCTGAGAAGTGCTGAGTCTGTATTCCCCCCATGCTCGCGCTGCCAGGCGTGCTACTGGTCACTGGAGTCCTCAGCTGGCTCAGGCTCATCTTTAAATAATTGAATTATAATGAATTGATTTATTCTGGCTCTTTTGATAGTCTTTCACTATGTAAACTGTTTGCTGAAATAAACAAGGGATTTTGGAGCTTGGAAGGGGCTCAACATCCTGCTGCCCCTGAATTCACAGACTCCTTTTTCAGATACTCAGCATCCTAGAATTCCAAGTCTTAATTCTACTTGACCCCGGCTCTTTCTGTTTGGGGAGAGGACTGCCGCATGGAGTGTTTTAAGTGAGTCCTGATTGCACAAGGTGATTCCATTCAGCCAGCTAGAAATAAATGGAGCCCTTGAAAGAAGAATTATTGTTTTTTCTCTTGACTGTTATTTTAGAATGTACAAAGCATGTTTGTGTCCACTTCCTATGAGAGTTTTGCAGCCATCCTGAGAGGTTGTCCTGGCTGGGGCAATCATTCTTTTCTTTTCTTTTTGTTGAAGTATAATTAATACACAGTGTTACTTTAGTGTCAGGTGTACAACATATTGATTGAACAATTCTGTACATTACTCAGCGCTCACCATGGCAAGTGTAGTCACCGTCTGTCACCATACAACATTATTGCGATATTTGGGACAATTGTTTCTGTATTACAGATGGAAAGCCAGAGGCTGAGAAGTGAAGCTAATTGTGCGAAGTCATATAGCTAATATAGGAGGGACAGAAGTCAATTCCTGATTGGAAAAGGGGCTCCACTCTGTTGTTCTGGAGCAAATAGGGGAAGAGTGTCCTAGACCAAGCAGTATCCTTAAGGTGACCATATGTTCTGTTATGCCTGGGATTTGCAGATTTTCCCAGGACATGTGCCCATTGCCTGGACATAGTTTTTAATAGCATCTCTATCACCAGTTTGGATGATCATTTTAAGCTCACCGGAAGACACCGCATAAGGTCCAGATTTCAAGAAGGCCCGTCTTTTAGAGGAGCTACAGTGTGTAGATAGGATGGCTCTGTTAAGTGTTAAGGTGGGGATCTTTATAAAATAGGAACCCACGCAGAAAGGGGTATTTAGTTTGGCCTAGAAGTATTGGGAAAACAGTGCAGACCACCTGAACATTTATTAAACGGTGGGCAGGGGGATCTCCTTCCGATGGCTGCATTCTGATTTCTCCCGGCGTTGCTCTGTGCTGAAATAGCAAGCCACGTGCAGAGGTCCTGCGTCCTTAGAAGGCACCTGCCAGCTCTGTGCTTCCATGATCTTTGTCCTGGCAGCTGAGCATCGCTGCAACCTGCTGCAGCTCTACGTTGTCCCAAGTAGAAATCTCTGCTGTGGTTTGAATGACATGGGAGCTTGAGAGCTCACTTGGCCTGGGACTTTAACTGGAGCTCCTGAGGTATCTGGCCAGCCCCAAGGAGCCTAGAACAGTAGACAGGAAGGGCTCCTGGATGCCCAGCACTTTCACCCTCTTATCTGATTGAGCCCAGAGGGGCAAGACATTGGTCTTCAGTAACAGAGCAGTTGAGTTACAGAGCTGGGATTGAAGCCAACGCCTCTTGAGTATCAGTTCACTCCTAGGTGAAACCAGAATTCTCTTTGGAGTTCAGTAAACCTCAGTTTGCCACTGTGAAGTTCTGTGGTGTCAGATAACATACCCAAAACTTGGAAGAGTGAAAGCCTGAATTTGAAACCAGGATCTGGCATGAACACACCGTGTGACTTTGGGCAAGTTTTTTTTTTTTTTTTTTTTTTTAATATTTATTTGAGAGCAAGAGGGAGAGAGAGAGACAGAGACAGAGAGAAAACCAGCAGGGTGAGAGGTCAAGGGAGAGGGAAAAACAGACTCCCCACTAAGCAGGGAGCCCGACCTGGGTCTCAGTCTCAGAACCCTGACATCATGACCTGAGCCGAAGGCAGATGCTTAACCAGCTGAGCCCCCCAAGCGCCCCTATTTTGGGCAAGTTATTAAAGATGCATGGGAGCTCAGTGTCCTAATCTGGAGGACTGAAATAATTAAAATAATAATGCCTTTCTCACAAAGTGGCCGTGGGGCACACTTGGGGTATAATGAAGGTCCATGTGTTTGTGAATGTGTGTGCGTATGTGTGTGTGTGTGGTAAAACATGCATAACACAAGACCTACCCTCTAGATTTGTAAGTATGCATACACTTCATATAACCATAAGCACAATTTAAGCTGCAAGCACAATGCTTTACACTGTCTTGTGTACCTGCAACTTCATACCCATTGAACAGTAACTCTCAACCCTGAGCCACGTCCCAGTCCCCGCCAGCTCCTGGCCACGTCCCAATCCCCCCACCCCCACCCCCAGCTCCTGGCATCCACCATCCTAGTCTCTCCTCCTGTGAGTTTCGCTGCTTTATAGTCTTCATTTAAGTGGAGCCACACAGTATTGGACCTTCTGTGACTGGCTTATTTCACTTAGTTTCGTGTCCTCCAGAGGCATCTACGTTGTCACAAATGGCGGGATCTCCTTTTATCAGGGTGACCGTTAGTCCCTCGTGACTGCTGATGGTGGGCCTCACGGTGCTGCTGATTCTGCTGGTCTGGGCCCACCACCGCGGATGACAGCTGAGACCAAAGAACACATCTCTCTGTTCTCTCCCTTCTCTGCCCATCTCCTGCAGATGAACCCAGCCGGTGCTATTTCCATGACGGTGATGGAGTATGTGAGGAGTTTGAGCAAAAAACTAGCATCAAGGACTGCGGGGTCTACACGCCCCAGGGCTTCCTGGACCAGTGGGCCTCCAATGCTTCAGTATCGCATCAGGACCAGCAGTGCCCAGGCTGGGTCATCATCGGGCAGCCCGCGGCCTCCCAGGTAAGCGCCCAGCCGCGTGTGCGGTTTCCTGCAGACGTCCTGCATCTCTTAGTGCCACTGGATGTGGCCACCTGACCATATCTCTAACCAAATGCAACCCCAGGGCCTCACGAGGGATGAGACACAGGATGGTTAAGTGCAGGCAACATCATCATGGTAGGGTAATGCCTCTCCTCCTGTTTCCCTACCTGTTGTAATTCACGTTTGGTGAAAGAATTCCAATTTGTACATGTCACTAGAATTCTGTGGGGCAAGACCAAATTCTTTTGGGAAAGTCCTGCTTTTATTTTTTGGAGGAGGGGGTGCCAAGTTGTGTGCCCCTTGAACACTCGCCTGTGAATTAACTCTATCATGAATTTGCTGTGTGGCCTTAGACTAGTCTCCCCACTTCTCTGGGCCCCGTTTTTCTCATCTTTAAATTAGAGGGTGGTTGAACTTGACGATCTCCAAGGACCTCTCCGCTCTATAAAGCTGTGACTCACTCCTCAGTCCCCTAATGCACTATTTATGATCCAGGATTCTTCCCCCAGGGGACTGCCAGTTTAGTTGAGGGAGCAAGCGATTGGGGCCACCAGTGCTTATGTGATTCTAGGGATGGCCGTGCTGTCCCCAGAGTCCCCTTTCCAATTATCCTGCTGAGCAAGCACCTGCCTTCTTCCGAGACTCCCATTTCCCAGAGACACGACTCAGTGCCTCCAACCGCCTGGCCTGGTGGCCATGTCAGAGGCCAGCCTGCTCCTGGGCTTGCAGATGAGCCATTATTCCCAGCCATTCCTCCCTCGTATTGCTTCCCTGACTAGGGGGTGGCAGTGGGGGGTTTAGGCCTGATTTCTAGATGTAAGAGGGATGTGACCTTCCTCTGGGGCCCAGTGAGAATCCCTGGATGAGGTGCAAGACAGGCCCACTTCACTTATAAGTTGCAGTGTTTGTTTGGCCATTTTTCATTTGTCTGTTTATACTTGTGTTTATGTGCCTTAGATTATTTATTCATTCACATTTGTTTCTGGCTGCCCTGAGTGGAAGGGATCTTGCCTAGTCCCAGCCTGGTGAATGAATGAATTGAGGAATGAGGAATGAATGAATGAATGAATGAGGAAGTGGATGTTGAGGGTTCACCCTTCCCGTGCCACCTCCATACTTGCCGACTTCTTCTTTGGTTGCACCTGTCACCTTGAACCCAAATCACCTCTAGGCTGCGCGTTCTTGGAGAAAGAGGTCAGCCACATTCGTTCTGGTCCTCTCGTCTTCAAGCACAGGCCTAGACAAGACAAGGTGCTCTGGAAACGTGTGTTTAATTGACTACAGTTACATGCACGTGCGCACACGCGTGCACACACACACACACAGTGCTGAATGCCAGTGAGCACCACCAAGAGAAAGTGCTCGGGCATCACTTCTCTGCGGCATAGAAGGTCCTGCTCGGGAGCAGCAGGGCCGGCCGGCAATGGGGCCAGGAATTCCCAATTCAACGCTAAATGTTTAAAAACCATCATTCAAACGAGGGAATGAACACACTGGGAATCTCACGTGAGCCTCTGCTGAGGGAGCAGCTGTGCTTCAAACCACCCGACGTGTTATCGCTCCTCGCGGAAGGAGGAGGAGGCAAAGGACTGCCCAGCCTTAGCGTTGGAAAGGCGACTTCACGGGGCAATTATTTCAGTCTTGTAAGGAGGGGCTGTCAGGAATTATGGGTGATTATCTCTTCCTAAACAAAAATCCAATTTCAAAAAATCATTATAAATACTAGCTCTTCGATCTACAAAGAGGAGACGAGGAAACAAAATCATCCTATTGAATTATTCATTGTAACCAATTTTATTTTAATGAAATCGACTAGGTTCCATTACTCTGGGCTTGGACATAATCTTTGTAACAAGGAGACTCGAGCTGTAACTAAATTTGCCATAATGAGATCAGCTCACTGGAGAATGTGGGGTCCGGGGTGGGGGTGGGGGGGCGGTGGCTGTGTCCAGGCTGGGCCGGCCCGGCAGGCGGCCTGGAGGGCGTCGGAGCCGCAGCCTCCGGGAGCCCCCGCTGGAGGCCAGGCCTGCGTTGACTCCAGGTTGGATCGTCCCGGGGCTTAGGGGACGGCACTCTGGGGCCCACGTTACCCCGTGCGCTGCTTACAGGAGGCTGGGAGCTCACCGCCACCCAGTCGGGGCCTCCGCTGAAGAGGTTGACACTCGAGAGAAGGGGCGGGAGGCGCTTAGATGCGCCGCATCGTAGGTGCCCCTCCTCTTCCCCGATGCAATCATCCTTTCTCCTCTCTCTCTCTCTCTCTCTTTCTGTCTCCCTTACACACACACACACATGCATGTGTATGCACCCACGCGCAAAATTCCCGTGCCGGAGCATGGGTCCCCAGGGGAGGACGGGGCAGACATGGGGGGGGGGTGGCAGGGTCACTGTCGTGCACCTGCCGCCACCTTGGGCCCTACTGCACTCCACAGCCAGGGGACACGGACAGGCAGGGTGGCTTCCCCAGAGCCATGCGGCCCAGAAGTGAAGGGCCCCGCAACTGGGATGCCAGGGAGGCCGCCAGTGAGGCTAGGACTGGCGGCACATCCCGAAGTGGCAGTCAGTGGGTGGCAGGAAAGTGGCCTGGGAAGCAGCGTCGCCGAGCCTGGGCCATTGCTGGTGTCACCATGCCGGTGCCCAAGGCGCTTGGGGTCTCCCTGGCCTCTCTGAGCCAGCCGGCCGGACCCCCGCTATGCCCCGAAGCTCTACGAAGGGCAGAGGTGAGGGGCTGGGAGGACGTGTGGCTGCCTCTGCACTGCAGCCGGGAGAAGAAGGGTCGCGAAGAACCACACGTGGCCTGCTGAGCCGTGAGAGTCCTCGTGGCATATAGCCCCGTCACAGAAGGTCGCAGGGTCTCGCTGGGACTGCCCAGAGCAGCGTGCATCGTGCTCCCTGAGCCCAGAGAGTTGATGAAAACTTCACTTAAAAACAAAACAAAAAAAAAAAGATTTTATTTATTTGAGAGAGCGAGCACAAGCAGGGGTGTCTGCAGAGGGAGGGGGCAAGGCAGGCTCTGCGCTGAGTGGGGAGCCCGACTCTGGGTCCAATCCCAGGACCCTGAGATCATGACCTGAGCTGAAGGCAGACACTCACCCGACTGAGCCCCCCAGGTGCCCCCAAGAAATGGTGCAAACTTTTGTTTCGACTTTATAAAAACCCTTTGCTTCTAATAATTTCCAGCCTCTCGGGTGTCTGTGCTCCTCCAGCAAGATCCCCAAATTTGGTTAGGGCTAAGCTGCTCCACCCCAAACCTTGAGTCTCATATGCAGACCTTATCGGAGGCATCAGAACTTCTTGGTGTGCATATTGGGCTGCACACCCTCTAATAGGAGACATTCCTTGGATATTTTGGCCACGCACCTTCCCGGCCCAGCTGGAATTCAAGAAGTCCCCGAGACAGAACAAAAATGGAAATGAACCGAAGGAATCAAGTTATCTCTCTTTGGGGAACCTCAGAAATGGTTTGGGTTAAGTGCTTGCAAAAATTTCGACTTGTCCTAATTTTGCCTCCATGTTTTGCATGTCTCTGGTGCTTCACGCCAAAGGCTGCCAGGGTGAGATGTAGATAGTCCTTCATCCCGCCCCCGCCCCCAGCATTTCTAGCACAGTCCATTTCCTCCTATCTTGACAAGCACCTCCCTCCTGCAGCGGCCTAGGGAGGAAATGGAAATACTGACTATCTGGAATGCGCAGGCCTCTCCAGGGATTACAGACCTTTAGTCAACCAACCAATTTATTTGGTTAATCCTTTGAGGGTAAAGCTTAGACTAAGCATTTCCAGGGCAGTAGTTTCAGGGCCAAAATAAAGAAAACCTTTCTAAGAACGAGAACTATCCACAGGGGGACGGAGTGCCTCGTGATACACTAAGCTCGCCATGGTAAGGCATGGTAAGGAGAGACCCTAGACGTCTCTCCTTCTGTGGTCGGCGATTCTCTTTCTACTCCATCGACCCATTATTGGGTGTATTAGTCCTTTGCCACTTGATCTTGAGTAGCTGTGACCAGCTTCTAGGCCAGTCCCTAGTACTTGGGGCCTCCGTTAAAAGGCAAACCATAATTTGTCTTGTGTTACAGTAATTTGTGTATTAATTCATGTAGTCATTGAGTAATATATTTGAATCCTACACTGCGGAACATGAGTAGGTAAAGAGCATGGGGGGTTAATGGAAATCATGTGACTTGGGCTTTGCCCTCCTCGCCCCTCCTTGACTTGGGAACCTGGAGCAGATGACCCCTCCAGGAAGTTTAGTTTCCTTTTTTTTTTTTTTTTTAAATAATAAATTTGTTTTTTATTGGTGTTCAATTTGCCAACAGGTTTCCTCTTTTGGAAAGAGGGAAAGACAGCATGTACCTGGTGGATGTTAAGATTGTAAATGTAGAGAAGTCATCTAGTACTGTTTTTTTGTTTTGTTTTGTTTTGGTTTTTTGGTGTATGTGTTTTGTTTTTTTTTTCCCCTCCACTTATTGTGTAGTTCAGATTTTACTTCTCTGTCCCATATATGTTAGCCTTCTCCTCCACACCCTCACCCAGAGGCCACAGTTACCCACACAGTACAGAAGCTCAGTCAACCTTCTGTTGGGTTAGACGTAGTTGTGTTAGCAAATGTCTCCTGCATCCTCAGGACCATACCAGCCATTCCGAGAGACTCCAGAGAAGCACCAGTCCCTTGGCTGCCCTCAGAGGGCTCACCCTTTCATCGGAGGGGTGTGTCCTGTTCCAGACAGTAGCCAGAGACCCAAGACTGAGACTCAGAGGGAGTTTCCCTGAGGAAGAAACCGCAGTGCTATCAGCTTACTCAGCCAACAGGGACGAGAGCCAGCACGTACGGACGGAAAAGTCCTTCGCCCACTTTCTGAAGGCCCTGGACAAATTATAAAAATAACATTTATCAAGTTCATCCAGCTTCCGCGTCGAATTCCTTGAATCCTACTGAAACTGCTACAAAAACAGGAATCTCTGTGCTCACTTTATGGATCAGGACAGTGAAGCTTGGAGGGTTGGTCGGGTGGCCTTGGGGCTCGCCCCCATAAGGGGCAGAACCAGGGTGCTGGCTGCCGTGTTCATCATAGGAGCTCAGGTGCAGGGTGAGGCAGCTCCCACCTGTTCTGTGATGACTCTGGAGTAGAAGCTAGGAGAACCGGCATCTCTGGACCTTTTCATGCATGGTGTGTGTTCAAGAAACACCAAAAATGTAGGAGCTGCCATGCCAATACCTCAAATATTGCCCCACCGTGTCTGTCGGGCGGTGTAGACCTCCACCTGTAGGCACTCGTCCTTTCAGGTTACGAATTGCCTGCTCCGGAAGGTCATTTAAAACGGGCTTACGAAACCATGGGAGAAGTCTAGGACGTGTTTTAAGTTGCCATCCCCAACGTGTAAGACAGATTTCTCAGATCTACACCTAATTACTTCTGGATTGTAGGAGGAAAACAAAAGAAGAAAAGCACAAAGAGGACAGTGATGAATGGAAAAGGTGACTTGGCTCGGTTTACAGGTGTGTTTACGGGTGTGTCACAAGCCACGTGCCATAGACAGGAAGCCCTGCAATGTCAGCAAGAGAATCACAGAGTGTGTGCATTGCTCGATGGCCGCCAAGCCTGAGCCAAGAAGTGGGGGCTGTTTCTCCGAGTCTTCATCCTCGCATCCAGAGGAAGGGAGCAGATACCCTTTGGGGTCTCTGGACGCAAGAGTAAGAAATCTCCATGAGCACCTATGATGCAGTGTAGGGAGTGCGGAGGTTCAGGAGAGAGACACCTGGAGGGTGGTAGGGACAGGCAGACACCAAAAAAAAAAAAAAAGAAAAGCCAGTAAGAAGTAAAGTGGAAATGGAGAGATGAGCTTATAAAGGTGTGCAGGGACATCCTTCAGATGCGTGAGATTTAGACTTTACCCTAAGTGCGGTGGGGAGCTTTTTCAGAGGTTATGAGCCGGGGGCTGTCATAATCGGACGTCCGTTTGAGGAAGAGGAGAGACATGTATTGAACACCTTCTGTATACCAGACCCCGGACTGGGGGGTTTAAAGCACATGACCAGACTGAGAAGTTTCACTTCCTTCTCAAAACGAAGAAACTGAGTCTCAGGGACATGAAGCACCTCACCCACGGCACTCTTCCCTCTTCCTTCTGCCTTCTCTTACACCACACGACCGGCATTTCATCGAAACAGCCTCCCTGGGAAATTCTGCATGGACAAGCAATTCTCCAGTGCCATTTAGATGATCTTATTTGCAAAGGACAGAGAGAAATCTTGGACTCAGCAGCCCGGCACTGAGGTCATTTCTAAGAGTTTTCCTCTCCTTACATGTACCTTCACCAGAACGTACGTCTCTTCTCACTGGTGAAATGGGACAGCATCTGCCTGTGGTGGAAGGAAGAGGACGGGCGAAAGGAACACACTGACATTTCAGAGAAGATTCCAAGCAGTTTTCCCAAATACCCATGGGATGTGCTTTCTCCTGGTGGTTTATGAATAATTTTTCAAGAGCACATGTGCGAGTCATCTAAGGAGACAGAACAGAAAGTCCCATGGCCTGTTACAGCCTGTCCCATTGATGTGGGGCACTGAGCCCCCCCACCCCCCGGAGAAGAAGAAACAGCGCCTGCCCCAGAAAGGAGCCCCGGGCTGGCTGCTGGGACCGCCCTGAGTTTGTCATAGACGGCTCGGCCTGGCAGGGACTTTAATCTACAGAATTATTCACGATCCCAGACTCTCCTGCTGGCCCTCTCTCGTCCCCTCCCTCTTTCACTCATTGACTCTGTTGCTATTTAGTCAAACTTGAGAAAGGCCAAGCATCACGAATGGCCCTGAAGAACTTGGGATGATGAGAGTTTCAGAGAAAAAAAAGGTGAAATGTTAGGATCTGGTTCACGTGGATTCCCGCTCCGAGCCCCACTGCCATCCTGGCCCTGTCACTTGGGTAAACCAGTTCTCTTTGCTCCTACCCAACCTCCTGTCCCTAAAATAGCAGTAATGACATCTATATGGCAGGTGCTCATCGAGGATGAGACAGTGGATCCAGAATGTGGTTTTTCCTTCTAAGAGCAACAGAAATATTTTCTACTGAAATGCTCCTTTCTGCCTATGGAGTTTTAGCAGTTGAGACACCCAGTTAGGAACAACCCAATTTTGTTGTTGTTGTTGTTTAAAGGCTTGCTCTTTGGGGCCCAAGGAAGAGAGACTTTGAGTGTCTTGGTCTTACTTCACTTAACGAAGATTTGACTTTGCCTAAACGGCTCCCCGAAACCTCTCAATCCCCAACTGCTATGAAATGTTTCTGCTCTTTGGATTGAAAATCAGTAGGATCTTCTTGTGCACCTACTGGGTCTCAAGCATCATGTTCAGCCGTAGGGGGAGGTTGAGAGAAACCAGTGATGAACCCTGACCCTCGGGCAGCCCGCGATGCCCGCGGAGGAGAGGACGGAGGTTGGCAGTGCCGTGACCCGTGCACAGATGGAGCTGGCCTTCGAGGGGCGTGCACGGAGGGGCCTGGGATGGTGCCATGGGATGCAGGGGCAACCGGTTTGAAGAACGACTCTTCATTTCGTGCTTGCCGGTTGCCTCCTGACTCTAAGCCCAAGAACCAGCGTGGCTTTGTGGTTTGGGGCTGCTTCCACCCGTTCTCTGCGAGAGCAGCCCCAGCCCTACCAACCCCCCCTGCCCCCCGCTGCCCCTCTAGGAAGATTCCTTTGTCTTCCCTCCAAGCCTGACCCCCCCCATCTCGTCAGTCTGCACGTCCTCCCTCCCCACTCCCAGGCTCAGGACCAGACTCCCTCCTTCCTTCCATCCCCCGTCACTCACTTGGGGGCCCCCTTAGGACCCCGCTTCCATTCTTGTTTTTCATTTTCTTTTCTTTCTTCTTTTCCCTTTTTTTTTTCCTTGTTGTTTAATTGTTTCTGTTTTAAGTGGGGGCACCGGCGTGTAGCCAGCGTGGCCTTTGCTGTATAATTTAGTTTCATGTTCTGTACCCAAGAAACATGTAAAAAATGTAAACAGCGTTCGCTCTCCGGGGCTGCAGTGCACTTAGGAAGCCGCGGCCAGGCAGGCTTGCTGAGCCCGCTGCTTTGGCGCGTTGAGTTCTGCCCCCAAAACCACATGCTCATTTCCCTATGCCTGAAAGTAAACTTTCTCAAGCCAGGCCCGAAGGATGGGGTTCCGAGGGGACAGAGGCCTGGCCGTGCATGGGCTTTTGTTTTTGTTTGTGTTGGTTTTTCCAGCCCCCTGCTCCCACGCGCATCCCATGGCCTTACCTTGTTAGGTAGCCTGGATGTGTTACCTGTAGACCTGGACCCACGAAGGGCCTTCCACCTGCGCTTCCACCCGAGCCCTGGGTTTCTTAAAACCCCCCTCGAGTTTCAGCCAGACCCAAGTCCCAGGAGGTCCCGGATACAGGTGTGCAGGTTTGCTTTCCAGGGAGGGGTGGGCTCCATCGAGCGTGTGAGTCCTGCTGAGAGGCGTGCTTCTGAGCCAGGGCGGATCCCCAGGGACTTCCTGGGCTCCTGCCCCCCCCCCCGCCCCGGGGCTGTGGCCCCCCCTGACCCTTGTGCGGGCTGGTGCACGGGCACGCTTGGCTGCTGGGCACCCTTGCTTCCATCCTGGGAGCCGGCTGAGTTTGGGGACAGATCTGGTCTGCTCTCAGGACTGGAGGCTGCCTGAGTGACCCCCTCGGGCCCAGGCCCGGCCTGGGAGCAAGGGGTCCAGGGAAAGAGTGGCATCCCGAGTGACGCGGGGAAGCAGAGGAGCGGCTGTGTGTTGGGGAGGGCAGGCTGGTTGGGGGCCCGGGCTCCAGGGCTGCTGGCGCCGAGCCCCCGGGGACAGCTGGAGGTCCTGGATGTGGACGTGCCACACGGCAGGCCCTGGCCACCTGTGGCCACAGGGCTCACCAGCCGCACGCACCGATCCTTTTACTTTTAAACGTGAGTAGTCGTGTGGGGACAGCGGGCCACCTGGCGGACAGGCTGACGGAGAGTCTGTTCCACCGCAGAGCTGCCTTACAGGGGGCCTCGGGGAGTCCCAGGCTTCTCAGCTGTAGGTCGGGGCCCGCGGCACCCTGGGCGCAGCGCTTGGCCGACAGCAGCCACCACCCGCCTTCACTCGGTTCAGCCACTGCGTCATCTCCTTATAACCAACCCGTGCAGCAGGAGCCGCGTCCCCACGTCGGAAAGGTTGGCGGGGGGCCCTTGGCTCTGTGTGGTGGGTCACAAGTCAATCCAGTTCTTCCAGGGTCCACGCCACCTGTCCCCATCGTTTCTTTTTCTTTTTTTTTTTTTTTTTGGTGAAACAGTGTCTTGAACTTCCTAAGTGTGCATGTGTCTTCAAGGGAGGAGTTTTGCCACATTTTCTGTCAGTCACAGTAAACGTTGGTCTCTGCGAGCTCTCACCTGCCAAGGTTGGGCACCGCTCTGCGCGGTCTGTACCACCTGAAGGCCCTAGCAGGCAGGGCCGCACGGGATCTCGGCGGGCTCCTCTGCACAGCTCCCTGCCTGGCGGGGCCGCTCCGGGCAGAACTGGCGACTAGCTATCCCCGGACGGGCCTCGGGGTCCCCATCTCTCCTGCCCAAGGGAGCCTTTGTGCACCTGTCCACCTCTTGGAGGCTTAACTCTCCTTCGGGGTCTAGGTCCCATGGCACCTCCTCCCATCAGGCTGCCTCTGACCACCCACCTGTGTGCAGCCTTCGCTCTTCTGAGATCACGTGGCCCTTTTGCAACCATCCAAGGAGCACAAGCTGCCTTTTACTTTGCTTTTCCTGCATCCACAGCTTTTCAGACCAAATGCCCCAGGAGCAGCTAAGGACTTGGGCTCTATCTTTTAACGTTTAGTGATTTCCTGTGCCTGCCACAGGGTTTGCTGCGTGGAGAGTACTCGGCGGGTGCTTCTGGGTTCATGGAACGAGGCTGTTGGAAACAGTGTCTGCTGAGCCGCGTCTCTTTTATGATTGGCTTAAATGTACAAATCAGGGCCTGTGATTCCCTCATGTGGCCAGGGTACAGTCCCCTGGTAGATGGTCCTCTGGGTGACCAGAGCAAGCAGGGCCTTCGTTAGTCCCCCACTTTCCCCTGCATTGCAGACGGGGGTGCATCAGGGTCGGGGGGGGAAGGGAAGGGGTCCTGAAAGCCCATCCTGGGCCCCAGACTGGTCTTGTCTCTGCTCTCTCTGCCTCCGTGACCCACCCCCTCCACCGCTCCAGAGTGTTAGCCGCACAAGCACAGGGGTTTTTTGTTGTTGTTTCAGGATGAAAAAGAGGGCCTGGCACAAAGTAGGCATGTGGTAAATATTTATGACTCAACCTGCACTTTGCTCTGTCAACAGCTTTATGCAGAAAGTAGGAAACGGCTTCTGGAAGCCGACCCACATGGTAAAGGCTCTAGCCTTTTGCCTCTTGTTATTCCGGGAGAGACGAGGGTCTCAGTGAGGTCCCTGTGTCCCTGTGGGTAGGTTACTACGGAGGTTGGTGGGAACACAAGGGATTGTCTTTCCGGCTTGTGAGAGTGGCTCACCCTCTGGAGGTCGTCTCCCAGCAAAGGAGAACATGAAAGAGAAAGATGAAGGGAGGGCAGAAGGACAGATGGAAGGAGGCGGAAGAGGGATGCAGAATTAAGGGAGAGAGGAAAAGCAGTGACTAAGCAATAATAGAGGACAGTCAAGGGAGTGACATGGTGGTCATGGGGACGGTTGACCACAGCGACAGGAGCCACGTGAGAGGCAGGCTAGCCGGGCGGCTACGCGGGGTCTCTACCCGAAGCCCCCCCACTGTTCCAGCACGGTTACACCTGCCAGCCCCTCTGGGAGGCAGCCACTAACCCACTGGTTCACAGAGGAGTAGACTGAGACTCAGAGAGCTTGAGGAACTTCTCCAAGTTTCTGCAGCTGGCCCCGGGGGTGGGGCGGGGGAATCGAGAATTGGAACCCAAACCTGTCTTCCTCTGTGTCCAGGAAGAAAGAAGTAGAGAGGGATGAAGTAGGGACGTGCTAATTCTGTTTCTAGCAGGTAGGGCATGCCCGAGGCAGGAGTGTGGAGGGGTCCTTGTCTCAGCCCCGGGAGCAGACACCAGCATCTCATTTGGCAGTGGGGGCGTGTGGCCCTCCCAGGGGGTGCAAGGTCACACCGGCAGCCAGTGGCATCGGCTGAGGCTCCAGCCCACGTCCCTTCGACTCTTTAAGAGGTGTGTGACTTCTGCCGCTCAGTGGAAGGCTCGGGGACGTGGCAGGCATAGGGACGGTCAAAGGCTTCACCTCGTGGGTCGCAGATCATGCTGCCGCTCGCCAGGGAGCACATCTCGGAAGGGCCGCTTCCCCAGCCGGCTCCGGTGCAGATGTGCGCTGCCTTGGCCAAGGGCGCCCCGGGGGAAAGCCGCGCTCTGTAAGGCCTCCGTCCCTCGGAGGAACCCGCTCCTGAGGGGCTGGGCACTCAAGTCAGCCGTGTTCATTGGGCATTTGATGGGCAAAGCCCCCGGTTGGCAGGTCGCATCGCAGTCACTAGCCCTACCTCCGAAACCTGGAGGGGCAGGCCAGAGAGCAGTGCTGCCCATGTCCCTCGTCTGAGCTGGAGGTCAGCACACACCGTTAAAAGCATAAGCACATCAGCAGTCCCTGTCCTCTCGTCCCTGCCCTGCCTCCTTCGGCCCCTCTTCCCGGGAGAACTCAAGATCAAGGCCCCCTGGACGGGAGCAGTGGCTGCTCTTCAAAAGCGGAGAGAAGGGAGCCGATCACTCCGTGGTTTCCAGGCCTTGCTCGTGTGTGGGACGGGACGAGGACTCCTGCGCACCGTAGTGAGAGCCCAGGGACGGTGCGTCTGCAGGGCCGTCTTGGCGTCAGGTGTGGGTCCCTCCCTTCAGGGCATGTGACTCGTTCCTCATCATGGACACAACCCGGAACACACAGGTCGTAATGCAGAAAGCTGGAGGAGAGGAGGGATGGACAGGGAGCGCGGAGGGAAAATAAAAAAGAACCACCTGGAAACTCCCAGCTTTTATGAACTCGAGAAAGCCTTGTTCTTTCAACACACAGATGCCTTTAAGTGAAAAATCACTGCTCTGACCTTTCTCAAACATGGCCGGGTGGTCAAAACTGCCATTAACCACCGTTCAGCCATTCCGAACCGAGGGTTTCGGTGACCAGGCACCAAGCTTGGATGCAGGTAGCGCTTTTCTGGTTAACCCGTGAGCATGTCAGGGCTCCCAGAGAAAGGCCCAGAAGTGGCCTGCAGGGCACCCAAGCCACGCTGCTTTGGTCTGTGTGGCTCAGCCGAGCGGTGGAGACTCCCATGTGTCAGGACGCTGCTCCAGAGCTGGCCGTGTTTTCCACTCCGGAGCCAGCAGGGAGGGCATTTTTGGATCGAAGGTGACTGGATTTGTGTTCTCCGTCTTTGGCATCTGGTTCTCCACAGGTGGTTTCCGGGCGCTGGATGTAGAGCGCACGGCCTTGCCCGGTCCTGTTGTAGAGTCACGGTCTCTCAGTATTCTGGGCCAGCACTGGAAGGGTCTCAGTGCTCCGTAAGTAGACTTCTCCAGAGCTGGCAACACCTCTGGGCTCCGAAATACAAATCGCGATGCTTTAGGATTCCTATCTGAAGTTGGCAGTGTCTCGGGATTTTCATCTTTCCCTGGCACTATCTCTGTGTTCCCATCTAGAGGTGCATGAAGACTTTGGTTGGAGCTCACGGTGCTCTTTGATCTGATCCAGAGACCACACTGCTTTTATAGCTATCCTGATCTAGAATTCATGAAATTGCATGAATTGCTTTCAGTACAAATGCTGGGGGCGGGGAGGGGGAGAGTTGGAAACACAGAAAGATAAGAGCGTGTTTTTTAAAAGCAGGGTGCTCAGAGCTGTGCTTGCAGCAAGATCTGCGTCTCGACCTTTGTCCTTCATGCCTCCGCTGCTGACATCATCTGGGAAACTCGGTTTCTTGTGGCTCAGCTGTGGCCCATCTTTCCCCTTCTCTCGCCTCTTCTCCGGCCGCTGCTCTCCAGAGCCCACTTGAAATTAAGAGTTTGTGTTTCAGGCCTGGCCCGCGGGCACAGATTGCCCTGGCAGCTCTTTGCTCCACGCTGCTCCCTCAGCCTGAACATACCTCGAACACAGATCCCACCGCGCTGTCCTCTGGGGATTTGCTTGTAGAATCTTTTACACACACTGTCCCCCTCAGCCCTGCCCATCCGGGGTTGCTATTTGTGAGAAGAGGTTTTACCTTTCTTTCTTTTTATTTTTTTATTTTTATTTTTTTAAAGAGATCTTATTTATTCATGGTAGACAGAGAGAGAGAGAGAGAGAGAGAGAGAGGCAGAGGGAGAAGCAGGCTCCATACCAGGAGCCCGACGTGGGACTCGATCCTGGGACTCCAGGATCACGCCCTGGGCCAAAGGCAGGCGCTAAACTTCTGGGCCACCCAGGGATCCCCCTTTCTTGCTTTTTAAACCTGGGACCCATTTTTACCATGTAGACCAAGGTGAATAAGGAACCTACAAGGAGGAAGTGCCATGTAAATATATATTGAATAAGTGAATGAACGAATGAATGAATGGAGAGAGAAATAGAAAAATTCAAGGTTGAGCTAGAAAAAAAAAAATCTGAGCCTCCCAAAAGAAAACTGAGATTTCTGGGAGCCCCTAAAGCCCCTGCCTCTCACCCCTTCAGAATTTCGGGAAGGTCCCACCAGGCACTCTCCTCACCCCATCAGCATCTTCCTGTGGGAGGAGGCACGTGTGCCGTGAAGTCACCCACGGACCATCTGGCTGGGGATCCCGTGTTCCTCCTCTGCGACAGGAGATTACATAAGCTGGACAGGAGCCTCCAGATGTTAGCAGTTTCTGCTCATTTTTTTCCCCTCCCTTCTCAACAACAATAATAATAATTAAAACAAACACGGGCCTCGTCCCCTGCCCACACCCCTGAAATTACAAACAGGTGGGCCCAGAGGCCCCGCCCCACCAGAGGCCTCCCCGGGTCCCGGGGCCGAGCCGCCGACCTTCAGGGAGGCCTGTCCTGCTCTGAGCCCGACAGCCAGGCCCGCCGCCCCGGGGCTCGGGACGACGCAGGCCTCGGGAGGGGATGTGGCCGTGTCATGAGAAGTCCCTGTGCCGGGCTTTCCCTCTCCCCGGCTCCCACCCCCAACGCCTTGGCCTTCAAGTTAAATGGATGTATTTTGGAAGACGAGGTGGCTTAAGAGATTAGTAATGAGATCCCAAGTCTTTCACTGCTGGGTCAGGAGTTCAGAGGCGGGCCTGGGTGACTGGTGAATGGCATAATTAGGGAGCCGGGAGCAGGCCTACGGAGGGCCCGTGTGAACCGAGCCCGGCCAGGCCTCTGCAGGGAGGGGCCGCCAGCCGCACAAAGCCCACCGCCACATCCGACACTAATCACTCTCCCTTGTTGAGGATTTACTAGCCTCAGAAGCCCGAGCCCCTGCCCGATGCCTCCTGCGAGCGGCTGTCCGGTTTCCAGCGATGGGCACTGCCCAAGGCCCAGCTCTCCTGTGCGTCAGTGGGGAGAGGCCGCTCACCCCGTGGGGTGTCGCGGTGAGAACGCACACCGTGTGCCATACGCACTGGTGACCGGGGGTCACTTATTTTTAATTATTGCCGCCACTGCTGTGCTGATTCTTTCTCCCTTGGCCTCAGTTTCCCCATATGAAAATGGGTAGATCTGAATCTCTGCGGCCACACAGGCTGGAGTTAACGGAGGCGGAAGCAGCTGGGGCATCACCATCGCTGCCTCACCATCACCTTTCACACACCGTGGTCTGCGGGGTCCGCACCTGTACCCCAGGAGATAGATGTGCAGTAACCCGGCCGGCCGGGCGTCAGGCCCAGACCTCAGCAGCCGCCACGCGTGTGGCTTTGGCTCACTCCCAGCTGTCGAGTGAGTGAGGCCGCTGATGCCTGCCTCCCGCCGAGGCGAGGATCCGCATTCAGGGCACGGTTGCTGCTTTACATTTGGCCTTGCCACGTCTCCGGGCTGCTTCCTCCGGCCTCTTGAGTAAACGTCACCTGCAGGAGAAGGGGAAGGCATCACCTTTCTGTCCCCTACAGCCGTAGACTTGATGGTGAGCCGTTTCTCCTCCAAGAAAGGTAGCGTCACTGTAGGAGTGTCCATGTGCTCCAGACCAGGGAGCCTGGTGGTTCTCTGCTCAGGTCCGCTCAGAAGCCTGGCTGCTTCTTCACGGCCGTTTAGGGCAGCCCAGGACTTTGTACCCCCAACCTCAGGGTTTAGGATGTGTGGGGGGTACGGGCCGGAAGACATTAGACCCCGCTGGAGTGTGGAATAGCTAATGCGTTAGGGACAGACCCCGGGGCCGCTGAGGAGCTAATCACCCCAGCGCTGAGCCCCGAGGTTGGAGGCCATCAAATGTCAAGTTATCTTACGTGCAAGTAGCTCCTGGGTGGAAGCCCTGAGCTCTGCTGCCGCGTCCAGCCCCCTGGGTGTGAGGAAGGAGGCGTCTCTCCGCTCTGCGCACCTGCCTTGTACACAGGAGATGCTTTTGCTTGATTGTCTGAGCCAAATAATCTCGAAACTGAAAAAGAGCCAGTCCACTCCTCCCCCTCCCTCCATCTCTTTAAGGGGGGCATCAAAGGGGAAGCTTCTCTGGGGGCCTGGGGACAGTGAGCATTGTGTCTAATGGTTGCTACAAGAAAGCCTGGCCTTTCTTCTTCTCTCTCTGTCTCTGTCTTTTTTCAGTGCTACTAAGTGTGCAAAGAGGTCAGAGGAGGGGATTGAAGGTGTGTGTGTGTGTGTGTTTATCTCTCAACCCTCAGTTGCCTTAAAATTCTCTGTGGTCAGGGGGTCAGTTTGGAATAAGAAGCAGAACAGGCTGGACCAGGGAGTGAGGAGAGAGACCTGGTGGGGGATGACAGTGCTCTGCAGCCAGGGGAAGAGGCCCCGGACCTGGAATCTCGACGTTTGGGTTTCCCGTGTATCACGTGTGCATCAACTAAGATAAGGCACGAGGGACACTTGCTAGAACACCTGATGGAGGTTTCCTCCACAGCCTGAAAGCAGGGTGTTCTCGTGACACCTTTCCTAAGCCCAAACGGCATAAGGCAAAGAAACAACTGCCATTCATTTGTATGACAACATGTTGGGGTGTCCCCAGACCCCAAAAAAGAGTCTTACTTAGGCTCTTCTGCTACCTTAGGACCCACCTTGGTAACCAATGCACAGAGTAAATGGAGGCCAAGCCCAGAGGCTCAGAGGCACAGGTCTAAGCTCGGGTGGCCTGATGCTAAGATGCTGGGTGTAGTTCTGGAGAAGCAGCTGGGTGGGGGGCCCTCGCTGCTGGGGGTGCACGCTGCCTCTGCAGGACGCGCCGCAAGACAAACACTGAGCACTGTTGTTTGCTTTTGGCCTTTTTTTTCCCCATAAAAGTGAAAATCCCCTTTGGATTTCTTTCAGTTATCGAGAACAGGTACTAAGGTAGGCCTTTGATAAAAGCAAAGTGGTGCAAAAAAAAAAAAAAAAAAAAAAAAAAGCAAAGTGGTGTGACGTGAACTTTGGAAAAGCAGGGGATCCGTGTATATGGTAAAGGATCAACGACCTTTACCACGTTATTGTTGGTGACTCATTCTTTTATTCAACTAGTCTGGGCTTTAGGCTTCTCACTGCTCTTCGTACTGAAGACGTCACAGGCAAGCTGCCGCCGTTCTTGCCCTCCGTGAGCGAACAGCCACGTTCAGGGATTGCAAATAGGCCCATCTCCTGGGCCGATGCCGACCAGTGATGAGAGGTTCGCCAGAGTGTTTTATTAAGGTGGATTCTGAGGTCTACACTCAGGGGAGCAGTCCGCACCGTTTAATTAATGGTGTCTGTCCCCAGCAAGGGCTTGGCGGATGGCGGATGCCTCAACCGGCCCAGTGGTCTCAGGGCCAGCAGACTCCCCATTAGCGATCAGCCTGTTTCTCATCTGGAAAGTAGAGGTAATATTAATACCTTTCTCATCAGGTGGTTCTAAGTATGAAATAGCAGAATCGGACAGGCTCTGGTGCGCAGAGTCGTGGGAGATCGCTCGAGTACCAGTTACTACTGTCATCATCGTGTTGTGCATCAACTGCATGTGAGCCTGGGTGGTGGGCGGGCAGGGTCTTTCAGTGCTCAGGAAGGAATCCCAGGTCCCTGCACCACGCGGCTATTACCATGTCCACACCTGGGCTTCCGGCTCTCGTGCGTCAGCCCCGACCCGCGTGCTCAGCCGCCTTAGTCCAATAGGCGCAGCATTCGCTGAGCCGCGCCTCGTGAGCCACAGTTGGACACCAGTGAAGAGGGGACAGAAATAGGGGCGAGCACTGCCCCTGACGCTCAAGCATGGGGACAGATGGACACACGAGAAACCACAACAGGTGTGGCCAAGAGGTATTGGGAAGTCTCCACCCAGAGGGTAGGAAGGATACGGATCTGGAGTTGGGCCCGTGGGCTTTGCCTCCTCCGCGGTGAGGAAGTGCCCGGTGCCTTCTGAACCTTGGACTCCCTATGTCTCAAATGGGGACAGCAGTGCTTCTTCCTCCTGGTTACTGCAAGAGGACCCCCGGGGCAGCGCCAGCACTGTGGACTGTCTGTGAGAGTTGGTGCCCTTCCGCTCCCTGTGGGAGCACTGCGGAGGGAGCAGCGTGCTCTGTAAGGGACAGGCACGCGGGCTCTGCAGAGGTGGCTTTGCTGCACCTGCCCCCTCGGTGTTGTGGTCTCCGTGGCCTGACCCCTGGCCTCCTTCCTGCCATCTCCATGTCAGGGAACCCTGTCCCTCGTACCACCTTGCAGTTCTTGGGGAAATAACTTGGCGTTGGAGCTGCAAGCCTGATGTTACAATGTGACCTAAGTAGAAATATTTGGAAACGCTGCCTGGGTTATGTGTGTGTGTGCATGTGTGCGCGCATGTGCGCAGGGGTGCGTGCATGCATGCACTTGTGCATTTATGTCTATTGTTAGTGTCAGCATGCACCCCCACGTCCCCCCCACCCCCCCAGTCCTTTACCTCTCTTTTTTCTATGAGACCCATTCCCGGGTCCCTTTGGGCTGAAAGAGGAAATTGGAGAGGACGGGCCTGAGACTTGAAGAGCACTTCCTCCCTCCTGTGATTGACAAAAGGGCATGTAAATCTGTAAAAGCGAAATTCAATAGAAACCTCATGGCATCTCCCCTGTGTGGGAAAATACCAGAACTCCCGCTCCCCCCCTGTTCTCCCTCTGTCTCCCCGCCTTTGTGTACGACGTGTGTGGGTGGAAGATAAACTGGATTTAAAAAACCCTTTGAAAGCAAGACATCGTTAACTCCTCTAATTGAAAGCAGTCTTCGGCAAAGGGGGGGGTTTGGAGGCGGGTGCTGGATGGAGGGGACCTGAGCCCCGAAGTCCTGGGGCCACGGAGGCCTCTGTGTCTGTCAGCCCAGGCAAGCCCACTACCCACCAGACATCCCGGCCCATCCCAGAGGAGCTTACGGCCAGTCTGTCCCGTCTCCAGTGGGCTCCGTTCCCCATCTCACCATCAGATGTGATGGCTGGGATCAGATCTCTGAGGATACCCCCAGCGCAAATATCCAGTGATCTCAAGGCTTTGCGGGGAGAACCAGCTCTTTGTAGCATGCATGAAAAGAAAAGAAAAAGAAAACAGAAAACACATTGCTGGAATGGCTGCGGTAAATGTTTATGTTTGCCCTCCGGTTTGCGTAGAAAGGTGGCTGTGAAATTGGCCCTCCAGAGACCAGAGACGCGAGGTCCAGGGGTTGGCCGAGGGGCTGACGGGACAATCCCACTTCCTTACGGGGTCCACACTCTCTCCGGCAGCATTCGCCAGGAAGGCGCGGGGAGTGAAACGCTGGCCGACTGTCAGCACTGAAAAGCCTGTTAGGGATTCAGCTCACTCTGTCCTTGTGCACGTGAGAAGGATGGGTGTCGGGGGACATAAGATGTGGGTCAGCTCTGGTCGGCAGGCCTCTGGCCTGGCAAGCCAGGGCTCTTTCCACCACCTCGCCCAGCCCAGGGCCGCCCTGGGAGGACCTGCTTTGGGCTGCTGAAGCAGCTTCTGTCCAGCACAAGTTCCAAGTCCATCCTCCACGACAGCCCAGGGAGAACGGCAGGTGGCCCCTGCCCAGGTCACAGCCACTCTTAATAAGATTGTGGGCTGAGTGAGCGCCTTCGAATTGAATCCCGGTACCACGGTGAGCTGTGAGCCGTGTGACCTCAGGCAAAGTACGAGGCCTCCAGTCCTTACCTATGAAACAGGTGTCCTCACGTGCCGCCCTCCCAGGGTTGTCCTGAGACCTGCAAGATTTGGCACACAGGCTTAAAAAGCACCCGGCCTAGGACCGCCATCCCGCCGCTGCCACCATTCCTGTTGTCATTGTTGTCCCCGGGGCACCGACTGCGTCCCGGTGCTGGGCGATGTGCTAGGATGGATGCGGGCGTGACGACAGCGTGCTTCTCAGCTTGGAAGTCTTGAGAACTTAAAGGGCTAAGACTGGGCTCTGAACAACTATACATACTCCAAGCTGACAAGCGCTGTGACCGAGGTATATACGAAGAGCTATGGGAACACGCGAGAGAGCAATTAATTCTGCGTGGGGGGCGAGCAAGGGCCTTCAGAGGAGGAGTGATATTCGAGACTGGCTTTGAAGCGTGTGTAGTAGTGCACAGCATGGGCACCAGTGCAGCGGCGGGGCTGGCGGGGTGGGGGGGAGTCTGGGCACGAGCACCAAGGTGGTTGAGGCCGGGCATGTGAGAGAAGGGGCCGCGTGGGGCGGAGGAAGCCCCACCGTGCACGTGTGTGGATGCCCACCTGCTGCAGGGGCGGGGGGGGGGCGGGCAGCTGGGGGTGAAGGTGGTGATGTGGCCGAAACCGGCTCCCAAAGGCCTTTGCCAGTTGTGTCTTAGGAAACCTCCCGTCCCGCGGTCCCGGGGCGGCCATGGAGGGGTGATCGGGGCAACAGGGTGAGTTCTTTACTTTGACAGGTTAGTAGTGAGGACCTTGGAGCAGGGAGCATCTGGAGGCAGAGAGTGGTGACTGGTGCCTTCTTCTCCATCAGAGGAAGTGGAGGCTTTGGCCAAGGCAGGCACATAGACCGTGGCGTCAGAAGGATCGGAGTCTGGCTTCTGGCCGCCCTACACAACTGGATGTGTGACCTTAATGGGGTTCTTTAAAGCCTCTCTGCCCCCCTTCCTCAAAAGGAAAATGGGACAATGATTCCAGCCTCACAGAGGATAACTGGGAGGATAAATGGTATTGGGACCTTGAGATCCTTGGTGGAAGTCGTTACACAGGGTGTCCTCAAGCTCCTGGGGGACTGTGGGGTCATCCCGGACAACCACGGTGTGTCACAGATGGGGAGGCTGAAGGTGGGGGGGAGGTCCAGCTGATAAGTGACACAGCCAGAACCGACCCAGGTCTCCTGTTTCCCATGGGGGGTGTTAGGTGTAGGCACATCCCTGAGGGTGATGAGGCATCTAGGGCATGGTGCCGAAGACCAAGCGGGGCAGCAGCCTCTTGCCCCTCGGTTCCCACAGCTGTTAAGATGGGACTGGACAGCAGTGGCTGCTCAGCTTCCATCGAAGACCTAGAGCTGGGCTTCTCCTGGAGAAAGGAGTGGCGTGGGCACCGGAATTCCTGTCTGCTCTCCATGCCATGCGTTCTTGGGGAAGAGCGAGACCTCCCGCTGGAGATGGTTCTACACAACAGAAGTAGGACTGGGGGCTCCTGGCCGGCTCAGTCAGAGGAGCATGTGACCCTTGATCCCAGGGCTGTGAGTTTGAGCTCCACGTTGGGTGTAGAGCTTGCTAAAACAAATAAACCTAAAAACACCAAGGGGGAGCTGAGCATAGGTGAGGAAAAAGCATCCATTCTTGAGACCAGAAAATTCTGCATTTTAATAACAGTTTTGCCACCTACTTGTCGCGTTACGTTGTACAAGACAGCCCACCCTTCCTTGCGCGCTGCAGAAGGAATCATCTCAGTACAGAAGGAATCATCTCAGTAGGCAGCTCTTCAGTTCTTCTAACTCTGGAACTCTAAATACGAAAGCGTGTAGACATTGCTACTTAGAGGAAAAAGTTGGAGAAAGTACAGCCAGACACGTCCTGGCCGCTGGGAAGTGCTGTCCGAGGGCAGATTGAGGTGCCTATGCATGGAGGTGAGTTCTCCGGCTCTGAAGTGATCAAGAAGATCCTGGGTAATCCCTCCTCCAACCGTGATAGTACCTAAGGGAGGGTGCTTGCCAGCCCACCCACATCTGCTCCTTGCCTGGCACCATTATATGGATTTCTCTCCCCCAACCTGAACCGGCTCACTTGTTTTATTAACGTATTTGCTCATTCGATGCATATCAGTATTTTAGTCATTCAGTACTACTGTGTCCCATTTTATTGTGACAAAAAAGTGAACAAGAGAGCTACTTTTTTTTTTTTTTTAGATTTTATATATGTATTTTAGAGAGAGAAAGAGAGAGGATGGGGGTGGGAGGGAAGAAGAAGAAGAGACTCCCAAGCAGACTCCCTGCTGAGCACGGAGCCTGACTCGAAGCTTGATCTCAGGACCCTGAGATCACAACCTGAGCCAAAATCGAGAGTCAGATGCTTAACTCACTGGGCCACCCAGGTGCCCCAAGATCTACCTTCTTTCACACATTTTTGTGTGTTCGATAAGGTATTGTTGGCTACAGGTACAGCAGGTTTCCAGAACTTAACCACCTGGCTTAACCTGAAACCTGATGTCTGGTGATTAGCAACTACCTTCTCCCCGCACCCCAGCCCTCGGCCGCCACTGTTCCACTCACTGATTCTACCAATCTGACTTCTTTTTTTTTTTTTTTAAGGGAGTTTTTTTTTAATATATTTTTTTAAGTTTTTATTTATTTATGATAGTCACAGAGAGAGAGAGAGAGAGAGAGAGGCAGAGGGAGAAGCAGGCTCCATGCACCGGGAGCCCAACGTGGGATTCGATTCCGGGTCTCCAGGATTGCGCCCTGGGCCAAAGGCAGGCGCTAAACCGCTGCGCCACCCAGGGATCCCCCAATCTGACTTCTGTAGCTGCCTCATGCAAGTGGAATAATGCAGTATTTGTCCTTTTGTGGTGGCTTTATTTCACTTAGCATGATGTCCTCCAGGTTCATCCTTAGCATCACATATGGCAGGGTTTCCTTTTTTTTTTTTTTTTTGGCTGTATAACATGCTGCCATTCTATCAACAGATGACATGTTGTTTATGCATTGACCTCCTGATGGACCTTGAGTTTTTTGCACATCTCAGCTATTGTGAATAATGCCGTAGCGGACATGTGGGCCGAAAGTGGGCAAAGCCGAAAGCCAGGTTCCAGCTGTAGGAGGCCCCCCTCTTCATCTGTCAGGGCAACCCGAAGCCTGGAGGCTGCCCATGTTTTTAGAGCCCCTAGGTGTGCTCTGCAAGGTCTAGTGATGTGAAGGGACGGATAGCAGCATGATGGAGAGGGCAACAGGTTACTATGCTCAGCCCCCGACAGCACTGGGGAGGGTTGTTAGGTGGCATCATCAGAAAGATGATGTGTGTGCAAGACCGGGTCATCCGAGGGAGAGAAGAATGGCTCACGCGCGATCTGGGAGGTGCAAGTTGGGAAGACGGGGAGGTGAGGAGGGTTGGGGAGGTCAGCAGAGCGACTGGAGGAAAGGGGATGATGAGGGAGACGGCACCCACTTCCTGCGGCTGCCAGGGGAGCTCGGGTCCCCACAGAGTGTGGGATGTAACTCTCCTGCTTGTTTCCGCATGAATGTTCAGGAAAGTCTCCGTTGTTCAGTAATGCTTTATGCAGTCGGACTTGGCTTTCTTTGGAGGGTGCAAAGCAGTGAGTGGATGAAAACGGAGCATCCCCGTGGAATCAGTCACCTTGGGATCGCACTTGGACCGTAGTGACCAACCCTGTGGCCAAGAGCAAAGCTCTTTTTTCTCTCAGCTGTGCAGAGCCCCGGGGGGTGCCACCCACCCTCAGTAAGTAGCTGGTGAATGAGCAGAATCCGCAAGGTCTACAAAAGCAGGAGGCCTGTGAGTGTTCGCTTCACCTTTCCCCTGCGGCCTACCCCGCTCCTCCCCGCCAGCCTCCCCCAGGAACGTAGAAGGTTTTAAGATCAACTGGGGCTTTGGGCAAAGGTTCAGCTGGATTTGTTTGCTCCTCTCTGATCTGCTTGACTGTCCCCGGCCAGGATCGCAGCCAGCTTGAAACAAACACAATCTAAATAGGAAAACAGGAGAATAAAATAACAGCAGTTATTCTCAAGCCCTGTCTGGTGCTGATAGAGCTGACCAGATAAGAGAAAATTGTATTTGAGCAATAAGAGGGCTTTGTTGGTGTCTTAGATGCAGAGATAAGCATCCCCCCCCCTGCCGCCCCCGCCGCCGCCCAGCACTCCAGAGATGTGCTCCAACCACACTCTGCTGGGGACGGGCAGCTCAGAACACTCCGAACACAGGGGAAAGAATTTCCAAATGATACATGTCGAATTGCTGGCCAGGATTTCAAATGCCATAGATAGTTTATGCAAAGTCTCGCACTGTTGTAAAATGTAACACAATCCACTGGCAGATCTGCCTAAGCCCAGTCCCAGTTGTTTTTGAGAAAAATAAACTCAAAGACATCTTCCAGCCTATTAAAGTGGCTGGTCTGCCCCCCGGTCTCCTCGGTATTGGGCTTCGAGAGACTTGACCAACAGAAGCTGTCACCTGCTTCTGGCCAATGAGATGGTTGATTCCTGGCACCTCTACACTCCTTGAGACGTGACACGCAACGTTCGGGGGGAAAACTCCTGCTACATGCCCAGGACCCACTGATTTCTCAGGGAGGGGAAAGGGAACTTTGGCAATAGATGGCTCTTACTACTTTTCCATGCTCTTAAAGCAGTGAAGCTCTTTTCTGAAGGGAAACATGACATGGCAGCTTGATAGGTAAGACCCGTGAGCGGAGATGCTACAGGTAAAGCAGCAGAGAAGGAAGGAAGCAGATTCACACCCTGAGCCGCAGGTGGAGGCCTCCAGGGAACCCTGGAATCCCTGAAAACCTGTGAGCTCATCTCATGTGCAGATGTCAAAGATAAAGCAGGGTCTCCTTAGCGGAGGCCAGCATGCCCCTGCAGGACGTCCTGGGTGATGCTTCAGAGCTGGCTAAGCAACTTTTTAATTTTTTAAAAATATTTTTAAGGTTTTATTTATTTGTGAGAGAGGGGATGAGCAGTGGGAGAGGAACAGAGAGAGAGAGAGAGAGAGAGAGAGAGAGAGAAGCACCCCCCCCCTGCTGAGCAGGGAGCCCAATGTGGGGCTTGATCCCAGCAACCAAAGATCATGACCTGAGCCCAAGGCAGATGCTTAACTGAGCCACCCAGGCGCCCCTCTATATGGGGCTTCAAGAATGAATTGATAAAGATGTTAACGGCAAGGGACACCAGATGAAAGAGGCGCATTCAGGACTCAGTTATTACTTTTGCAGCTTTTTTTTGTCAATATGAAATCACTCCAATACAAAAAAGTTCATTTAAAAAATAAAAAGGCACTGATGATTGCAGTTGTAGATGATGGCGCAGCCACGCGGCCACGCATTTGATCTTGAATTTGACTATAGCACATTTGACATACGACTCTTCTACTCTGTTTTTAATTCTTCTGTAGTCATCTCTAGGGATCTCTGGTAGGGAGATTGTCTTGCTCTGTGTGATTTTTTTTGTAAATGACATCATATTGTACCTGTCCATTCATACCTCGTTCCTGCTCCGCCTCCCTCCCCGCGGAGTATTAGGCTTTTGCAACCTCTCCATTGATGTCTTGGACTCGGGAGGAGGGAGAGCTTCTGTTTCGTGTGGCCAGGACCCACACTGGACCTGACACTGAATACTTCTACTATCATCCCTGTGCATGGATTTAATTCAGGCCTCTTCACAGTCTTTTGCCAAATGGAAGGATGGTCACGTGACTGTTTCTTACTCGATGCATCCCTTCCCCACAGAAGGACATATAAACTGTTCCCGATCTCTTGCTACTCTAGGTATCGCTGGAATCCGTATCCTTGATCCTTGCATATACTTTCTCTTTTTCCCTCTCTTTTGTGTTTGTTTTACATGTATATGTGTCTATTATGACCTTCTGGGGTCTTTTTTATAGCTTGCAGGAGCCTTAGCGTTTGCCAGTCGGCCCTTCTCAGATGAGTACACTGAGACCCAGACGTGTGGCATGACAGGCCCAGATCCACAGGGAGTTTTGAGAGAGGAGCCACGTCCCAGGTCAGAGGAGCAGCACGGACGTGGGGCGGCCTGCTGCGAAAGGCCTCACCAATCTCAAGAACTAGTTCGTTGTTTCTCTCCTTTTCCATCATAGAGCTTTTCTGTTTTCTACTCGACAGTTTACAGCTGCGCATGCCTGTGTGGTGCCTGGATGGACACGTGCGCTCATGGTCGGCCCTAGCTCCTCAGCGTCTGTCCCGTCCCACAGTGTTCGGCAAACAGCAATCTCCCAACAAATAGGACTCGGATGCGTGAACGACCTGAGGAATGGAATGACATGTGGATGCACAGTATACACAC
Organism: Canis lupus dingo; assembly: GCF_003254725.2. NCBI lineage: Eukaryota > Metazoa > Chordata > Mammalia > Carnivora > Canidae > Canis > Canis lupus. Next base: position 69,666,848 of record NC_064253.1, read on the forward strand.
GTGCACACAGTGTACACACACACACACACACACACACACACCCTGTCTTTGGGGGATAGGCCCATACTATCATAGTCTTTCCTCTGTCCTTCATACAGGTCTGGGCACAATTTTCAGATTTGTTCTAAAATGTTCTGCTTTGGATTCACGACTCTGCAAGATCCCACCCCTCCTCCTGCCTTTTCTCCTGCCCTCCCCAAGCTCTCAGAATACCAGGCAGCTAAGCACAACCGAAGCATTCCAGATTTCCACTTTCCTCGGAGCCTTTGCTCCTGCTCCTGGGACCCGCAGTGCCCTAACCCCCTGTCTCCTCTATTCTTTAAGATCCAACTCAGACGTCAGCTCCTCCAGCATTTGCCCCCATGAGAATGTCTCTGTCGCCTCCACCACCAAAACGTGGTATCTGTCCTGTCCCTAAGAGTGTGGAGGGTTCCCTGTTCCTCGGTAGGCGGTGGGCTCCTGGAGCACAGCGGGCTCCTGTCTGTCATCCCGGTTTCCTCCTGTGGCGCCAAGAACAAAATAGGTGGATGGCAAAGGTGTTTCTACTTGAATTTAATTCAACTTCTGACACCCTCTAAAACACGTTTCTCTTTATCTTTTCGCAGGTGTGTCGAACGAAGGTGATAGATCTCAGTGAAGGCATTTCCCAGCATGCCTGGTACCCTTGTACCATCAGCTACCCATACTACTCCCAGATGGCTCAGACCACTTTCTGGCTCCGGGTAAGCCAAAGCTTTAAGAGCCTTAGACTCTCCAGCAGTGGCCCCCAGGAACCAACTCCCATGACCCTTCCTCAGGATGGCTTGTCTCCTCCCTGAGGGTGCTCATGGTCAGGACAGAGAACAAAACACTTGGCAATAGGATGCTTCCTGAAATAGAATCCCTTCATCGCTCATGGAATGCCCCTCGTCATTCTTGTTTTGGCAAAGACTCTGGATACCTTTTGTCTTCCCGGAACCTTCTGTTCATTGCTCAAGGCCTTTTAAGATTGTCTTCTCCTCCTTGAAGGCTTAACTGATCCCTGCAGAGGAGTGACTGACTGTTCTCTCCCTTCTCGTCCTGTGTTTGGTCATCTGTTGGATGGTGCTTGTCACATTATTCGGTGGCTCTCTTTGGGCCCATCTTCCTGACTAAGGATTGTGGATTGTATTGACTTTTGATTTGCACATCCATTTTGATTTTGATTTGCAAATCCACTTTTGATTTGCACACCCACTTTGAACTCCATGGTCCGCAGAAATGCAAGGGCTGGGTCTTACTCGGCTTTGTCTCCTTGCTGCCCAACACAGAGGCTAGCATGGAGAAGTGACAAATAATAACAGCACCTTTCTTTTTTTATGGTTTTAGTATGTGCCAGACACTTTGTTCCCATTATCTTACTGGAGCCTCACAGGCACCCTATGATTGAGTTATTCACTTAATATATCACTTGGAGGGAGGTGAGGGAGCCTAGGCCCATGGACGCTGAGCCTCCACTCACTGTACACAGCTCAGCAGGAGTAGAGCCAAGTTGGCACAGAGCTTCCCACCTCAGAGCCTGTGCTCTTCACCCCCGGCCTCCCTATTCCTATCCTGGACCCATGATGAGCGGCCCAGTCCCTAAAATGGAAGATGCTCCTTGAAACCCCCGCACCATGGCTGCTTCCCCAGCCACGTGCCCGAGCGTGACCCTCCTGTGTCTTCTGCATTTCAGGCATACTTCTCTCAGCCAATGGTGGCTGCAGCTGTCATCGTCCACCTGGTGACCGATGGCACCTATTACGGGGACCAGAAGCAGGAAACCATCAGCGTCCAGCTCTTTGATACCAAAGATCAGAGCCATGATCTCGGTGAGCGCGTTCTCATGCCCGTGGCCCTCGGGACCGTATCTATCCAGGGCTTGGTTTGAGGAGCAGCTGAGACCTAGGTCTTCCTTCGCTTTCCCTCTTTCTTGCGTCTCTGTTTGGCGTTCTGGTGGCAAATCAGGAGGCCTTTGTGTATCCAGAGGGGCCTGGGTGTGGTAGATATGGGGATAAGGGGCCACCGTCCAAGTCCTCTCAACAGCTCCTTTCTACCAGGCACCTTTAACCTCGCGCACCCCATGTGACCCTCAGGAGACCCTGGGAAGGAGACCGAGCAAAGGCCCTTCCTCTAGGTATCAGCACCTGACACCCAAAGAGAGGCCTTGGGAGAGCCCGGGTGGCGGGGCAGTGACCAGGAAGAGAGAAGGAGCCAGGAGCTTGGAATCGTAGCCAGGGCGCTTTACCCTGCAGCCCGAGGTGTCCCTCAGTCCCCCGCAGTGGCAGCCGTGTCTCCAGCACAACCTGCAGAGCTCCCCAGAGGAGGAAGGAGAAGCAAAGGCCAGTGTGGGGAGCAGGAAGGTGTATCCAGAGCCAGGTCCTGTCTGCCGAGGCGCTGCCTCCGCCCAGGGCTGGGGGAGGGCGGGGAGGACGGGGCCAGAGTGGTCAAGCTGTCACTTGCAGAGCCCTCTGTGTACCCGCGTGTGCTCGGTGCAGAGGTGGGGGGGCCCAGCCCCGGGGCTGAGGGCCCAGGCTTCCGTGCTGTCCCTGCCACTCACTGGGCCCACAGAGGTGAACGCTTTCCACGACCTCAGAGCACCTCATGTGGCGTCTTGCTGTCCTCTTGTCCCCACGGTGCCATGTGATCGTCAGAGCGAGACTGAGAGGGAGTAACGGAGGGGCCCTCCCGGCGGTGGTAAGGGGGCCCAGCCCAGGGCCTGGCACCAGGAGAGTCCTGTTTCCGGTGCAGCCACTCCAGGGGCTGGGAATTCCAGGCCAGCCGGGGAGGCCGGGCTCCAGAGCGAGGCCTGCACCGCCCCTGGGGAGCTGGGTTCAGAGACCCGCGTGGAGCCAGCAGGCCAGGGGTCACCGCAGGGTCAAGCGGAAGCCCAGGGAGCAGGAGAGGGTTTCGTGTTTTGTTTTTCTGTTTACTTATTTAGTGAGTTTTAGAGGCGAGGGGGGACGTGTTAATAAGGAAGAGAAAGAAAACCCCTCCGGACTTATCTGGAATCCGGGGAAATTTCCCTAAGTGCGAGGCAAATATTTTCCTAGCTGTGCTGGCATCGCAGAGGCCCCGGGGGGCGGGGGAGGCCCGCTTCCACAGAAGCTACTTGGATCCCGTGACCCCGCGTCCGGGGCTTCAGCGTGTCCCCGTCCCTCCCCGCGGGGTCCTCTGTCCTCAGCATCCTGCCCCCCTGCGCCCCCGGGACTGACCGCGGAAGGGCACCTTCTGGAGCGGGAGCCAGACGCCCAACCCAGCAGGCCTGCCGGGCGGGGATCATCCCCGTGGTAGATGCAGAAGCGAGTTTAACCCTTTGCTGGGGTCACGTGGCTGGGGTGTGACCGGCTGAGCGCCCCGTGAGCCGAGGCCGGCAGACAGCAGAGCCAGCGTCCGGCCCACCCGGCCCGCCCGGCTGCCCCCTTCCCTCTCCTGGGTGCGCCCTCCTCTCTGCCGCCCGCCTTCGTCCTGGACACCTGGGGACCTGCTCCTTGCTCTGGAGGGACCCGGGTTTCTGGAAGGCTGTTCCGGGCGCCTCCGGGAAGCCCCCCTGCCCAGCTTCTCCGCGTCGCCCCTGAGCACGGCTGTGGGGTCTGCGCCTCACAGGCCGGGCTCCTGCATCAGCACCGAGACCAGGCCTGGCCCCCCAGGAAGGGCCGGCTCCCCTGGATGGTCCCTACCAGCTGCGGGCTGCCTGGGAAGGCGGCCTGGCCTGCGGGCCCTGTCGCCGTGCGGGAGGGTGGTCAGGGCCAGCCACACCCGTCGGGGGGGGGCGGCCCGGGGGGAGGGTGGGCGGCTGTGGGCGCTGGGTGAAGGGAGAGCTTAGGGGGCAGGGAGGCACAGGGATTGGAAAGATTTGGAACCAAGAGAAAAAGGCAGACAAAGAAACTTTCAATCAAACTCAAAATCCCCACTGGCCACCCAATGGTGCTTTTGTGCAGTGACATGAAAGGGTCTGGGGGCTTCGGGAAGGGCCCGTTGGGGGGGCGTGACTGGCCCTGAGTAATGAGCCTGGCCCCACGGCCCTCTGTCTCCCCTGACAGGCCTCCATGTCCTGAGCTGCAGGAACAATCCCCTGATTATCCCCGTGGTGCATGACCTCAGCCAGCCCTTCTACCACAGCCGGGCGGTCCGTGTGAGCTTCAGTTCACCCCTGGTCGCCATCTCGGGGGTGGCCCTCCGCTCCTTCGACAACTTTGACCCCGTCACCCTGAGCAGCTGCCAGAGAGGGGAGACCTACAGCTCAGCCGAGCAGAGGTAAGGGACCCCGGGTCGCATGCCCTGGGCCGTTGGCTGGGGTTCGGCGGCGCACGGACATGCGCGTTGCCTCCCTTCTCTGGCCTCGGGCCTCCAGCGGGGCCCTGCCCTGGGGTCTACACGGCCCACCCGGCGTGGGGCTCCGGCTCCCTGGGCCTGGGAGGGAGGGAAGCAGGCGGGCGCGGTGGGAAGGCCCTGCCTCCCACTCACAGTCCCCACCGCCGATGGCCGGCTTGCGTGGGCAACAGCACGTCCCCTGCCCGGGTCTGGGCATCCACATTTGAACAAAGAGGGGCCGGGAGTGGGGGTTCGCTGCCGTGCAGCTCCGACACGCTGGGATATCTAGGAGGGTGCAGGGGACTGGCACTGGCTCCGGCCCGGCTCCCTGGACTTCAGCCATGGGGAAGCGTCCGTGTCCGCCCCAAGCCTAGCCCCGGAGATGCCCTCAGCGGTCTCGGGGGCCCTGGTGGCGGCCTCACGTCGCTCCATCAGTGCGTCTCAAGTGGTGTCAGTGACGCACCCCGCTTGAAGCTGGGAGAGCTGGGGTCTCCGGGGAGCGATCCGAGTTTGGGGGGTACTCCTACTTGGGTTTGGATGTGCCCCTCCTCGCCTGCATCTCCATGGCAAGGCACGTTACGTTTCTGAGTCTCGCTTTCCTGTTTTTGAATAAACGGACGGGAATATCTACACACACACACACACACACACCCGCCCCGGGTGGCCGTGAGGGCTAGTGGTGCGCCGTCGACGCACGTCCTCTCACAGGCCGCTGGGCACCGTGCAGAGGCGAGGTATTGACGTGGAATATTTGCGGCCCCTTCCGGATCCGACGGCGGTGCGTCTCCGCTTGGAACTCCGCATGAGGCCCTTCAAGCAGGAAGCCGCCCTGGAGATCACCCAGGACACCCGGAGTGTCCAAACTCCCCAGAATCCCAGGGCCCCCAAAGGGGAAGGGCTGGTCCAGGGCTCACACAGCACCTCTCATGTTTGTTTAATGAGCTCCAGAAGGGGAGAGAGAGAGAGAGAGAGAGAGAGACTGAGGCAGGGGGCGCAGGGGCCTCGGTGGGCTCCCCCAGGGGGAGGCCCTCTGAAAGGCGAGCCAGTCCTGCCCCGTATACCTGGGATTGAGGAGAAGAAAACATTTGGGACCGTGGTTGGGGGGGGCACTGCCTTTCCCACGCCCCTGCCGCCACAGGGGACTCCAAAGGTGGTTGCAAAACCCACATTGTTTTGCACCCACTGTCTCTAGCTTCTGTTGTGCAAAGTCTGTTGCAATCGTTCGGAGGCAAAAGAGCTCCTTAAATATCACTTTATATTTCACACTAAAAGGGCTTTTTCCTCCCCGGCTCTCCAGACTATAAAAATAAGTCAATTCTCAGAACTCAGGGAAACAGTGTCGATGGGAAATGTAAATCCCTGAGACCTCTGCTGCAGTGCTTTCCGTCCCATCCTTGCCCGGCCACCGGGACCACGGGCAAGTTGACTGAGGCCAGCCCAGGCTTCTCCGAATTCTTCATTAGCAGTAAACCGTTAGAAGTGCCTGACGCCAGAAACAAATCAATTGCTCCAGCATTTGTTGAGTTCTTTGACATGGGGCCGAAGAACTGCCCCCCCCCGCCCCCGCCGTCCCTGGCTGCTTATGTGACTCTGAGCCCGTCACTGCGCCTCTCTGGGCCTCCGTTTCGCCGTCCATAGGAGGATGGTGATGCATTGGATGTTGTCCCTGGTCCTTTCCCGTTCTAACATTCTGTGGTTCCCAAGAGCTGGTGGGGGTGTACGGGGGGCGGAGGGAACCAACGTGCACTTCGTTACCGCATTTCATTATTTTATGTCATTATGACACCTGTCCCGTGAGGTGCGGACAAGAGCACGAGAGTCAAGCTGTCCGGGCGGTCAGGAGGCAGAGCCCTGCGTCGTCTGCCCCTAACAGACACGCACACCCTTCGGAGCCAAGCGCGTCTGGGAGAGAAGGGGACCCGTCCCGGCTGCTCACGCGTGGGCCTCTAGTGAGCGGGGCGGCTGGAGAGGAGAGAGCCGAGGTCCGGGGGCCTCAGCGGCTTGACCGACCGACGGCTGGGGGGTGAGGACCCCTCCCGGAGGCTCCGGGGAAGGGGGGCTGCTGGGGAGGGGAGCAGCTGCACCCGGAGAGCCCGAGAGGCACTTACCCAAACAGTCAGGACCCCACAAATGTGCAAATGCATTAAAACAAACAAACCGGGAGGAAAGAAAAGAAAAATAAGCAACAACTGTAAAAAGCCATGGGATGTTTTTCTTCTTTCTCAAAACACCAAGGTAAATAGCATCACTTTTTACAGCGCACATTTCAGCTGGCTCGGGCGGCGCGGGCCTCTGACCTCAGCTGCTGCCCAGGTCCGGAGAGGCCGCCCCGACCCAGCCCCAGCCCCAGCCCCAGCCCCAGCCCCAGCCCAGCCCCAGCCCCAGCCTCAGCCTCAGCCTCAGCCCGCCCCTCAGTCTGGTGCGGCCCCTCCTCCGTCCACTCTTCTCCCTTCTCCTTTCTGCTCCCCTGTCCTGGGAGCAGCGTGACCGATGCCCAGTGGGCCGCCACAGGAGACGCATCACTCCCGCAATGTCAGTGCAGGCGGTGTGTTCGACCCAGATTCCAGGGGCTCAAGGCCCCCACGGCCAGAGGAGGCCCACGGGAGCAAGGTCAGGCTTTCGAGGGAGAGGACCTGGTGTGGAATCGCAGCCCAGTCCCAGGCCACAGCTGGGGGACGGGGGAGCCCCGGGGGCACGGCCCGGCCAGGGGCAGAGGCTGCCTCAGTGAGGGACGCAACAGCCATGGGTTGAGGCTCCGGCGTGTCTGACACGTACACACACGTACACACACCCACACACACACATGCACACACACGCACACTATCCTATGCTTCTAAACAGAGATTGAGCAGCTATTATAAACTTCAGGGGGCCCCGTGCTTACACAATCAGTAAACTCCCATCCTCTCTCTCCTCTCATCTCCTCTCCCCTCCCCTTCCCTCCCTCCTTCCTTCCCACCTTCCTTCCTTCCTCCCTCCCTTCCCTCCTTCCTTCCTTCCTTTCCTCCCTCCTTCCTTCCTTCCTCCCTCCCTTCCCTCCCTCCCTTCCCTCCTTCCTTCCCTCCCTCCCTCCTTCCTTCCTTCCTTCCTTCCTTCCTTCCTTCCTTCCTTCCTTCCTTCTCTCCTCCCTCCTTCCTTCCCCCCTTCATTCCTCCAGCCCCTTTTATTGTTTGCATCCTCTCTCCCTCTCCCTCTCCCTCTCCCTCTCCCTCTCCCTCTCCCTCTCTGTCTTCCTCTTCCCCATGCCGGCCCACCCAGAGAAGGGCAGTTCTGATAGGGAGCTAACCTTTAGTGAGCCAGCTCTAGGAGGAAATAAATTCTTCACGGGACCAGATTGACTCCTTCCAGCCGGCGTGGACCTAGACCAGGTGGTGTGCGGATGAGGGATGGTGCCCACAGGAATTCCTGGACTCGGTGCCCCGAGAGGAGCCCACGCGCGAGTGTCCGTCCCATCAGATGACTCTACAGGAGTTTGTGTGTGAGATTTGGAGCCTGGAAAGAAGCTTCTCGTGGCCAGAGACCACAGGCTCCCCCATTTATCCTGCCCACGAGCGGGTCAGCACCTGTCGGCACACCGGTTGGGAGTGGCAGATGTGGGGGATGCACCTGCAGACAGAACTGCTGTGCTGAGCGTGTGTCTCTCCGACGGTGACAGAGGCTCCTGACTCTCCTCCAAGAGGCGGTTCAGCTTCCGCTCCCATCAGAGGTCTCCTCCGTTTCCACGCACATCCTTGTCAATAATGGGGATTTTCACAATCTCTTCCCCACCCCCCACCCCCGCCGAAAGGCTCTGAAATGATCTACGTCGGTTATTTTGTCTTCGTAAGATCGTGGTCCCTGAAAGCTCGGGCCTCTGATGGATTGTCTGCTTCTGCAGTCCCAGCAAGGGACGTGAGTCCCCAAAGCCAGGCGGCCGCTTCCCGGCAGGACTGGCATCGCCGCGGGAATCGCAGAGGCCTTCCTCTTGGTCACAGGTTTCAAGGCTGTGGTCACGGGGGCCAGAGCAGAGCCCACCCTGTGCCGGGCCTCCCCAGTCTTCTTCCCTCATGACTTGCTGACGTCTGACCCTCAGGAGCGTTCATAGCGACGACCTTCAGGCTGGGAGACACGATAGGGGACCCGCGGGCCACCTGGGCGTGGAGTGACCCTGCCTCTGCTCTGCTGGCCAGCTGGCTGCCACCCCGACCCTGCAGGCTTCGACTTTGCCTCGTCACCCTGGGCCAACCCCTCACTGGCTCCAGGGATTCCAGGGTGCAGAGCCTCTGGGGATCCCTCCCAGGCTGAAAAGAAAAAAAGAATTTTGTCTTTTTTTTTTTTTTTAACATGAGAATCCAGGAATTTGCATCCCGAATTTAGTTTTTCACTTTTTTTTCATTTGTTTTTTATTGAAGTTCGATTTGCCAACATATAGTATCACACCCAGTGCTCATCCCATCAAGTGCCCCCCTCAGTGCCTGTCACCCCGTTATCCCAACCCCCACCCACCTCCCCACGGGGGTCCTGTCTTGATCTTTCCTTCTCAGTCTTGCTTCCCAGGGGCCCTGCAAGCCCTCCTGCCAGGAGCATCTTCTCTCCCTTTTCCCGTGTGGATGTGCTGTCTTCTCCGCTGTCCCCACTGAGCGCCCCGGACTGATCGATAGACCACCTTGCCGCTAGGATCCCCCCGCCCTGCGGTGTAGTTGCAGCGCCGAGGCAGGCAGGGCGCAGCCCGGGGTGGGACCCTCGTCCTCCCTTTCACTGCTGGTCTTCTGTGTTCAGGTTGAGCAACATCCATCCTTTGGGTTGAGCATGATTGGGGGCCATTTCCCTGGGCAGTGGGGACAGTGTTGGGGGACTGGCTGGTGCATCACTTAGGATATGCTTCTATGTGGGAACTGAGTCCGTAAGTAAATACATAAATATATAGATATATAATAAATATGTAATAAATAAATTTATATATAATAAATAAATATGTAAATTATGATTTTATTTATAATATTATAAATACTATATTAATATATTTATAATAAATAACTAATGTATCATAAATAATATATTAAATATAATAATATATCAATATATTAATAAAATATATAATTATAAATTTATAAATATCTGCTTATCTTTGGCTGGGGCTGCATCTCCATCTTTGCCCAGATGTGAGAATTTCATTGATAAAAGTACCTATGTCCCTTCCCCCATCCCTCAGATCAGCCAATGTCCTCCCTCTGAGAAGTATCTTCTCTTATTCCTCCTTTTGTTATTTTTATTGCTCATCACTGGTATTGAATCCTTCCCCCAGTTTGCTTTTAATGAAGCCAGAGGGTTTTCGGCCTTTGTTTTCCCTGTTTTTGTGTTTCAGCAATGACAGGGAGGTATCTGGGAGGGGCACGTGGGGTAATGTGTATCGTTTTTGGACAGTGTGTTCCCACAACCCTTCCAGCTAATGGGAAAGCAAAGAGAAGAGCAGGGGCTGAGGGGACAGACGGGCGGACCCACTGGCGGGTCCTTGCCTTGGGACAGGCCAGCTGAACTCCTGGAGTCTCACTTCCCTCTTCTCGAGAATGGGAGTCCTCGTACTACCTCCAGGAGTTACGGTGAGGGTGCAAGTCAGGTGATGCAGGGAAGACATAGCGGCTGACACCTGGTGCACATCGCCGTCTCCCCTTTTTCTGCCTGTCTTCAAGCCCGCAGGCTGGGCACCCACCGATGTGCTGAAACGGCATGCTCTGGAGCACGCTAATCCAGAAATGTCCCATTGGGAAAGGTTATCAGTTTGGGAAATGATGTGTGCCGCAGCCCCTTCTGGAAATCCCCAGTGTGCACTAGAACATTCAAGGTTCTGAGTAGTCCTGCAATTAAAAAAAAAAAAAAAGCTGATTTACTAATCCAGTTCTTTTGACCATGAAACCTTTGTGACCAGGGGATATTTTCATTCTACAACAGAGAGAACCAGAGTAGAGAAACCACCTTCTCTTGCAGCATCATGGTTTCCAAAGTATTTCTCTATTTCTCATGCATGGGCCTTTTGATTATATGAACATGCTGAGCTCCATTCTGTCCTGGACTTGGTGCACGCTCTTGCTTCCACCTAGGACTCCTTCTGCCCCAGACCTTTGCATGGCATGTCCCTTGGCATCATGGAGGTCTTAGTTCAGATGTCCCTTCCTCATGGAGGCTTCCTTCCCCAACCCACCTGCACAGGTGTCCTTCCCCCCAGCCCCCAACAGTCATCTTCTGTATTTCACCTTTAGTGCCCTTTCTGCGGCACGTCACTGTTGGAAACAGGCTTCCTTATGATTTTTCTGGGACGCATGTCCTTTCTCCTCAATAACACAGGTGGCAGGCGTCCTAGGCAATTCCCCAGTGTTTAGAACAGGGCAGCGAGGCCCCTAGACCAGGTCTGTTGAACAGATGAATGAGTGGCTGACATGTCACCCTGTTGACACTCTTGAGAGATAAATTGGCTTATTACTTCCATTTTGTGGATGAGAAGACTGAGGCTTAGCACATCAGGGAACTTTCCAGGGTTAAGCAATTGGTAAATGGCCTTGCTGGGGCTTAGAACTCGGATTAGCCCAGTTGCTAAGCCCTGTGCCCTTTCCACTGTAGCAAATCAATTCTTTTTTTTTTTATTTTCAGTTTCTTCTTTTTCTTATGAAGAACATTACTGTGCAGAGAAACCGGGTGGGGGGTACATGCTGCTTTTACAACTTCACGGCCCCACAGCCTGGGGCGGGCCAGAGCCCCCTGGTCGTCACCCTGGGAAAGCAGAGCAGGCGTGGCCACTCGGGAAGTCACGGGTCAGAGGGCCAGTGTGGGAGCTGCTAGTGTACGGTGCAAATCAACTGAGATTGGAACCATGTGGCTCTTGCCCCCCGCGCTTACCCACTGTGGACACGTGTGTCGTGGGGTGTCTGAGCCCTTGGTCGGCTCTGCAGCCACTGTCCTGGACGCCTCCCCGGGGCATGTGGCGCGGCACAGGTGACGCTGTCAGGGGCAGGAGGGTGGGTGGAGAAGCCAGTATGTCTGCAGGTGTCCCCGTCGCCCTCTCACGGTGCCTCTGGGAGCGGGGGGTAGGTGGAGATGCAAAGCCCCCATCCGCATGGGTCTGAGGCCTACATCAAGTGCTTCCCTTTTCCAAGGATTTGAAGAAAGGGAATTTGTGATGTGTGGAGGCTTTTAGCTCCACCCCAGCTCAAGCGTGACTCACCAGGCCCCAGAGCAGAGGCAGAGGAGAGAGCATGGCAAGGAGTGACCATCTTCCGGGAGGGCCCCCAGCGCGGTTTCCCGAAATGGGTACCAAGGAAAAAAAAATGAGGAATCCCTTCTGAAGCTGGTTTGGCCACCGATGGCTCCCTGCCTCCTCGCTCTCCACGCATCCTGGGTGCCAGGCAGTGTAGACAGTCGGAGAGGCAAGCGGCTACCGAAAACTGCCCCCGACAAGCTGTCAGGGTTCCCAGTCAGCATCTCAACCTCCAGCGTGCTCAAGAGCTATTGCCCGACGCAGCCGCCCCTCGTTTCTTGCCGCTTAGGAGACACCTACTGTATGCACCGCTGCTTTACTGCAGTGCGGAGGACACCCGGATGAAACAAGCCTTGTCTCTACCCTCAGGGAAGTTCTAGTCCAGGTGTGGGGCCAGGTTAACAACAAGGACTTCAGACTCACACATCTGGGTGGGAACCTAAGGAACACGATCTCACTGGCCCCTGGTTTTTCCGACCATAAAATGAATAACACTTAGCTCATAGGGGTGTTGGGAGGCTGGGGTGAGCTCATGTGCATAAGCAATCGCTGAATAGCCGCTAATGTTACCGAGTGTCTGTGTAACGGTGACAGGAGGGGAGAGAGCATCGAGCCCAGGGATTTAATATTTCCATTTCCTCGAGGATTAGCACGCGTTCCGGCGCACGGTGGGCACCCAGGTCCCTGTGTTTTCAGCGCACGAGGCGCGAGGCCCGTTAGAGGAGGGCAGAGTGCCCACCAGGATGCTCCCCTGGGGACCCTGGGGAAGCTTCCCGTAGAAATTGAAGAGAGGCTAGACTGCAGATTGGCAGGAGGACTAGAACGGCAGCTACAGCAAGAAGCAAGGCGTGATCGCTGTGCGGCTTTGCCAGCAATACATAAATCACTTCGCAGTTTCTACAAGACTTGCACATTCAGCGCCGCCCCGGTTGAGTCTCGTGGCCCTACGGGTGGGCCCAAATTTGAGCAAACTCTGGAGCTCAGAGAGGTGACGTACCTGGCCCAACATGACGCAGCCTCTAGGTACCGGAGCACAGGCCCGTTTACACGGTTCCCCGCTACTTAGTGAGTGTGTTCGTGTGTCGGGAATCCCCTGGGGTGGGTGCCGCCACGAGACGCGAAGAGGCTGTCGATCACCTCGGCGCCCGGCCTGCAAGGACCTCTGTGGATTCTTGCTGGCGTCGTGGTCCCTGCCTCACGGGTGGAGAAGCTGAGCCTCCGCGAGGTTTGCAGGTGACACCATGCACGACTTTCTGCGAGATGTGAACCCTGGGGCGCTGTGATGAACTCTGCTGCCCCCGGGGCCGTGTCCGCAAAGCGGGCCCAAGCCCGTCCTCTGTGTCCGCCTCCCGGGAGGGCGGCGAGGGAGTCCATCAGCGCCCCTCCCAGCTGGAGTGCAGGGGTGCTGCGAACGGGGTGCCACGAGCGAAGCCCTGCTCACCCCCTGTTCCTTTCCTCCCCAGCTGCGTGCACTTCGCGTGTGAGGCCGCCGACTGCCCGGAGCTGGCGGTGGAGAACGCTTCCCTCAACTGCTCCAGCAGCGACCGCTACCACGGCGCCCGGTGTACCGTGAGCTGCCGGACGGGCTACGTGCTGCAGATACAGCGGGACGACGAGCTCATCAAGAGCCAGGTGCGCCAGGTGCCGCGCTCAGGGTCCCTCTCCTGCCCCAGAGCGGCTGGCTGGGGGCATGGCATGTCCCCTGCCGAATCCCCAGCACTTCACACGGGCTGCCACCCAGCAAATGCTCAGTAAACGGGTGTGGATCGGATGAATGGATCCATCGACCTGGCATTTCTAAGAGCGTGGTTCCCGTGCAGAGTAGCATTGTGCACAGCGCGTATCAGAGCCATGGGGAGGGCGTGAGAACAGTGGGGAGGATGTGAGAGTCCTGGGGAGGGTATCAGAGCCATGGGGAGGGAGTAAGAGCGGTGGCGGGGGGCGTGAGAGTCCTGGGGAGAGCATGAGAACCCTGGGGAGGGTATCAGAGCCGTGGGGAGGACGTGGGAGCCGGGGGGAGGGTTGCAGATCCAGAAACTCACGTGCCGAGCATTTGGGAAGGAAACCCAGGCAGGCAGGACTCTGCTACAGTTGCATGGGCCGCTTTAGAAAGAGGCGAGCCCTCTGCCGACGAGGTGTTCGCTCACTCACTGTAATTGTAAAACAGACTGTAAAGCATCTGTTCGCCGGGAACTAGGTGCCATACTAGGTGCTAGAGAAAAAGGAAAAAAACAGTCACTAAGATAAAGCTAGGTCGTCCTCCCAAGGAGCACTCCGCCGGCGCAGGCAGTGTGTGAGTGATGACCTCCTGGTGTGATAAACTGCAGTTGAGGCAAGTGCCAGGCAGGCGTGGTGCAAGCCTGGGGGGCTCCCTCTGGAGAAGTGACTTGACAAAGGGACCCAGACCAGTAGACACAGGCGTGCGCACTGAGGAGGGTGCCTGGGCACAGCAGAAGTGGCCTGTGAGGGCCTCTTGGTGAGAAAGAGCATGCCGCAGATGATTTATTTTTTTTGCCTGAGCTCACCCACACAAGGAGGCTGGAGGGGCCGGGCCCCAGGCCCCAGGTTGGGAGGTTAGAGATTTACACTTGGGGCAGCAGGGAGCTGTCGAAGAAGGTGATGGGCCCAGGTGATAGTTGGTACAGGTGCTCCTGGCTGCGCACCTGGGTGGAGGGTTCTGGAGCCCCATCACCAGACGCAGCCTTTTCGGGGGCCCTGCCCATGGGCTTCACCTTCGTGCTGCAGACACACGGGGACACCATCCTCCAGAGCTTCTGGGCCTGAGCGGAGTCCCCATCGGGCGCTCCGGAGCCCTCGACCCCTGGTCTTCGACACCCACTTCCTGGTGTCGGACGCGTCAGGTCTGAGGTCCTGTGGAAACGATTGGGCTGTTTTGGCAGCGAGGGACCTCACCTCCCTTTGATGTGCTCCTAAAAGGGGAAAGATGTCCTTTGCTTTTAAAATCCCAGATCGTGGTACGCCCGGGTGGCTCAGCGGTTTAGCGCTGCCTTCGGCCCAGGGCGTGATCCTGGAGACCGGGGATCGAGTCCCGCATCGGGCTTCCTGCATGGAGCCTGCTTCTCCTCTGCCTGTGTCTCTGCCTCTCTCTGTGTGTCTCTCATGAATAAATAAATAAAATCTCTAAAAAAATAAAATAAAATCCCAGATCCACATTCCTCGGCATCCCCGTCCCCCAGGATCTGGCGACTTCTGCCCTGAGCGTGCCGTCCTCCCTTGGCTTGGAAGCTCAGCCTCACCCTTCTACCCGCGCCCTCCTGCCACCTTCCGGCTTGTTTCAAATCCCTGCCAGCCCTTTTTGCTTCTCCCCGGCCAGTCCCATCTTCACGTCTACGCCTCCTGACTCCCTCAGAGCAGGGGTGGCTCCTAGAGCGAGCAAACCATGGGGGCCGCGCCAGTGGGAGAGATCAACCGAGGCAAGGGATGGGCCTGTGGTGTCACGGCCCAGAGGAGAAACATTGGGGCCTCCGACATCCCAGGGCAGTGCCTGCTGGTGCCAAACTCCCTGCTACCCCCTGCAGAGCCAAGCTATGAAGACCGAGAGCCCGTGAACCCCGTTGTGCCATTCGCACAGGCCGGGTCGGGAGGGGAGGCATGAGGCCCTGGGAGGACTTAGCGCTTGTCGGGCCTGGGAGACTCCATGGGGAGCACTTTGCAATGTGGCTATTGGATTCAAGTCCCCCAGAGCCTCTTTGTTGTCCTTATTATTTAAAGATCTTATTTATTTATCTGAGAGAGAGAGGGAGAGTACGCGCAGGGGGAGGGGCAGAGGGAGAGCCCATCCCGGGGGCCCCATCCCAGGACCCGGGTCGCGCTCTGCGCCCAGGGCACACACTTCAGCAGCTCGGCCCCCAGGTGCCCCTCGTGCGTCCTGTTCACAGCCGTGTAGCTCGGAGCTCCCCAACGTCTCTGGGCCTCGGGTCTGCATCTGCACAATGGGAGCTGGGGTCCTCAGCTCAGGCAGCTGGGGGGATCATCAGGAGCCCGTTGTAGGTCACCCTTGGGCTCGTGGGGCCGGGATGAGACTCATGTGTAGCATGGGAGAGGCTAGCGGGATGAGTCGGCCGCGGCTTAGGGTGCCCGCCTCTGCCTTTCAGGTGGGACCCAGCGTCACGGTGACTTGTTCTGAGGGCAAGTGGAACAAGCAGGTGGCCTGTGAGCCCGTGGACTGTGGCATCCCAGACCAGCATCACGTCTACGCCGCGTCCTTCTCCTGCCTTAAAGGGACCACCTTTGGCAGCAAATGCTCCTTCCAGTGCCGTCACCCCGCGCAGTTGAAAGGTATGGACGAGGGGCCCTCGGGCTTGGTTTGTCCTACTTCTGGGTCATCCCCTGGGTCCTGCACACCAAGGGCAGGGCAGGGGTTTCTCTGCCCTCCTGCCGCCGCTCCACCCGCGGAGTGTTTGTACGCTGCCTTGCGGTGCAGCCAAGGAGAAAGTCGAGTGTGCAGAAGTGTGACCCCGAAATGCCCTCCAGGGCCTGGCAAGTCTTTCAGGAGGTGGAGGGGAGGGAGCGACGAAGAAAAAGATGGTAGGAAATAACATTTGGAACGACGTGACTGGTTCACTGGATAGGATTAGGGCCCAGGAAGTCCGCACGAGAAGTCATGTTTGCAGAGCCTCAGAGAGGTTAAAGACCTTGCCCAAGGCCACGCTCTCCGCGGTAGGATCCGCGTTGGGGCCTGGGTGTGACTTGTACCAAAGCCACTGCTCCTCCTTAGGAAGGGTCTGCTGGGAGAGGCGTGTTGGGGCAGGAAGCACTTTGCTGGGGCATCTCCTGGGCCAGGCCCCAGGGTGTCGGGGTGAGGGGGGCAGAGTCGGGCACACTGGAGGGGAGGCCTCGTCTTGAAAACGGGTAAGAGGCCAGCTGGGGTGACCCAGAATGTCAGGACCAGAGGGCTTCTCAAAGCTCACGTGGAATAACTGAGGATTTGGAAACATGGTGACACCGAGGTCCAGTGACGGGAAGGAACTTGTACGAAATCACAGACCAAATTAGTGGTATTTTTAGAAAAAATGCTCTTGGCTTCCAGTCAGAATACTGGGTTTTGATGTGACACAGGATTTCCAAGTTGTGATGGCTCAACTTACAGTTTCTTGATGGTGCACAAAAGTGGCATGCATTCCGTAGAAACCGTTTCGAGTTCTGCATTTTGACCTTCTCCTGGCTGCCGATATGTGGTCCAACGCAGCCTCGTGGTGCTGGGCGGTGGCACCTTGCAACGGTGCCCGTACAGCCGTTCCATCCCCACACAACCATTCTCTCTGCCACTTTCAGTATGGTTTTCAACAAATTACATCAGGTAGTCAGCACTTTGTTATGACATAGGCTTTGCCTTCGACAACTTTGCCCTACTCTGTAGGCTACTGTAAGTGTTCCAAGCGTGGCTCAGGTAGGCCGGGCTAAGCTAGGGTGTTCAGTGGTTAGGAATACAAATGCATTTTCGACTTGCAATATTTTCAACTTACTTTGGGTTTCCTGGGATGTAACCCCATCATACGTTGAGGAAAATCTATAAACCCATTTCTCAGAAGTGCCAGGACCCTCCCTCTTCCTTGTCTTATCAGAGGGAACATTGTCTGTTTGTCAGACACCCACAATGTGATTTCATTCAAGCCCGGGTCCTACCTCCGATGAGTCCTACCATCCAGCAAAGGTCCTGCCATCATTCCTCTGAGGGGGAATAAGTAGATTTCCATGGGGTGTGGGGAGATGGGGGATATCTATGGATTCCCTTGAACTTGAATGTAATATTATGTGTTCATGAGTTTCAGGCATTTTAATGATGGGAGAGAGTCAATAGTTTCCCCAAATTTCCAATGATTACTGGACATGAGTTCCTAGAGGGCAGTGGCTATGTCTAATCCATTTTCACATCGCTGTCAGCAAGCCCAGAACCTGTGCTTAGTAAGACTTAATATAAGTGTTTTGACTGGATGGCTGGGTAAATTGATAAAAGTAATACCGCAGGAAATGTTTCTTTTGAGAAATGAATGAAAGACCAAGTAATCTTAGTAAACTGGTGCCCTGGAAGAAAACCAGGAAGCAGTGATGGAAAGGAAGCAGCCTTTGGGTCCCCTGGTTTTTAACCCCAGATGATTTGAATTCAGAAGTTATAGGCATTTCAGGTGAGGTTCTCTAAAGACGTAGGCTGGGGAGAAGTGAAGAGATGGTGGAAATTGTAAGCCCTCCGCCTTTCACGCTTTCTGAGTCCTTCCCTTGGCTCAGATGTTGGGCATGTTGATAATGCCAGACCAAGAAATCACACTTCTCCCCTCAATCAGGGGCCTTTGGGAAGGAGCAGTATGTAAATTAGCATTGATTATCATGGCACCCATTGTGGCTAATAATGATTATTTAAGAAAATAAAAAAAAAAGATAAAAAAATTAAAAAAAATAAAAAGATTTATTTTAGAGAGAGCGAGCTAGAGAGAGCACGCAAGCATGTACTCACAAGGGTGGGGGGCAAGGGACAGAAGAAGAGAGAGAACTCAAGCTGACTCAGTGCTGAGTGGGGAACCTGATGCAGGGCTTGAACTCACAACTCTGAGTGGAAACCAAGAGTTGGACGCTTAACCTACTGTACCCCCCAGGTGCCCTGCAAATAATGATTCTTCATCAAAGTGATTCAGACCCTTCTGCTGTTGCTTCTCTGCTAACTATGGTGGAAGGGGAGTGACCCCTGCTGTGGAGACGAGGCCCCAGAGGGACCATCATTTTGATAGTCGTGGATCCTAATTTAGATCTTCCCTTTGAGAATGCAGAGAAGCATCTTGCCAGCGGCCACGCTGACCCACTAGGACCCCCTAGCGTTTCATGCACCTTGGTTGTCAGCATCATCTGGGGCTCAATCCCAGATCTGATGCTTCTGCTTGGGTCTGCAGGCAGTAAGGACTGGGTGAAGGTCCTGCTACCTCTCTCTTGAACTTGTTAGTGAACCCCTTCTCAAGCAAGAGGGTAAACAGCTTTCTTCCTCCATTTTTTTGTTTGCTTCCCTTTCCTCCCTTTGTTTTGCTTTTCTGAGCAGCATCATTGAAGTGAAAAGAGCACCGTCTTTAGAGTCAGACAGACTGGGATTCCTCTCCTGGCTCTGCCCCAAACTGTTGATCTCAAAAGAGCTATTTCATGGCTCTCAGCCTCAATATGCTCATTTGCAGAAGGGGTGCAGGTGTGCCCATATGGAAGGGTCAGGTTGAGGACTGAAAGAGGTGATGTGTGTAAAATTCCAGAGCCAGGGAAAGTGCTCAGTGAATACGGACCTTCCCCAGGGGGCACCCCTGTGAGGACCTGTGCCACGGCCTCCCTCTTCCAGGCCTGACCTCTCTGTTTCGTGGAGGCCTTAGTCCTGGGAGCTGTGTAGATATGCTCCATCCTCCATGCTCCTCCCAGGACCTGAAGGTTAGGGGTTGTCAGCCCAGCAGCCACCACCCAGGACAGGCAGTCAAAGGTAGCCCCTGGGACCTGGAATAATGTGGGTAGCACCACAAGCCCACTTCCCCTTCTAGTCCTGGTGAGTTTTTCTTGAATATCCCCACTTTCACTTAATTTCTGAGTCCTCTTCAAGATGTATGCAAAATATCCTGCAAACTCACAGCCTTAGAGTCACTTCTGCCAATGTACACCACCAACACGGAACCTACAAGAACAGAGGGAAATTATATTCTCAAGTCAAAACAACAGCAATAACACCACCACTTCAGAATCATAAATGCTTAATTAAAAGGCTGCAAATGCCACATTATTTATATCACCCAGTGAACCTCAACTCAAGCGTGTTAGATGCACTTGACATTGAGTGTGGAGTGGGGCTTCTAAAGCAAGCATGCCTTGGAGTGCCTGGCTGGCTCCATTGGAAAAGCATGGGGCTCTCGATCTTGGGTTGTGAGTTCGAGCCTCATAGTGGGTATAGAGGTGACTTAAATAAAAAAATAATCTTTTAAAAAAAGTAAGCATGACTTCATCCTACAAAGATCTTTTTTAAAAGGCCTGCTTTGTACTTATAGCTTCTGTTGGCTTTTCTGTCTGTTTGCCTCTCCAACTCAGATGAAAACTCAGCCTATTTGCAGAAGATAGCCAATGCCACTGAGCACTTCCTGATTTCTCAGACTTTACCGAAGACAGGGGTGTGAGCTGGGTGGACACAGAGAGTGGCCACATCCTATAGCGCCTCGCAGTGAACCTCTGTGCTTGCCCTCGGCTCCTTCCCTCACCCTGTCCCCCCTCCCTGCAGCTGTTACAACTTCCATCGCTGTAGAAATTGCAAGTTCTCTCTTCTGTCTCAGGAGAAGACCCTTCCTTCTTTCTCAGAAGCAGATAGCTAGGCCCTGGAGGGCCACAAGGGTCTCACTGGGACATCATCCCCACAAAAACAGGGTCACCCCCCAACCAAGAGAAATTCTCATACAACTCCTCAGGAGAATACTGCTTGCTCCATCTGTCACCCTAGCATTTGGGATGGTGAGAGTTCAAGATGATCTAGGACCTCACTGGGTCCAAACCACTGCTGAGTGCTGATGGTAGACCCACTACTCAGATTATGCCTGGGGATTTCAGGGTCACAGTGGAGAAGGGACATATCCAAGATCATACAGCTGCTTATGAGGCCACTATTCAATGTGAGTAGTGCTAAGATGGCATCTCTTAAATAATTCTTCCTATCTGTCTCATTCCTGCTCTACTCTGAGTAGTCGCTCAAGTTTTGAGGGTTGAGTCTGTTGCTATTTGTTGTCTCAGAGTCCATTGGCCTTTCCTACAGCCTGTCCCTCAACCCAGAACCCCTCTGAAGCCTGGAATGTCAGAGCTGGGAGGAGCCCAGAGGTCATCAAGGTGAATTATTTAATTTCACGATGGCAAAACTAAGGCCCAAGAGAGGAAGACATTTATACAAGGACACCTAGGAGTTATCTTTAGCACTAGGGTCAGGAGGCAGGGAGCCTGACCCTAGAAATGACGCCCCTTTGCTAGGTATGCCATTCCCACCCATCGGCGGAAATCTGCTCACTCACATCTGCCATGTGCATTCCCAAGCTGCTTCTTCATGGCAGGTGTCCGGTGTTGCAGGCTCCTTTCTCTATCTGCTTGGGAAGTTTTCCATCATCTACCCCTGGCTGTAACTGCATCTGACAGCAACCTCTTTCCTTTGAGCCTAACATGTGAATGACACATGGGGCCCCTTGTAAAGAAATTTGGAAGTGAGGGGCACCATTCTGGACAGTGGGAAGGAGGTGGAGGTACTGAAATCTTATTGTATGACCAGTTCTTGATTTTGAGCTGCTCCACTCATCCAAATTCTCCATGAGATGTTCTTTGACCACGCTCATGGCCAAAAGCTCTGTGGTGAGGTCGAGAAAACACTTAGGAGTCAGGCAGACCTGGAGGGAGCCTCGACTCTAGACTGAGCGGCTCACATTCCCTCTCAGGGACTCCAGTTTGTCACCTACAAAATGGGGTTCATGACACATTGGGTTATTAGGAGGATCAAGAAGATGGCCCTGGCAAGTCCTGCCTCTTGGGCTGAATTATAAAGAGCTATTAGACTTCCTTGTAGATATTTAGGGAGAGAACTGGACAATTAAATAATCGAAATATATTCACTTCCACGAGAGTTGGGAGAGCCCAGTTTTACAAGCAAATGGCATTCTTTCTGGGACTGCCTAGCCCAGCTCGGATTTTCTCTTTGGCTCCTCGGGGTCCCCGGAGCCTAGCAATGTGCTTTTAGGACTAAAATTGGCAGAGGCTTGCATGCTTCTCTTAATGGCTCCATTTCTTCAGCCTCGGCTTTCCTCCTCTGACTTGCGGCAGCCTGAGCACTGGGTGGAGTTCCAGTTGGCTATCATTGGGAAAACAACCATACTGAAACCTTGAGGTCCTCATTTCTTGCCTCACCTGGCCCAGGACCTTGTACAGAGAGACTTCTTCTCTATTTACACTTCCCGTCGCCCTTCCTTTTCTGTTAAGGTCTCTTTCCTATCAAGAGCAACGAAACTGAATCTCCTCCCAGTTCCAGCAGCACTAGCCCTTGGCTGATGCAGCCTCCCGAGGGCCTGCATGTCCACTTCCAGTCCCTCTCGCTGCATCTGTGTTTTCTCAAAAAAATACAGTGGCCAATATTCTTTCGCGTCCTAAAACGTTAGAGCTGTAAGGACTCAAAGACAGCCTTGGCTGAAGGCCAGAGAGGTTAGGTGACTTGTTCAAGGTCACATGTAGATTCACAATATTTCATGCATTGAATAAATGGGTATTAAGGACCCACTGTTTGCTTGGCACTAGGCTAGCTTCTGGTGCTAAAAGAATGACCGAGGTCCATTCCTTAGCCTTAGGTTACAGGCACCATGTATGAGGTAGTAAGAGAACCAGATGTTAGATCTCCTGGCATTTCTCTCCACCTATTCTGCCCTAGGCCAATTTCAATCTTAAAGGCACTCCCAAAGAGATTTGGCCTTTTGGGTAATCTTTTGAATAAAATAATGAACATAGGCATATCTCTTTGACAGTACATTTACAATTATTTTAATACTCATTAGAGACTGACATTTCTTTAAGCACATCTGTAGACAGCAGAGCACCATTTGTCTTCCTGACTCTAAAAGATGGACAGATGAAGATATAGGGTCACATCACTTTTTGGAACGCAGTTTCTGACATCGGCACTGTTACCCCAAGCCAGAAGCCCCAGGCTCAGAAATGCCTGCGTCTAATATCCTGAGTCATGTTCTCCCAGGAAAGACAGATAAGGGAATGGGGCAGGGAGGCATGGAAATGACAGGAGCATCCAGGGTCTCTTTCAGAGCAAGGTCCTGCTGGGGGCAACCAGAGCTCAGTCGCTTTGGGGAACTATGGGAATACAGCTACTGCAGCTCTGGGAACTGCCATGTTAACCCACCAGCTCCCTTGCTGGTTGGATGCTATTGCCAGTAGCACGGATGCCTCAGTACCGTGAGCTTGCCCTGTGTGCAGACACAGTGACCATCCTTGGTATAGAGGTCAGTGCCAAGGAGGTGAGGGCAGGGCACGGATGGTACATTTTACACCCCGCTTTCTTCAAAGCCATGTAGTGGATATAGAGTAATGGCAATAGCTGGGTCACGGAAATACTGACTCTGTGCCATTCAGTGTCTGCATCTCCTAGATTTTGTTTGTCTTTGGGGTGGGGGCATGTCCATGGTCCTGAACCACCAGTTCCTGCTTTAGTGTGATGGTTCTCTTGACGGTGGTACACGGCTAATTCCCAGTCACCCTCTCCCAGAACGGACATTTCTGGCTTGCGTTTCCACTCTTGATGACCATTTTGCAACTCTCACGTTCTCTTGCCACCAAGCGACTGTAACTTGCACATCACGATCTATAATTTGCATAGCTGATACGGTGTACTTTTTGGAGTCCTCACACTTTCTGCACAGACAGTTCATCCTTCTTGGGGAGTTCCGAGAGTGTGTGCTCCCTGCATCTTTGATAACTTCTCTTTACCTCTGCTAAGTTTCTCCCGTAGCTTTTGCTGTGCCTGTGCACCCCCAAAACACCACCTCCACCACAAAAGCAATGCATAAAGCAGTTTGTGGTCTCTGGTGGTCTAGAGGCCTCTCTGCTTCTATGGAACCCAAATGAATCATCCTTCACTTGATATAGAAATCTCTGTGGTTTGCAGCATCAGTGTTTGTCAGCATGCAATCCTCTTTAGGCTTCACAGACACTAGGTTGCCTTGTGCTCACCAGGTGAATCACACTGACACAGGAGAAGAAAGAGGACAATGAGTGGGGTCGGTGGGGGGTACGGAGCCTACAGAAAAGTGCACGGCACTCCCTGCTGCTTTTTGGTCCTGCTCTGTTTGTCTCCAGAGTACCTACTGCCTTCCGGCACGCCAAACAGTGTATTTCTTTGTCCGGTCTCCAGGGTTCCTCCCTGCCACACTGGAATAGAAGCTCCAGGAGGGCAGGGCTTGAGGGTTTGTACGTCTGTTTTGTCCACCGCTGTGTCCCGACATATAAAAGAGTAGCTGGCACGTGGTGAGCACTGCACAGGTGCTTGCTGGATGAACGAAGGCCTGTGTGCAACTCACAGGGCCCCTCAGACCTGCCAGTGAAGGCAAGGTTAGGAGGGAGGGAGGGAGGCAAGAAGGGAGGCAAATAAGGAATCTGACAGCACTTTGCTAGGTGTGTTTCATTTTATCTTCTCATCGCCATGAAGGCAGGGCAGTTCTCTTTCTGTAGATCAGAGTTGGGGGTTGCCTCTCGGAACAGGTAAGAGAGGCCCTACGGAGCACGTGTAGCCAAGTTCCCAGGGAAACAACTGCCTTTGTCGTTAGACGACCCTGGTTCTGAGCTTCCGTTTGCCTTTCACTCACTGCGAGGACTAGGTCAGGTGCCTTCACTCTCGGAGTCTCTGCTCCCAAATGTGCGTCCTCCCAGCTCCGAGCCTGCTGTGAGACTAACTCCGATGACACTCAGGGTGCTGGGCCTGTCGCCTCCGCCCCTACCTCCGCACCCTCCACCTGCCGCCAGCCCTGCTGGTCAACACTGCTCAGTAATAACCGGGAAGAGCGGTGTTCGCTGGAGAAAGCCAGGCTTGGGGTCTGCCTCTGATTGTCCTGGGGAGGTTTGGGGGCAGGCTGTGCACTGATAATGTATGACCTGGCAGGGAAAAGCCTGCACCCCGTGTTTTACTTCTTCTTGCCGCGTCCCCCATCAGGCCAGCTTCCCGGGGGCAGTCAGCACGTCTGTCAGAGCTGGCACGGGCTTCGGGGTAGGGGAGGGCGGCTGCTCTGGCAAAGCGTCACTGAACACTGGG
This sequence comes from Canis lupus dingo, assembly GCF_003254725.2. Lineage (NCBI taxonomy): Eukaryota > Metazoa > Chordata > Mammalia > Carnivora > Canidae > Canis > Canis lupus. The sequence continues at coordinate 69,691,189 of NC_064253.1, forward strand.
GCCTGGAAAGCACAGCAGACCTCCAGACAGCACAGTGCTGTCCCTTCCGGCCCGAGGGGGCCCACAGCAGTACAGGGGCGCGGGCCCGGAGAGGAGCGGCAGGCAGCTCGAGGCCACGTGGACCCGGAGCTCGGAGGAGAGGCTCACAGGAGCCCTAGCCCGCCACTTCCCAGGAGGCACACGTACTCTGGCCTCTGGGCCCGGGGCCCCACCTGGCGCAGCGAGGAGGAGGGAGGGAAGGAGCATGAGGGTCTCTTCCTGTGCGGTGGGCGAGGTTCTGGATCGGGACTCAGGATCCTTGAATTTTAGTTTCTTGTAGATGTGGGGCGAGTTACTCCCCATGCTGGATCTCCTCGTCGCAGCTCTCTCCACCTCCTAGAGGCCCTTGGTCGTATACAGAAGGGTCTGGAATTCCAAGGGGAAGACCTTCTGGCTTTTTACGTTGGCTGTAGCCCAGGCAGCCCGCACCATAGCTCGGCTGTCAGGGGCACCCCTCTCGACCCGTCTGCTAACCCTCCGGCCTGTGTCCTCCAGGCAACAACAGCCTCCTGACCTGCATGGAGGACGGCCTGTGGTCCTTCCCGGAGGCCCTGTGTGAGCTCATGTGCCTCGCTCCGCCCCCGGTGCCCAACGCAGACCTGCAGACGGCCCGGTGCCGAGAGAACAAGCACAAGGTGGGCTCCTTCTGCAAGTACAAGTGCAAACCGGGATACCACGTGCCTGGCTCCTCGCGGAAGTCAAAGAAGTAAGTGGGGCCAGAAACACAAGCCTGTGGGCTCTGGGGGCGAGGGGGAGAGCCAGGTCCAGAGGTCTGATGATTAGGAAGCGCCGCTTCTTTGCTGGAAGCAGCCCCCACCGTGCATCACATGCTGCCCCGTGAGAGTCTACAGGGACACTGTTAGCAACCGCCCCCTGGCCGTGCGACCTCAGGCAAGTGACTTCACATCTCTAGGCCTCTACTTTTCAACAGTAGGATGGGGGTGATGGTACCAGTTACTGTCTGGTATTACTGTGAAGAATAAAGGAGGATGTGTGTGTAAAGTGTTTGCAAAGTGCCTGGCATGTAGTTGTTGTTCAATGAATGGCAGGTGTTAATATCATCACTGTACTCATGCCCCCCCCGCCTCCCCGAACAGTCTAGAAGGTAGGGAGGGGACTAGAGCTTGCAGGGCTGGAATTTTATTTCAATCCATGTGTAACTGAGAGAATGTCTGAAGCCACCACTTGCCCCAACTCAATGAATTTTCTTGAATCCCTACATGTGCCCCCTCCCAACCAGTAGGGCAGGTAGGGGACCAGGAGTGAGAAAGGGAGACGAGAGGCTGGCTGGCTCCCGAGAAACGTGGGTGTTGGGATGGGGCATGAGCCTGGCCATCTGATCCTTGAGACATCTCTTCTTTTATCTCTTCCGTAAAGACGGGCCTTCAAGACTCAGTGTACCCAAGACGGCAGCTGGCAGGAAGGGGCTTGTGTCCCCGTGACTTGTGACCCGCCTCCGCCGAAATTCCATGGGCTTTACCAGTGCACGAATGGCTTCCAGTTCAACAGCGAGTGTAGAATCAAGTGTGAAGACAGCGACGCTGCCCAGGTAAGACTCCCTGAACTGGAGGTCGGTGCTTCGGGCCCCCTCCTACCTGCTGACCGAGGCCCGCCTGTATCTGAAGAACAGCATCCGCCAGGAGACTGCAGGTTCGGCAGTGTCACCGATGCAGTAGAGGTTCTGGTCGTCTCCTTTGCTGATCGCCCTGCGCCTGGGTTTCCTCTCTCAACACCGTATTTTGGCTCAGAGGTCCTGAGCTTTGCAAGATGTTTGGGGTTCGAACCCTCGCGAAGGGAAGCATGTTGTGGAATCCCATGGCATGGAAACAATCACAGTTGAGTCACTCTGAGAGGAGGGACCAGGGTGGTTTGGCCAACTGCCCGCCACCATCACTCATGTTCGTCCTCAAAGCATTAAAAAACACAAGACACCCGTTGGCTCTGCCTGCGTGAAGAAGGGGGACCACCTTCTGATTAGAAGTGGACGGTGTGGAGAACACCAGGGAGGAAAGGGAGACCCGGAGGGGCCGGCAGGGTTTGGGTGTTATCTCCACCCCCTTGTAACAGACAAAGGCCGCCACTCCCGCCCCTTCCTGCTGACGGAGTCAGTGAAAGTCTCTCACTCCTTCGAAGGCAGGTAGGGAATCCAGAATGGAAAAGGGAAGTGGGAAGCCAGCTCACTCCATAGGAGCCTTAGCTCCACCAGCCATTTTGGGTCGATAGGCTGAGCCCTGTATTTCAAGGGTGTGCGAGGACCCTTGGCCAGGTGCGGCTGGAGTTTGGCTGGCTGGGCCCCAGTGCTGGCGTCACCTGCAGCCAGTCCTCCCCCATCTTTATTAGTGCTCCCCCCGAGTGCCAGATCGGGGATACCACCATCCTCAGCCCCTCTCACCTGCCCCTCACCTGCCAACCATCACTGCATCCTACCCATCCTGCCCCCAGGACACCTCCTGGAGCTGTTCTCGCCTGCTCCCGGCGCCCCCACCCTCACTCAGCCACCACCGTCTCTTCCCTGAGCCGCACACAGCCTTCTGATCATCTCCCTGCTTTTAGACCCCCAGCGCATTCTCTACGTTTCAGCCCGGGTGATTTGTTCAGAGCGTACACCTCATCACAATTCCCCTACCCAAAGCCCCTCGTGAACCAGTGCCCCCATCCCCTGGAGGATGAACCCCTGACTCCTCAGGGTGGATTCAAGGCCTCCAGCGCCATTGCACCCCCCTCACCTCTGCACTGCGCTCCTCTCCCCTTATCAGCTGCCTCACTCCTAATCGTCCTTCTGGGCCAGCCCAGGTGCCCATTTTTCCAGGAATCCCCTTTTTTATTGAAGGATGGTCGACGCGCGATTCACTGCAGGTGCACAGCACGGGGATTTGACAAGTGCATACGTCATGCTGTGCTCGCCACACATGTCGCTGCCATCTGTCACCATGCGGCGCTATCCCACTACCATAGACCATATTCCCCATGCTGTCCCTTTTTTTTTAAATTTTATTTATTCATGAGAGAAAGAGAGAGAGAGAGAGAGGCAGAGACACAGGCAGAAGCAGGCTCCATGTGGGGAGCCTGATGTGGGACTCGATCCCAGGACTCCAGGATCAGGCCCCGGGCTGAAGGCAGGTGCTCAACCGCTGGGCCACCCAGGCTGCCCGGTGCTGTCCCTCTTATCCCTGTGACCTACTCCCTCCATAACTGGAGGCCCGTACCTCCTGCTCCCCTTCACCTGTTTACCCATCCCACCACCCCCCTTCCCTCTAGCAGCCATCAGTTTTCGGAACTCTTTCTCGAAGCCCCTCCCACGCTGGGGCGCCGTACCCCTTCCTTGGGTCCCCCAGCACTGGCCACACTGCGCGGTGATTCACCCCAGGCTCCCCCTTCTCCCGGCTGTGACGTGCGTGACCACCTCTTTCATCATCCCTGGGTTTTCAGCACTTGGGACAGTGCCAGGCCCCAGGTAGGTGCTCGGGGGCTGTCCCGCCCTGAGAGCCGCGGGGACCAGCCAGGACGGTTTCCTCCTCTTCCACATGAGGAAAATTCACACCCGGAGAAGTCACCCAAGCACCCAAGGTGACGCAGCTGGTGCTGCCTGCAGTCAGAATTAGAATCCGGATCCCCACCGCCTGCCCAACTGCAGACGGACAGAACCCCATGGATGCCCCCGGAAAACCCCCCGTCGTGTACCCTTTGGGATGTCTGCGAACCCACATCGCTCCCGCCCTTGCCGCCCGGGGAGAGCAGTCAGTGCCGGGACAAGCAGAGGCCGGAGATCACCGTGGCCTCACGCAGGCTGATGGACTTCCTTCCCCCTCCCTTACATAAAACTGTTGCTAGCAGTTACCCGAACTGCTGAGCCAAATACTATTCTGGCCGCGGTCATGTTATCAAACTGAAACCCAGTCTGCCTGGGGCCTGCCAAGTACCTTTCATGGCCAGTTTGTATTTAAAGGAGAGGAAAATGTAAATTTATCAGACGACGCAAGCAGTTCTGTTTGGCAACCGGCGGGGAGGCTAGATGCAGAGGAGCAGGGTATTGCTCGTCGGCTCAAAGAATGAGGGGACGTGTGCCAAATGGGCTCCTAATACGATTGACGTTTCTAGTTTGTGCCGAAAATGAATTTCCTCTACCCTCAGACCAGCGCCCTGAGAGCCAAATCTAGTATTCACCTCAGATCCCCTCTTGCTGCCTGTAAACACAGCAGAAACCTACGGCCCAGAGCATCTTGAATTCAACAGCTTGTATGGAGCTGGAAGTCTCTGCTTCCCAAACAAGTTCCAGATCCTGGCAGCAGAGGACAGGGACTAGTGTAGGGGAAGTTCGTGTCCTCCCTCCCACCGCCACTAAAAGCAAACTGACAAATGAAACTCCGGTTCATTTGTTCCTGAGGAGCCAGCGTGATGCTGGATTTGGACCCTGAGTTCTAATCCTGACTTCACCGCTTCCCAGTGGGAGGACTCGGGACTCGGGCAAGTTGTTTACCCCTTGACGCATCAGTTGTCTCCTGGGGGCGGGGTGCACATAAAACCTGGTTTTATGCCTCCTGGTTTGTCAGGATTAAATGAGGTCATGAGAGTACAGCACGCCTGTGAGTACTCCCTTGAAATTGTGCAGTTTACAACCTGTGCCGCCGTACACGGCAGCCCTGGGGAAGGCACAGATGAGCTAGCCAGCCTCCCTTTAAGGTCACTTCTAGCAGAGAGGATCCCCGATGCTCCATGTGGGCTCCCGTGGAATCTAGAAACAAAGGCAGTGGCTTCAATGTTACCCGTCTGCGGGCGGCTAGCCCCAGAATATCGGAGAAGGGGGCATCCATCCTGCATGAAGCCATGGTGTGGGGTGGGGAGAGTGGTATGAACCACGGGGATACCCGATTTATGGCACAAATAAACCTGTACAGCGTACGGCCTCTCGAGACTAGTAACACCCGGTAGAACTCTGTGCTGTGGTGAGCGTCACCCCAACGTGTGGCGGCCACCGGCCACATGGGCCCTGGGGAGCTGGGCACGTGGCTGGAGCGACCCAGCCACCAAGGTTTACGCTCTCTTTAATCTCAGGTGGTTCAAATGTAAACGCCAAGAGCCGCGCTAATGCAGCAGCCACCACACTGGGCAGCTCGTGACTGTCTAGTGCTCTCAGTTCTAGAAACCAAGCCCGAGAACCTCGGTGGCAACGGCTTCTTAGCTTCTGAGTGTGGCCAGGTGACCACACAGGTGTCCCGGACTTTGTCTCATTTTGACAACAACAGACCTTTGGAAAAGAAACCAACGTCCCTCCACCCCCCACTCCCCACCCCACCCTGTCAGGGAAGAGGTCTTGAGGCTAAGTTGTTGCCCATGGTAATGAGTGGGTGGTGTTGACGGGCTCGGAGCCCTGCTCTTCCTACGGCGCCCCAAGCATTCCCAGGGCAGGCCAGTGGCCCAGGGCAGGAACTCCGTCCCCAGACAGCCGGGGAGAAGTGCTCATTGTCCCAACATTTACTTGTTCGTTGATTCATTTTTATTTATTTTCTTCTAATTAATTCATTTTTTACATATTTTTAAAATTTATTTTATTTTTTAAATTATTTATTTGTTCATGAGAGACACAGAGAGACAGAGGCAGAGACACAGGCAGAGGGAGAAGCAGGCTCCATGCAGGGAGCCCAATGCGGGACTCGATCCTGGGTCTCCAGGATCACTCCCTGGGCTGAAGGCGGCGCTAAACCGCTGAGCCACCCAGGCTGCCCATGTTTTTTTTTTTTTTTTTTTTTTTAATTAATTTATTATTTTTTTGCCCATTTTTTAAAAATTTAAACTCAGTTTGCCAACACCTAGGGTAGCGCCCAGTGCTCCTCCCATCAGGTGCCGTCCTCAGTGCCATCCCCGGGTCACCCCACCCGCCCCCCAGCTCCCCTTCCACATCCCTGCGGCTGTTCCCCAGAGTCCGGCATCTTTAATACCGCTCCGATGCTCCTGAGCTGCCCGATGATAGATTCCTCGGGCTGGTTCCACGGGAGGAACACGGGGAAGGGTGGCGGATTTGTAGGTGCTTAGGGGAGCACGGCCCGTGGGAGATGCCTGCGGCAGCGGAGCCACGGGCTAAAGGTGCTTGTGGACCAAGTGACACCCTTAGCAGGGATTTGCGGCGGCTCTGCGGGAGCGGGACGTGAAGAGCGCACTGGGGATCCGTAGTGCGCCCAGGCTTCCGTGGGGACCGCAGAGGTGCCCTTTGTGCGGCCACAGCAGAGTCGTCACAGCCCACGCGGAAGGTGCGGGGCCGGCGTTCGAATCTCCGTGGCGGCGCGTGGGGCCGCGCTCCCAACCGGGGCACCAGCACCGTTTCAAAACTCGCTTCTTCGCTTCCTGGCTGAGCCTCAGTTCCTGAATCTGTAACACGGATATAATTTCTACTCTACTGTGTCACTAAAAGGATCTCTAAATGCCTGTAAAACCCTTGGCGCGTGATGGGTATTTGATAACACGATGATTATGTGCCTTTCACGCTCGGTGGGCCTGTGTGACTGATGAGAGCTTGAGAGAGCCCTCGTGGTTTTTTACAGACGGAGTCACAGGCGCGGAGAGCACGGTGTTTTGCTGAGGGATGCTCAGCCCTCTTGGAAGAGAGCTCACCCCGGTGTGCAGAACTGTGCGATCAGAGCCAAGCGTACCCGGCGGGCGCCTTGCCCGCGGGTCTTCGGGTCTCTCAGGTTGCATCTTCAATGTCAGGTCCTCCGTGGTCACACGAGACTTATCATCAGTGGTTAATCCTGAGGCTCCATACTGGCTGGGAGGCGAGCCCTGAGGGCACCGAGATCTAGTCCTGGAGGAGAGTTTGGAAATCCGGAAGGGCTCTGGGACGTCTGCTGTGCAGAGGGCACAGCAAGGGCAAGGGTGTGCAGGTGGGAAGCAAGGAACACGTACAGGAGAGACGAGCTAACCCTGAGACTAGACGGAGCGAGAGAGGGGGACAGACGTGTTATCCTGGAGAGCCAGCCCCCGCGGAGGGCCTTGCTCGGAAGGCCGAGGCGTCTTCGCTGAAGGATGCCACAGCTTTTAAAAGCAGATTTACTCAGCAGCGGAAAGTGCCTGATGAACTGGGCAGGAGGGAGGGAGGCTGGAGGCAGCAAGGCCAGCGCCTCTGTGCTCCCGTCCTCTTCGGTGGAGCCTTGTACGGTGGATTTCTCCGCGCTGAAATTCCCTGAGCAGATTCCAGCTAGTTCTGATACGTTCTCTGCTGCAAACCGAGGTCCCCTGCCAGCTCTGGCCCACGTACTGCTGAGGTCTGCAGCCCTTCGGGGGCTGGAGGCCAAATGCATCATAGGCCCAGGCCAAGGCTCCAGGAAATTGGGGTCAATTTCCTACTCCCCCGAGGGCCCCACAGAATCATGGGGCCCGGGGCCTGGGGCTCTGGGAGGGAGAGCCGGTTCTCTGAAGCCGCATGAAGCTGCCTAACCCCTCCCTGAGCTCACACGGGACCTCTGACCTCTGGGGGTGGACTCTGCGAGACGTCCCACAGCTGCATGCCTGGGATGGGCCACCCTTGTCCCGTGGCCACAGAGGCTTCCACTGCAGTTGGAAAGGTCCACGAGAGGCCGAGAGAGCCCCCCACCCCCTTCTCTTCTGAATCCTGTCTCCCTGCAGCTGTTTTCTCAGACAGGGGAGCTTCGGCCTGCATCAGCCCTTTCGGAGAGTGGATTCATTTCCCCCGGCGGGCACCCATTCACGGAGTCCCCCATTCGCCTCATGCACCCATGTCGTCGCGGGCTCGCTGGTCCATTTATTCCCTCCCCTGCAAGTTCACTGGTGTCCTTGCTTATGGAACAAAGTCACCCCGTAACTCTCTGCCTATTCACCCCATCCTCTGTGAAGCACATCATTCTCGAGTGAGCAGAAATCTCTGCCGAGTGGTCAGGACATGTCACGTGCAGTGGGAAGGCCCCGAGGCAGGGGTGAGTGGGGCACCGTCTTGGGCCCCGAGGAGTTCATCCTCTGGGCGGGAATGGATGATAAAAAGGCAGCGCGTGTCAGAGACCTCACGGCAGTAGGCTCTGCACCGTCAGAGCGGCCTTAGGACAGGGCGGCCCGTGCCACACAATGCGTTCGGGCGGGGAGGGAAGCGCAGCAGCCCGAAGGGGCACGGGGGCAGAGGCACGGCCCAGGGAGATGGCACGGGGCGCATTGGAGGGTGCAGACGATTTAAACCAAAGTCCCAGGTTCGCGGCGATGCTGCAGGGAGCAAAGACATGGAGGATGCGCCAGAGTTCAGGCCGTGAGGATGCTGGAGGCGGGACTGTGCGTGGAAGCTCAGCTGAGGCGTGGAGTTTTGCACCGGTGCGGCACGCTCAGCTCCTCCGGCCTCACTTAGAGTTTCTCTTCTTATCAAAAGCTTGAGAGAGGGAGAGGATACACAGCTTGTTCTACGCTGGAGGAGCCGCGGCCCAGACGCCCCCCGTGCTTCTCCATCCTCAGGGCGCAGAGCCAGAACTCCATCCGCTGACACCGAAGGCCGCAGCGGCATCCGCCCTACCCGGGAGCTCTCTGCTGCTTGCTGCACTTCCTTGCACTCGCACGTCCCCTTTGGCCTTCCAGAAGGTCTTCCTAGCCCTTTTCTGCCTATGATTCTACGCAACCGTGAAAACTCTTTTCCATATATGGCTCCTCTACAGGGCCTCCTCCCCTGCTGGCCCCGCACAACCCATCCCTGTCCCCGGGTCCCTGCGGTGCTGCCCCGAGCACAGTGGCACGGACGTGGCTGCCTCTCACGTGCCTGTCTTTCTCGCTCTCCCTTTGGACCCCACGGAGCTGGGCACCGACTGGGCACTAAGAAGGAGTGCTTGGGTTCAGGGGCCGTTCTGAAATACCCACAGAGCTGGACCTCCCGTTACAGTCGCAGGCTTTGAAAGGGGGACGCAGAGGAAGGACCCTGCTTGCGAACCGCAGGCGCCCACCACCTTCAGGAGGCCAAGAAACTGCGTGGTGCCCATTCTACAAAACAAACCCTTTGGATGGAGATCTCTGAAAGAGTTCAGAGCTACAATTCAGGAAACATGGGAGTTAGGCTCCCTGGGGAGCTTCGAACAAGTTTCTTCCCGTGCTGCGTCCTCAGTTTCCCCATCTGTCAAGCAGAGATGTTAGCAGTGCCTCTATTTTAGGGTGATCGGGTGCCTACCGTGGTGAAGAAATTGTTTCTGGAGCACTTCTGGGGCTCTGGGGAGATGAGGAACTGCTTCCTCTTTTATTTCGAGGGGTTTTGCTATGTGAGGGTGGCGCTCCCTCTCGGTCGTCCTGACTGTTCTTCTCTGGTGCTCAGGGACGCGGGAGCAACATCATCCACTGCCGGAAGGATGGCACTTGGAGCGGCTCCTTCCACCTGTGCCAGGAGATGCAAGGCCAGTGCTCGGCCCCGGACCAGCTCAACAGCAACCTCAAGTTGCAGTGCCCGGAAGGCTACGCCATAGGTACAGTGGGCGCGCGAGGGTGGCCGTGGGAGGGACGGGTCCTGCTGGGAACCTGGGGCCAGTGCCTCTCTGGGCAGCTGAGCACCTGTAGCCCTTGAGGCCCTGAATGAGGGAAGCAGAGATGAGAGAGACCAGGTCCTGATGGGAGGCCAGGTCCTGTGCTCCCAGAAAGAGACCTAAGGGCACGAATGTTGGAGAAGTGCCGGTCGGTGAGTGCCGAGGGTCATGCGGGAGTACAGAAAAGCCGGCCACGGTGTCGGGGGACACAGGAGCTCCCAGGACGAGGGGTGCTCATGTAGGGATGGGAAAGAGCTTGTGGGGCAGGAAATGGCCATCCGTCAAGGAGCCCCGTGATGCCCAGGGAGGGAGATGTGAAAGCACACATCGTGTTTCGGAAAGCAGGAGGGGTGGGGCGTAGCTGCCTTTGTTAATCCTAAATTTTGCATAGCACCCCGCGTTGGTGAGCACCTCCTGGGGGTCCGGCCCTGCAGGGAGCACGGAGTACGGCAGAGGCGTTGGCTCTTACCTGCTCAGTGAGCTCTCACGGATGAGGACACTGAGCGCTGACGGGGTAACAGAACGAGCCCCAAACCCGGACGTCTCTCTTACTCCGAAGCCTGAGATCTTTCCCTGCCTGGCACCTCGGTTGCCTCCAACTGAGAGGATAAATAGCGCGTTCAGAATACTGTTTGTGTGGCGAGCGGCTGGCTCACAAAGTGCTCACAGTGAGGGGAGACAACCTGCGGTTTGGTGCCAGGGATTTGCCTGGTTGGGACCAGGCGTCTGGACAGATGCATTAATCACAGGCTCTGAGGCTTTCTGGGGAACTGGGTGTGCATTGAGTGTGACCTCAGTTGAGGGCGGCGATGCTGACCTCTGGGGCCGAGTCCCTAATTGACCATGATGAAAAGCCCAGGGAATTGGATGTTCTTTCTCATGGCCGGTGTGATTTATGGGATAATCACCAGGGATGTCTGGAGCAGGAGGTTATCATGTGCACACTCACTCCCAGTCGCACAGAGCCAACCCGTTCTGCACCCAGCAAAGCGGGAGCTGTCACTTCTTGTCCTGAAGCGAGGCCTGGGGTGGGGTGGGGTGGGGGGAGCGTGTGGGGCCTGGCCACCCCTTTTCAGAGATGGAAACATGGAGCCTAGCGTAGGACTGCGCACTCCTACACGTCGTCCAGAGCACCTGCCCCAGGTGAGCGCACCTCCGGGGGAATGGTTTGCTCTCTCCGAGGATTCAGAAGGTCCTTTACGTTCCCACAGAGCCACCGATCCAGAGGACCCCAGCCGGGATGCTGCAGAGAGGCGGCTACCTTGTGGGGTCTGTCAATACAGGCATTTTAGGGGGTTGGGGCCGTAGGCGCAGCAGCTGGTCACGCTGGGCGCTCCACCCCGAGGCCTCCGCGGCCTTCCCTCCGTCATTCCTGTGGGGTGGCTCTAGACACTTCTATGTCGGTGACGAGGTTCCTACCTCCAGGTCGGTCAGGATATACACTAATGAGTATTCAGTGACACTCATGACTGGCATTAAGTGGCCCTGCGGGGGGTGGGGGGGAATGTTGCTTAAATTACTTCTATTTAAAAAAAAAAAAACCTTATAAAAAGAGATTTCCTGTGTGTCTAGATCCATGGCACATTTAGATATGTTCACACGTGCAAAAATAAACACAAGCACAAATGTTTAACAACCACACAGATATCCAAACACACACATCATAAACTCATGCCCGGCGGGCACGCAGGAGAGGGAGAGTCTGCACAAACCCACCACCCAACACACACGGAGCTGCACACCGCGCGCACACACGTGTGATATCACGAGCACAGACACGTCTCATGCTCCGAAGCATATTACGTACACGGAGAGAGGCACAGAAGGCAAACAGGGCTCACACGCATGCACACAAATATGCCCTGGGGCCACCCTGTACCTGCACCGCCCGCACGCGTCACAGCCGCACATGGCCTGGCCCTCCGCTCGCCCGGCCTGAGGCAGGCGGACGGGTGGCAGGAGCATTCCTTTGCCCACTGAGCTTTTTCAGGGTCAAGCAGACAGGGAAAGAAGTCACTGCGACACGGGAACCTGAATGGCCTTCCCTGTCCCGCTGTCCCCATTGCCATGCAGATGCCCCTTTGATGAATATGGGTCCCCGGGGTCCCGGGGTGGCTGGGGGGGCATGTGGGGGAGCTAAGAGGGCACAGGCAGTGTGGGACGCTGGGAGACAACCACTGGGAAGGAGGGAAAGCAGGGTTGCACCTGCTGATCTCCGGGGCCCTCCCCTTCCTCTCCTCCCGGGACCCCCCCCCCCCAGATCTGATCCCAGGCTGGGCCCCTCCCCGGGGAGAGCCCACCTCACTAAGCGGGGGATCTAATCCAAGGCCTTATCATCAGTGTGTGCGTCCCTTCCTGTGGGCTTGGGGGCTGGAGGACACATGCTGGAGCCCCCCAGGGCGGCCCCCTGTGGGCCCCTCTCCAGGCAGCACAGGCCAGCTCCTGTGGCAGTTAGGGGCCTCAGAAAGTTGCTCCTGCCACCCAGGCTGCCACCCTCCCTCCTCCTCCTGAGGAAGGAGAGGCAGGGGCCTGGTGAGATCACCCTCTGTAATGATGCCAGTTCGGGCTCATATATCACAACATAGCAGCCTGGTTCTAAAGGCCCAGCCCTGGGGGTGGGGAGGTGGGGAGAGCACAGGGGAGGGAGCTGCAGGGACGGGAAGGGGAGACAGGGCTGCTGCCTGGGGTAGGCATGGCCTCCCGTGTTGACCATATTTTCCCCTTTGTCCCCGCTCTTGGGAGAAGATGGCCTTTGTCTTCTTTTCCTCCAAGGCTGCCTCTTGCTTTTGCAGAAGAGGAGAATTTTATCATCACAGCCTTGCTTCTTGCTCCCTAAAAACCCTTTAGAGCTGATCTCATGACACATGCGCAGCCCTGAGCTTCTCCAGCTGCTTAGTGACCTCCCTCCCTTGTTCCTGTCGCTCAACCTGCTGGTGTTTTCCCATCCGCCCCCCACACCACCCTCATTTCTTGTGTCTCCTCTCCCTTCCTTTCCCTTTCCCCTCTTGGGCTCCACTGTACTTACTGCTGGGTCCGGAAGGCAGAGGGACGTGGGTTCTCACTCACGGGCTTCTAATCGCCTGCTCGCTCATAGCCGGAGCTCTGCGCACTCCTCTAACCTGAGAAATGGGTGCGATGACAACCTGCCAGGCAGCGCCGCACCTTCGGGAGAACGCGCGACCTATGGAAACCACCCGCACGGCCAGGTGGGCCGGTGCCCCTTCTGGGCTCGGTGTCCCTGTGTTTAAAGTGAAGAGGTTTTAAACGCTGTCCTAGGTCATCCCCTCTTCGGTCCTGGTGAGTCTCTCAGACTGAAGAGGATGACAAGGCAGGCAGCAAGCAGGGCCCCAGGAGATGCCGACATACATGTGTGCGTGCGCGCAAGGGGGTGGACGCACACAGACCTCACACATGCACACACGACCCTGGAAGGGAGCCCTTAGAATGGCTAATAGAGTAGAGCTGCTGTGTGTTGTGACCTTAGTGTTCAAGGGTGGCCCTGGTGCTACAGCCGGGGGCAGGGGGGACTTCTTAGTGCATGAGTTGAAGAAGAGCAGGAAGGGTGTGAAGGCGCAGGGCGGCACGTGTGCGAGTCCTGTGCAAGCGGAGAGGGAGGGCTAAGAGACTGGGCTGCATTGCCGAGCTCACATGCAGGGGGCCTGGGTGTCAGGCACCGGGGTGGGCTCCCAGAAGAGCCCCCTGATCCCTGTCCCTCTAGGGCATCACCGTAACGGCGGAAAGCCGGGCACAGGGAGGGCTAAGGTCGGCCCCGAGAGACTCGTCAATGCCAAACACCTCTCTCACTCGGGCACAAAAATCAGGGCGGGCGCCTTGGGAGGATGTGAATCCGGCCCTGAAAAACAGATAGGCTTTGGCCTTGAGAAGGCAGATGGGGGTGATTCAGGGGAAGGGGCGAGTGGGAGCAGAAACGTAGAGGCACGGGGTTGTGGGACTCAGATGGGAAACCTAGGGCAACCCGGCCAGACCACCCAACGCATGAAGATGCTTGATGGGAGATGAGATTGGGGGGCCCACGGGAGCCCACGTATGCCAGGCTAGGGGGATCACACTTTGTCTCGCTCCTGGGGAGCCTTGGGATTGTCCTCAGGCAGCGGAGAGGTGTGGCGAACAGGCGCAGGGTGAAGGTGGCCGCGGGTGCAGACTGCACTGGAGAGGAGAACGGCGCCGGGGGGGGCTGCCCTGGCGGGGAGTTCACGCCTATCAGCTGTCTTCATGGCCGGGATCGCCAGCTCCCCTGGGGACCGGGGCCACCGGGGCCCACCCTGGGAGAGCTGCCCCTGGCATTGGGGGCCGGGGGAGCCGAGCTGCGGCCTCACGCTGTGCTTCCCCGCAGGGTCGGAGTGTGTCACCTCGTGCCTGGACCACAACAGCGAGTCCATCATCCTGCCAGTCAACGTGACCGTACGGGACATCCCCCACTGGCTGAACCCCACACGCGTGGAGGTGAGTGACGGCGCTGTCCCCCGTGCCCCCTTCGACACTCACTGTGCCCTGGTCCTGCACTGGCCCTCTTGCATACGTTCAGTGGTCGACGTGTGGCACCTGTTCTGTGGGGTGGGCGCCGCCCGCGTGGCCCGCTCCCCTCTGCCAGGCTGTGCAGGGGACCTTTCCTTTACAGTCCGGGCATCATGAGGACAGCCTGGGAATACGAGGACGGTGGTCCTTGGCTTAGGGGCGGGGATACGGAGACACAGCGCAGTCGGGTCACGAGCCCATGTGTGTCGGCCTGTCCTCGTACGGAGGGTGCAGCGTGGCTTCCCCAGAGCCCTCGGAAGGCCTTCTGCGTCCCGGGCCTCGATCTCTGCTCCGCTTCTCCGCGCGTTACTTGTTTAGGGAGAACGTGATGAACACGTGAAACGGGGACGCTACCACCATTGATGAAGCCCCACTGTGTTCGCGGCCCGCACGCAGCTCACAGGGTTGTCCTGACCTCGGAATCATGCGAGTGGAGGCAGCGCCTGCAGTCCCTGGGGTGCCCGGGGTGGGGGCTCCAGCCCGGGCCGAGGGCAGGTGCAGCGCTCCCAGGGTCCCGCTGGCATGGGCCTGCCACAAGGCCGTGGGGGCTCCGCCTCCTGGCAGCCACCGTCCTTGCCCAGGTCCCCTTTGGGGCCGGCCGCTCCCACTCGCCTGGGTGTCACCTGGTCACTCTGTGGCCCTCGAGCGGACTTGGGAGCCCACTCTTGCCCTCAGGGCCAGCGCGGATGCCGGGCCTCATGCACCCATTCTGGGCACTGGCTCCTCCTGCAGAAGGTGAAGTGGGGGAGGCGGGCCGCAGGGGTGTTCAGCTGTGTCCCCATTGCGGCCTTTCTGCCCGGGCCGGGCCCGCCGTCTGCCCTCCGGCCACAGATGTGCGGATGCGCAGAACCCGATCCGAGGTGTACGGTTTCCCAGAGGAGCCGAGGGCGTGATGGCGAGGCCTTACTCAGCACTCGGCCTGGGGGCTGGTGCTGGCCCGGGACCCCGCTCTGCTCTGCGCCCCACTCCTGCTCCTCCTCCTCCCTCCTCCTCCTCCCCCACCACCTGGTGAGGTGCCTTGGTGCCTGGTCTCCAGCGCTTGTACCCTCTGGGGGGGGGACGTCTGTCTCCGCCCCATGTGTCTCTCCACCCTCCCAAGAGCCAGTCACTAAGTTCCACCTGGCGCCCACCCCTCCTTCCTCCCTCCTCTGCCCTTTTCCTCCTCCCTCCTCCCCCCTACTCCTCCCCCCTCCCCCCCTCCTCCCCCACCACCCGGTGCCCCCTCTCCAGCACTAGTCCCATCAGGGACGTCTTTCTCTGCCCCATGTGTCTCTCCACCCTCCCAAGAGCTGCCCAAGTTCCACCTGGCGCCCCCCCTTCCTCCTTCCCCTCCCGCCTCCCTGGCTTCTCCCTGTTAACCTCCCCTCCTGCTCCCATCCATTCCGTCCCCTGCGTGCCCTTCCCCCTGGCACACCCAGAGCCCCCACACCCGTTCTCACACGGGTGCCCCGGGGGAGCATCACGGGGCTGCGCAGGCCCGGGAGTGGGCAGGACCTCATGTGGGAATCTCGAGGACGCTGGCGATCAAGCGCAAGCCCCTCATGGTGCAGGTGGAGATGCTGAGGAGCCAAGAGGGAAGGGCATCAGGCCCAGGTCACACAGGCCTCAGAGCCAGGATCAAGCCCTGCCGCCCCCTCCCCTCCCCTCCCCTCCCCTCCTCTCCCCTCCCTTCCCTTCCCCCCTTAAGCCCCCCCCCCTCGACTTCCACAGGCTCGGGGACAGGGGAAGGAGGCTCACACGGGCACACGGAGCAGACCCAGGAGCTCCCTCCCACCCCAGGAGCCCAGGTCTTCTCTGCCTGGGATCCAGACCCGGTTCCCCTGGTCCGGCTCCACTCAGGCCTCTACTGTGCCCCGGGGTGAATTCCCACCCTTCCCTCGGGGCGCCCTGGGCACCAGAGTTCAGTTATAATTCAGGGCGAAATAAATCCAGGGGTTTGAAAGCCGCCCACCCGCCACCAGCCGCTCGCCGCCCCGCCCGGGTTGCTCGCCGCCTTTATTGATGCGGGGCCTATGGAGAGCGCCCGAACGAGGCTCAGACCTCTGAGGTCTCCAGAGGCCTCATTATCCAGGAGGCAAGAAATGTGGTCGAGAAGGGGAGGAGGGTGAAGGGCAGAGATTGATGATTTCCAGGAACAGGGCTGAGAAGCTGGCCTCCGCCGCACCCTTGCCCTGCGTGCGGGAGAGCAAGGTAGGAACAGAGCTGCGGGGGCAGGCCTCCGTGCCGGGGCAGGGCCCCCCCTCAACCCCGCTCTGGGCCAGGGAAGGCCCCCCCACAGGCCAGGACAGCCTACCCACCCTTGGTCCAGGGCAGCTCCCCCACTACCCCTCAGGGCAGGCTCCCCCCTTGGGCCAGGGCAGCCCCCCCAGGCCAGGGTAGGCCCCCACTCCAGGCCAGGGCAGGGCCTCCCCTCCTCCAGGCCAGGGCAGGATCCCCCTCCTCCAGGCCAGGGAAAGGCCCCCCGTCCTCTGGGCCAGAGCAGGCCCACCCCGAGGGCAGGGCAGGCCCCTGGGACCCCCCCTCTCCACAGTCTGCCTCCCAGACCAGCGCAAGGCCGATGGGTGGGTGGGAGCCAGGCTCTGCTCCACCTGCCCTTACCTGGGTCCCCGGGGAAGGACGCAGGGGCCAGGACATTTCCTGGATGGCTGCCCTGAATCAGCTCAGGCTCAGGCCCCCTCTGCCCACCCCCAGCCCCCTCCTCACACCCTGTGAGGTCGCTCTTACTCGCTCCCCTTTTCCTAGTGGAGGAAATGAGATCTCAGCGAGGGAAGCCCCTTGCCTAAGGGCAGTGGAGGGAGCCCCCAGCCCGGCCAATGCCTCCGGTTCCCCAGCTCCCCGTGCGGTGTCCGCGGGGCGGGTGACGAGGATAAGGGCAAACCGCTGACCAACCGCTTACCAGGGCCGGGCTGCTAAACAGTTAGCAGCTGGCTCTCCACCCTCCGCCCGCCCCGACAGCCACCGCCCTATAGAACTCTGATCTGTAGCATTGCCCCATTACGGTGGTGTAAATAACCCCCAGCACCCCGCCCCCCCCCCCACACACACACACATGGCAGGTGTCTGGGTTTGCAGGTGGCCCTCCCTGCACACAAAGCTGGGAAGGAAGCGCCACTGCCGCTCCCGAGCCCACAGGAGCTGGCTGGCGCCTGTCGCACGACAGCCTCTATCTCGGGTACTTGACACGTATCGGCCTGTATGACGAGAACGATGCCCACTTAGGTGAGTGGGAGGGCAACGCTGGGATCCCGAGGTACGATCGGTGCACCACGACAGTGGCCTCGGCGAAGGCCCGACCTGCCAAGCGCGCAGGGTGTGCGCTAGACCCTTGCAGTTGCAGGGTCAGGTGACCATGTAAAATTCATGTAGAATTTCTACTGCAAGCCTCGGCCTCCTCTTGCTCGCTGTCCTTGGCAAATCCCGTCACCCCTGTAAGCCGCGGTTTGCCCATCCATGGAATGAGCGAGGCCTAGATCAAGAGTCGCAACGTTGAACACTGAGGGAATCAGGCAGGCCAGGCACGTCCCGGGTATTAAATGCCCAGACATATTATTAATAGTAGGAGCAGCATGTACTAGACATATTTCACACAGACTTAAAGAAAATATAACAAACGCCCATGTGCGTACTACGCACCTTAAGGAATGACTTAAAATTCTCTTCTCAAGGAGATACACTGCACATGCTGACCTTAAGGGTACGATTTGATAAATGTTTGTGGTTGTGGCCACTCCTGAAGCCATGACTGGTTGGGATCTCTGACTCCGCAGAGGTTGCCCCTTCCCTGTGCCAGGTGGTGGCTGTGCCACCAAGCTAACTTCTACTGGCTTTGCTTATTCTTTTTTTAATTGAGGTACAATTGCCATATAAAATCATATTAGCTTCAAGTGTACTGAAATTTTCAGTTTTACTTTCATCAGGAAATCCACTGCATCTCCTTATATTTTAGAGTTCTCTCCTTTGAAAGCCTCCAGTCCCTCACGCACTTTTGGAGGAATAGGGACGCAGAGTGAAATCCTCCTCATATCTAATAAACGAGACAATACAAACTCAAGGACACATGGGAATGTCCCTGGGGCTCAGAGCTGGAGAGACCGCAGGGAATGGTGGAGACAGTGGTGAACTCTGGAAAACACATCCTGCTTTCCCAAGGGGGCAGCTCTAGCACATGTGGCAGTGTGGACATGTGTGCCTCGTATGGCTAGATTCTCCACTTTCTCTTGAAATCTGGAGTCTTTATAAAATATCTACATTTCTAAAAAAAAAATACTGGCACATAATTTTGACTTCTGTCAAGCACATTGTGTGCCACAGCGAACGTTTCTGTGGGCTGTGTAGCCTGCAGGCTGTTGGGTTGCAACCTTTGGATGAGGTGGACTCCCAGCCTCTCTGTCACCAGCTCCTAAGGAGCACCTCTAGTCTGCTCTGCAACTCGATCATAGCCAATGCAGCTCACAACCTCAGAAGCTTATCATCCCTCTGGACAGCTGAGACCTTAGATTTGATAATGGCTTCTGGGAAGAGGATGCAAGGAGAGAGGAAAGACAGGAGAAGAAAAAGAAAGGGAGGGAGGTACTTAAGGGAGGAAAAAGGAAGTAGCCATTTATTGAAGATCTCTGAGCATGTGGCCACCGTTAGGCAGTTCCGCGTATGCCGCCTCATTTTGCCTCCGCCGTACCCCAGGGAGATCGGTAGTGTCACCGCTTTACACGTGAGGGAGCTGAAGTTCTGAGGGGTTTTCACGGCCCAATCCACAGAACTAATGCAGTTGAATCAGAGTTTGAACCCAGGGCTAGTTCTCCTGCATTTTGTCCTGCAGGGCGACCACCTTACCTATTACAAATCATAGGACTCAACACTTGTAGACAAAGGATGTAGAATTTCTCCCTTGAAGGGAAGGCAGCACTGTGGAAGACCCTGTCAAGAGTCTAAAGTCAGAGGTAGAAGGGTTGTGAGTGAACGTGAAGTCCAGTCTACCTCATGTACAGAGGGGAGATCCTGGGTGCCCTGGCCGTGAAGCCCGGAGCTGGACAGGTGTGCCTGGGACCCAGGGGTTTCTCATTCACTCATGGACACTCTCATACACTCACTCATTTGGTCACTGGTTCATTCACTCAGTCACTGATCATACACTTCTAAATGGCAGGTGTTCTTCGAAAGCAAGGCATTCAGGGTGGAAAAT
Source organism: Canis lupus dingo (assembly GCF_003254725.2). Classification (NCBI taxonomy): domain Eukaryota; kingdom Metazoa; phylum Chordata; class Mammalia; order Carnivora; family Canidae; genus Canis; species Canis lupus. Next base: position 69,710,434 of record NC_064253.1, read on the forward strand.
GCCTAGGCTTTCAAAGACAGCCAGAAGCTCCATAGCAGATCACGAAAGGCAAACAGGGGTTAGACGATCTCATTCCCTCACAGAAAGTCCTATCAATCAAGGAAAGAATTAGGGAGAAAAGAGGGCTCATCTTACAAGGTACCAGAAGGGGTGTCCAATCTGAACCTCGGGATGGGGAGACTCTTAAGATGCTTTGTTACATGTGTTCAGCTGCCTAGGACCCCTCTTCCCTGGGATTCATCTTGGAGACTTGCTGCCCGCCCACCCTACTTTTGTCTCAAAGCCCCTCCACCTTTCTGAACCTTGGTCTTCCCATTAGGCAAAAGAGTAAACCATTTTATATTTACAGTTTTGGGGGCTCGGAGAACCTCAAGGAGAGGGTTGGGTTCAAAGTATACACCTGGAAATCAGACAGCTGTGGGGTTTAAGTCCTGAACGTCACTGCCGATGCGTATGGCCTGGAGCAGGTTGTTTAACTTCTCTGTGGTCTGTTTCCTCTTGTGTAAACCACACTCAAAAATAGTACCTCTCTCGTAGTTATGGTGAGAAGTAAATAGATAATGAGTACAGGGCTTGGGTGGATGAGGATGAGGATGACGATGACAGGGTTGGTGGCAGTGCCATGTTGCTGATGATGGTGGTGGTGACGATGGTGATGGGGACGGTAGTGGGGGTGTTGGTGATGCTGATGGTCGTTGCAGACGGTAAGTTCTTCCTATGTGCACCAAGGCAGGAAATGAAAGCTGTCTTACAAAACCTGGTCTGGAAGCGCTCGTACTGGGCTAGAGGTCTCACTGGCACCCGGCGGAACAAGGCTGACATTGGAGGGGCCCCATATGGGATCTCCAAGTTTGTAGTGTAAATAGCCCAGCTTTTCCTTCAGCTCTCGCTGCCTGCCTGCTTCCCAGTTCTCACATACAGAGGGACCCTGTAGCGAGACAGGTAGGACGTGCAGCCCTAAGGAATAGTGGAAAATCCAAAAGCCTTGGAAAGATAAACAGCCTCATGCAGATAGGATAAAAGTCCTTTTTCTGAACTCACATCAGGTAAACCTGAGCTGACAAACTGGTACAACCACACCACGACATTCTTTTTTTTTTTTTTTTTTTTTTTTAAATTTTTTTTTATTTATTTATGATAGTCACAGAGAGAGAGAGAGAGAGAGGCAGAGACACAGGCAGAGGGAGAAGCAGGCTCCATGCACCAGGAGCCTGATGTGGGATTTGATCCCGGGTCTCCAGGATCGCGCCCTGGGCCAAAGGCAGGCGCCAAACAGCTACGCCACCCAGGGATCCCACACCACGACATTCTTACAGACTGATTACCTTAGCTCTCAATAAGCAAGGGGAGGGATGGCCATCAGATCCCGCATGCATCCTAAGCCTGCTCTGTTCTACTTCCTGAGCCGTTACCAAGTGGCCCTCCAGCATCCCTGGATTTGGGCTGGGGACAGACCTTCAGACCCAGAAATGAAAGCAGGTGATTCTCTCCACTTCTGGCCCTGCAGCTGGGAAACAGAGGGCACCAAAGTAGCTAAACTAGAAGAAAGCACTGGAGCTACTCAAATTCCTTCATTTGGTCGGCATGTATTTATCTGCTGTGCTCCAGGCCTGGCCCGTGGAAGGGACAGAGATGACTAAAACCCAGGTCCTAGGTTAACTGTTCCCATACCATTTATCTCAGTGTTATCATCACGGCAAGCTCCTGATGTGACCTTCAGGGCCCATTTCACAGACAGGAGAACTGGGCCTCAGAGTAGGAATTTACAAAGCAATTTCAAGTTGAATTACATCCACATCTGACACACCCCATGCCCAAGGTCTTTCCCATATTTCACCTTGTCTAGGTGTACTGGGGGAAAGGTAGAAAGGGGCAGGAGGGGGCTACATAGCAGATTTCACATGGCAAGGCTTGTCAGATCTTCAGGTTAGGCTCTTTGTCCTAAGACTTTAATTGTGCCTCTAGACACTGTGCTAGGCCTGGTAAGGGCTCTTCTGATGTTCTAGAAGAGTGGAAAACAAGCAAACATAACATTGCCCTTTGATAAAATCATCTCTATTTTGAGATTTAGCTATTCATTTGTAACAAAAACAGGTATGGGCGTCCTCCAGGTGCCAGCTGCCATTCTAGGTGTGGATGATCCAAGGGCGAACCACAGATACTATGCAGCAAAGAGGCACCAACCCAGTCTTAGCCCAGCCTTGGAGTCAAGGGATTCCCTTTGTTCCAAGCTCACCAAGAAACCTAATTACAGTTGGGCTTCCATATAGGTCTGCCTTCAGAAATTGGGTCGGTCACATGATTTTCCATATTCTGGCCCATATGACTGTTCATTTCTTAATTAAAATTAATCAGCTGGCACTCATCCAGGAGGGCAAGAGCTGATCATATAGACCTCCATGCTGGTCCCTGACATACTTACTTCCCATTGCAAATCTAAGCATTTGCCTCCAGATTATTTTAATTCTATTTTTTTAAAGAAATCATTGGAATTTTGGCATAGAAAGTAAGGCATCTATGACAGACTAGAGAAAGGAGTTTCTGGGATCACCATGTTAGCCCTGTTCCTAATGCTATTTACCTTCCTCATTTTATCCCCCCCCCCCCCGCAACACACTCCTTTAAGAATTATCCTCATACTGAATTTTATGTTATGAGCTGCCTTAAATAATTTCCAAAATGAGTGCTTGGTTTCAAATCCTGGTTTCTTCACTAAACAGCTATGAAGCCTGGGGAATTTATTCTCCTTAGGACCCAAGATTAATGCCCACCTCACTGCATGGTAACGAGTAATAAATAAGATAATGCATAAAGTAATTAGCACCACAAATGAACTCAATATATTTTAGTTGTCATTATCATAGTAATCATTATTATTATTAAAGGAGGCTATAAATACATACATACATGCAAACCTATACGCTGTCTCTAAGGGGTTTGGGGAAGGCACCAAAGAGGAAGTCAGTCTTAAGCAGCAATTTAAAGGATAACTAAAGAGACTCCAGGAGACAAGTTGGGGAAAGGGCATTTCAGCGAAGGAGAAGAGCAGGAACAAAGTCACAGGGGTGTGGAAGTGAGGGCAATGCCAGGGAATTGTGAGCGGGCCCTTATGGCATGGCGACAGGTCCACTGCACTCAAACTGTAATGTGTATCAGGATCATCTGGCAACCTTGTTTGTAAAAGGTGGAGTCCCTGGCCCTGGTCTCAGAGATTTGGATTCATTAGATCCAAGGTGGTTCCGAAGTACCTGCCTTCTCTGTGAGCTCCCGCACTGATCCTGCAGTTTCCTTAGGGAAACCCTGCGCTACCCCATTCTCCCATCTATCTACTCTTTCCCCCCCTGATCCCAGCTCCACCCATGGATCAAACATCGGCCACAAATTGCCTGATGGGCCTTTCTGATCGCATCTTCATCCTCCAATTCTGTTTTTCTTTAGCCCTTATTCGTGCCAGGGAGATAGGGAATCATGATACCTACAACAAACACAAATACTATTGTAATCTCATGGTTCCTGTTATTGCAAGTACCTGGGCGAATTATCCATGCAAATGCCAGGGTGAAATCAGGACTTGGAAGATCCAAGAAGAGGTGGGGTGCTTGAATGTGGTGCCAACAAAGAGATGGCTTCCTCCCAGCCACACACTCATCTGACTGCTCTTTCCCTCTCTCTGCAGAGAGTTGTCTGCACAGCTGGTCTCAAGTGGTATCCTCACCCTGCTCTGATTCACTGTGTCAAAGGCTGTGAGGTGAGTCCCTAGTTGTTATATTGATCATGGCTACCATTTGCTATACCTACAAAGTGCTGTGAATATCCCTTTAACAGGCTTCTTCGACAGGAATGAGCAAACCCATTTTACAGATGGGGGGAACTGAAGCACAGAAATACCAACAGATATGTTCAAAAATACATCTAATATATAACAGAAATGGGATTCCAAGCCAGGTTTTCCTGCTTCCTAAGCAGGAAGTGTTCAACATAATATTGTATCTGTAAGGGAGGGAGGGAGGGAGGTCATATTGATTTTGCATCTATAACATGCCAGGCATTTTACCAAAATTGTCACATTTAATGTTTATAGAACCACAGGGTGCATTTTTTTTCTTTCTAATTCCTACTTTACTGCTGACCATTAATTGCAGGTCACTCCCTTTTGCCACACGTTTGTCATTCACTTGTTCTTCAACCCCAGAAGTAATATGGCCACCTTAGCCCCGACCATAGAGCTGAAAGTGAAGATCCCCTCTGACTTGAATCATTCCCTGGAACTTGGCATTATGGAGATCTGTCTCTGTGACTCAGTGACAAGCCTGGGGAGGGAAAGGGCCAGGGTACTTAGAATGTCATCTGTATTCCTAAGGGGTTACACTGCCTTTGGAACTAAAATATATTTCTGTGCACCCCAAGTCCTTGTGGGTCTTCTCAGCTGGCAAGGAAAAGGTGGCCCCTAATCCCGTCCAGGTCGATACACAAATATCTGTGCCCCCCTCTCAGAGCCCACTCGGGAAAATGCATGTGAAACGGACTAGATTGAGCTCTAGGAAATGTAGTTGGTGAAATTCTTAGAATGTGAGAGTCAGAAATGCTCCTCTAGATGATCTGTACCTGACTTTTTAAAGGTGTAGCCAGATCTAAGATTTGAGGGAATACCCAGCCTGGAAGAGTTCTTGGTGTGATCTAACCCTACACATGATTATATGGAGTGGAAAATGAGAGTCAGAGAGGAGATGGATTGGCCCAAGGTTGGGCATAAAAGCCACAACTTAAAAGCTGCAGCACAAAAGCATGAACCTGGGTCTCCTGACTCCAGGCTGGTGCTTTTTTCTCCTCCACTAGGCCACCTCCCACTCATGAACCACCCCTGACCTGCAAGTGTCACAAGACAGCCCCTGGATCACACTTTTGTTTCTGTGTATTGGCTAGGGGCTCCCTGTGGCATCTTCTCAGGGCATTGGATGCTATAGTCATTGAGAGCCCCCATTCTCCCAAGGTTCAGCCAGGAATGGCAAAACCAAGGCCAAGGCCCTGTGGCTCTTGCTTCCTTCCATCTCTCTGGATCAGTCCAGTGCTTGGAGAAAAGGAAGCTTGTATTACCTGGGCACTCGTTCTGCTGAGTCGGCGGTCTGGGCAGCCAGTGTGACAGCAGAATTCGATCCTCCTTTGACTCAGCACTGGGGCCTAGGAGACCCTCACCTGTCAGGCTCTGAGCCCTGCCAACGATGCTTATCGCCTTTGCCCTTGCAGGTGCCCCTCATCTCCTTTCTTCCTTAGCTTAGAGCTTATAGTTTGCCTCTTGTCTGGGGCTGAAAAGAACGCCTGGAAGAGATATAAACTCTGAGACTAGGGAGGAACCATCAACCCGGAATGCCCTAGAGGTAGCCAAGATTGAGGAAGGGTTTTGGGAACTCCTGAGCCGTCCACCCCAAGCTGTGTCCAATGTGGTCACTTCACTCTTTCATGCATCAGAGCTTCACCGATGCCTCTTCTGTGCCTGATGCTACTCTACGTTCTGGGAACACAATGATCTCAGTCGAGTGAAAACAGTAACTATGCTCTCTTCCAGAGTCATCTGTGGTATCTTCTTGCCCCTTGTCCATCCATGTATCTGTGTAGCCATCCATGCAGCATTTTACTGGATAAACATTTAAGGAACACATGTTCGATGAAGTTTTGCTCAAATTGCCACACGTTTTGCTAGGAAATCTAGGATGACACAGAGTCTCATCCGTCAGGAGCTCACAGTGTGGCAAAGGAGATAAACAGTTAAAGAGAGAATTCTGAAATATGTACCAAGAGCTGTAGCCAAAATAAGTACAAGAAGCTATAGAAGCACAGAACATCCTGGGGGTATCAGAGAAGGCATTTTGGAGGGGTGAGGTTTGAGCTAGGTCTCGAAGGGTGAGTTGCTTGCCAGGCCACAGTAGTAGTGGCAGCCATGAGAAATACCAGGGATGGGGAAAATTTCTAAGTAGCAGAGCTTTTCACATGTTATTTGCTCTCTCTACGAATTTTCCCTTCTCCGCCCTCGTCTAATTAACCCCTGCTCATCTTTCTGATCTCAGCTGAAATGTCATTTCCTAAGGGACACCTTCACGGAGCTCCCTGATTAGGTCCAGTCCTCTTACTCTTTAACAGAATCATGTTTCCTTTCCTCTGTCGTGCTCATCAGAGTTGAAATTGGCCAATTAGATGTGTGATTATTTGATTAAAGTCTGCCTCCTTGCTGAAGTGTAAGGTCTGGAGGAGTAGGAGCTCGATCTATATTGACTATTGTATCTTTTTCTTTAGCACATGTAGTAGGCATTCAGTAAATATGGTCAAGTACAAGATGAGTGGAGGGACGCACAGATGTGGCTGCAGGAAAGGACATGTAGGGGAGGGTAGCCAAGGAGGAGACTGGAGATTGATTGTTTCAGGTGCCAAAAAAAAAAAAAAATGCATTTATCTTTTTTTTTTTTCTCTTCTTCCTCAGCTACTCTTTTACGGAGCCAGTTCCTTTCATTCTAAGGAACATTTGGTTTCCTTCCTTACTCTGTTTTAAATGATATAAGAAAGGTCATAAAGAACAGATCCCACAGGCACATCTCCTAAGGCACAGAGAAAAACCAAGGACTTATCCCAAGGGCTTATCCTTTGTTTGTTGTTTGGGCCCTTCTGTTCGAATATGAATGTAATAACGTGTTCATTTTGTCAGATACTCAGCAGAGTCACACTTGTGTTCATAGCCGTGCACATTTGCACATATATACCTGAGCACAGCTCTCGCCTGTTCTTGGTTCTGTCTGTCTTGCTAAGATATTTTTTTTAGACCCTAAGGATGGTGATCAAGTGGAATCTGGCATCATGAATTGGGAGCACAAAGGCTCGGTGAATTTGGAGCTGAAATGCAAAATTCAGGGATGTCACATGGGAGGGGCTCCTTGTGAGCTTGGTTTTCCCCATAACAGTCAGGGTGGGAAGGAAAGACCATTGGATCACAGGGGTTGTGCTGAGATGCAGTGGCTCTAGCTGACTGATTACATCTTTCCCATCAGTGAGTCACTTGAGCATTAGAGAGCCCAACTTGAACTTCAATCAGGGAGGTCTTACTGTCTTCTATGTTAAAGGGTCACACAGCATTGCTTTTGATGTGAGGAGGGGTATGCTTATTGCTTTGAGAAACTAGTGGACTAATCCTGCCTCTCTGTTTCACAACTGAGAGTCATGAGGCCCATAGAAGATAAGCCACTTAACCAAAATCCCCAAGTAACCCCTCCAGTTGGCTGAGGTGTATTAGGCTGGAACCCATGTTTTCTGGATCCCTGACAAATGCCTTTCCATATACCAATACGATGTGTTCAATTTTAAAAACATCTCTAAGAGCCAAAGTTGTACCCAGCATTAAACTAGGTGATAGGGAGACCAAGATGAACTGGATATCGCACATGTGTTCAACGGCCTCACAGTCTTGCACCAGCTGCAGGTTCCTAAGCAGACATTGGAAAACAGTATGCTTGGTGCCCGGACGGGGACACAAAGGTGTTAGGAGGTTTACATATACTCCTGACTCTCCCATAAGATTACTCTCAGTTCAGATCAGTGATGACTTAACCCCATCATCTTTTCCCTCATCTTTGGGGTACCACAGTGTTGGAGGAACACAGGGGAAAAAAGCAAAGAACCATATGTGCTTGATACAGACTCGAATGGCAATGAAAAAATAAGAAGCCAGAGTAGATTTATATTACTGCTCTGCCCCTGCCAGGGTGATCTCGACTGAGCCCCTTGCTTGCTCTGAGCCTCAGAATCTTCATCTGAAAAGTGGGAATGGCAGGGCTTACCTCACAAAGAAGACAGCAAACATGTAATGCATGTGGCATCAAGTACACCTGTCCTCCAGTGCTAGAGGGGAGGGAGCCCACCATCATGCACAGACCACTGCGCCAAGTTCCTATGAATTCTTAGGTTTGATCCTTACAGGTCTTGTGCAGATTATATTCAGCTTATATCGTATTATAAATGGTGTTTTTATATTACCTACTACTAGGAAAAGTAGGAGAAGGGTCCTCAAATTTTCTAATCATTTCTTCAAGTATGAAGAAGCTTTAGAGAGATGTGAGCGATCTGTCCTGTGGCTTTGCATACCCTAGCCTACAGGTGTGTCTACCGGCATAACCACAGTTGTGTTGGGGAAAATGTGGCTAGATAAGTCTTTACAAATGGTAGAAGCAATACTTTGTCCAAGGGAGTGTTGGCATTTGAAGCCAGGCAAGCTGCCTGCAGAGGTTTTTAAAAGGATGAGAGAGAGCCGAACAATTACCATGGTGCAGGGCCATCCCCCACCCACTCCAGGTTACTAACAGGCTGCTTCCTTCTGCCTTTCTTCCCCCTTGCAGCCCTTCATGGGAGACAATTACTGTGATGCCATCAACAACCGAGCTTTCTGCAACTACGATGGTGGGGACTGCTGTGCCTCTACGGTGAAGACCAAGAAGGTAGGCCCCCGGGCAGCCACCCTCTGCAGGTCTCTCCTGGTTCCTAGCCAGGATCACTGGCATGTGGGACGACCCATGGCCCTGGTTGTGTCAGCACTTGCTCACACGCTGTGCTGTACTGTATTGTATTTTTTGTTCTTTGAGCCAGTAGTTGAGCTAATATCATGTGCTGGGCCCTGAGCTGGTGGGCAGACTCATGGATGATCTTTGCAGATGTGGTTCGTTAGCCTCAAGGCTTGGAGCCTGGTGTGGAAGCAGATAAGTACAAGTGTAATCAATACTTTCATAAGGGGGAGGATAGAGCACTGAGAGGGCCCAGGCCAGAGGCTGGAGAAAGGCTCTACCAAGGGGTCAGCATCGACACTGAGACTTGAGGGATAAGGAGAAAGGAACAGGAAGGTAGCCAGGAAAAGATGAGTTTCTGGGGCCAGAGAGGGTAAAATCTTAGAGAGAACTTGCATTTCTAGGGGGTATGGGTAACATCTAGGGGCAGAGAGAAGATGGGACATTCTTAACAAGGTAAATCATAGCCTTTAATTGTTTTATAACCTGTTTGGTTTTTCACACTTGTAAAATTAGGGGGGGGTGGTCTTGGTTGTGATTTTCTTCCTTTGCATATTAAGGTATAACAGGAGTGATTCAAGTGTCTCGAGTCAACCTGGGATATTTGACTATGATGCATACCCACTGCTCATGGAAGAGTGGCCACCCCCACTTTCTTCCTGCTGAGAGCTGGGCAACCCAGGTTGAGAAGTGCTCTGGGTGACAAACGAGTTCATGAGGAACGATCTCTGGTTTTATACTCATCTACCATCTGCACTGAAAAATCATTTGAGATCATCTCTTTCTCTTCAAAGAAGGGGGAGCTGTGTTCCTGAGACCAGTCATAGTCCATCCTGGCTGAAGTGCTGTCAGTGATTATCTAGGCCCGCAGTTCTCATTTCATAATGGGGGTAAACTGAGGCCCATACAGGAGAAATGGTTTGTCCCTGGTGGCAGAGTGAGGGACAGAAACAGAGCAAGGTTTCAGGGTCGCTATCCATATCGCACCATCCGTAAAAGAATTAGTTCCTTTAAGAAAGATGCTCAGACCCTAGAATGTGGGGATGAACAGGGCAAAACCCAAGGAACACACTCAAGCTGCATCTTTGGGTTGAGCTGCGGGGGCTCTCTGGAATCAGCCAGTCTCGAATGGGCAATATTTTAGCATGCCTGCCTCCTTTTTTTAATTTTTTTTTAAATCATCCCTAGTGTAGGTCTGTACTTTCTGCTCAAATACAGTAGAATAAAATTCATTTCCTACTAATGGATTTTAGTTTTCACCCAATTATGAAAGAATACTTTTTTGGAAAATCCAGAAAGCAGAACGACAGCAGAATCCCTTCTTGTCGGACAGCCCAGAAACAGCCACTGGTTCCTTGTGCCACGTTGTACCGCGTGTGTAAGTGTGTGGATATGTGTTCCTGTGGGTCTCTCACTGCATTTCCAGTTTGGGATACTGTTTTGACCCAGCATAGGAAATCTTATACCTAAGAATGATCTGATATCATCATAAACCTTACAGCTGTCGTTTTTGCTCTATTATTATTTATCAGAGGGTCCTGATGTATCATCATTTATGTGACCATTCACCTCAGGCTGTTATTTTTAACTCTTGGGTTACTTTGGTTTCTTGCAAAGATAAATAACGATGCTCGTGAGTATCTTAGCACGTAGATACTTCTCCAGCTCTGTTCCTCGACAGTTGGCTTTTTAGAATGGAAATGACTAGGACGAAAGGTGTGAGCATTTTTAAGGCTCTTGACCCCTGGTGCCAAACGAATACAGCATACAGGAGAGTCGATTTCACGTGTTCGGAGTCCACCGTGTTCAAAAGTGAATGCACAAGGGAGGTTGTGTTTTAAATAGAAGTTCTTGTAGAATATGACACAGTATTCATGTGACACCATCAGTTGGAGCAAGAGCAGCTCCGATTAAAAGAATTTTCCTACCACCTATAACTTATATACGAAAACATTAAAAAAAAAACCCTAATTTATTTTTTATTGGGAGACTCCCCTAAATGGATTGCTGTTTCTACAGAGTGCATGGTGGGAACATGAAGTCATGAGACTGAGGTTCAGGTGCAGACTCCAAATTATTACAGTCACTTGAAAAAAATACATATATATACACCAAATGGCCATTTTGACTCTATGTTCATACTGGGCTCAGTTGCAATAATTTCAGACGTCAGCGTCCTTGGGTGAGTGCTGCCTCTTTAGTGAGGGACCCAGAGTCAGTTCTTTGCTAGTTCTGAATGTGCTTTCTGGTCCTTTTTCCCCCTTTCCTTTTCTACCCACATTATATATGTAATTTAGGCTTTTTGTGTGAAAAGACCCCCTTCTTCCACGTTAAATTGGTGATCCTTCTTGTCGGCCGGGGCTGCAGGATGCAGCTAGCCCAGCATCCTTTGTTCAATGAGATGCCTGTTCCTCGAGCACCTGTGTGGGCCCAGCAGCGCACCGAGCTGTGAGCACTGGACCAAGTCGAGACAGACCTGCACCTGCCCTCGCAAGGCTTGTGGCCTATTAGGGGAGCCAGGCGTGGGCAGGGAGGTATACGACCGTGCGTGGTGGTACCTCCGTAGAAGGGCAGGACAGCAAAGGTGCAAATCTTACGGAGACCGGTGTGAAGGTCAGAGATGGTTACATTGAGACCTGCAGGAGGAGTAGCTTTCCTGGGGAAGGTGAGGGGTGGTTGAAGTCAGGACGGAGAGCCTGCGAGCGCTACGTGTGTGGATGACAGACTGACGGCCTCTCTTCTGGTGCATTTGGCTTTGCTACGGTTGTTCCTGGTCCACAGTATTTGGGGCCTCCTTCAGATTTGCGATTCTTGGGAGTCTGACTTCTGGAGGAGAAAGGCATCTCAAATTAAACTTGTACTTCTACCATTTCAATCCCCCAGTTTAACTTCTGAGTAAAGTCCGGCTTCTCGGATGCTTTAACGCTCTCTCCCTGTGTACACCCGGCTGTACTGCCTGCAGTAGACGGCCTTATAGAGCCAGCAGGTGGAGAAATAGAGGATAGAGAAATAGAGACACCCCTAAGGGAGTCGCCACAGCGGTCAGACATCCTGCCAGATGCTTGTCCCCTGTCTCTTTCTTTAAGCCCCACGTTCCCCTCTTACAGGTCACTGTCATCCCAGTTGCACAGGTGAGCCAGTTTGGGCTCAGAGCACTTGCAGGACTTGCTTGAGTTCACTTGGCCACAAGTGCTAAGGCCCGAGTTTGAACCCAGTCCTGACTCAGGAGCCCAGCTCTTCCCTGTGTGTGGGGCTGAGTCCTCAGGGTGCGTGGGCATGACCCTCCCCGTTCTGGTTGGAGACAATTCGCAGTGAACCCCGCCTGCCAGGGAACCTTGGCCGTCGGACCCCTCCCCTTGGCAAAGGTGAAAGCAGCTTTTCCCGGCAGCAAAGACAGGGTGGAGAGTCGTTGAGGCTCCCAGCCTTGCCAGCCATCCCTGACGTCCCAGACAGCAGTTTCCTCTGAGTGGAAAAAAGTCCTGGTTTCTGTCTCCAGCTTCCACAGCAGGAAGCCTCTTATAGCAGGAGAGGGGCCAGAGGCTGGCTTCCTTCCTCTCACTCCCTGCCCCTTACCACTGGGCCCATTTAGTTCCCACCTAAACTCTTGGCCCCGGGCACCCATCGTGGGAGGTCCCTGCCCACGAGCACACAGCCCGGCACTCAGAAGGTCACTGACAGGCCGGATCGGCTTCATGGCCTTCCTACGTGACAGTGATTTCATCTGTGGAGCCCATCCTGTGAGCCTGGCCGTGGTTTGGGGTCTCTGTGCATGTCGTCTCACTTAGAGACTCGGGTAAAACCTGGCAAGGTGGACTGAGCTGAGGCTCAGAGAGGTGAAGTCACTCGTACAAGGTGGCAGAGCTGTGGGGAGGACTTAGGATTTCGTGGCTCCAAACAGCAGTCGCTACCATCGCTTGAGGGCTGCCGATGGGCCCAGCCTGGTGGTAACGGGGCACGAGTCTGCTGTCTGCTCTTCTCATCACACGGTCGTCCCGTCCCGGGTGCTGTCTTGTTATCCTCACCGTCCAGACCCCGCAGCTGAGGCCGGGGGGCCGGGCGGAGCCGGGCTCCTCCACCACGAGGGCTGGAGCTGAGCGGCAGACCGCGAGTCTAGGCCGCGAGGTGCTGCTTCGGAGCCCTGCCCCGAACATCCCGCTGTAACGGGCTTGCGTCTCGCCCTTCCCTTGGTGGGTGGGCGTCTTCCTTCCTGGTGCTCCTGGACAGCAGGCCCGGGCGTGAGCGCACGGCCTCTTCTCGCAGACATCCTTCTAGCCAACTCTCTAACTTAACCTCTTCCCAGTCTCCAAGGCCTAGGGCCTCCTGGTCATTTGGCCCAGAATGATGTCTGTCTGCTGCCTTCATCCTTCCTCCCCGTGTTCGTCTGTCCAGACACCAGCTGTTCCCCACATCTGCCTTGTGGGGTGACCCGGGCCCGGCTGGCAGACAAGAGCAAGACAGTGCAGGAAACTCCGTCTGACGGGGTGACCGGTTTCCCATCCAGACACCTGTCTGTAGTGCGGGGCAGACAGGAAAGGGCAGGACTCAGCCTCTCAGCATGTCCGTTTATTATTTTCCTGTTGGAGCCTTGAGGAGTCTCGAATACAGAGCAGATTTCCAGAATGGTTGCTTCAATAATCCACCCTCATAACAACAACAGAGAAATTCATTTATAATTGGAATCATTCTAGTAGCCATGTGTTGGAGGTTTGAGGGAAGACGGGGAAACAGCCTTAACTTATTCAGCGTAGCAAGGTTTCGTGAGGCGTGGTGGCCTGGAACACTAGTTATGATCGTGTTTTAGACAGCTGCTAAGAGACTGGTTCTGGAGGATGTCTGGGAAGTTGGGGTGTAGTCCCAGTTCTGTGACTTAGTTCTGTGACCCTGGGCAGGCCAGGCTCACCTTCGGGTTTTATCTCTTGACATTTGGATTATATTCATGTCTAAAGATTCTCCACATGGCTTCCTGAGGGAATTGGCCATTGGCAGGAACCTGAAGGCTATTTGGAGCAGAGACCAGTCGGCTAAGAAGAAATTAATCCCAGAAACATGTCTCAGCACAGGATGGCATGCCTAACTGATGACATTCAGTATAGAGTTGTTCTGTTTATTTGCTAAATCGAAGTAAAAGCGTGGTTTCTTGTGAAAGGACGTTGTACCCAGGCGTAGCCCATTGGTCTAAGGAGTCTAGTGATTCTATAGGATGTAGGAAGATAAAAATCAGTAGATGGACAGCAGCCTGCTTAGCTGAGTGGTCCATGCTAAAAGGTTGGGTATTGGGCTGCAGAGTTGGTGATGTGCCTCAGTGGCTCTTAAAATCTCAATTCAGCAATCAGAGTGGTCCTCCGAAATAAGTCTTGGGGTATCACACCTCTGCAAAGCCCGTCAAGTGTCTCCCCATTTTACGCAGAGTAAAAACCAGTCCTCCCAATGACCTATCAGGCCCTTGGTTGTCTGCCTACCCCCAACACTTCTCTGACCTCACCCCTATTATCAGTACCTTCCCTCACTTGACTCCAGCCCTCTGGACTGTCCAGCTGGGTGTCCTCCTACCTTTGACAGACGTTGTCTCTGGCTCCTCCTTTAGCTGACAACATTCTTCCCCATTAATCCACATGACTCACTGTGTTACCTCCTCCAAGTCTTTGCCCAAGTGTCAAGTTCTCAATGAGCCCCATCCTGACCACCCACCTTACGTTACCCCTGGCACTCACGTACCCATTTGCTTTGGCCTCCACTCTTCTTTCTTTCTTTTATAACCCTTATCACTTTGGCACATCCTAGAAAATATATTTATCATCTCATTATCCCTCCCCTCTTGCTGATCAAATGAAAATTTTGTGAGGTCAAGGATGTGCATCTGTTTGTTCAATGAGGTATCCCTAGTTGCACTATACCCTGCTGGTGAGCACCCGCTATGTGACGGACACTGTTGTAGGCCCCAAGCACGATGGACCTGGTCCTGACCATGCTGAGTTCATGTCTGGTGGACTAATGGCCATGTGTTTAGAGTATATTAAGACAGATAGAGCAAGTGAGGAGAGTCAACAAAGCTTCCTGGAGAAGGAAACACCAAAGGTGAGACATGAAAGGCATAGTAGGTCATAGCCAGGTAAAAGGAGTCTGTGGGGGAGGGAGGACCAGGGATTAAGATGCGAGAGAAAAGAGAGTTTCTGGCAGAGGGCACAGTCTGTGCAAAGGCCCAGACATAAAGAGGCATGCTAAGGAAACCCCAATTCCCTGAGTGTGGCTAGAGCACAGGATGAGAGGGGATGTTAGTAGTAAGAGGTAAGAAAATGAACCTTAAGCAGGCTTTTTAAACCAAGCCAGAGAACCTGAACTTTATCCACAGAGCATAGGAGTATTTCAGTGATTCTAAGCACTGAACTAGTATAGAGAATCCTAGAAGGCTTCCTGGAAGAGGGGCTAGACATGTTTACCTTGGAAGATTAGTAAAAGACAACAGGAAGATGACTAAACAGACTACACTAATTCCTCCTTGTCCCAAAAATCACTGGCTTCTGGAATGTTATGATTTTTCCTATTGGGGGTGTAGCATTGACTTTTTCATGTGGATGAATAAGACACTCATTTTCGTTTGATCCTGCGAAGGGGTCAGACCCTCCTATCCCCCCAAATTACCATCCTCATAACCACTGTCAACATCACCATGACCACCATCAATACCAGCATCACTGTCACCACCACCATCGGCAGCAGCAGCAGCATTCACTGAGCACATAGTATAAGCAATAGACGATGCTGAGGGCTTCCCTCGAATTTTATACTTTCTGTAAAATATTTCCAGAGGGCAGGACTGTCATTACCCTCATTTTACAAACAGAGAAACTGAAGCCGCCAAAATGAAAATAACTTGCCTAACAGCATACACGGAGCCCCTGACAGCGCAAGGAATCCAACCCAAATCTCATTCCTTTCTCTCCACCGTCCCCTCCCTTATCCACATGACCACTGTATCCACATTGAAACAAGCCTCTCTATTCATGGACTCCTCCATGCCCCGTGCCAGGCGTGTGTCTCCCCTACCTCCGAGGAGCTTACAGCGAGTCCTTGTACTTGACATCACACCTTGGTCCACTTGATCTCATTAAATCTTTCCATCAACACGATGACGTCCCTGGCACTCAGGTGGTGAACCGACTTGTGCCCAAGCTCCCGCAGTGGGCGGGGGGATAGTCAAGGCTTTCTGCCGTTCAGCGTAGGCCGCCCCTTGCTCCCCATGCTGCACACTCTCTGCTGTGGCCTCCCTGTTGAGTCTGAGTCAGAATCCTGGCCCTGCCTGTCTCCCAGCATCAGGGGAGACCCGCAGCCAGGGCCTTGCGGTGCATTTGCCTGGGCTGCATTCCTGAGCCTCTCACACATACGGATGGAGCTGTTCTCCCGGGCAGCTCACAGAGGAGAAGCCCCTGAGCCTGGGCACCATCTCCAGCCCAGAGGAAAAAAGGAGAGAATCCTGGCCTTTAGTCATTGACCTGGGCTTGTTCACAGAATCCTAGAGTGGGTGGCCAAGCCATTTATGGGATAGCCTCACCACACGGTGCTGGGAATCCCAAATGTAAACTGGCCACCACAGCGTTTGTGCTGCGGGTGGTAGGTTTCCTTGGGAGGCCATCGGGGGGAGAAGGTGGAACGCTGCTTGGGGAGTCAGGGAATCTGGGAATCGGGCTCAGAGCTAACTTTACCAGGATGTGGCCCTTTTTTCTGTGCCTCACTTTCTCCCTCTGTCAAAAGGGGACTCTGACTCCTGCTGCGCCTGCCTCCTGGGGGGTCGGTGTCGAGGAGAAGGTTACACATGGGGCTGCAGATCCCAGGCCACCTGCCAGCCAAGTGACTCACCTCTGGGCATTGTAGTTCCCTCTAAGAAGTAAAATGGGGCTAGTAAGAATAGCCACCTTATTAGGGGTGCTGGGAAGAGTGAGTGAGATAATGCGCACTGGGGTTCACTCAGCCAGGCACGTGATAAAGGGATAAAAGGCTATTGGCTGGAAAAAGACAAAGCAACATCCTGTCCAGGCTGTGGAGGAGGAGCCTTCTTACTCTCACTTGCTGAAAAGCTCTCTGAGTTCTTGGAGTGGACTTTTGAATCCTGTCATCTCATTACTAAGGGGTAGTGAGGTCCGGGGCAAGTTTGCTGTGCTCTAAACATTCTGAAACCTCTGTCTTCTCATCCACAAGATGGGTCGCTAACCACGCTAGCCTCATGGCAGTTGTGCAGACTGGACTAGCCAGCAGGTGGGAGTCCTCTGGCACACGGAAGGCCCTCCGGAAGTGCTAGTGTGGGCGTTGAGTGTTGGTCACTGCTGTGGACCTGCCCCTAGTTCAGACCCAGGGAAGGGGGTGGAGCTGCCAGCCGCTACCCTTCTGTTCCCACTCATAGGCCCTTGATCAGGGAGGAAGCTTGTGAGAAGAGGAGACCCCGGGGCAGGCTCTGAACAGGCAGTTCACTGAGCTGCAAGAGGCAGGCAGGTGGAGGAGACAGGCTGCTGAACGTCGCCTCTGCACTAGGACCTCTGTAAGCTCATTTGGAGACGCTATTTCACTGACTCCTCAGCAGAATCCGGTGAGATCTTTCAGAGGACTCTGATTTTACAGATGAGGAGACAAAGTCCCTAGGGTGCCAAGGGCTTACAGAAAGTCAAGCAGCGCCTATGTAGAGCCCACACCCAAACCCAGGCTCGTCTGCCTCCTAGACTCCTAACAAGGGCTCAATACCAGCATACATGGAAGATAAGAAGGCTCCAGATCTGCCTCCTGAGACCAAGCCTTCCAGACTTTGTTATGTTCTGACTGTGGTTCCTTCTCTCGGTTTTCAGACATGTTTCTTTGAGAAAAGGTCAGAGCTGCCTGGATTGACCTGGGGAGGAACGAGAACGGCCATACCATGCCCACTTAGCCAGGGTGGCCAGGCCGGCCAGAGAAGCTAACTGGGGCAGAGCCCTGGCAACAGATGGTTGTGGAGAAGCTGAAGGAACTGGGGATAGCAGAAAGGGCAGCATTTGTGAGAGAAAGTCTAAATTTCTATATTCTGACCAGGACTTTTGCCTTCTACTCTTCTCAGACTGAGGAAGGTTTTCAGACAGATGGGAAGGTAGAGACCATTAACATTGAATCTTAGTGTACAGATTAGGGCAAGGGAAGGCCAGAGAAGGCGGGCAACCTGCACCTGTCACAGTGAGTGAGTGAAAGAGCAGAGGCTCCCCACCTTGGATTCTGGGTATATATGCATGCATTCCTTTGTTCCTCCATTCATGGGCCCATTGAGTGCCTGTTATGGGATATATAAAGACTCTGGTCAATGAAAGACAGGCTCCCTGCTCAGAGAGGGGTGACATACAGAGCATTTTGGTACACGGAGGGCTTACATAGGATGCTGTGATGTGGAACGTAGGTGATAATGCCATCTTTGTTCAGACCAATGAGGGAGGGGTGGTGACACATGAGATGGGACCTCAAGAGAGGAAGGAAAGCTGGTCAGGACACAGCAGTGAGGGCAGAGGAATGTTAATGGCTGGAGATTTGCTCAGATGGTGGTTCTTTGTATATGCGGTTCAACAGTGTTATGCCAGGCAACAGAGGAAAAGCCAGACTCACAGAGGGGTGTTCATGTGCAAGAAAGCAACATTAATGATCCACACAACCTCCCGAAGGTGTGTTCTATCACAGAAAGCCTTAACATTCAGTAATTCCAGGTGATCTACCAAGATAACCTAACTATGTTTCCTTTTATAAGCTATACAACAGTGATCTCCTATTTTCCTGTCACTTTTTCAATAAAATATTGATTATAGATGAAAAAATAAGAAAACCCATGGGATATTTGAGAGAACAAGAAGGAAATAAGCCACAGAGAGTGAGGAGGAGAAGGGGACCAGGAGAGGCCCGAGAAGTATGTGTGAGCAAATCATGCAAGGCCTTGATCTCATGCTGAGGACTTGGGGTCTTGTTCTAAAAGACCTGTTCCAGTTTTGCCCATGTGAGGTGCAGCAGGAAGCATGGGAGCTAAATCAGAAGTGAAATTATCCCTCATGGGTCAGAGCCAGAATTTGTGCACAGGACATTAGAGGTAACTGGATCATTCTAATGTTAGAACATGGGCAAGGGCAGGAGAAGAGAACAGATAAAGGGAAGGGAGGTGGAAAGGGGGACAATGGGCAGCAAAGGTGTCACAGATGGCGAAATGTGAGCTGGTGGGAAATATGACTCGGCACATATGTATTCAGCATCAAGCATCTCCTGAGTGTCAGGCCATGTGCTGGGGCTTCTGGATGCTTATTCTCATGTGATCTTCACAACCGCATGCAATACAGTGTTTTCAAAAATCAGCCTTTTGTAGATGTAGAAACTAAGCATCAGGACAGTGAAGGGACTTTCCGGAAATTGCTCAGTGACTAGGAGTCAAGCAAGGATGCCAGTCCAGGCTTCCTGGCCCCCGTGATCATACTCTCCCTACTTGACCTCAGTTATTAGACTTGGACTTGGCTCTGTCATCAGTGTCCCCACTTGGACTGGAGGATGTCCTCTATGTCTCTTCCAAGTCTAACATTCTCTGCTTCTCTTAGAGATAAAGAGGTTGTGGAAGACTTCTCTAGATTAGAAGGCACAGTCTCTGCAAAGGCATGATGACCAGGAGGTAGAGGTCCTGAACAGGGCACGGCCAGCTGCTGGGTGCAGAAAGACAGGCACTGCGTGGAAGGAGCATCAGTGAGAAAGCTTACATTCTTGGGAATGCTCTAGGAGTTGAAAAGAAACAGAGATGTGCTAGTCATGAGTACAATGAAAGGGTCAGTAAGAGATGGAGAAATGAACAGAGACATTCATTCATTCAGTGGCTCAGGCTCAGAAAACAAAACTGACATGGTTCCTGCCTCACTGAGGGAGAGAGATGAGGAGATACCTATCCTTTGATTGGTCGGTCTGTGCACTGAGCACATGCCAAGAACTGGGTGTTACATGCTTTTCGTCAGTTCCCTTATCCTCCATCACAACCTCAGGAGGTGTAGGCTTTCGTTATTCCCATTTAATGACTGAATTAACTGAGGCTCAGAGAAATTGTCACACGCTCAAGATCACGTAAGTGGCTCCAATCTTCCATTTCAAATCATTGCAAAATTGCAAGATGGAGAGAGGTTGTGAGGGAGGGAGCGAGGGAGGGGAGGCAGGCAGGCCAAGAGGCAGCAAGAAGAGTTAGATACAGAGAATGAGTCCACAGGCTAGGAGGAGGACAAAGATGTTCTCTGAGACCGTGTGAGCACTTGGAGACCCTGCCTAGGCAGGAGGCGAATGAGGTCATTAAATCCATCTGCGCAGATGGGGGACCCTCTGGGAAAAGTTATATGCAAATATCATGATGCAATGAGGTGAAATCTGAAATCCGCTTGCGTTAGCCCAGGCTGGGGCTCAAGCAGGGACTGCACTGTGCTCTTTGGAAAGATCATCTGCTGCATCGAGAAGACATTCGCTCTTTCTCTCAGTTTCTAGAAAGGAGAGCCAGCTCAAGGTCACAGAGCATGTGAAGGAATGGACTGGGAACCAAAACTCAGGCTTTTCCTTTTTTTTTTTTCTTTGAGAGAGAGAGAGAGAGAGGCAGGCAGGCAGAAGGAGAGGGAGAATTTCAAACTCCATGCTCAGGGCAGAGCCCTACATGAGGCTCGATCCCAAGACCACGATCTGAGTGGAAATCATGAGTGGGATGCTCGGCCAACTGAGTCACCCAGGTGCTCCTCCCATTTAAAAAAAAATGTTTAATCTCTTTTCATTTTTTTCCCCCAGCTTTCATAATATATGTGGATAACAGATCATGTTGTACCCTTCTTACCTTTTTCCGAGAGCCTTCAACCGAGCCTTATGCAAAATCTCTATGTGAAATGTCCCCCACTGAGATCGCAGGCCCCCTGGAAAGCGGTCTGAGCTTGCTGAGACATGCACTAGTTGTTTTCATCCTTGCCTCCCCAAGTCAAAATTCCTAGCGTGTGTCTTTCTTAGAAGGCGCTTTCATATACTTAATTTCACTTGGCCACCACAGCAGCCCTGTAAGTTAGGTATTCCGTCATGCAAGTCTTATCAACCAGCTTTGGGACAGTACCTTCCAGTTTTTCACCCATGATTTCATTCAGCCCTTAGAATTCCCAGTGCGAGGTGGGGCTGATGATGCCAGTTCTACATCCAGGAACCTGAGGCTTGGAGAGAAATAGCTTATCCTACCTTAATGACCACGTCTGCCACTCATTACTTTGGGCAAATGGCTGTCCCTTTCAGAGAGCCTGTTTCCCCGCCTGTAAAAGGGTGGTGGTTTTAGCACCTATCTTAAAGCGTTGCCTAACCCTTCATAAATGCCCTCACAAATGAAAGCTGCTATTGTAATGACTTTGGTAAAAGTTATGACAGGGCTGGCAAGCAGCAGAGCTATGACTTGAACTTGAATCTGCTACCTGACACCACCCCCGCGCCCCCAACCCCGTCATTCCCCTTCTGCTCTGCACTACTTGTCTGAAAATTACTGTATCAGACCCAACCACCTGGCTCACATCTCTCTTTCTCTCTACAGGTCACCCCCTTCCCTATGTCCTGTGACCTACAAGGTGACTGTGCTTGTCGGGACCCCCAGGCCCAAGAACACAGCCGGAAAGACCTCCGGGGATACAGCCATGGCTAAGGAAGGACAAGGAGTTGACAAAGAATTCCCAGCGCCAGGACCCGCATCCCTTTGGTATTGATTTCACAGTCAGCTGCTCAACGGAATGGCCTCCCCACACCAGGGATCCTTAGCACCCAACCGGTCTGCCTTTAATTTCACCCAGGAAGGACTCATAGTAGGGGCGCATGAACCAAGTTTCGCCATGTTGGATGATGGATTGGAATCCCATCCCAAAGTCTTAGGTGGATTGCACATATAAGTGTGCAGTCCCAGAGCCTAAAAGTCTCATCAATTGTCACACAACCACAGCGAGAAACATGTTCTATATTTAGGAGTGTGCACATATGTGGTTAGTACACATGCATGCATACGCACCCCCAACAAACGTCTATCTGCACGAGGGCAGTTTGGGAGACTGAGCAGAGAGAGACTGGAACACACTCAGTCTTTCCTTCCCCAAGCTCCTAGACAGTACTGTCCTTGGGAGAAAGAGAGTCACAGAAACTGCCAAGACCAAGTGTTGAGATGTCAAGATAGCTTGCACTCTAAGGCTTGGAACATGTAGGGCATGCCCAGTTGTGCAGCCCTTTGGGATTAGAAGTGAAATGGTCTCTGATCACCTACCTTCTAGGGAAGTAGAACCCAGGACGAGGTAAAGAATCCAAGGTATGAAAAGCCCCCAAATTCTTCTGTTGCCATGGGGGAATCTTACCCCAACTCCAGGGTTTGAGGCCAAGCTGGAAATGGCATAGGGTTGCAGTGTCAAGGTATTATAACAGCCCCCTGCTTGAGGCCATACTATCCCTCCAGAACCCACCCATTCCCCAAATCTTGCCTTGGGACCACATTCGCTGCTACTTTTCCTGCTGCTCTATCCTATACATTGAGTACCCCCAAGATAGTAGGACTAGGTTAGGAAAAACCCCACACAACCAAACAGTCTGCCTTAAAAGTGACCCACATTTTCCCACGGCTCCTCATGTCTTAGCTCTTCTGTAAGAGAAAAATCCTCATTGGCCCACATGGTGAGAAGTTACATCCCCCATGGGTGGGCTTCTCATCCTGGAAGGGAGTAGAGGGACTGGAGATGCTGAAACCCTCATGGAGGGTCCAGGATGTCTGAGCCAGTGTTAGATTTTAGAATCAAGGGGACCAGTATTAAATGTCTGTGATGTTGGGGTCATCCAGAGACTGCTAGGATAGTGGGGACTCTTGAGTTAATTTTCCTTATCCAAGCTTTCCTGGCCCTCCAGGCTAGATCAGGTTTTGGTGCTGAGGACTTTGCTGTTGCCCTGAGCAGCTATAATCCTAGAACAGAGAATCATCTTGGGTTTGGTGCGTCTAAACTGTTCTCGAGGGTCATCAGAGGGAATCCAAAGAGTTCACAGCCTCAGTCCCCAACCACCCAACATGGGCATCATGTTTTCCACAGTCTTCCAGCTACCAGGACTCCCATCCACCTGCAGTTAGTCAACCCTTCCCTCTTTCCCATGTTTAGCCTCCAAAAGTTGAGAGGAAGGTAGTCCCACGTGGAAGTGGGGCTTCCCACTCCCACGTGGAAGCCCCTACCTCATTGGGGTCCTCTTTGCCTGTTTTCCACCCGTTACTTGTCCACTGCTTTTGAAATAATATGAGAAGAAATTAATACAGAATGAGGTAGAGAGAATGGTCAAGCTGGACGTAATTCCTAAGACCTGGAACTGAGAAAGTGAGGCAATGGGAGGGTATCGCATAAAGATTGCTGTAAATCACATCATCTCAAATCTAGTGAAAACAACCAACAAAAACAAAATCTAGCATTGGAATGGGAAACCCCAGGCATATGTGCTGACCCTCCTCATTCCTGCACCCGAGATAGGCATTGTTATTCAATCATTGTCCTTGGTCCTATGGGGACCAAAAATAACTTCAGGAAGCTTCTTCCTGTATTACTCCCAACTGCAATTACCTGCCGACCAAGAACACTTGAGACGCCAACATACCAAGGTGCTTTTCGCACAGGTGCCCATAAATTAGGATGCAGTGCTTAGATTTGTGTGGCTCGTACCATGTTCCAAACCCTGAGACTGGGTTCCAGATTGGAGAGGTTGCCACCACGGTTAAGGACAGGCTCACATCCTTTACAGTTCCTTCTTTTACAAACTCCTGTCTCACATATATTCAGAGCGTTTTCTAGAGTTACCAGGGCCAGTCCTTACCAA
The DNA here is from genome assembly GCF_003254725.2 of Canis lupus dingo. NCBI lineage: Eukaryota > Metazoa > Chordata > Mammalia > Carnivora > Canidae > Canis > Canis lupus. The sequence goes on from NC_064253.1 coordinate 69,733,824, forward strand.
AATTATCATAAACATGGAAGCACAGATCCCATTTTGTACTCCTTCCAGTACCTTTGGATGCTGGCCGATGTTAAAGCCCCTCTCTCGCCCTAGTGGAGTTATCAACATGTGTGGTTAACTGACAAGATATGAACTAAGAAAGGTAACTGAGTGGGCCTCCCAGTTGCTTTATCACACCTATAAGTAGTGTGGAAGGTCTTGGAGACCCGAAGACGCCATCACTAATGGTGGGGTTGCAGGAACCACAAGAAAACCTCTCCAGCTTCCCTTCAGGACCCCCGTCCTCTTTCTTCCTTCACTCTCACCCTGTCTGTGCCCACACTCTCCAGCTGAGCAAAGCTTCCTAGAGGCTGACTTCCATCTTCAGACTCACAGATTGAGTCAAGCAAGGAGCCACCCAGTCTCCTCCTTACCGTCATTCAAACCTGTTACTCATAAATTCCTATTTGCCAATAATGTTAGGCAAGACAGGCTACTTGACGGATGGCCAGCCTCATGCCCACATGGAAGGCCCTTCTCAAAACTTAGTGAAAGAGACTCCGTTCTATTCATGCAATGCACTGATCTCGGCCTTCATTTTCCTTCTGGGAATAGACTCATTGTCTTATCCCTTCGATGATCTCCTGTTTAGGATAATGGAGTACTCACAGGGAGGCAGATCTGAAGCACTGTTGTCTATCGATCAGCAGCTCAGGGGGCCCTAAAACAGTTGGGGGTTCTGGGTCTGAAGAAGTATTAGCCTGTTGGCAGCAAGAAAGAAAAGATGAGGAAGACGGTTCTCCAAACCCTGTTGCGGGGAGCCTTTCCAAGCCACAACCCTAACTGCATGCCCAGAGGACTCGTATTACCCCCATATTCTGTGCCAACCACCTCTTAAGGGAAGACAGTCCTTGGGAAGTCTGTTTTGGTGGCTGAATTAGGATGGTAAGAAAGGGAGCGATCTATGGTCGTAAATAGTAGGGCTTTGAAGATGGAGGGTATCGGCTGCTACTCCTGGCTGCAGCATGTTGAGTTACTGCCTAGACAGTTCTCTTGGTCTTTTTCCCACCTTGGCCCATGCTTAAATGCTATTTGTTGAAAATAATTCTTTGAGACAGATTTCAGCTACCTCCCTTCCAGGTTCAATTTAACTTGGTTGTAACTGTCAATTTGTTATAGGTCTTACCTGTGTTTTAAAAAGAAAAAAAAAGAAAAAAACAGGAAGGAGGAAAGGAAGAAAGGAAACCATAAATTCAAGTTAACAGTTTTGAGGTTTTTGTGTTTTGTGTGTTTTATTATTATTATTTTTTTTTCTGGAACTACTTCAAGTGGGAAAATGAAAAGAATAAATTGATGGTATCGAAGCTGTACAGATAGAGATTGATAGAAGACAAAGATATGAAAAGGAAATAAAAATGCATGATTAAAAATAAGAATTTAAAAACCCCCTATTTTTGTGCTTCCTAAAGGGAACTGTTTATTCTGCAGGCTGCGTAGATAGACACAAGCATAAAAATTTCCCTAGCAGGAGACATAAAGCGGGATTTTATAATGCTTTTATTTTCTGTACATTGTGGTAGATCCAGGCAATAAGGCATCTTCCCCCTTGGATATGTAGTTGTTGTTGTTGGGGGAGCATTTTGTCTATATGTTTGGTGGCAATCAGTGGTAGTAGGGAGTGGGGAGGGCTTGAAATTGGTTTTGCCTAATATTAAGGGGACATAGTGTGTTGTGCTTTTCACGTTATAAAATGTTTGTATTTACCAGTAGAGCACTGGGCTTTATAAAGACTGCACTTAGAATCACACTGCACGGTCCACTTTCCTAAAAAGCTGCTACATGACCAGACAGGTAACTTCCATGGTTTTTGAGAAACAAAACAAAAATAAACCAAGCAAACAGCAAACATAAAAACTAAAGAACAAATGAATAAAAGCCTATTCTTTGAACTTACTCAAGTTTTGCCAAATTCCTACCATTTGTTTGATCTTTAAGAGAATTCTTTGACAGCCAAGAGAGGAGTTATGTCTCTAGAGAAAGAACCTGGAGTTCTTAACTCCGGGCTGCAGGTTTGCTCAGTGATCTTGAACAAGTCATCAAATAGCTTCTCCATTTGCCTCAGTTTCTCCAGCTGCAAAATGGGGATAATATTACTTACCTACCTCACAGTGGGATGGCAGGGGATGGTGTGAGGCCCTGAGGTTTTAAAGGGGCTGTGGCAATCTGTGAGAGACACACAAAGTCCATGGGTTACTTTTCAAGAATGCACAGGCCCATTGGTCACTTAAGAAAGACAGGGAGTGCTCATCTGATATTTCAAGGAATAAAGCTGGAGCTCCTAGATTTCATAGTCCACCTTAAGAGAGAGGCTTGTAGTTGGGGATATTTCACTCATAGGTAAATTGGATCCCTCCCCCCCATTCTGGCCTTTACCAGTTCTAGAATTTGATTAAAAGCCAATTACATCTTACAGTGTAAAAGTCAGTTTACTGTGGTCTAGTCAAGACTTATGGGCCATTTCCAACCTCACAAGAGGAAGGGAGTCATTAAAATCCCTTCTTCTTCTTCTCAGACTTAAAATTCCACATCGAGTGTTCCATTTAAAGAAGATACGGCATTCTGAGTGCAAACAACTCGGGGCTTCTTAAACTACTACACCAGCAGTCAGTGAGGAGAATTTTGAACAATTATTACGTTGCTTTCTTGGGTCTCTATAATCAATAACCTGTCCGCAGATATCTATCTATATAAAGATATTATATATAAATATAAATTTACATATATATGCACATGTATATATAGTTGTACATATATGTGTGTATATATATACTTAAATGTAATATTTACAAAATAAAACTGTGATCTCGTCTAGAGAAAATGTATTCATATTACAAACTGCTCTTCCATATTTATGTATCATATTATACCTTTTTATTATTGTTATAATTATTATGGGTATTTCTAATTATGATGATGTTGAAATCTGTTTGGCACCTTCTGGAAACTACCAAATAATGACTCTCCATTGAAGTGCTTAAAATCTGTTCTCATGAGAATTCTACTGGCCTACTACTATTAAAAAAAAAAAAAAAAAAAGAAAAAGAAAAAAGAAAAAAAGAAAAAAAAAAGAAAAAAAAAAGCCTAAACACCAAAAACAAAACACAATTCCAATCCTTTTTCTGTACCTCACGCGCATAAATTTGCTGCTCCTATTTTGGGTTTTATTTTTTCCTGTTTATGTGTTTTTATGGATCTAAGTTAAGTCTTTCAGCAATATATAAAATTGTAAATAGTAAACTTTATTTATTAAGAATGTCATCTTTTTTAATTTATATTTACACAATTGTTCATCTAATTTATTTTTTCTATACGGTTTTAAATACTCAGACATATTTTGCTGTTTGTGATATTTTTATCCTGTTCTCGTGGATTTGTTTTTCCATACTGTTTTCTCTGGTCTCAATTACAGGTTGGATCTCACAAAAGAAAAAAATATGATGTCAAAGACAGAAATATTTTGCCACTGTTGATTACTATACCTTAAAATTCTATATTATGAAAATATATAATAGCTTGTATGCTTCAATACGTAGCAGTGTGGTTTCTGTCTGTTGTGGAAGTCTAAAGGACTCTCATATGTGCACACTCATATGGACGAGATCCCCAGAGCCTCAGATGGGAAGATTATTGGTAGCATGAGGTCGAATTCAACATACACCCAATCTTCTACATAAATAATTCCTGAAAAATACCTATATTTTGCATATGCAAAAACTGAAAACCATTCTTACATGTTTGTTAAAAAAAAAAAAAGCTCAGTTTTCATGAAACTGTCAGCTATATCTAGCCTTTTGGATGCTATCTTCAACAATCAACTTCCAGCATATTCTTTTTTTTTTTTTTCTTTATGATTGAATGCTTAGTCATCCAGTCATCAACCTGCTGCTGAGGCTGAAATTTTGCTGTATTTGGTTTGCCTACTGGATCTCATTTTTCATCGTATCACCACTTAGTAGCCATGTGATCTTTGGAAAGTCATTTAAGATTTAGTTTTCTCATCTGTAAAATGGAAATAATAAAAAGGCCCACTTCAAGATGTTGTTGATAGAATTAAATAGGATAAATATGTAATGTTTTTAGAACTGCAGCAGACACAGATCACATATTAACTCTTGTTATGACTATTATGAGCAGGGGAAAACTACTCATAAGACATGAATTTTTCTCATATCCACTTATTTTTTTAAGAGAATAAAGCCAAGATGCACCAAAGCATTCAAGTACTTGCACAGACACTGCCACGGAGTCAAGTCGCTGGCACCATACACTGAACTCTTGCCTGGCAGTACCACAATGACACAGGTCAAAATCTGTATTTGCTAGAACTTAACAACTTTGAGTCTGCACAAAAGGGGATTTTTGGGGACATAAAGGTGAATTATATTAAAGGGTACAGGTAGGCAAGTCAAGAACCACCCATAGTAGATTTCTGGTCTCTATACAAACAGAATCCACTGAGAGACATGAGGGAAGCCACCAAAGAATGGAATAAAAGTCATTGCTAAATTATGCCAGATAAATAGTTATTCCCAAAGAAAAATAATGATCAAAGAGGATATTTACTTAGTTCTTTTCAATTCACTGTGAAGACTGAAACAAGATTTAAATAATAGTTTCATGAATAGTTTCATATATATATATACATTTCTCTTGGTAGAAAGAAGATATTAATTCTATTGTCTTCTCCCTTCCTCCTCTAACACACTCTCTCTTTCTCTCTCTCACACACTCACACACACACACACACACACACACAGAGTAATGGAAAAAGTTCACTGGGCTTTAGTTGCTTAATCTGTCAAATGGGAAAATGACTCCCTTCTCACTTCAAAAGCAGGTAGAGATATTCAGTATTTTCATCTATTTATATTTGTCATCCAGGTTTTAAGGAATTGGTTTTACAGTTAAAAAAATAAAAGGATGGGGGTGGGGCAGCCTGGGTGGCTCAATGGTTTAGTGCCACCTTCGGCCCGGGGTGTCGTCCTGGAGACCCTGCGTGGAGCCTGCTTCTCCCTCTGCCTGTGTCTCTGCCTCTCTCTCTCTCTCTCTCTCTCTCTCTCTCTCCTCTGTGTCTCATGAATAAATAAAAAATCTTTTTTTTTTTTTTTTAAAAAAGGATAGGGCCTACATTGTATCAGGCTATGCTGACATTGGTGAATCTATCCAGTTCTTAACCTTTAGGGCCATGAATAAGAACCTAGGACAAAAGTATAGCCTCTCTTGCCTTCCACTCAGGAGGAGGCTTCCTTCTTCACCTCTGTAAAGAACTGTGATTTGAGGTAGAAAGCAGTGCTGGGAGTTGGCAATGAGATAAGGTATGTGGTATGTTTAAAAACCTAGTATGTTGGGATCCCTGGGTGGCGCAGCAGTTTGGCGCCTGCCTTTGGCCCGGGGCACGATCCTGGAGACCCGGGATCGAATCCCACGTCGGGCTCCCGGTGCATGGAGCCTGCTTCTCCCTCTGCCTGTGTCTCTGCCTCTCTGTCTCTCTCTGTGTGACTATCATGAATAAATAAATAAAATCTTAAAAAAAAAAACCTAGTATGTTTAAGGCAAGTGGTATGTTTAAGCGAATGGGACTAACCAAGGAAGAAAAAAGCATGGCACTTTCGAGGAGAAATTGAATAAAAGGCCAATGCACTTAGGAAGCCGAGAGGGTACTGGTGGACCAACAAGAGGATGGAGACGTTATCATGAGCCATGTTGAGACTTTCAGGTTTATCTTATCAACAATGTGGAGCCATTGAAGTTTTTCAGAAAGGGATTTACAAGGGCAGTTTTTTGTTGTTGTTTGTTTTTTGTTTGTCCTTCTCTGATTGATTTATTTACTCAGCATAATACCCTCCAGTTCCATCCACGTCGAAGAAAATGGTGGGTGTTTGTCATTCCTTTTTTTTTTTCTAGCTGAAATTTTTTTTAATAATAAATTTATTTTTTTATTGGTGTTCAATTTGCCAACATACAGAATAACACCCGTGCTCATCCCGTCAAGCGCCCCCCTCAATGCCCGCCACCCAGTCACCCCCACCCCCGCCCTCTTCCCCTTCCACCACCCCTAGTTCGTTTCCCAGAGTTAGGAGTCTTCCATGTTCTGTCTCCCTTTCTGATATTTCCCACCCATTTCTTCTCCCTTCCCCTCTATTCCCTTTCACTATTATTTATATTCCCCAAATGAATAAGACCATATAATGTTTGTCCTTCTCCGATTGACTTATTTCACTCAGCATAATACCCTCCAGTTCCATCCACATCGAAGAAAATGGTGGGTATTTGTCGTTTCTAATGGCTGAGTAATATTCCATTGTATACATAAACCACATCTCCTTTATCCATTCATCTTTCAGTTGACACCGAGGCTCCTTCCACAGTGTGGCTATTGTGGATATTGCTGCTAGAAACATTGGGGTGCTTTGCAGCGGATGTGGGATGGTATGGGGAGGGAAAGAGGTATACACAGCCCAGCTCCCCAGTATTTACATGGGAAGAAATATACACCGCTTTCACATTACCAAGACTGAAGTTTGCAGGATACTAAACTTGCTTCCATCTCTATGAAATGATAAATCCCCGTTACATGCCTAAGAGACTGAACAAGTCTAGAGTAAAGACCAATAAAAAATTAAAATCATTATTATTCTCCTAGCTTGTACTTTAAAAGGAGAACGACAAAAGAAAATAATAAAAAAATAAATAAATAAAAGGAGAGTGACAAGAGCAAAAGTTGGGAAGGGGTGCCTTTCTTTAAGACGAGGAAATAATTAGCTTCTCTTTTATTTCTCACACAAGTACTGTGATATAGGGATCATTAGTCCCATTTTCACAGATGAGAGAAACTGAGGATCAAAGTTTAAGTGAATTTTCATAGTGAATGGCCCCAAAAGTCAAATCCCAATCTTGTTGAGTTGTATGCAAACACTACTTTATACTGATTCTCAATTCTCACAATTATCTTAGGTCTGTTTGAGCTAAAAGCAGTGTTATTTAAATACTCCAAGGATGGAAATTGTTTCAACTTAATCTCAACACAGATTGAGACTGGTAGTGATTGCAATGCTGGGTTGAGGAAGGTTTTATAATTCATCCAAGCTACAGGGGAAAAGGTAATGTGACCCCGGGAAGGTCATCTCATCTCCCTGAACTTGTTTCCTCATCCATGCTTGCCCATCGTGGAAATGGAAGGGAAGTGGCAGTATGAATGTTCTCATTGCTTTTCTATACTTACTATAGTTTCTTTATTTTTCAAATATAAATTGAAGATTGGGTGGGGGTGGGGGGAAGATTCCCCAGGGCTACAGCTCATGCCAGACACAGAGCCCCTCTTCAGCCTCCTTGGTTAATATTCTCTTTGACCAGGATGACTCTTGTCTAACTTGATGAGAGACCTCATCATCTTTGTGTTATCTGGAACCCCTTGAACAAGTTACCAATTTGTACCATGACTGGTGCCAAATGAGCATTTTTTTCTAGAAGTTTCCATCTATGATTGGTAGAGTCTTGTTTCTTGGAAGGACACCGAACTTGTCTCAAGCCAATAGAACAGATTATGTTCACTTCTCTAGCTACCCTATCCTCTACTGACCAGTTTGGGTGGGGAAGACAGTGTATGTAATAATCTCTAAAGAAGGTTAGTTACATTTACTGAGAAATCACCTTTATCCATTCTTTAATTTAATCCTAAAAGCAATGCTATAGACACATATTTTTTTTTAGACACATATTTTTAAGTCCATTGTATGAATATCAAGATCCACAGATATGAGATACTTTGCCCAAACACACAATAAACAAGTAGTAGAGCAGGATTTTGGCCAGGCATGTGAGATTTCTAAACCCACACTTTTATTTCTTATGTTATCCTTTCTTCTTATCATAGTACAAATGGGAAAAGGTTTGTTCCGGTATTTACACTAGCTAGAGCGAATTTCTCTCTCTGGTCCTCAGACTTCCATTTGCAAAACGATAGTATGAACTAAGGACCTTTCCATTTCTTACCATTAGTGATTCTGAGATGGATAGTCTCAAAAGTTCTGGGCATAAAAGTAGAGTTTATCTGAGGAAACAGGAAGGAGTATTCAAGCCATTCTAGTTCACTTGTACATCTGCTACTTTTGAGAGCATAATTTATGCCGTCTTTGGAAAGGTTCAATGTTGGTTTGTAGAATGAAGAGGCACAGTCCACAGCTGAAGGGAATCTGGGATGGCAGTTAAAGCAGGCAGTAGGGAAACGTTAAGTTTATTTCTAGCTCATTCAACTTCCACATATCTACCTTTTCCACTGCCTTACTTCCTATATTCAATAAAAGTAGTCAGGGTGCCTATTCATAAAGAGAGTCATTAAAAAGGACTCTTAGTATTCTCCTGATTAAGAAGATACTAAGTGAAATAAGTCAATCGAAGAAAGAAAATTATCATATGGTTTCACTCATATGCAGAATATAAGAAATAGTGCAAGGGAAGGAGGGGAAACTGAACAGGGAAAATCAGAGAGGAAGACAAATCATGAGAGACTGTTAACTCTGGGAAACCAACTGAGGGTTGCTGAAGGGAGATGGGTGGGGGGTTGGGGTAACTGGGTGATGGGCATTAAGGAGATTAAGGAGGGCATGAGATGTGATGAGCACTGGGTGTTACACACAACTGATGCATCATTGAAACCTACATCTGAAACTAATGATGTACTGTAGGTTGGCAAATTGAATTTAAATTAAAAAAAGATGCTACGACAGTTTCTAATGCCAAAGATAATGCCCTAAGACCCAGCAATTCCACTTCTAAGAGTACACCCAGAAGAAATGCATAAATAGAGTCACCAAAAACAACCTCTAGAATGTTTATAGTAGCACTATTGATGACAGCCCAAACTTGGAAATTTACCAAATGCCCATGAACAGTATTATGGGCAAATAAGCAGAATATATTAATGCAATTAAATCCTATACAACAATAAGAACAGGGCAGCCTGGGTGGCTTGGCGGTTTAGCACTGCCTTCGGCCCGGGGCGTGATCCTGAAGATCCAGGATCGAGTCCCACGTAGGGCTCCCTGCATGTAGCCTGCTTCTCCCTCTGCCTGTGTCTCTGCCTCTCTGTCTCTCTGTTTCTCATGAGTAAATAAATAAAATCTTTAAAAAAAAACCAATAAGAACAAATTATCTACAACTTTATGCAATAATACACATAAATCCCACAAAAAAATGATGGCAAGCAAAAGAAGACACAAAATACTATGGGTTTTCCATTTTATGAAGTATAGAAATAAGCAAAGCACCCCATTGCTGGGGCAACAGGATCTACATGCAAAAGAATGAAATTGGACCCCTACCTCATACCATATACTTGAACTGACTCAAAATGGATCAAAGACCTAGATATGAAAGCTAAAATTTTAAAATTCTTAGAAGAACACATAGAGGTAAATCTTTTTTTTCATAAAGGTAAATCTTAATAACCTTGGATTTGGTGATAGATTTTTAGATATGGCACCAAAGCACAAACGAAAGAAGAAAAAATAAACTTCATCAAAATAAAAAACTTGTGTGCTTCAAAGGACACTATGAAGAAATTGGATAAAATATTTCTAAATTGTTTATAAAGAATATATAAAGAACTATTACAAAAAGACAAAGAACCCAGTTGAAAATGGAACAAAAATAACTTGAATAGACATTTATCCACAGATTAAAGACAAAGGATGGGTATACTAAAGCAGTAAAAAATAACAAGCGTTGGTGAAGATGTGGAGAAACCAGAACCCTTGTACATTGCTGGCATAAAATGCCGCCACTGTGGAAAACAGTTTTTGCGTTCCTCAAAAACGTAAATGTAGAATTGCCATATAATCCCCAAATTCCACTTGAAGGTATATGCCCCAATTAATTAAAAACGGATACTCAAACAAGTATACACGTTTGTAGCTGCACTATTCATAATACACAAAAGGTAAAACAACCTTAATATACATCAACAAATGAATGGATAGGGATGCCTGGGGGCTCAGCGGTTGAGCATCTGCCTTTGGCTCAGGGCGTGATCCCGGAGTCCTGGGATCGAGTCTCACATCGGGCTCCCTGCATGGAGCCTGCTTCTCCTTCTGCTTATGTCTCTTCCTTTCCCTGTGTGTCTGTCATGAATATATAAATAAAATCTTTAAAAACAACAACAAAAACAAATGAATGGATAAGCCAACTGTGGTAGACACAAACAGAAGGACATTTATTCAGTCATAAAAAAGAATTCAGTATTGATGTGTGTTGCAAAGTCGATAAGCCTCCAAGATAATGTGTTCAAAGCCAGTAACCAAAAGGTTACATACTGTATAATTCCAGTTATGATATCAGAATAGATAAATGCACACAGAAAGACACATATTGGCAGTTGCCAGAGGCTTGAAGAAGGTCAAATGGGGAGAAGCTGCTTACTGGGTAAAGGATTTTGATCTGCTGTGACAGAAATGTTTGGAACTAGACAAAGGTGGGGGCATCCCAAGGTTGTGAATATATTAAAGACCATCAAACTGTTCATTTTAAAGTCGTTAATTTTGTTATGTGAATTTCACCCACATAAATTATTTCTAAAAAGAGACTGGAGGGGTGCCTGGGTGGCTCAGTTAGTTAAGCAGCCAACTCTTGGTTTCAGCTCAGGTCATAATCTCAGGGTCTGAGGATCAAGCCCTGCATTGGGCACACGGCTCAGCAGAGTCTGCTTATGGATTCTCTCTTTCCCTCTTCCCCTGCTCTCATCCTGCTGGTGCTCAGTCTGTCAAATAAATAAATAAATAAATAAATAAATAAATAAATAAATCTTTAAAAAAACTAGGGGTGGTGGAAGGGGAGAAGGGCGGGGGTGGGAGTGAATGGGTGATGGGCACTGGGGGTTATTCTGTATGGTAGTAAATTGAACACCAATAAAAAATAAATTTAAAAAATTTAAAAAGAGAGACTGGAAAAAACCCAGATGTGAATAGCAAAAAAATACATAAATTAATAATAATAATAATAAGCAGGAGGAGGAGGAAGAAGAGGAGGAGGAGAAGGAAGAAGATGAGAAGGAGGAAGAGAAAACTTTCAGTGCTGTTAGAAGTCAGGATAGGATAATGGATCCTTCTGAGAAGTAGAAAGGGTATCACTGGAAGGGAAAAGAAAGGGGACTTCTGGAAGGCTAGTAATGTCCCACTTCTTGATTTGAGTGCTGGTTACACGTCTGATTTTATGAAATTCATCCAGTACTTACAATAAGTTTACATAGTTTTCTTTATGTATATTATATCTATACCAAAGTTTTTTTTTTTATACCAAAGTTTTAAAAAAGATTCACTGGCAAAGATGCTTCCTTAGAAAGGAGACATTTTTATAGAATATTTTTCTGAAATGGAGTAAGATCCCATTTCAGTTCAGCAGCTTACACTGCCATCCACATCTTCCCCCAAATTAGCAATGATTCTTTAAAACATGACAAAGCTTGACTATACAGTGTGTGGGGAGGGGAAGCAGGGTGCTGGTGTTGTGGGAACAGGGTAGTCAGGAGCCCTGGGCTCCAGCTCCACTCTTCTGCCATAAAGCACTATCTGACCACAGAGAAGCTTCCTTGGCGCTGAACCTCAGGATTCCTCATTTGAACACTGAGCATAATAATGACCAAGATGAAATGAGTTGGTCTGAATCTATTGCTCTCAAGCTGAGTAATGTGATAGAACTGCAAGAAATGTCATGGAGAGGGGCGCCAGGGTGTCTCAGTTGGTTGAGCATCTGCCTCCAGCTCAGGTCATTTCCAGGGTCCTGGGATCGAGCTCTGAATTGGGCTCCCTGCTCAGCAGGGAGCCTGCTTCTCCCTCTCTCCTACTATCTCTGTCTCTGTAAAATAAGTAAATAAGTCTGAAAAGAAAGGAGGGAAGGAAGAGGGGGAAGTAGGGAGGGAGGGAGGTTATGGACAAGTGAGTAGAAAAGCAGCCAAATGAATGGAGCTCATTCTCTTGGGAAACTCATCCTACCCCAAACTAGAGATATCACAGTTTTTAATCTGCTTTACCCAAGGAGCCTTCCTTCCCTTGCCTCATATCCTTAGGAGACTGGCTCAGATGTAATCAGGTCAAAGATTCTCAAACGTTTGGCCAAGTGCAATATTATATGAAATGTCAACACATCAAAAGAGCTTTTTTAATCGAAGAGGGGATGAGGGACTCCCTTAGTTGGCCCCTGCCTATCTTCTCTAACTAGCCCAGGATCACCCCAGCAATAATTCCCTAGAGCTCTGGGGTCCCAGAGAACCTGATGTAAAAGCACCTAACCTCATCTAGTCTATTATACAGATGGGGAAGTTGTCAGAGGCTCAATCAGAACTTGGAGAAACCAGAACCAGAAACCTTTGTACATTGACAACTGTCATTGTCCATTGCCCAGAGCCCAAGTAGAGGACAAAGTAGCATTGCTGAGTAACACGCTCTGCTGCTACCTGGTGCTGGGGCTCTCCACACAAAGGTCTTGAAGGGCGGCAGTCATCTGTGGGTTCTTGAGCCTGGGCTCCATGCCCAGAGAAAAAAATGAGGGGAGGGGGTCTGGCGGTAGTCAAGGTCCACAGTTTTTTAGATGCTCTGGTGTGTTTTCCCTCTTCTTGACATGCATCCTGGCCATTGTCCACTCCTACGAGTGGGGGATTTCTTATTCTCATATTGCTTTGAGGCTATACCATGCATATCCCAGCTTAGGCTACATGCCTGGCTGAATGCTTTCATTTCCGTTCTTAACCTGTGGCCCTCAATCCAAGCAGAACTCTTCCCAAAGGATGCCCAGATGGTGACCACATCCCCTGGCCAATGTATGGGTGTCAACTTGCTAAAATCATTGCACAAATAGCTCCTTCTATATAGCACCACTTAATATTTCATATTTAATAATGTGTATATATAATCACTTATCCCATTAAATGTTGAATAATTGTTTTATTGAGCATCACTATGTGCACTGCATTAGAGTAAGCACTGATAAAGCTGTAGACAGAGGTAACTATAGACAGAGGTAAGCCATTAGCTCACTGGAGTGCAGTGCTGTAGATGGGGGGAAATCATCCCAGAAGGAAAACTGTAAATGTTGTAGGCACAGATAACAGAGTATGTAAAGATCTAGGGGGTAAAACAGGGCATGGCTTGTTTGGGGAATGCAAATGTTCAGGCTACTGGGATCTGAACTGGAGCTAAGGATAATTGAGAAACCACACTGGGGAAAGGTGTCAGCTGATACCAGGGAATTATATAGGTCACAAACTGTCAAAACCTCAGTAAATGAGTATCTTCGTTTAGGTTCCTTTAGAAGAAAATCTTGAATCAAGGATTCAAGTACAAGTAGTTTAGCTGGATGATGATCCCAGTAACCACCAATAGAGTAGAGGGGACATGAGACAAGAATGGGAAGGTAGCCAAGAGAGGGTGTCTCATCAAACATATTACTACTGTGACAACTGCAACTCAATCCCCTGGGAACTCTGAGCCAGTGGATGTCCAACCCCTCAGAGTTACCCCACCTGCGATGCTAGGGAGGTGGGGTATTTATCCAGTAACTCCCATTGTCACTGGTTGAGAGATTCCTCTGGGGCATTAATCACCCAACACATCTGCTATAGCACTAAAGTGTTTGGACATCGTTCTGATGGTAATGGACAGACATGGACATTTTCAGGAAAAGCAAGGTCAAGAACAAATTTTAATTCCACGGTAGAATTCTTGATGTGTAACAAGAATTGCAGGAGAGAACCAGGATGTGTGGAGACCAAAATGGAGGCTGGATCAGTGGTCTAGGTGAGAAATGACCCGGTGGTGATAAAGCAGTGATGGAAAACACAGTTGGGATCAAGAGAGTTGTAGGAAGTAGTAGGATAGCATCATTGATTAATCTGATATTGAGGACTGGGGGAAAAAGTGATAGCATGATTTACTTAGAATACTCACATTTGCCATGGTCAACTGGATATTCAGGGTGTTTAGGGGCCAAAATATTGCCAGAAAAGATATAAGGACTACAAGGAGCCAAATACATAGCAATTCATTTTTTATAGAAAAGGAGAATTTAGTGCAGGGAGTATGACAGACATAGATGCTTGCATGAGTCCTTTTAATAATTTAAATCTATAGAAAACTGTCCCTGAGTTCCCAGGATTAGCCTCCAAACAGAGTAAAGAACTTTTTGTCCATTGTGCATGATGCCCTTGAGTTCTACTGAAGCTAGGGGCAATGGAACCTCTTAGGAACTATGCCATTCTTACCAGTGTTGTACAAGACTTTCTCTTAGATCAATGGTTCTCAAACTTTGTCAGGCATCAGAATCCCATGAAAGGCTTTTTAAGATTTCTGGGCCCCACCCCAGAGTTTCTGATTCAGCAGTTCTGGAGTAGGGTCCAAGAATTTGCATTTCTAAACATTTTCCATATGATATAGTTGCTGCTGGTGGGGCAGGAAGCAATCCCAAGAGACAGGGCTGGAGAAGAACCTAGGGGACATCTTAGAGGAGGTAGCAATAGGACTTGAGATGACCCTTGAAGAACCAGTAGGACTTGAGAAAAAACAAGGAAGGGTGGGTGGCTGAGAAAACCTCACATCCACCTGACTTTAGGACCCTATATTGCCTCCCTCATTTCTTCCTTCTCCTTCAAATATATGAGAAACACAAGAGCTGTATCCTTTCACAAAAGTTTGTCTAGGAGGTAGCATCCTCCCCAAAGCCCTATCTGGGCTTTGCACGGAAAAGGAGCGGCTCATTCTTGATACCGTTGTGCCATATGGAACACGTTCATTTCCAGGATTAAAAACACATTAACATAACACACACCACATGTAGGAAGGGAAGTGACCAGACACCCTGTTTTCTCCAATCCCTAAGAAATAGATATAACCCATCTATCCACCAATTCATCTGTGTGACACCCACATGCACACACGCACATCCCTTCTCTAGCAGCACAGGCTAGGGAGGCACAATTGCTGAGGATCAACCACAAAACCTCTTCCCAAGGAGCCAAAGAGAGAACTCAGTTTCCAGACATTTAGTGCATCATCTGAGACCTAAACCCATATCTTGATATTTCTCCTCTGCTGGGAGAATGGTTTTTGGGTATTACACATTTTTTCACTGTGTTGACATTTTAAGAATATTTCCACAAAGCTACCTGCCAAATGCTTTCATCCCAAACATGTGTAGCTTTCCTGTAACTTATGTTAATACACACAGCAGTGGTTACTTCACCTATAAGTTTAAGTTGTCTTCAGAGCCCAAAATTCGTTAACAGGCTCAAATCTTAGGAATACAGCTGGTCAAAGTTTTAGCTTGCCTAAACCCTTCACGTAGATCCTGCCTGCCTTGCTAAACTTGTCTTTTGCTACCGTCCCTCCCATCACCTACCCACCCATCCCTTTATGCTCTCTCCAAAATGAACTTCCTTTAGTTACTTTAACATACCAACTTTTCCTAGTTCTCAGCTTTGGACTCAGGATCTGCCCTTTAGCTAGAACACCCTCCCCTAACTATGCATAGCTTACTCCTACTCATTCTTTATGTCTCAGCTTAGATGATCAGAGTATAATAATAATTATTATAGCTTACATTGACTGCAGGCTCACGATGGGCCTGACATGAAATTAAGTACTTTGCATGCAATCATTTAGTTAATATATATAATAACCCATTGAAGTAGATAGAATTATCAGTATTATCATTTTATAAATGAGGAAACAAAAGTAAGAAATTGTAAATAACTTCCCCAAGGTCATAATGACTAGTCAAAGATAAAATCTGAATTTGAACCCAGACAATCTGATTCTGAACACCCTGAATATAACTGTCTAACGATGCTCTTAAAGCTTTCTCTAGTTAAGCTAAGGCTAATAGTCTTGCAGGTTCCCACCAATCCCTATTACTTGCCAAACTGTCCTAACCATACTACACTAATTGTCCACTTAGTTCTTCTATTTCTACAAAACACATAGAAGCTGTTTTTCATTCAACCGGTATCCCCTGGCTCACAGTAGGTCTGTGATTGTTTAAAGAGGACATGAATAAATTTGGACAGAGCCTGAGTCAATTTCCACTCACAAGAAAATACATGCTAATCCAATTAGTGATATATACCCCAGGCTGTAACTAAACTAATTAAAAGAACAAAATTTTTCAGCACTTTGATAATGCCTGCTAACACAAAAATCATACATCAATTACCGACCTTTTTCATTTATTCATGAAAGAAGGTGTTCCAAAGACTTCTAATTGCTAAAGTTTCCTATGATGAGCAAGTGCTTATAGATAAGAAAGCTTAATTAAATAAAATAATAATCAGTAATTCAACATTTAGTACATGTCGATTGCTTGTGTTTAAAATAAACAAATAGAGTCATATCTGGATGAGTTTGGCTGACTGAATAGAAAGGTATGTTCAAAGTTTGATGTCAGATGGGAAACACAAGGACATCTGAGACCAGGGAAGGGGGTTGGTAAAACAGAGACTACAGCCCACCAACCCAGGAAGTCTAGTGAGTTTCATGTGAAGATGGGTCTCAGCCTTTATAGACTCAAATGTGAGGGATCGCCAAAGTCCTCTCCTTCAGGGCAGGATGAGTTTTACAGCCTGAACCTCCAATTGGCAATAAAAAAGAATGAGGTGGTTTCCTGGGTTGACCTGCCCTTCCTCTCTTGACACTCTTGGGTTCTAAAGGAGAGGGGTGCTCATCACCACTCAGTTCAGAGAGCTGGTAATTTACCAGATTCCTAGGTTGTGACTTCACCATGTGACCAACTTTACCCAGACCTCTGACCTCTCCACCATAACTGTATCTAGGTCAATTAAAAATCTGGTTCCAATAAATAAATAAAATACTTAAAAAATGGGGGATCCCTGGGTGGCTCAGCGTTTAACGCTTGCCTTTGTCCTGGGGCGTGATCCTGGAGTCTTGGGATTGAGTCCCGTGTCTGGCTTCCTGCATGGACCCTGCTTCTCCCTCTGCCTATGTCTCTGCCTCTCTCTTTCTGTATCTCTCATGAATAAATAAAATCTTTAAAAAATCTGGTTCCACCCCAAAATGCCCTGAATAGTGAAAGCAATTCTGAAAAAAAGAAAAACAGGGGCACCTGAGTGGCTCAGTCAGTTAGTGTCTGCCTTCAGCTCAGTCATGAGCTCCTGGGATCGAGCCGCACATTAGACTCTCTGCTCAGTAGGGGTCTGCTTCTCCCTCTGCCCTTCCCCTGCCTGTGCTCTCTCTCACTCAAATAAATAAAATCTTAAAAAAAAAAGAAAAAGAAAGCTGGAGGTATCATAATTCCAAAATTCAAGTTATATTACAAAGCTGTAGTAATCAAAATACTGTGGTACTGGCACAAAAATCTAGATCAATGAAATAGAATAGAAAACCCAGAAATGAACCCATAATTATGTGGCCAACTAGTCTTTGACAAAGCAGGAAAGAAAATCCAATGGGAAAAAGAATGTCTCTCCAACAAATGGTGTTGGAGAAACTGGACAGCAACATGCCAAAGAATGAAATTGGACCACTTTCTTACATCATACACAAAAAATAAATTCGAAATTATTTAAAGACCTAAAGTAATTTCTTTGATATTGGCCATAGCAACTTTTTTCTAGATATGTCTCCTGAGGCAAGGGAAAAAAAAGCCAAAAATAAACTACTGGGAAGATATCAAAAAGTTTTTGTGCAATGAAGGAAATAACAAAACTAAAAAGCAATATACTGCATAGGAGAGATATTTGTAAGTGATATATCTGATAAATAGTATCCAAAATATATAAAGAAATTATAAAACTCAATATGACCCAAAATGAATAATCCAATTAAAAATGGGTAGAAGACATGAATAGATGTTTTTCCAAAGAAGGCATACAGATGGCCAACAGAGACATGAAAAGATGCTCAACATCACTTCTTGTTAGGGAAATACAAATCAAAACTACAATGAGATATCATCTCACACCTGTCAGAATGGCTAAAATCAACACAAGAAACAAGAGGTCCTTGGCAAGGATATAAGAAAGGGTAACCCTCCTGTACTGTTAGTGGAAAAGCAAACTGCTGAGGTCACTCTGAAAAACAATAAAGAGGTTCCTCAGAAAGTTAAACATAGAACTACCCTAAGATCCAGCAGTTGCAGTCCTGGGTATTTACCCAAGGAATACAAAAATACTAAATCAAAGAAATATATGCACCCTGATATTTATGTTTATAGTAACATATCTACAACAACCAAACTATGGAAACAGCCCGAATGTCTGTTGATTGATGAATGGATAAAGAAGATGCTATATGTAGGTACACACACACACACACACACACACACAGGAATATTACACAGCCATCAAAAGAATGAAATCTTGCCATTTGCAATGACATTTGCATGGATGGAGCTAGATAGTATTTTGCTAAGTGAAATACATCAGAGAAATTCAAATACCATATGATTTCACTCATATGTAGAATTTAGTAAACAAAACAAGCAAAGGGAAAAAAATGAGAGAGAGGCAAACCAAGAAAGAGACTCAATTCTAGAGAACAATATGACAGTCACCAAAAGGGAGGTGGGGGTGGGGGTGGCATGGGTTACACAGGTGGTGGGGATTAAGGAGGGTACTTGTTGTGATGATCACCAGGTGATATTTGGAAGCATTGAACTGCTTATATTGTATACCTGGAACTAATATTACACTGTATTTTAAACTGGAATTTATGTAAAAACTTAAAAATCTGCTTATTTTCAATTTTCACAGGTTTTCTGATAAAGCCACATACTCTTTCTCTTTCTCATGCAAAGTTGGCCATTCTCCCTTCTTCTTTCTTTTACTTTTTGCTTTTTGTTTTACTTCTTTGAGCTCCCTACCTCAATGCAGTTGGCCAGAAGGAAACCAAACACCTAAAAATAACTATCCTTCTACCAAAATGATACATAAAAGTCCCATTGCCCTTATTCTAAAGCTCGGGCTCTGTGGATGGCATACATGGCTCCGAATGACCTAGCCTGGCGCTGTCCAACACAGCAGCCACTAGACACAAGTGGCTATTGACCACTTGAAACACAGGCAATCTGAACTGAGATGCACTGTAAGTGGAAATCCCACATTGGATGTCAAAGACATTGTACCAAAAATAAATAAATAAATAAATAAATAAATAAATAAATAAATAAATAAATAATAAATAATGATGTAAAATTTCATTAACTGTTGTTCATATTGGTCACATATTGAGACAGTAGTATTTTGGATACTTTGAGTTACATAAAATATATCATTAAATTTAACTTCACTTTTTTTTTTAATTTTTCAATGTGGCTACCAGAAAATTTAAAATTACATGTGGCTCACATTGTACTTCTATTGTATATTCAGCCTCAATTCCCGTTACACATCCTACCACAGTCAAGGCTCCAGATATGCTGGACAAGTCCTCTGTTACTCCCCTAGCCTTTATTTATCTAGAGCAGTTTTTCACGTAATTCACTCTTACTCAGCCTTTGTGCCAGAGTTCAGATATTACTTCCTTGGAATACTGCGGTATGTGGCCAGCCTTCCCAAATTTGGGTCTCTGTGACCTCATGACCCTGTCTGTTTCCATCTATCACAGCACTTGTCATGCTACTATAATGAATTCCTTCTGCTCCCCTGGAATATAAGCAACAAAAGTGAAAAAAAATGCTACTATATATGGCACACAGTAGGTGCTCATAAGTACTCATGAGGGAAGGAGGGAGACCTAATCGGGTTGTGCTGCAATACGCTACAGTAGGGATTGGCATACCCTAGCCCACAGGCCAAATCCAGCCTGCCATCTATCTTTGTAAATAAAACTTTACTGGAATACAGCTATGCTCATTCATTTACATACAGTTTATAGCTGCTTTTGTGAAACAGAAGGGAATAGTTAGTCGTGATAGAGACCGTTTGGCCCAGAAAGCCTAAAACATTTACTCTCTGACCCTTGAAAGAAAAAAAGTTTGCTATCTCTATCCTGTAAGGTAATGCCCAACTCTTCAGCACAGGCCGCTGCTTACCTGTCCGGCCTTATCTGACGGTACTCCGCCTATAATACCTGTTTCAGGTGTGCTGAACTAGTGCCAGTGCCGGAAAACCTCCCACATTCATGCTCATCCATTCCACGTCCAGACCACACTGTTGCTCTCAACACTCTGGAACACACATAATATGTCATTACAATTATATAATATGCAATAAACATGAATATAAACCCACCCATAAACATGTCTGCTTTAGATTGTCAACTAACTGCTCAAGGGGAGGGACAACTTACTCATTCAACACATATTTATGAAGTGTGCCATTAGGAATGGCACCATGAATGATCACATTAGAATGTGACATTCTAATGGCACATTAGAATGATCACCATGCTCAGTCACTTACAACCAACTGGAATGGGATGGTAAGACCACGTTCCCTCCACTGCAAACCCACTGTCCAACCCGGACACACTGTAGACACCCGGCACATGTTTGAGTGAATCAATGTTTCCTACCAGAATCACACTTTATCTTCACACAATGCAACAAGCAGTGAAGTGAAATTAGGAGTCAGATCTGTTTCCCACCCCTGCCTTGACAGGAAGGAGGCAGGCAGGCATGCAGGCAGGCAAGAAATAACGGTTGAAAGCATAGATTTGTGAGGCAAACGGCCTGGGTTTGGGTGCTGACCCTGCCACTTGCTGTATGATCTTCAGAAAATTGCTAGACCCTTGTGTGACTTGTCCCCCTTGCCTATAAAGTGGGGGTAAGAGCACCCATCTTGGAGAAATGTCATGTAGGTTCAATGACCAATACTATCGATGAAAAATGCACAGACCAGTGCCTGTCCCATGGCGAGTGCTTTGTGTCTTTGCTCTTGTCATTGTTGCCTAAAGCAAGGGCATGTGACCACTTTAGGAACCTCATTGGTCCACTGAGGCTAATGATATCTACTCTGACCACTTTGCTGTGGGAATTTGACTGGAGACATCAGTGGGAGGACTCTGTGACCTGCAAAGTGCTCTCCAGATGTGAGCCATGGTGATGCTTAGCTCCCAGATGTGTGGGCCAAGCCATCGCTGACACATCTGCAAGGCACAAACATCTGGAGGCCTGGCCTTCCATCATCTTAACCCATGCTGCCCTTTCCCCTCCTGCTCTACTTCCTTTCCACACACAGCCCCTTCTCCCACCCGGGGGCGGTTTGCCAGTTCCAGGTTTGGAGCAAGAGCCATAACATTCTTCTGTTCTCTTTCCAGTGTGGAAATTCCATCTTTTTGCAGTTTCCATCATGTCAGGGTTGCACAGAGGGTCCATTAAGGCTTCTTATGGGAAGAGAGGAGGGTGTGGAGAGAGGGAGGGAATGGGAATCCCTTTCACTTGGACTTTAACAAGCACCCCTAGATGAAATCTTTCCATCCAGTCACCAAAGCCCTTGGTGGGTCATGGCTACTGCTAGAATGTGATTTTTTTTGTAAAGTAGGCCAACAGCGAAAGAATGCTTCATTGAATCAAAACACACATCCATTGCAATTTTTTCCCCAACCATTTTTCCTCTTTGCTTTCCCAAACACAACACCGTCTGGGTTAGTTCGCAAAGCAGTTTTGGATTTAAGGCTGAGACTGTTTTGTAAGAAATCCCCAAAAGCAAGTCAGTTCAGTTCAATACACATTTATTCAGCATCAGGCACCGTGCTGGGCCCCAGAGTCCCAGAGGTGAATGAAACACTGCAGTGTTGTTGGAGACAGTGTAACCTTTAGGGGAGACAGTCATAAAACCCAGAGCTTTCTGACTAACATAGATGGGCTTTGGTAGGGCTAACATAGAAGTGATCCCTGGCACTTGGGAGACCTCAAAGGAGGGACAGGTACCCAGCCTTCACGTGGCCTGACCACAGGATTGAAGCAAATACATCCTAAGTCTTCATAGCAATATCATGAATAAATGGGCCCCATATATATATATGAGAGTTCAAGGAAGACTTCCCAAGGAAAACACTCATGGACCATGGCTGAATACATGTGCCAGGGCTCATAGTTTGCAAATGGCAGCAACAGAATCTGGCACAGAGAGCATTTGGGGAGCATGTGGCCCATGGGTTTCTATCTGTGAGGGAAGGCTGGAAAATAAGACATGAGACAAGAAGCCAGGCAATTTCAGGGCCTTGGTAGCAAGAAGAGCTCAAAAATTGTGCCCAGGCTTTACAAACCCCAACCGTCCCTCTCTAGTATCACTCTGCTCAAGACTCAGAGTCCTTGGAGTGAGATTCTAGTTTGTACATGCAGGTCGCATGCTTCTGTCTTCAGTGGGAGATATGACGGTTGAGGTTCAGAGGTGGGCAGAAAGAAAGGTGGCAAGAGTGTGCACGATCATGGAAGCTGGATGAGCAAAATTATAGAGGCCTAGAAAAATAAGGAATGGGCAGGGGATTTCAAAAAGCTTGGCATTACTTGGGTATAAGGCATGAGATTAAAAAATAACTGGGTATGAGCAGGGGCACAATATGGTGATACTTGAAATTGCAGAAACTCTCCCTTCTCTGGTTGCAAAAGTTCTTGAAAATCATCTAGATCTCTGGTTCTTAAACAAGGCAAACACCAAACAGTGTGCTATGCTTGGGGCAGGCTATGGAGTCCAGTGTCACCCTTGTCCATGTCACTGCTGCTTGGAAATAGTGTGTTGTTTATGCCCAGCATCAAGGGCTGCAGCCTGTTCCGTGACTGTCACATACCCCATGGATACGGGACAAATAGATTAAACACGTCCAAACACCATTAACCCAATTACAGATGTGCTGAGCGGGCTCTGACCTTGGCCCATCCCCAACTGGAAGTTTCACTTGAAGACTGAAAAGGAACAGGGGTGAAAAATTCTCATCTGTGGCCCATGCCCCATGCCCCCAGCCAACCACGGAAACCTCTGCTGCCCAATAATCATCCTGTGCTGTGTTTTTGTTTGTTGATTTTGTTTTTAACACAGACCCCAGTGTCTTATGTAACTGAACACATGGCTGGGTGAGAAGCTTTCTCCCTGAAGTTAGGTTTTCTTGGAACTAATAGTGATGCCAAAGGCATGACCAAGTGCAAACTAAAAAACAAAACAAAACAAAAACAAAACAAAACAAAACAAAACAAACAAACAAACAAACAAACGCCACAAGACTCTATTGAGCACCTACTCTGTGTCTATGTCAGGCCTTTTCTTATTTATTGATAATGCCTTCCCCACGATGAACATTGCAGTAAAGTATATGAAACTGATGATTCCTGTTTTTCTGTTGATAAAACTAAATTCCAGGTCTGTAAAGTTGCCACATTTGGGGAAGCTAGAATTTAAATCTAAGTTTGTTTGACTCTAAAGGCCAATATTCATTCCTCATAATTTTTCTGTCCTTTAATAGTTCTTTCTGAGTTTAGTTCCTTGCCACAGGGACCTGAACCTCAACTTGATGGACTGTCGATCTGTACCTCTCTAGTGATGTAAAGCTCACCGCCTCACATACAAAAAGAATAGCCCTTTAAGTAGGGAGACAAAACTGGCCTTTCTGAGAAATCCTCTTGTCTCCACTCTGCCTTCTTGAACCCCCAAAAGGGATCCCGTTCCTTCAGCTGCATGTTTACTATGACAATATCTGAAGATGAGATTGCACCTCAGTGTATTCTCCATATAAACTCACAAATTCTCCCTTCTCTGGTTGCAGAAGTTCTTGAAAATCATCTAGATCTCTGGTTCTTAAACAAGGCAAACACCAAAGTCACCCTAGGAGACTTGCAAAAATATAGACTCCCAGGTGTCTCCCAAGACTCACTCACTCAACTAGAGTCTCAAGGCGGCGGGGGCAATCTGTATTTCCCTCGAGCTCCCAGGCATTTGGATGTTTCAGTCCGATGCTCCAAATTACATTGCATGGGAGACCAAGGTCCAAAGAGGGGAAGAAATTAGCCCAAAGCCACCCCAGCCGATCAGTCACGCTTTTACTTTCCGATAGGGCAAGGCCAGCCTTGCTGATGCCCGACGACAGCCCCTCTAGACCCTGCCTCTCCCTCTGCTCTGGGAAGGCAGTTCACGGACTAAGGAGTAGAACAGCTTACAAGTGAGTGAAGAAACTACGTCATCTCTGATCATAAAACCTAGTGAACTGCAACCGGGCTGGTATTTGTACTACAAAACCTCCTGGGAAGGCTGGCCACACTTGGCACTGACCTCGCTTCTTGAGCAGAGGTTAAGGCTTTCTTCCCTGCCCCTCCCTACCTGCAAAGACGTCAGGAAAGGGGATGGGCCTGGGGTTGCCCAGGGGTCAGGGAAGCACTAGAGATAAAAATCAGGGAATATTCCACTCTTGGTTCTGTCAGCTGCATGACCCTGGACAAGTACTTTTTCCTTCTTTGCCTTCAGTCTTCTTATTTCTAAAATGGGAGAATTTTAGAAATGTTCTGGAGTGGTTATGAGAACAGAGCAGCAGAGACACCACATCTTGAATTGGAACTCCATCCCAGCTCCTTACTGACGGTATCACTCCAAGCACATCCCCTACCCTCTCTGTGCCTCCGGATTTATTCTGTACAATGGGGATGTCAACAGCCGGGTTACAGGATGTGAGTGCCACCTAAATGAGATACTACAATCATGGCTTGGTCCAGACCCTGGCCATGGAAAATGCTCAACAAATGGTAATTACTGCTCTTGTTGTGGTTAGAATTGGTCATTCTAATTGGAATCTCCAAGAGACCAGCCTCTCTGAACGAGGGGAGAATGTGGAGGCCTGACATTTGAACAAACTTCACCAGTTCTTTCACAAATGATCTCCTTGGTCCTCTGGGGCTCCTCAGCACTCCATGAGTGTATCTCTTGGCAGAGCCCAAGGGGGTCAGAAGAGAGATGCCCAAAGACCTGCTCTGGTGTAGAGACCCTGTGAACACAAATCCAGCCTCAGTTTCCTCTTTACAAAGTATAAAGCCTGCATAGGATGGGCTTTATGAACACTGTCCTGGAAGATTCAAATCGGCACACATTTTCTGAGCACCTAACATCTGCTCCCACCTGACCTGGGCACAGGAGACATAAAACACGGCCCTAGCAAGGAGGTGACATCTTAGGGGAAACAGGAACTTAAAAGGATAATTAGAACTCGATGGGTTAGGTGGAAGCATCACAGATGTATGGGTATGGTAAGAACCAAATGGGGGAGCTCCTATCCAGAATTTTGGGGGGATATGGTCAGATCAACTTTCCTGAGATAAATAACAGTTCTCCTCTGGGTGTGTGCTTGGGGAACATCAGTATCTTCTACAAATAATACAGGAATGTTTACTCCCTCCATTTCCAGCTATGGTCCTTGAGGGCTTGGGAATCCTGGAACATTAGATTAGAAGGATTCTTCAAGGATGTCTCAGTCCCACTAATCTGTTCGTGAAAAGATCCCGAGGGTAAGACTGAGAGACTGGCCCAAGGTCCCACAGCCTGTTAGTGGCAGAGCCAGGGGCAAAATCTAAATTTTTAACTTTTCATTTGGGGCACTCACTGCCACCTGGACTAACAACCTCCTCCCTTGTCTCCTTGTTTTTTCCTTTTCTTCCTTCTCTTCCTTCCCTCCCTCCATTCCTTCCTTCTTCCCTTCTTTCTGTTCTTTCTGTGCCTCTTTCCCTTCTTTCTTTTCCTTCCTTTTTTCTCTCCTTCCCCCTGCCCCACCCCACATGCACTTGTCCAGCAGAGCACACCTGTGGCCCCTCATGCTCCCTTGCAGCCAACTCCTGTAAAACAGGAAAACAGAGCAGCTTGGCTTCAGCTATAGCATATACAAACACATGCAGTGAAGTTTCCAAAGGTAGGCAGACAGTGAGTGCCTTTCAGGGTCTGGCAATTTTATGGGCAGAAGCCAATTAAAAAGCACACCCCCACACAAAACCTGTGGATTTTGTTTGGCTACAGCCTCCTCTTCAGGCCCCCATGTGCTGCATTGATGGTAGATTGGAAGGGTCCCTGGTCTCAGGGGATTCTGGGTATTCATATGCTTCCTGGGACCCTCCCTTAGGCTCCCCCCTTGTTCATGACACCAAGCCAAGAGCGAGGCCCAGCACTAGACTCCAGGATACAAACAGAATCCTACCCAGACCATGTCTTTGTGTTGTTCATCATCCTATGAGGGACAGTGACACTGAGAGAGAAAAATGCTGGAATGGAGGCAGGGAAGTCCTCACTATAAGACCCCAGAGGAGAGAGTTACCAACTCCTTCTGAGAGAGGCAAAATGTCTTAGGGAGGCAATGAAAGATGTTTGAACTACATCTGTGTAACCTGGAAGGGCATCCCCAGCAGAGAGAATAGCACATGCAAAGGCTGAGAAGGAAGGTGTGAGAAGACGTGGAGATTTTTTTCAGTGCGGCTGTAAAGTAGGTTGTGGAGGACAAGAACGACAGTAATAACTAACACTTGCATAGTACTTGTTACACACCAGGTACTATTCTAAGTATCTGACATATGTTGACCCACCCTCACTAAGATCCTGTGGCAGCTGCTATTATTTCCCCTAATTGGCGGAGGAGAACACCAAGGCACATAGAGGTGGTCACTTGCCCAGGGCTTGTTGGACTCTTAACAATTAGCATCTTGTATGACCATGAGAGGGACTTGAGTTGTCTTTAGGTCAGTAGAGTTGGCTCAGGATCCAGACTCTGCTCCAGACTTGCTGGGCCCTTAACCCTCTCTAGAGGAGCCATTCGTTCTCCCACTGTCAACCTCAATGAAAAGTAATGAAGATAAAAGGGAGAGAGAAGTTAAAAACCTTATCTGTACATGAATCACCACCTAATATAATCCCTCATGTCCCTGGCACATCCTCCTCAGTATGGTGGTGGCATATAAGAAGCCAAGGCCCACAGAGGTTGAATAGCTTGCTAAAGGCCACACAGCCACTCTGCCAAGAGGCAAGACTAGAAGTGAGAAAAAAGAGGAGGAGGAGGAGGAGGAGGAGGAGGAGGAGAGGGAGGAGGAGGAGGAGGAGGGCAAGGATAAGGAGGCAGAAGTGGAAGGGGTAGACGAAGATGAGGAGGAGTGCTCTTTCCTTAAGTCTACATCCTTTTCCATAAAAGCTTTACATAGCCCCTAAGCATAGCTCACCTACTTGCATTTGGAAGTCATGGCACATCCATAGGTCCACGTATAATTTCCACGTAAAGCGGAATTATAACTGCGTGGTACAAATAAATCGTTACTCATCCATTGCTGTCCATCGAGCCCACATGGATTTATCACCGCTTCATGTCCCATGTCCTGCCCATCTAACACTCAGACACCAGGGGGGAGGAAGACCCCAATTCCCAGGCTTCTTAGCAAGTTCTGTTGAGTCAAGCTCCTTCATATTGCTCAGATTCAGCCTCACTATTGCAACAAGGCATTTCTCTCTTCTCTCCCACCCTATCTAAACCTGCTCTACCCTCCCCTACCTGGTCTCTGTGCTATTGGCACTTCCCTTCTCTCTGCTTTCCTCCTCTACAGCCAGAGGGTTTTTTTTTTTTTTCAAAATGCTCACCTGCCTATGTCACACCCTGCTTTCAATCCAATGCCTTCCAATGGCCATCTAGTCTGCTCTACCTACCTCTCCAAACACCCTCCATCTATCCGCCCACAGTAGTTGCTCCCCTTCTCTCAAATATGTCACACTCTTTCAGATTGCTATTTCACACACAGCCTCTGACTGTGAGGGCTTTCCCGATGCTTGCCTTTCAATGGCAGAGTTAATCTGGTCTATCCTTTCTTGTGTACACAAGCTGTTGCAATAACTATTTATTGAGAGCTTTTGTTTTCAAGCACCCAATGGCTTTATATACATTAGCTAATGTAATCTTTCCAACAGTCCTTCGAGGCAATGTATTTATCCTCTTTAAAGATGAAGAAAGTGGGGCTTAGAGAGGTTAAGGTAATGTCAGCTAACTTGAGCCTCTTAATTAGCAAGACCTGTTGAGTTTGCCTTAGAAATTTCTCTCAACACCCAACCCCTGTGCCTCCTGTAAATTGAACAGCCAATATTTAAACCCAGATTGGCTTGACTCCAAAGTGTCTGATTTTATCACATTATATTAAATTAGCTAAGTTCCAAGAGTTTCTTAAAGGCAGGCTCTGGGTCCTGTTCATCTCAGTACTCCAGATCTGGAAATCAGTCCTCAGGCATTGGCTGGAAGTTGTAGAGGGACTTAGTTTTTGACTTAGGATGGGGAAGTGTGGTGCTATACCCAGTTGTTCTAGGAAGCAGAGTTATCACTGGTTTGAATGACTTCATCTGTCCAAGTTTCGATGTCAGTATTTCAATGTCATTACTAACTATAGGATTTGGAGCCTCTTATTCAACTGGTTTAAACCTCACTTCCTTTAACTGGAAAATAGCAATAGTAGCATATGACTGTTTTGCACATGGTTACAGGAGATCAGTGTAGTAGTCACTGATGTGATGAGGACTCCCTCAACAGTAGTTGTGAGCATTTCTCTACGCAGACCCCTCTTTACCATGAAGCTTGCCTGAAGGAGTATTTCCTCAACCATACAGGAGGGGAAAGTCATGTAGGGGTGATTTCCTGTGCACCTCTAACACACGCTTTCTTTCTTCAGGGATGGAGACCACATGAAAAGTCCCATCTTTGTCAGCACAGTGGGATGGGAGCTCCCTGGGCATTTTCTATGGTGGTTTGTGGATCAGTCTGGCCACGCAGAGGCGAGGGCCTTCAGTTAAGCCGCCTCATCTGCACTTCAAGAATTTTCCTGTTTCTTTTTCCCCATGAAACATCTGAACACATATTGGTCTGACCAACTTCCCTGCCATGGCAGGGCAGACACACACATACCTGTCTCTCCCAGCTTCTGGAATCCCACTCTGGAGAGACAGTGGCTAGGAAGAACAACAATGTTCCACAGTGCCAGGAGAAAGGGGTAGAAACCAGAGAGGGCATGAGCACCTGAGTGAGTTGGGGACAAGCCGATGGCACATATTCTCAGGTGCCAGCCAACTCTGGCCAACTGGGTGGCTATCCAGAGGCCACAGATGTCTATGAGAGCCTCAGAGAAAGCCACATACTTTTTCCTTGCGGCTCCAATATTGTAAGTTCTTCCTGATACTCCTGGAGTTAAACTTGTGATACTATTTTCAGTCCACATATGGCACAGGACTGCTAATCATTAATTCCTTCTGTTAATCAGAATTCTCTAGGCCTCTCCCAGACAAAACTTCCTTGTCATCTCTCCAAGATTCAGAGCGTGATGAATATTATCTAATTAAAGAAAAAAAACACCATAATGTACGTTGTACTGAACACATTATAGTTCCTGTCTTGTTCAAGTCTCATAATAACCCCAGAAGGTGAAATTTCTACTAACCCCATTTTGTGGATGAGAAAACCAAGGTTCTGATGGCAGGTTACTTACCCAAGGTAATAGCTGGTGAATGGCGATAGAGACAGGGTCAATTTAATCAGGCTCAGATCACAGCCCCAGCACATTGGGGAGTTTAATTTTCTGCAACTGTTGAGCTAATTTTTTCCTCAGGTTGGGTCAATACAATGGAAAGCTACAACAATGGGGTGACTCAGCGAAGACCAGGGACCTAGGGTTCAGGAAAGGGTATACACGAGAGGAATTTAGAACAGGGTTTGGCATGTGGCAATGCTATATACTGAATATTGGTGTCCCCCTGCAATTCCTGTGTTGAAACCTAATCCCCAGTGTGATGGTAGGAGGAGGTGGTGCCTCTGGGAGCTGACCAGGTCATGAAGGGGAGCCTCTTGAATGGGATTAGGGCCTTTACTGGAGAGACCCAGGAAGAATACAGCTGTTTATGAACAGGAGACTCTCACCAGACACTCAATCGGCTGGCACCCTGATAGACTTGGCAGCACCAGAACTGTGAGAAACAAACCCGGGTTGTTTATACCAGTATTCTATTCTAACCCAAACTAAGACAGCCAACTAACGAAGATAGGCAAGTAAGTGTTCAATGAATAGAACTTTCTTTCTTTCTTTCTTTCTTTCTTTCTTTCTTTCTTTCTTTCTTTCTTTCTTTCTTCCTTCCTTTCTTTCTTTCTTTCTTTCTTTCTTTCTTTCTTTCTTTCTTTCTTTCTCTTTCTCTCTCTCTCTCTCTCTCTTTCTTTCTTTCTTCCTTCCTTCCTTCCTTCCTTCCTTCCTTCCTTCCTTCCTTCCTTCCTTCTTTTTCTCATTCCTTCCTTCCTCCCTCCCTCCCTTTCTTTCTGATGTTGGTTCCTTTCTGACTATATTATGCCTAGGAGGAGAAGAGTCAGCAACACTGTAGGAGAAATCCATTCATCTAACCTCTACCTACATACTTGTGGAAATGTAAATTCAATCATAACAAAACTTCTTGAAAGAGTATCTTTGAGCTTAGATTGCTGGAAGTTGAGCAGATCTCTAGGCACCTGAGTTGTTTGAAAAGATGTCCCTGTGCTTTGTTTCCCCATGTGTGTTAGAGTCAGGGGGTGGGTGGTGGTTGAGCCTATGTTGACCTCATAGGCATGCATCAAAACTAAGAAGTAGGCATATGTTTAACTGCTTGTCTTTTACTGGTGTTCAGTTTCTCCCCTTCTCTGAATTCCCACAGTGCCCTACTCTCTTCTAACAGGTGCCATCCTTGCATTATGAAACACCTGACCTACATCCTTACTTCCTCAAGCAAGCTAGCTCCTGGGAGCTATTACCAGAATGTTAAAAATCTATAATGCCTCTTTATACTCATTACCCTCCCAGGTAACACATTGGAGGCAGTTCATCTGCCTTTTAAAAGGAGACTCCAGTGGCTGAATATCTCTCCATGACCTCAAGATCCAAGCTGCCATCACTTCTTGCCTGGAAAATAACAACAGTCACCCTTTTTGGGGATTTCTCCAGCCTCACTTCCACCCCTGTGGCCAAAACAATTTTTCTTAAAGAGCAAGCTTGGCATTTTACTCTGTTAACATTCTGGGGTGGCTCCCAGTTACTTCCAATATTGTCAAACTTTCTGTCCCAAGCTTTCAGAACCCTGCCTAGTTCTAGCTTTTCCTTCAACTTCTTGGGTCTATATCTTCATTGAAAGAGCTTTCAGGGGCACCTGTCTGGCTCAGTTGGTTGGGCAATCGACTCCTGATTTTGGCTCAGGTCATGATTTCAGGATCCAGGGATCAAATCCTGCATCAGGTTCTTCACTCAGTGTGGAGTCTGCTTGAGGATTCTCACTCTCCTGCTCCCTCTGCCCCATCATCCACTCACATGCTTTCTCTCTAAAGTAAATAAATAAACCTTAAAAAAAAAGTCCTTTCAGTCCATGGGGCACCTGGGTGGCCCTGTCTGTTAAGCATCAGACTCTTGATTTTGAATTGGGTCCTGATTCCTGGGTTACAAGATTGAGTTCCACTCTGGGCTCTGCGCTCAGCGTGGAGTCCACTTGAGAGTCCCTCTTCCTCTGCCCTTCTCCATACTCACACACTCTCATCCCATCTCTCTTAAACAAACAAACAAACAAACAAACAAACAAATAAAATCTTGTATAAAAACGTGCTTTCAGCCCTTGCATGTGTTCTGTTTTCTCTTATTTCTGGACTTTTGCTCATGGTGTCCTATCTCATCCTTCCCTTCTGTCTGGTTTCTTCTCCCCATCCTTTGGGCTTCAGGCATCACTTTTTCAAGGAAGCATTTCAGAACTCCTCTAGGTTGTCTCACAGCCCAACAATAAGTTGCCCATTCTTGCCCTAGTATAGCCTGAAATTGCTTTAGTCCTTCTTTACAACTTCCATTGGACTGTAAGTTCCCTGAGAGCAGGGAGCTTCTCACTCTAGTTGCAGGCCCATTGCCTGGCATGTAGTAGGGAATCAATAAGTACCGGTTGAGTGAATAAAGAGAGGTCCCCCAGTGACAAGAAACACTCCCCAAGCAGAAAGAGAGACAATAAGAATTTTTAATGCATGGAAAGTCCTGCAGGGACTCTGGGCAGACCCACAGGTAGCAGGAAGAGGCAGGGCTCCTGCAAACTCAATAACGTCTGGAAAAAAAAAAGTCATAAAGACCCAGGATTCCTCACTGCAACAATCCTCAGGGCCTCCTTCCTGATGCTGAAGAGGTCAGATTGTCTCTCCATAGGTCTCCTTCGGGGTCCATTGCAGGAAGGAAGCTGAGTGTGGCAGGAGGAAGGAAGAAGAGCAAAGGCCGCTTGGTCTCCACCTGAAAGCTCCTGCCTCGGGATTGACTGCCATCCATAAGAAAAAGTTTAAAAAGGAGAGACTTTGATAGAGTCAAATAATATCTTAGAAAAAATAAAAGAGAAAAACGGATAATTCCAGTGGTTACAAAGTTCTCTGCCGGCTATCCACAAGAGAAAGAGTTTGCTTTGGCCTTGCTGGCAAGCCTCATCTGCCAGGCCCATCCTCAGCTGTCCCCCAGCCCCCCCCAGGCCCCAGGATCCATGAGAGTACTGCTCCCCCTCCCACGGAGAGTCTCTGTGCTCACGGAGGGCAGCACCCTCCCTCACCGGCCCTTGGACTCCCCATACGTGTTTCGGGCCATGGATACCATCTTCTCCTCGCACGTGATTTTGGTGTCCTTGAGGATGCTGTACCACACCATACCCGCAGGCCGGACCTCCTCGCTGCGGCAGAAAAGGTAGGGCACGGTGTCCACACGGCTCTGGATGTAAGCGCTTCGCAGGAGGCTGGAGCAGTGGCTGCTCACCCTCTCCAGTCGCCGCAGGATCAGGTGGGCCTTCCTGAAAGGGAGGACGAGACAGTGATTAAGAGGTAAGCCCTTGAGTGATGGATAAAGATCAACTGAGAGATGAGGACTTCCTGTCCCAACAATCTCCTACCCATTCCTGGCCAGAGTGTGGGTATTTCAAACACCTATTCGAAAATCACCTCCGAATTTGTCCTCTTCAATCACGTCATGTGTAGAAAATGAAAGCGACATATAACCTTTTGAACCAGTCTTTTTATTTCTAAGATATGAGAGTCCCAGGAATTATAAGGTCACCAGTCTTGGGACTCTGAACAAGTAGAAATTATTATAATAATGCTACACAGAAATAGCAATCACAACTATAATCTACTGACACCTGCCACACTAGATGCAGAGTAAGTGCTTTACCAATATTTTAAAATCTTATGTAATCTTCACAACAGCCCTGACCATACTCTTCTTTCCACTCACATCAAATGCATGTGAAGCCAAGCTCAGAGAAATGACATTGCATGACCAAGGTCAAACATAAAGTCGGCCATTGGGGCTAGGCATTCAGATCTAGGCCTGAACACCCACATAGTCCCTCCCTAACTTCTGCTTTTGTGTTTCTCTAGTTTTCTCATATTCTTTCATTTCTCACAGTCAGGAAATTTGGAAATCGTTCATCAAATCCTTAATATCTAGGTCCCCAAATCAGATTTCTCTGGGCATCTCATTTTACTCACTTCTAAAACAGGGGTGATAGTCTTAGCATTATAAGTGGTGGTGAAGATTCACCATGAGAAATGCCCAAAGCCTGGCACAGAGTAAGCTCCTAATAAATGATACCTGTGATTATAAAGTATTGTTGTGATGGTGTCTTAGGGTCAAGGTCATACTGAGCACTCTAAGCAAGAATCACTCTGTCCTGTGGTGATCATCATTAGTAATGTATCTGTCACCCTTTAACTAGAACCAGAGAGGGCATCCCTCAGGAGGTCTGACAGCTGCATAGAAAAATCAAAGCTAGCAAGGATCTCCCAGATCCTTGGGTTTCTTGATGACAGCACTATTGACATTTGGGCCAGATAGTTCTCTGCTGTAGGGACTGTCTTTTAGGAAGTCTAGCAGCATCCCTGGGCTGCTTGCTGCCCTTTAAATACCAATAACACTCCTTTGGCCCAGTCATAGCAATGAAATTGTCTCCAGGCATTGTGAATTGTCCTCTTGGGGGTAAAAATTGCCCCAACTGGGAACCACTGACCTGGTCTGACCTACCCTTATTAAAGATGTGAAAACTAAGGCTCAGAGAGTGAAAGGGATGCCCTTTTCCTGGGTCATACCATATGTTAGCTTCACTGTCAAGGTGTCTGTCACCATGCGGAATCCAATTTTCTCTACATTCCAATACCTTCAAGATACCCAAGGGCTAAATGAGCAGCTCTCTCATGTTGTCCTCTCAATGCCCCTCTGAGACCCCAGGAGGGAGGGTGTTTTACAACAACAGACCCCACAAATGGGAGACTGTGTTAGGCACCTGCATGGCAGCTGGAAAAGGGCCTGGCTTCTGTGTGTGTGTTTTGTGGGCATGATTTATGAGGTACATTTCAAAAAGTCCTCTTTGTATAGTTCACCACTTGGGTGGAATATTTCCTGAGGTGCCAAGAATTCATAGCTTCATAATCACACTCGAGTTGCCACTCTGCCCACAGTCCTCTCTTCCCGCTGGCAGGCACCTCCCAAAGAGGAGCCTGACAAGTCCATCTCCTCCTGGTTTGAGCCCTTGCTCTGTTCTTTAATAGCTCTGTGTCCTTGGAAATCTACTTAATGTCTCTAAACCCATGTCTTCACTTGAAAGATGGAGCTGTTGTGAAGTTACAGGAGATAAAGTCATTGACTGATCATTTACTAAGCATTTATTTTACAGTAGGGTTCCCACTTTGGTGTGAAAGACAGACAGATGGAAAATTATAACACAAATAGCAAGAGTGATAAAGAGGAGGTGTAGGGGTTGAGGGGAGTACAGGAAGGTATCTAGGTAGGAGTGGGAATATCCAAAGAGGCTTCCTGGTAGACAGGCAAATTGTGTTGAGTCTCAAAAATGAGTTGGGGGTGAAAGATGACAAAGGCATAATAAAAGGCAGAGGTAAAGGCATAAAGATTAGAGATTACATAGGAGTTCTGAGGATTTATGGCTGGAATACCATGTGCAAGTGGGCACACAGTGGGGAAGCTGGAGAAGTGGCAGGAGCCAGGCCATTGAAGCTTAGGATGTTGGTTGTACAGAATAATGGTACACCACCCAGGCTCTGGAGCATGACTGCTCAGGTTCAAATCCAGGCTCAGTCACTTACTAGCTCTGTGATATTGAGGGAATTGTTTAATCAAGTGTGACCCAGTTTCTTTATCCATGAAATGGATGAAATGGGAATAATACCTGTATCTGCCACAAAGCTTGTTTAAAAAAAATGATGAATCTATAACAAACCTTCAACAAATGATATATAAATATATAACCACCTCCTATCAGTATCCTTATTTGTGTACCCGTGTAAGCCTAGAGCACCTTTGCAAGTCAATGGCAGGAGACAGAAATAGTAACAGCTTCTAATTTGGGGTCAGAGTTCTGGGTTGGAGACACAGTGTGTGCTCTGAGAATATAAAAAGAGGCCACCTAATCATAAATTTGGGGGCTTGGAAATCTTCCCAAGGGTTGTAACGTCTGCATCAGGACTTCAATGACAAGACAGGTTTTTCAGATAGATGGGTGGCAGAGGAAAGAGCCTACCTAAAGTTAGATAAGAGAAAAAATGAACCACCAGTGCTTTGAAATAGAGTGAAGAACGGGTGAGAGACTAGTCAGTTTGGCAGACATCAGACCATTAAGGCTCTTCAAAGTCATGGTGAAGTATTATACTTTGGAGGCAATGGAGAGTGACTGCTGCAGACAGTCACAAGAAACAAGCTACAAATATAAAATGAGGTTGGAAAGGGAAATTCCTCCAACATGTCCAAAAGCTTTGCCCCCAACGGCCCAGCCACGTCCTCAAGGAGAATCCTGGAACTCAACTGAACCAAGTTGAATGGATGGGAACACTGAGGTTTGGAGTGAGAAAGTCGTTTAAGAGAACAACTTAAATTAGTAACAGGGGCAGAGCAGGAACCAAAGCACCTGACTGTACAGAGCCAAATTGAAATACATGAACCTGGAGTCACAGATTCAAATCCTAGCTCTATAACTTAACAGCTCTGTGGATCATCAGCAAGTTCTTTGATGCCACTCTTCGTTATGGCATCAATAAAATGCAGGTGATTGCAGTGTTTTGGGGAGACAGAGATAATCTGAGTAGTTTGCTTACTCCTAGTAAATGTTAGCCAAGATCCAAATAGCATACTGTAGTAGACAGGACACAGGCTTCAGAGGCCATTAGAGTGGTCACTTCTGCTCTGTAAGTCTGTCTGCCCATTTGTAAAATGGGATTAGAGATGCTTATTTCTAGTGCTGTTGTTAGCCTGAAATGAAGTGCCTGCCCTAGGCATCCAGCACAGAAGTCTGTACACAATAGTCACTAAACCTGTGTCAGTTCACTTAACTATCCCTGTTCTTTTTCCAGTGCACACACCGCCTCAGACCTTGGCTTGCATTTAGTCAACAAAGACAGGAGAAGTCAGGAGGTGACGCCATGGAGAGAAGGGTTGGAGGTGCTCAAAGGCCAGAGAGGAGGAGGCAGGAGTGAGAGACCAAAGGCAAGACTGCTCGGCAATAAATTTGTAGGCAATGGAGAAGCATAAATCAAAGGCCAGGCATGGTCCAAGCTTTCCCTGGAGAGGGAATCGTAGGTCAGAGTGACCACTTTTCTCAAATACCGGAAATGAAATCTTCCTCACAGAGACAGGACCCAGGCCCACTGGAATAGGAAGCCAAAGGTAAAGGAGTGACACCACACATTAATTTATGGTTGTATTAGCAAGCGAGACTGAGACAGGAATGGCTTGTGGAGGAGTCAGGGGCTGAGTTCTGATGCCACTTCTCCGGGAACTGTAGAACCTTTGACCGATCATTCTATTCCCAGCACCATTACCCAATCAGCTGTTGACACAGTTAGTGGATAGAGACCTAATTTCTAAGGGGGCCTTGGAATGGAGAGGGATAAAAAAAGAGGCAGTAAGGAAACATTCCTATTGGCCTCTCTCCCTCCTCCCTATCTCCTTGAGTTGAGCTTAAATGTCTCTGTGTTAGCTGACCTCAAGCTTAATGAGAGTTGAGGGCATGACGTGGTTGCACAAAAATGGGACACAACCTCCAGAAGCAGATAGGGCAGATTAAGAGAAAGAATGACTTCATTCATATTGCCCTGGTCAGGCCACATCTGGAGAACCCCAGTCACTTCTGGTAAGAGGGACCTGTGCAAACTCTAGTCAGATCATGATGCTGAAAATTGTCTTAAAAGCAAGTCTTAGGAGAAAGTGTGGGAAGCAGGAATGGAATGTGTCCACAGAAGGGAGATATTTAGGCAAATGGTTGTGTTGTCCTAATAAATAAAGGTTGTGTGTGTGTGGGAGGGGTGGAAACTGAAACTAAATATAATCCTCGCCACAGTTCTAGAGTTATACTTTAGTCCCAATGTTTAGGTAGTAAAAGTGAGCTCAGGCTGGTCATATAATTTGACCAGGGTTAACCATGTGGAAACAGCATCTAGACCTCTGTTGCAAGGCACCCCAGTGTTATCAATGACATCACCTTCAAATTAACAGAAGGCAAATGTTGACTCAATATAATTAAAAAAAATAAAACTGGAGCCCTCTGAATATAGAATGGATCCTTCCATATTTTCAGTGGGCTTCCTTCCCTGGAGATGATCAAATCAAGTATGTTTTAGAAAGGAGTTTTAGTCTGTTTGGGCTTATGCAACAAAATACCACAGGCTGGGTAGCTTATAAACAACACAGATTAGTTCTCCGAGTTCTGAAGGTCAGGAAGTCCAGGCTCATAGCACTGGAAGACGCAGTGCAGTGGTTGGTGCGAGGTAGCCTCCTGGTCCATAGACAGTCCATTCTGGCTATGCCTTCACATGGTGGAAGGGGTAAAGGATCTCTTTGATGCCTCTTCTGTAAGAGTGGAGATTCCCATTCAAAAGGGATCAATTCTCATGACCTAATTGCCTCCCAAAAGCCCCATCCCTAAATATTATCACCTTGGACATTAGATTTGGGACCTGAGAATTTTCAGGGATACAATATTCAGACCATAGCAGAATCTAATAATTCTGAATAATGTAGAAGTTGGAGAAGATTTGTGTTGTTTTGTTTTCTTTCAATCTAAAAGGAATTAGGGGCTTTGTTCACAGAGAAATGCCATCTGATGGGCATCTGATGAGCACTTCACAACAGAACCTGGTGTGACACAACTGTAGAGACATGGAGTTCCTCACGGGAGAGGACCACATGTGTTGAGGTTCATGCTTCAAAGTCATGCCGAAATTTCATCTTCAGGAAGTCTTCCAGATTTTCCCAGCTATCATAAGCCATATTCCCACCCACCCCCCTTTTGCTACTGAATCCTTTTGTTTCTCTGTTGTGATACATACTATGTTCTGCCTTAGTTGTGTACTTATCTTGGGATGCAATGTGCTATAATGGACAGGATATTGGTTTTAACTTTGCATTTTGAGGTTAGTTTAAATTTGGCCCCTGATAGTTACTAGCTGTGTAACCCTAAACAATTCAATTCAATTCCACTGATTCTCCAGTGCTTACTCTTCAAAATCGATGGTTCAGGAGATGAAATGACATATAAATGACTGGGCCCATAATAGGAGCTCGACTAATATCTCCCACTGCTTCTTGGACTGTGTGGAGTCCCCCTGTTTCCCAGGTCCT
Organism: Canis lupus dingo; assembly: GCF_003254725.2. Taxonomy (NCBI): domain Eukaryota; kingdom Metazoa; phylum Chordata; class Mammalia; order Carnivora; family Canidae; genus Canis; species Canis lupus. Next base: position 69,772,422 of record NC_064253.1, read on the forward strand.
GGTTGCACAAGAAGAAGGAATAACAAGGGTAAACTGGCTTGAACTGAGGAAATTCTCAGTCCCTAGCTTTTAAAATCCAGTAATTCTCTAGCAGGAATTGATAAACAGAATGAAATGGCACAAGAGCATTGATGTGGACCTAGGGAAGTAATCTGGCAAATGGGCAAAATGTTTATATAGATTTGCTTATAATAGCAAAGCATTTGGAAGAAACCTTGTTGGTCTTTAATAAAAGGCTCAGTTAACATATGATACATTCATAAAATTGCATGGCTAAAGGGCCCTCCCAGATAACATATGCATCCAGGAGAAAAGACTTGTTAAGTGTAAACAGGCAGATACCAGAATCTAGTATACATATTTGTTGAACATTTCAGAATTGGTGGAAATAGGGCTGTGGCTGTAGATGCAGGTATATCCATAGGCCTGTACCAGCATCCCTATTCATGTGCACATCCATGGAATACCTGTATCAACATCTGGAAAGCGCAGGGCTAATGATTTTATCTCTGGGTTGGGATAATGGGATTCAGAGGTGCAAACTGTTCACTTTCCATTTTTTAAAAAGATTTTATTTATTTATTTATGAGAGAGAGAGAGACAGACAGACAGACAGACACAGGCAGAGGGAGAAGCAGGCTCCATGCAGGGAGCCCGATGTGGGACTCGATCCCAGGTCTCCAGGATTACGCCCTGGGCTGAAGGTAGGCACTAAACTGTTGAGCCACCCAGGGATCCCCACTTTCCATTTTATGTATACACCCACATCATGCAGATGTCATAGAGTAAGAATTATTTTTAGAACAAAATACAATAAGGCATTTCCATTTCGAAGATAATGTGTATATAAACATATATTTTATAGTTGGTGTGATGAATTTGTGCAATGAAACCATGGTTTTATGGATTCCCAGTTGTTCACTGGGGTCATTTTCAGAATAAATACACATCAAATCTAGCCTTGGACTACTCCCCCCAAAACAGAAAACCTGCAGTACAAATACTGCCACCTGGATATGTACCTTCAACACCAGGTTTGAAATGTGATTCGTAAGATAAACAGTGAAAATATTTATATTTCGTCCTCTTATTCTCTCACAAGAAACCACAAGACCTGCCCCAAAATCCATTCCTTAACTGAGGTTGAGTTTGACAGAATGTCAACTAACCCAGTGGTTTCAGTGTGGAATGGATACAGACTTCAAGACAGCAGCCAAACTTGTTATACCATCAGTGGGAACAATGATCCATGGGACACTTGTTCAAAGGCCTACTGTGTTTTGTTTGTATTTATCCACTCTAAGGCAACTTAAGTTACATGAAATGCCACCGACTTAATAGCAGCCTTTTAAGGAAAGAAGAATGTAACACTTAGCGTGCACATCCATTGTACACTGTCATCCTGATTTCAGAAATGTCAAAATATGCAGAAAAATTACAAGTGTCTCTGAGATCCATAGGAATATGGCCCTAGAAGCCTAAGTGTGCTTTTGTTCCCAATATCCTAGAAATTCCAAAAGACTTAATCCATGATAGCTTAAGGAAAGAGCTAATATTATCTTGACCTGCAAGAATGTACAGTGACATCAAATTTGCTTATTTTCTCTCTGGACACAGAAACCATGGTTCATAGAAATGTGCCAACTCTCCTCAGATGGGAAAGGCTTGTCTTGCTATGTTGAGAAAAATCCCAGGCTAAACCAAGCCTGTGACTGATGTCTGCAATCTATTAGCAATGTCTGCCATGGAAGAAAGAGGGGCTGAGATAGTAAATATACTATTACTAGTCCAGAGAGATGAATTCGCTGAAACATCTCTTCTGTGCTTGCTCTCTTCTTTCTACTCTATCATTTCAGCCAAATGTAGCTGAGAGGATCGAGAAGCCCAAGAGTGGTCAAGGGTGTTCTGACTGAAGGCAATTCTGGTCCTTAGCCACCTATGAGCTCAGTTCCTCACGTCTCCTAATAGGAACCGTATGGCTGGGACAGCCGGCTGTCAGCAGGTCTCCTCTGAGCAGCTGTTTGTGACACCTGTGGCTGCCACGGGAACCAGGATCTGGAGGCCACTGGCCTGATAGACTTCCTAGGCAGAGGTAAGAGATGCCCTTTTATCACTAAGCTACATGGAGCTATGTGACTACAGATATAGGGAGAGGTACAGAATATTTTGGGGTTTGGTTATTAGGGCCAAGAGAATCCTAATAGAGTTCGTCCCATGGCATAAGTCCTCCTGGGAGGAGCTCTTAACATCCTGACCAGCCTAGGTCCCTGAGAATCAGGGTGTGCTGAGTGGAGGGGAAAGGACAGTCTGAGTGTGCCTCTCTGCCCTTTATGACCTTTAGGGATTTTGGTTCCTTGGCTTCCCAGCTGGAAGGGGACTTTGGAGCCCAGCCCTTTTATGTTACAAGTGGGGTCCAGAATGGCAATGGAATTTGTCCAAGGTCACACAGCAAGCAGATGGCAGATGTAGGACAGGAACCAAAGGTTCCTGGCTCCAGGGCAGTGTCTTGCCCTCTCGCCTTTACACTTTGCAAACCCTTCAGAGTCATGGCACATTTACCCAAACTGCTCCTCTGTTTAAGACCTTTACCTGGCTTTTGGGAGAGAGAACAATCTCCTGAACAGAGCTCACAAGAGCCATCATGATCTGCCCTCTGCTGACCTCGCCACCTTGGTTCCCCCACCTCCTCACCTTGAACTCTCTGTTCCAGTGAGATCTGTACTTCTTGGCTCAAGTGTATCCTCTTAACGACCCACCCCAACACTCAGTCTTTGCACTGGCTGTTCCTTGTGATGAGAACATCCTCTCCCTTCTGCCTGGAGGACTCCAGTTCATCGTTTGACACTAGGCACAGACCTCATGTTCTTCCCTGTGGATCATTCTTTGAGGTCCAGGTCTAGGATCAGCTGTGCCAGCTATTGCCATCTAGGACCTTATCACTCCCAAGTGTGCTTTTGGGAATAGCAACAGGGGCATCACCCCAGAGCTTAATAGAAATGCAGAATCTCAGGCCAATCCTAAGCCACTAAGTCAATTTGAAACTCAGCAACACTCTCAGGGGATTCTCATGCACATTCCAATTAGAGAAGCCCTCTGCTGTAAAGCAAACTCCCTGCCCTCCTTTTTATGGCACATGCTTCCTATCGCATTTCATTACAACTGCCTTCAGACTTTTTCTTACTAGATGCTGCTCCCTGTAAAGGCAGGATCTATCTTCTTCATTCATATATTCTCCAGCCCATAGCACAGAGCTGGGCACATAGTGGGCACATTAAATGAATTAGTGAATAAATAAATTAATGAAGTGTGGTCTCCTCAGCTCTCTCAGTATTTGCAAGGACAATACATTTTTTGATTCCTATTTTTGAGTAGGAAAGACCTTAGAGTTCATGGGATTCAATTGTTTCCAACTGTGACCCACAGATCTTTGAGAGCTCAGAGAGACCTAAGGGTCCCTTGGGACTGGGAGAAAGAGTAATTGAATGGAGACCCATCAGGTGGGGCTCCAGGCCACCCTCTCTAGCTTCTACCAGAACAACCGTTCAATCTTCTGAGCCACAAATCCACTCATCCTGTTATCCAATTATTTAACAAGTAGTTATTTGGCACTCACTTAGAAGAGAGACTAGGACATAAAGAATCACTAAGTACATATAAGCAGACATCGTAGTGCAGAAGAGAGAGAACACAATGGTAAACACATAAGCAACACAAGATACTGAGACTAGTAGGTATGATGCAGAAAATTAAAACATGAGGGTGTTGATTAGGAGAACAGGTAGAAATTTTAGAGGATTCTCTGAGAAAGTACCATTCTAGTTAAGACCTGGGGGTTATATATAAGATCTATTTAGAAAAAAAAATTACTGCTAAAAAGAAAGGGTACCTCTGCCCTAGTTCATCATCATCATTTTAAAGATGAGGAAGCTGAGGGCCAAAGAGAGAACCAGAACCCAAGGTAGCCCAGTGAGGATAGATTAGGATGCAGCTATCTTGATCCCTGCTGACATGCCCATGTGGGATGTTAGCGGAATCTCATATCCTCCCCCAGAGACTAGACAGACTGAGAAGGGAGGAAACTGGGTGACACCAATCTGGGTTGGCGGACAGTGACTGGTGACGGGTTGGCTGGAGGTTACTGGGTTATCACAGTCCATTACCAAGTGGGTTGTCCTGCCTCTGTGGGAGGCCAGGCACCCTTTCCAGAAGATTTATGTTCTGGAAGGTCATAAAGGAACCCAGAAGGTTGTAAAGACAAAGTCAGGAGCGGAGCTCTGGTTTAGCTTCCACCCAAACTCTCTGAGCCCTGTGGGAAAGCCCCATAAAGTGGGATGCCTTTCCCTGTCCATGGGCAAGATGGCAGCCCGGATGACTCACACAGTGGCTTTCATCTGGGGCTCTGGGCTTCTGCCTGTCTGCCTTCTTTTAGCTTTTATCTAAAGAAGCTTCCTTTCATGTGAAAGAGAAAAAGTTATAGTCCAGGACCCAATGGGCAGATAAGGTCTATTCCAGGGAGAGATCCCTTTTATCCCTGACCAGGCTCTCATCCGTTCCCTTGAGGGCCTCCAGTCCTTGGAAGGATACTGCCAGTGTTGTAAGGGCTCAGAATGAGAGCTCAGGGCAGAACCAGCCTCCATATCAAACTATGCAACTGTTGGCAGCTCATTTAACCGCATGGGGCCCCCAATTCCTTATCATCTGCAAGATGAGAATATCCTACTTTGCCCAGTTTACAGGGTAATTTTAAAGCTTTTTAAAGCACAGAGTGCCACTGACTAAGTATTTCAGCAAGTCAGGCAATTCTCTCCCATGCTACCAGTACTACCCTGCCCCAGAACACCACGCTATCTCCCCCGGACGACTGTAAGAGTAGCCTCGAGGGCCTCACTACCTCCCTCCTGTCTTGACCCCTCTTGAACGTCTAAGCTCCCAACTGTGGTCAGAGGGATCTTTATCCCTCCCGAAGATCTGCTAATATCACCCCCTTGTGAAAAACACTTGAAAAGCTTCCCATTACCTTAGGGAGATAATCCAAATAATTTAACCCTACTTACAGGGCATTCAGGACTGGCCCCTACTGACCTCTCCCTTCTTATCTTTTATCACTCCTGCTGTCACACACTTTGCTCCAACTATAGGGAAATTCTTTCAGTTCCTCTACACATAGTGTTTACCAAAGTGTAAAAGGGGTTCCCCAGGGGCAAGAGAAAGGATTTTAGGTGGTGCTACAGATAATCACAGACTCAGCATTAAACAACAATGAATCACACTGGGAAAGGCAGTCAAATTCTCTTTTTCATTCTCTTCCTCTGCTCCAGATTACTTTAAAAAAGAAACTCTTGGTTCGAGACTGTGTCCTCAGTACTCCCTAACACTTGCTAATCTCCTTTTTAAATGCAGAGCCTCATGCTCTACCAGGATTGAAGAGCATTGTTTCTTGTTATTATTTTTTCCCTTCCATTGTATCAAATGTTTACATTTAATTTTCTATTAAACATAGATGGTACTACTCTTCCCTTTATAAAATGATACAGTGTTTTCAAACAGATTTTCAGTGAGATGTAAATCTATGAAATACCAAAACAAAAAGTGCTTACAGCATGGTGATATGCCCAAAATAATAAAAGCGGCAGGCAAATGATGAAAATTTGAGGAAAACCCTGCCCTAAGGTGACATTATCTCCTTTGTATATTTCTCAGGCTGGTCACTCTGCCCCAAACTCTCCAAACCTCTTCTCCTTCCTCTTGTCTGACCCCTATTCATTCTGTCAGTCTCAGTCTCAGCCCCTGGGAAGGCTTCGCTGGGTTACCTAGACCAGATGATTCTGCTGTGCCTCCCCAAAGGGCCCTGTTCTGTGCTCATTATACTTACCATTCCTATTCTTTTCAATTGCTTGTTTAATTACCTCCAACAGTGAGCTTATCCCTTTTTGTCGCTGCATGGTCAACAACCAACTGGTAAGAGGTGCTACTAAGTAAGTGATGAATGAATGAATGAATGTTGTTAGGTGCAAGGCATAAAAACATAACCACTACTTCATATACTACTTTATGAAGCTTCAGAAGATAGTGATTGTCTTAGGTACGTTTGCGTCCTCCATGGTTCCTAGCACAACGATTGGTACAGTCACTGCTGGTGATAAAGATCATGTCTTAATACACATTGAATTTAGGAATGTATTTAGTCATGGTCACTAATGGACTTTATTCTAGAAACCTCAGAGTTGTTCTTTTTTTTTTTTTTTTTAAGGGGGAGAGAGGACGGGAGGGAGAGAGAGAGAGAGAGAGAGAGAGAGAGTCAGGGGAATGGGGAAGAAAGAGAAGGAGATAGAGAATCTCAGGCTCAGGCAGGCTCCAATGTAGAGCCTGATGCAGGGCTTGATCTCTTGACCCTGAGGTCATGACCTGAGCCAAAATCAAGAGTCGGACCTTTAACCAACTGAGCCATCCAGGTGCCCTTAGAAAACGTCAGATTTCTTATGGAAGTGGGAGGAAAGCCCTAGATTAAGGGCCATGAGCCTGCCGCTATACCCTTTCACGGTCTTGGTTAGGACAGATCTCCTCCAGGAGTTCATGGTTCCCGTCTCCAACACTAAAGGTGGAAGGTGGGTAAGGGGAGTAACTGAGGGAAACAGTGCTGAATGTCTTATCTGACATTCCAGAAGTCTGAGAAGCTAAAATTCCAAGAATCTGTCATTCTCTCTGCCCCTTTCCAATTTCTCACCCTGACATGACTAAGGTAGATGACACTCTTATTTAGTTGACAAAGCCATTGTTAGCCTATGGAATAAAGGCTCTCATAAATTCAAATAGAAGCCAGAAGGATCCACCACTCCATTCACACTCACACACTGTCCATACCTGGGCCCAAGCTCATCCTCACTCCTCCAGACAAAGTCGCCAAACTTCTCGTAGTGAGAGTTGTAGTGGTGCTGGACTCGGAACAGCATTGAGGCCGAGACCTCCATCAGCGTGTTGTAGGCAGTCTGCTGCTCCTTTCCACTTGTATACCCATTGTACAGATTGTAGATCTTGTCTGCTATCTCTGAGGGGGAGAAGTGCAGGCACGGATCACTGGACAGCAGGAAAAAGTGAGCATGGAAACACACCTTGCAACAAGGAAGGCACATTTGTGCTGGAATTCATGTGTGTGATATTCAAGGGCCGACAGACTATCAGCTGCAAATAGCAATGTCTATTCTGGGGATGTGCTGGGAGGATGAAATTAAAAAGTGAACGTAAAGCACTCAACACAGGCCCTGGCACAGAGTTAGTGCTCCTAATTCGCAAGCTTTGTTATTAACATATATTTGGTATCCATGATTTCACATAAAATTCCAAACAAATGCAGAGGCTTAAATCTACTGTCTTGGGCTCATCTCAGCAGTCTACTTCTATCTCCTCTCTGTAGTTTTTCCAACATAGTTCTGTGATCAGGTCTAAGAAGTTTCCATTCAAAACACCTCTCAAAGAAAAACCAGACTCTTCTGCTCACCATATATGGCAATTTCTGCTCCTTCAGTTGTTCCTAGAAATTGATGTAACTTAAAGTCATCATGGGTAGCTCCCTTTGAATGGAAGGCCCGTTCTTTCATCTGTGAAGACTCTGATCAAAATTTATGCACATCCCCAAGTCATTGCTAACAGTGATTGCCTCTAGAAGAATCTGGGGGACTCAGGTTTAGGATGGAAGGAGCATTTAGTTCATAGTATTTCCACTCTGGTTTTAATTTTTCTGTCTTTTTTTTTTAACCATACGCATGTGTTATTTTAAAATAATTATGATGATGATTATTATTATTAATCATCATCATCATCAATGATCAGGAAACCATCTCGAACCCCCTTACCTTTGAGATTCGATAGCTCCTCAACAGGAAGACTATTTCCTCTTGTCTGGTAGCATACAAAGCATGTATTATGGAGCTTATTATTGAGCCATTTGTAGAAATGTCTCTCTCTCTAGAGAGACTAGAATGTGAGTTCCTAAAAGGTGAAGAGCATGTCTCTTCTGCATTGCTTGTGTACCAGTGCTCTTAGAAGACATTTGCTCAACTTGAAGTGAACCATCAGGTTCTCACAGTCTACACCAGGTTTTTGCCAGTCCTGCTATGGACACTTCATCCTCATGTCAGCTAAGAACTAAGTACATGGTGGGTCTGACTGACCAGTTCTTTTCTTTTCTTTTCTTTTCTTTTCTTTCCTTTTCTTTTTTTCTTTTTCTTTTTTTTTTTTTTTCCAGGTGCCTGATGCTTACAGCTTTACGGGCCAGGAGCAGCATAAAGGTTTAATCCTACTTGCCAACTCGGATAGTCACTGCCTATAGATCAATGCTGAGGGGTCTGAGGCCACCCCTAGACTAGATGGAGATGCATGCTGTGATGAGCTATTGGTACCTGCCATGGGCTTAGTGGTGGAGTGGTCTATTGTCACACACATGCCAACCCTAGCATAAACAGAAGTGGAAAAAAGTGGTCTCTAAAAAGCCTAGGCTAAGGGGCAGGACATAGTCATGGCGCTCTGACTCTCCACCACTCCTTGCCTCTAAGTCAGAACACAGACACATGCTTGAAAGAAGGGCAAGTCTTTCCACTGGCTAAGATCTTGCTGGTCAATCTCAACTTCCTTCATGGCTTTGATTAATTTAGTTCCCTATTTCTTCTGTCCTCTTAGTCTCTTCACACTTTGTTCAACTTGTGCCAATACGTGTATGAGGCAGGAAAGGGGTAGTGGTTAGGGACTGTTGGGTATAGAACTTAGAGAGGAAATATGGGAGTTACCTGGGAAGTGAAGAAATGGATAACCCACCTTCTGCCTTGTTGTCATCCACCAACGGACAGGCTGTCCTCAGGGTCACTGTGCTGAGCTCTGAGTGCCTCCCTCGTGTATCCACAGCATACAAAGTGAACCTGTAGCAGAGCAAGAAAACAGAGTACTGGGTTGTGGCTTCAGAGAAGGCTCTGGAAGTTGTAAGGTGGAACACGAAATCATACTGTAAGATCAGCAGTCAAAAGGTGTCAGGGATGCTGAGACTACAAAAGAAGAGATTTTGGGGAAAAAAAAAAAGCAACTGTGAAGCATTTATTGGGCACCAAATGCCTGGTGGGCACTTTGCACTTACTCTCTTATTTTCCAAGTAGGCAAGTCTGGAAGGTGGGGATTAGTGTACCTGCACCTCAGTGAGGAAACTGAAATTTGATTTTACATCTTCCTGTGGTCTCACAGTTACTTAGGGACAGAGCAGTCTGAGTCCTGGGCTTTGGAAGTGAACCCCAGAGTTACCTGGCATGGCTGGACATGCTCATTTACATGTTCTTTCATTCATCCACTTAACAGTTACTGAGCATTAACTGTGTGCCAGGAGCTCTTTTATCCCTGTACTGCATGAGCTGCGTACTATGACTGCATTTTATCAAGAAGGACACTGGTTCCAAAGAGGTCATGTAATTGCCCTATTATTTATTACATATTAAGGAAGTAGCAACAGGGGACCAGAACTTAGGTCTGCCTGGATCCAAAGATTAGATACCTAACCACACTGTCAAATCTAATTCCACCTTTTATCTTTCATTAGCTGGCTTGGAGTGCTGGCAAAGGTAAGGAAGGGTGGGGCTGTCCCTAAAACATAGGTCTTAAGAGGCCTAAACATGGGGTATGTTGGCCGCATCTTCATTAAAAAGCTAATCTATTCATCTGCTTTCTGGGTTTTTGGCTTCCACCTTTGGTATAAGAACAACAGCACTGTGATGTGGGCACTACATCTCTCCTGTTGTATCTCAGCACTGTGAGTGGAGCTCAGTTGTAGGGCTTACTACCTCTAGTACTGTGTTAGCCAAGAGAAGCAGTGGTGACAGAGGAAGGAGCCTGGTCTTGAAGACAGCCAGACGTGGGCTCACATTCTATTCTATTCTCTTCCCTTGCTCTGTGACCTCAGTTGAGTCACTTCTCTGTGCTTACTTCATCTCTCTGAATCAGGCATCTCTAAAGGCTACATGGGTGAGTTATCATTGAAAAGCCTTACAGAGGCGTTAGAAGTAAGATGACAAACTCCAGGAAGTGAGAATGAGCCAGCAGCAGAGTAGGGAGGTAGGGACAGTCCTGGGTAACACTGCGTAAGCACTTACTACCCTCCCAGCAACCCATCTAGAAAGCAGCAGAGGCGGGATCCAAACCCTGGTCTGCGGCTCCCAGAGGGAGTATATATACCTATATACCGCAGCTCGAGTACAGCAATGTCCTGGCACTTACCAGGGCTGGGTATGGATGGGAGGTACTCGGTAAATATCTGAGTAAATGAATGAACCCGAGCATATCACATCTCATTTCCTAGTCATTTCTACATCAACAAGATGGGGATAATTATAGAGACAGTGCATGACTGTCTCAGAGATCCCATAGAGTGATACACGAGAAGTGGCTTGTAAGCTGCAGATTTTTATAAAGTCCATGTAAACAGCACGGATTTGTACAAGAGTACACATTTAAAAAATGCTTTCTTGGAGAAGAGGCGATGCATTTCAAGTGAGGGTAACACGGAAGGATGTAGTGAATGGAATATGTGAATTAGCCTCAAAACATGAGGAGTTGGAAACTTTTTTTAAACACGACTTTCCCACTGGCCACTGATGTTTCCATGGCACTTCTGCAATACACTCCACCAAGAGGGTCTAGGGTCACCTCCCTGCGTAGCCAAGCAGCATGAATAACAGCATGCCGGGGAAGAAGCCGCCTTAGATTTTCAAGTTACGAAACCTACATAGAGGGGCCCCTGGGGGGGCTCAGGGGTTGAGCGTCTGCCTTTGGCTCAGGGCATGATCCCAGAGTCCGGGGATCAAGTCCCACATTGGGCTTCCTACAAGGAGCCTGCTTCTCTGTCTTTCATGAACAAATAAATAAAATATTAAAAAGATAATAATAAAACCTGGGAAGAATCCTTGCTTTCCTCAGCTGCTGGCTGAGTATTCTCTGGGCTTCAGTCTCGGTAGAGAGGGTGAAGCTATCCATCCCTCACAGGTTTGGGGCCAAGACTCAATGATACAACGATAGATCAGGCCTGGCTCAATCTTTGCTCCCCAAAAGGTAGCTTCTATTTGTGTCATTAGAGTAAACCAAATGTGTCAGTGGAGGCCTCGGTGTGGAGGAGGCCTCAGGCCACCCTGCTGGCGGGGGCGGAGGGGTGGAAAAAGAGGAAGATGTCAACCTCACAGGCCTGGGTCAAAAGTCACAAGGCCAAGCGCTTTCTGCCCGGCTCAGCTGTAATTGTAGAACTGTTCCAGAGACACATCTGAAAGCTGTTAGGGGACCCGGCAGGGCTTGGAGGGGGCTTTTTGTGAGGGGAAGAAAGTGGCGGCCCCTCATGTGGAGAAGGAGAGCGAGCTAGAGACCGAGAAGCAGACGTAGGGACACACCCACACAGCAGAGTGGAAAGTGGGGATGGAGAGAGAGAGGGTGCAGGTGGACCTCAGGGTCGCTCAGGGGATTCAGGAAGGGTGCCAGCTGCCTTCACCTCAGTTCTTCCATCTTCTCTTTGCCCACCGGAGCAGGCTGAGGTCCACCGATAATCTGAATTAGAGCCCCTGAGCCATCACCAAACTCCATATCCTTATTTCCATGTGGGGAAACGGAGGCCCAGAGAGGAAAGATGCTTAATAAAATCAGAGTAGACGTTGGCTTTTCTGACCCCCGCCCCGGTGCTCCTTCCATACACTATCCTGCTTCTGGTACCACTGGCTGAGTTAGGTCCCACTGCACCTACGGGAACTTTTATTACAAAAGAGGTAGCTCCAAGGATGGAGCGGGATGGGCGATTTAGGAACTGAAGTTCCAGGCTCAAACCCTATTCTTTTCTCCGACTTTGTTTTAGGGGAAAGAACAGTGGCCAAGGTGCCTGAAACAAACAAAATGAACACACACACACACACACACACACACACACACACACAAGTACACAGAACAAACCAGTGGTTTTCAGAGGGCTCGGGTGTAAGGGGATAAGCAAGACAGGTGATGGGAAGTAGGAGGCATGGCCGTCCAGTTATGAAGAAGTCAGGGGATGAAAGGTCCAGCATGGGGAATATGGTCGATGGCATCTAATAGTGTTGCCTGGTGACAGAGGGTAGCTACCCCTGCATGATGTAGAGAGTTGTTGAATCACTACGTTGTACACCTGAAACTAATGTAATATAGTGTGCCAGCTATCCCTGAATTAAAAGAAGAGAAAACTGAGCCCTTGTCCCAGGTTTTCCACAGACTGAGGCCTGGGAGATCTTGGATGACTAAACAATATGGCTCTTCCATGTACTGCGATTTCAAAGTGCGGGCAAGTGCCTTGGGATTGACTACACAAATGCAAAGTATTATTTAATGTTTCTTCATCACCCTTGGAACTAAATCCAAATCCCTTACCAGAGGCTCAGTGCAGCTCTTTGATCTTCACTCGTTTGACTGTCCTAATATCACTGAACCTCAAACTCTGGCTACACATCCAGCCTCGTTTACCGATCTTTGCTTCCTATTCTTGTTTCATAGTAGAACCATAGCAAACTGCCAATGGTTCCATGATATGGAATCTACCTCTGGACCTTTGCACATGACTACACCTCTGTGTGGCTCATCCTTGCCCTTCCCCAGTTGACCCCTTCTACCTTGTGCTTGGAGCATCAGTGGAGCCCCATCTCCTCCAGTAAACCTTCCTCTGCCCACGGTGCCCTGTTACAGCACATGCCGCACGACTAGGTCAGTGCTCATACACTTCTCTCTTGCCCCCAGGAGTACGCATCTTCAGGACTACGGAATACGGCACTGCCCATCTCTATCCACCCACCGACATCTGGTGCTCAGACATCTAAATCACGCGATGCTCGGCAAGTACTTGCCAGAATGAATGACATACTGAATGAATGACTCAATCGACTAGGAAGTCGTAGTTCCCCTGTCTGGAAATCAGCTTCCCTGTCTGTGAAATGAACAAAAGGGGGTTTGGTTGAAAGGTCATTATAAGAGATAGAATGACAGAATGGCTGAACACATGAGCCTGGAATGAGGCTGTTCGGTTTTAAATTCTGGCTCCCCATTTATTGCCTGTGTGAGGCCTTGTGTCGATGTACTCACCTGTGAAATAGGAATCATGATATTAAAACCCACTGTATAGCGTAGCTGCCAGAGTAAAAAGCGACATGGGGAAGTGCTCACTATGCTGCCTGGCATGTGCTGACGCTCAGCGAGGGACAGTTGCGGTGTCATCATCAATAGTTATCATGAGACTGCACGAGGCTCTGAGCACCCCTCTCCCCCGTCTCCCCCAGACATCTAGAAGAAGTCATCCTAGTGGAAATCAGAGGAGAGTGGGTGGAGAGGAAGCTGTTGTTGGTCCCATCCAAGACCTCCAGACCCCCTCGCAGCAGGGGTGAGAGAATGAAACCGAGAAGTTAATTGGCGGTGAGAGCTTCTCACGGATCTGACAGGGGGTAAGAGCTGGGATGGAGCCCCAGAGGCCCACATCAGGACCAGGTCCCCGAGAGTACGGGAGAATGCGTTTGAAGTCTCCAGGCCAACGCCTGCTCTTCCCCAGCCGCCACATGATTTAGGCATTCTGGGGAGGCAAAAGTCTCCTTGCTGATTTGAAGGGAAACAGATGTTTCCAGGCCAGAGGCCCTGGTCTTGTAAAATGCTCCTTCCCCCCACACAGCTTTGGCAAACAACTTCCCAGTTAGTCTAAACCCCACCCCCCACTCCTACCCCCACCCCACTGCCCCACACCCAACCTACCATCACTCCCCTCCCCGCCATTCCCGCCACAACGTGGCAGTCGATGTGGTGGGAAAAGCAGAGTCCCAGCTCCGGCTCTGCATCTGAGCAGCTGGCCGGCCAGGGACACCTAACTGCCCTTCTCCGATGGGCCTCAGTCTCCCGTCTCTGTGGTGAAGAAACTCAACCAGTATCACTCTAAGGATAGGCCAGATCTGACATGTTAGGGATTGAAAAAAAAAAATTTGTTTTCCTCTGAAAGAGTCAGTATTAATTGTTCCAGATCTTTCTTCATTGCAGTCTATGACAAACAGCATGGGATTGCATATCAAACTGCGCTGGCCTTGAGTCTAGCTAGACTCTATCAGCTACCGGGCAAGTAGTGACTTAACTGTGGGCCTTGGTTTCCTTATCTGTAACATGGGACCAAGGTTCCATCTCACAGGGTTGTGAGAATTAAATCAGAATTTAATCCCCTCACCCACATTTTAGGTTTTTTATGAATGAAACTCAGGGTCATACCTCTTCCCTTGGACGACCCAGAATGCACAGAACAGTTATGCTCAGAGCAGGTGTGTGATAATGTCTTCAAGTGACTACTGGTAGGAAGGTAGCTAGACACCAGGCAGCCCAAAGACTCGGGTTCTTGGTGTGACTCTTTACCATGGGCAAGTTAATTAACATCTCCGTTCTTTAGTGTATCCTGTCTTTAAAATGGGGATGATAATAAAAATAAAGTGTGGACAATAATATTACCTCCTTCAAAGGGATGTAGCACACAGAAAGTGCTAAAATAAGCGTCTGCCACTATTCCATGTGTGTGTTTGAATTATTAATCTCTTCCACGATGGTTCTAAAAGTGAGCTCCCTCCCCCAATTCTTTAGCTTTGCTCTCACTGAGAGGTGGGGGTTCTCTGTCCCTCCACTTTGGATGCTGGTGGCGTCAGGAATGTTTGGACTAATAGAGCTCGGCAGAAGGGATGCTGTATGACTCAGTCTGGATCATAAAAGGCTGTGCAACTTCTACCTCTCTCGCTGGAACCTGCTTGCTCGCAGCCCCAAGCCTCCATGCAAGACATCCAGCTACGCTGAGGCCACCCTGGAGTGAGGAAGCCCAGCCACATGGAGAAAGTGGTTACGGCAGGCATGTCAGCAGGCCTGGTGTCCGGGTCATTCCAGCCCAGGCCCCAGCTGGGTAAGTAAAGGAACCTTCAGGTAACTGCAGCCCAAGCAGTCAGGTCGCTCATCCTGCCACTGATGCTCCAGACTTCATGAAGTAAAGACAGCCAAGCCCACTGTGCCCTGTCCCGGGGCCTGACCCACCAAATCCATCGGCATAATCAGATAGTTTTGTTTTAAACCACTCAAATTTGGGGTCATTTATTACATCATCGAGTCTCACAAGTTCCAAGCATCTACAGCCAGGGTCGGCAAACCACGGCCCACGGCCAAATCTGGCTTGCCGCATGTTTCTGTAAATAAGGTCTTAATGGAGCACAGCCACACTCAGTTTCTTAAAATGTATTTTCTGTAGATGCTTTCACACTACAGTGGCAGAGCTGAGTAACTGCAGCGGAGACCACCTGACCCATAAAGTCTAAAATACGTACTATCTGGACCTCTTGAGGAAAGCTTGAGCTAAAGTTTTGACAGCATCTTGTATAAATCATTTATTTACGTTATCTCCTTTGATCCCAGGGTTAGGCATCCTTCCTGCTTTAGACAGGCTCAGTGGGCTCAGGTGACGTATTCAAGGTGACGCAGCTCTCCTGACCTCAGGTCTAACGTCACAACTACTTGCTGAAGATCTGGACTCCAGTCTGGACTCTGACACTGGACAAGCACTGTGATGTGCTCTCAGTTTCCCAGCCTGTGAAGTGAGAGCATTGGTATGAACTGGCTGACAAAATTCAGATGCCCAACGTCTTCCCCAGTGGGGTGCTGGCCGTCGAGAGTGTCAGAGTCAGACCTGAGAATGAACAGTGAGGGGTTGCTATGGAGCCCTGCTCTGATCTCCGTGCAGCCCACCTCCTCCCCAGGGCCAAAAACCAACCTTTTTATCTCCCAACTTGGGCTGATGACTCGTGCTTTCTGCCAACATAAATATTTAATTCCGGTGCCCAGCACAGAGAGACCGCCATGGTATTAAGGACTCCAGTCCTGGTTTCTACTTTCAAAACAACCCAGGCCGAGGCATGACTGGGAGGCTGTGCTTGGGACCAAAGGTGAGGCGGCCCGTGGCTGTACTCCAAACATCAGCTCCTACCACTTGCACTCCCTTCAACTCCTCCGACTGCATGAGCACACAGGTAAAGAATCAGGGGAGTGGGGCGGGGGGCCAGGGCAGCCAGCAGAGAGCTCTGGGGTCCTGGGGGAAGCCCCAATCTGGAACCAACATGGGTGCTAAGTTCAAGCACAGGCAACAACAATGTAGAATAAGTACTAGACATCTACTGCTGTGCCTGTCAAAGCCCCCCGCCCCATTCACTCATATGTGAACATTACTATAATCTTCATAGTGCCAACAATACCAGACCTCAGCAATGAATGATTATAGTAATGGTATTTAAAATTAAATAAATATAAATTGATTTGAAATTAAAGTGTGCTGCAGTATCCGACTGAGGAGTGAATGATCCTCACGGCTGTGCCACCCACTGTATGCCTGCTCCCAGCAGAACACCTGCTAGGTGCCCGGCACTCTCCCAAGCAGGATGAAAATACTTAATGGGCAAGAAGAGTGTGGGCCTTGCTTTCCAGGAGCTCACAGAAGAGCAGGGAGATGGAGATGGTCAAGTGAACAAGAAATGGGATGCAGTGCTAGGAGCACCTCAATAAAAATTAATTATTGTCTTTACATTTCCTTCAAGTGTGCTCTTTCTTCCTTTCTTAAACCAATGGACTAAGCTATGGATACACATTCGAGGACTGTCTGGATCCATGGTCAGCTGCAACTTACAGGGAATGCCAACTACCTATGAAAATCACGTTCTCTTCTACCAGAAAAAAAAAAAAAGAACCATAAACACACACACACACACACATACACACACACACACACACAAAAGGGTGACAATCCTCATACCCCCCACCCTGAAAGCCTTAGAGGAGTGAACATGCCAAAGGATTTTAATGTATAAAACTAGGTAAATGGTCCATTTGAGCTTGTTCATTCACCCATCAAGTGTAATCTGACCTCTCTTGAAAGGGAAATTCAGGTTTTGTCTTCCTTCCCTTCTTCTTGCCTGTCCCCTCACTTCTCCTTCTCTTTCTTCAGGGAGTGGCTTACATGACAATACACAGTTAGACTGACCATTGCTCCTAGTTGGAGGATGTTCCTCTTGTAACAGGCTGTTTTAGGGCAAAGCAGACAAATTTTATGGTTTCAAATCAAGGAATGAATTAAGCATGGAATGTCTTATTATTCCAATTCAATTTATATTCCTGGGATCTCTATATTCCTGTGGCCCTTTTCTTATGTCTTTATTATATCCCGGACAGCCTCTATAATACCCAGATAAAATCAGTAATTCTTAAATGACTTCAGTTATAGGAATTTTTTACAGGGAAGTATAACTTACAGATATGTGGCAGTGAGAGACAGAGGGCATGATGTGGAGTTTAACTTTGTCTTTAACTAGCTATGTGGCTTTGGTCAGATGATTTGACCTCTCTGTAGCCTGGATACTATTGATAACCCCACAGGGATACTGTGAGGACCAAATGTTCATTATGGATGTGAAAGTGCCTTAGAGACCCCACACATTTCCTGGGCACTCACTCTATCAGACTCTGTGCTGGGGGCTTTTACACAGTTGTCTTCTGTTCTCTTTAGAATTGCCTAAGGAGTGTGTACTATTAAATCCATTTTACAAGGAGGCAAATGAGCCACGAAAATTTGAATTGACTTTTCCAAGGCTGCACAGATAGTTCAGCCAGGCCCCCCAGCATAGGTCTCCCAACTCAAAGTTCCTAGTGCTATTTCCAAATAGATACAATTGGTAGGTATTCATTGGTCCCAACTGGGTCTTGAGTCACAGTTTGGAGGAACTTAGAGTTCATGAGGAGGATGAACTCCATGTTCCCAACTTTTGACAAGGAAGAGCTCTCCGTACAGCAACACCATCGCCCGTCATCCCCTTTCAACCCTGACATTGCTCCTCTTTCTGTGTCTCACCATGAAGTCTTTCTCTTCTTCCTTGGTGCCTTTTAAAATTGCAAATTGGCAAATCAAGGTCAGAGAAGAGGCGGCCAAGCAGAGGTCCCCAACTTGGCTTTACCCTTGGATGTTAAGTCATCAAATACTTTAGGCAGGATGGTTCTTAACTA
Organism: Canis lupus dingo; assembly: GCF_003254725.2. Classification (NCBI taxonomy): domain Eukaryota; kingdom Metazoa; phylum Chordata; class Mammalia; order Carnivora; family Canidae; genus Canis; species Canis lupus. The sequence goes on from NC_064253.1 coordinate 69,790,497, forward strand.
CTTCAAGCTAAGCTCAGTCTCCACCTGATGTATGAGCAGTATTTTCCCACAGGTTGGAGGAATGGGTATGGGGAGAAGGACCAAACTCTGTACTTGGGAGTCTATTTCCTGTTTCTATTTCCTTTAAGGGATTTGGTTTCCATATCTGTAAAATGGAGTTAACAATATCTGCCTCCCAAGATTGTTCTAACAATTAAATAACAAGGAAAATACCTAGAACAGCGCTTGGTACAATAAACATTATCTTGCTTGTTTTGCCTATTTATGATATTCAAATGGAAAAAGTAGAAACAATGCTTCTTGAAATCAAACCCCTGGGCAAAGGAAATCCTCCTGGAGGGTATTATGGCAATCAGACCACTGGTTTCCATAAGGTTTGGTTAGAACTCCAGCTCAGCCCCTGGGTGTGTAGGCAAATCACACCATGTCTCTGAACCTCATTTTCCTCATCAGATAGCTGCTTTCTCTCCCCAGGCATGGGAAACAAATAAACAGTTGGGATTACATCAAACTGAAAAGGTTTTGCATAGTGAAAAAAAAACTATCAACAAAATGAAAAGGCAACTTACTGAATGGGAAAAGATATTTGCAAATGACCTATCTGATAGGAGGTTAATATTCAAAATATCACGAACTCAAACAACTCAACACCAAGAAAACAATCAGATCAAAAAATGGGCAGAGGACTGGAATAGATATTTCTCCAAAGAAGACATACAGATGGCCAACAGATACATGAAAAGATGTTTAACATCAACTCATCATCAAAGAAACATAAATCAAAACCACAATGAAATATCACCTCACACCAGTCGGAATGGCTAGTATCAAAAAGACACGGAATAACAGGTGCTGATGAGGATGTGGAGAAAAGAGAACCCTTGTGCACTGTTGGTGGGAATGCCAACTGGTGCAGCCACTGTGGAAAACAGTAGGGAGTTCCTCAAAAAATTAAAAATAGAACTACCCTACAATCCAATACTTGCATTTCTGACTATCCACCCAAGGAAAATGAAAACACTAAACTGAAAAGATATATGCCCCCCATGTTTATTACAGCATTATTTACAATAACCAAGACATGGAAGCAACCTCAGTGTCTCCTGATAAGGGATGGATAAAAATGTGGTATATATACCAAATGGAATATTACTCGGCCATAAAAAAGAATTAAATCTTGCCATTTGTAACAACATGGATGAACCTAGAGAATATTATGCCAAGCAAAATACATATGGCAAAGAAAGACAAAAGCAGAACCGACCAACCAACCAACCAATAAACAGAAACAGATTCCTAAGTACAGAGAACAAACTGGTAGTTGCCTGATGATAAGCATGTGGGGGGATGGGCAATAAAAGGGGGGATTAAGAGAAACAGAGTTCTAGTTATAAAATAAATTTACCTGATGGAGATGAAAAGTACAGCATAGAAAATACATTCAATAATATTGTAACAATGTTGTATGGTGACAGGTAGTAGCTACACTTCCCATGGTGAGCAAGGAGTGATGTACAGAATCATTGAATCACTATGTTGTATACCTAACTAAAAATGTCCTTCAATAATAAAATCTTAAAAAATAAGAAAAATATGCAATACCTGCCTTTTTTCTCCTTCTTCATGGAATTGATTGCTCTTGTTAATCAATTACAATTTACTTACTTTTAAATTTTAAACGCAGTATACTTATCATATATTATATTAGTTCCTGGTGTACAACACAATAATTCAACAATTTTATACATTACTCAGTTCTTATTAAGATAAATGTGCTCTTAATCTCCTTCACCTTCTTCACCCATTCTCCTACCCATCTTACTTCCCTCTGGTAACCATTTGTCTTCTTTAGTTAAGAGTCTGTTTTTTTTGGTTTGCCACTTTTTTCCCCTTTGTTCATTTGTTTTATTTCTTAAATTTCACATACGAGTTAAATCATATGGTATTTGTCTTCCTCTGACTTATTTTGCTTTAGCATTGTACTCTCTAGATCCATCCAGCCATGTTGTTGCAAATGGCAAGATTTCATTCTTGTTTTTACTGCTGAGTAATAGTTCCTGTGCATACATATCACATCTTCTTTAATAATATCTGCTTTTAATTGTATGAGAATTAGAGACAATGCACACAGTAAGCTACTAACTGGGTTACTATCCAGTAAGGTTCAGCAAAGTCTGAACCCTGGCCTGCCCTGGCTTTGCCCCCACCAATACTGTGACCTTGGGTGAAGTCCTTCCTCATGGACTTGCTTTCTTTTCCTACAAAACAGTGTGTTACTAGATGTCTTCACTGGTGAATTCTACCAAATAACACCAATTAACACCAATCCTACTTAAACTCTTCCAAAAATACAAAAGAGGAAGGAACATTGTCCATTAATTGTATGAAGCCAGTATTATCCTGACACCCAAACCAGACAAAGTCACTACAGGAAGGAAAACGATAGTCCAATATCCCTTATAAATATAGACACAACAAAACAATAATCAAATTCAGTAACATATAAAAAGGATTATACACTATGACCAAGCGAGATGTAGCCCAGAAAAGCAAGACTGATTCAGCATATGAAAATCAACTAATATAACTCATCATATTAACAGAATAAAGGACAAAAATTACTGATCATCTCAATAGACACAGAAAAAGCTTTCATAAAATTCAACAACCTTTCATAAAACACTGTAATAAAAACACTTATGGGACACCTGGGTGGCTCAGTGGTTTAGCTACTCTCTTCGGCTCAGGTCATGATCCCGGAGTGGCAGGATGGAGTCCCACATTGGGCTTCCTGCAGGGAGCCTGCTTTTCTTTTGCCTATGTCTCTACGTCTCTCTCATGTGTCTCCCATGAGTAAATAAGTAAAATCTTTAAAAAAATAAAAATAAAAACACTTAAACTATGAATAGAAGAAAACTACCCCAACCTGACAAAGGATATCTGTGGAAAACTCACAGCTTATCTCCTACTTAATGGTAAAGGCTGAAAACTTTCCCCCTAGGTCAATTGTCACTACTTCTATTCAGCACTGTACTGAAGGTCCTAGACAGGGCATTTAGGCAAGAGAAAAAAAATGTCACCCATGTAGTAAAGTATAAAACTATCTCCATTTGCAGGTGACATGATATTTTATATAGAAAAGCAAAGGAATACACACACAATCTAAAAGAAAAAAAAAAAGGAAGTTCAGCAAGGTTACAAGCGAAAAGATTAATAAACAAAAATCAATTATATTCTTATATACTAGCAATGAATTACAAGGAAATGAAATTAAGAAATAATCCCATTATTAGTAACAACAACACAAAATAAAACACTTGCGAATAAATGTATTAACAAAAGGCTTACAAGACTTATATACTGAAAACCACAAAAGATATAGAAAGAAATTAAAGAAGACCTAAATAAATGGAATTGTATGTTGTGTTCACGGATTATAAAATTTAACATCATTAATATGGAAATACTCTCAAATTTATCTATAGATTCAACACAATCTCCATCAAAATCCCAGCTTTTTTTTTTTCAGAAAATGACTAGCTGCTCTTAAAATTTATATAGAAATATAAGGTACCCAGAATAGCCAAAATAATCCTGAAAAAGAACACAAAGCTGGAAGATTCCCACATCACCATTTCAAAATTTACTACAAGATGACAGTAATCAAGACTGTCTGGTACTAATATAAAAATAGATAGAGATCGATGGAATAAAATTGAGAGCCCAGAAATAAACTCATGCATTTATGGCCAATTGATTTTTAACAACAGTGAAAAAAAGGGTCATTTTTAACAATTGCTTCTTTAGCAAATGATGCTGGGATAACTGGATAACCACATACAAAAGAAGAGAATGGAATTGGACCCCTATCTCACACCATATATATTAAAAAAAAAAAAAACTCAAAATGGATCAAAGACCTACATGTAAAAGCAAAAACTAAAAACTCTTAGAAAAAAAATTAAAAAGGAAATATTCGTGACCTTAGGTAAGAGGATGATTTCTTAGCTATGACCCCAAAAGTACAATCAAAGGGGGAAAAAAAGATAAATAGAATTTTTTATCAAATTAAAACATTTTGTGTTCTAAAGGATGACATTAAGAAAATGAAAAAAAAATACACCATAAAACAGGAGAAAATATGTGTAAATCATATACGTGATACAAGACTAATACTCGGAATATATAAAGAAGCATTGCAACTCAACAATGAAAAGACAAATAGCACAATTTAAAAATAAAAGATCTGAGTACATATTTCTCAGATAAGATACACAAATGGGCAATAAACACATGAAAATATGCTCACATCACTAATCATTAGGGAAATGCAAACCAAAACCATAATGGGACACCACCTCTTATCCATGAAGTTGCCTAACAGAAAAGACAAAAAATAACAAGTGTTGGCAAAGACGGGAGAAATTGGAATCCTCATACACTGCTGATGGGAATATAAAATAGTGCAGCCACACTAGAAAACCGTTTGGTAGTTCCTCTCAAAGTCAAACATAGAGTTTTAACATAGGACTTAGTAATTCTAATCCTAGGTATAGACCCAAGAGAACTGAAAACATATGTCCATAAAAAAACAAATTTTCATAGCTGCATTATTCTTAAGAGCCAAAAAGTGGAAAACAACTCAAATGTCCATCAACAAATGAATAAACAAAATATCCATACAACTGAATATTATTCAACCATAAAAAGAAATGAAGTCCTAACAGTACAATATCACTGAACCTTGAAAACATGATGCAAAGTGAAAGAATTCAGACAGAAAGGTCATATATTGTATGATTCCATTTCTATGAAATGTCTTCAATAGGCAAATTCCTAGAGACAGCAAGTAAATTAGTGGTGGCCAGGACTGGGAGGAGGGGGAAATGGGAGTGATTGCTAATGGATACGCAGTCTCTTTTTCAGACAATTAAAATGTTCTGGAATTCATTGTGATGATTGCACAACTTTCTGAGTATCCTAAAATTCACTGAATTATATATTTTTAAAAGGATGGATTTTATGGCATGTGAATTAGATCTCAAAAAAAAAAAATAAAGCTCTATAAACAAATAAAACCAATGGCGTCAGTCTAGAAGAATCCTACATCCATAAAGGTGGCCATGGCAAGAATTTGGGGCCTGGATCTCTAATATCTGTAGCTTTCTGATTTCTTAGTTTGAACAAACACTGCCTGCCTCAACTCCTGTCCCATATTAGCTCATATAAGCAGAAAGGGGACACAGGAGACCTTCAATGAAACCTTAAGTGGACAGCTATGGCTCTGGTTTATTCGTAGAGGAGTCTGCAGATGCCAGCAGAACCACTCAAAACCTCAGTATGATGTGGAACTTAGAGACGTGGACTCAGAAGTGGGGTACATCGTGCTGTCGCTTACAGGTTGTGTGACACTTAGGTCCTTTACTTCCTCCAGCCTCAGTTTCCTTGTCAATAAAATAAACACGGTTCCATCAACCTCACCGGGTTATCAGGAGGAGTCCTCAGGGTAGATAAGGCTCCCTGTAGCTCAATTCTTGACAGATAATAACAATTCAATCCATAGTTGGAATTACTATTTTTTAAAAGATTTTATTTATTTATTCATGAGAGACAGAGAGAGAGAGGCAGAGACGCAGGCAGAGGGAGAAGTGGGCTCCATGCAGCGAGCCCGACGTGGGACTCGATCCCAGGACGCCAGGATCATGCCCTGGGCTGAAGGCAGCACTAAACCACTGAGCCACCCAGGCTTCCCGGAATTACTATTTTTAATGATCATCCTCTGCATGTCCTACGTCTTTGATAAACAAAAATAACTATTTCCGATGCAGTGCAGCTTCACCTTGAACCTGTGGCATACTCCCAACAACCTGCACTGGCTCCCCTCTCTGCCTGGGACTTTCTCCTTCCGGTTCCTTCTCTCATCTCCTTCAAATCTTTGCACCAATGCCTCCTTCTCAGTGAGGTTCCCTTGTATTTATTTATCCAGTGAGATTCTTTTTTAAATTTCAGCTACATCCAAACTGTTATACCTAGAAGTATATGAGAATACCATTTACCCAGCTCTATTTTTTCATATTATTTACAATCTTCGAATACATTATATCATTTCCTTGTTTGTTATACTTATTGATTTCATCACTCTGCTTGAATATAAAATTCACAAAAGCAAAGATTTAGTCTGTTTTATTCATTGACCTATCCCCCAGTGCCAAAAACTGAGCTAGATCACATGGCAGGCCTTCGACAGAGGTTGACTGAACACCCGGACGTGCACCTATGGATACGTACACATGTCCGTGTGTGTGGAGTACCAGTAGAACGTGAGGCATTGCATGTGCATTGCTCAGGGCAAGGGTGGGTCCTTTCTCCCACACTCATCATTGGAAAGCTAGGGGAAGGAGGAGGTGGAGAAAGAGGAGGAGAAGGTATTACATTACAGTTTTCAGAAACTCGAAGACTCAGGACGGCTAGTCCCTTTGCGGCTATTTAACCAACTGTTTGCTCACTTTACAGTATTTCTAGAGACCTGTGTGCACCCGAGTGCTTTGGCTGTAGCTATTATAAAAGCAGGTGCAGCCCAGCAGCCCTATGCACCAGTGGACATTATGTAAAGGGAGATTAAAAAGAAACATAAATCATAGTCCCTGCCCAGCAAGGGGCTCCCAGTTTACTTGACTACATACACCCCCCACACATCTCACATATACATATCATCTTTGCCAATCGCTGCCTATGTGCTATCTAGTTGACCCGTAAAATAATCTTAAGTAGATTGTATTATCTATATCTATGTTTGCAGATGAAAAAACAAAGTCTCAGGGATAAAATGAGATGCTTGAGTTGCACTGGGAATACATTCCAGAGCTGAGTCCAGTCCCGGAGCTGACCTGACCCCAAGTCTGCATTCTTTGTATTACACAGTATGCCCACCATGAATTTAACAACACTTTAGTCTTCATCCAAAAGGCACTTATGATCCTACTTGAACAGACAAAACATGCCCCCATGAGCATGATGAACAAGATAGGACAGAAAGTTAGGTACCCGTAGAGCTCGTCAGAGAAGGCGTAAGGAAGTTGGGAAAGCCCTTCCTTGGGGGAGAGCTGGTACCTTCAGCAGTTTGGGGAGGCCACGCAAAAGAGGGTAAAGCTAAGTGGTGCGAACAGCAGGGCTTAAAGATCAGTGCTCCGAGCCAGGCTGCCAATAAACAGGCCAAAGGTGACAAAAGCACGCTGGACTTGGACGTGTAGCATCTCTGTAGAGCTGCCAACAGGGGTGGCAAGCAGAAGAGCTGGGAGCGGCTGCCCAGGAATTCCTGAAGGAGGCCTTGTCTACGTCAGGCCTGAGTTCCACCGAGAACTCAAAGGATTCTCACAAGCTGAGACGTGGTTATTGGCACCAGGATACGATCTTGTCAAGTAGCTTATTTTACTAAGGCTCTGAGAGGTCAATCAACTTGTCCTAGGTCACACAGTAAGTTGAAAGCAAATCCAGTATTTGAATGGAGAACCCCTGCCTCCGAGGCAGGATGCTGTGTAGACACTTAGCACAGTGAGCAGATTCACAGTGAAAACTAAGAACAGGGCGGAGAGCAGGGTGCTCGTCCCCAAAGGTGTCATTCTGTCTCCATTCTACTTAGCATGACCAGCCCGGAGGGTCCCCACACAGCTTTTACACTGGACAGTTTCAGCTCTGTTTTGACTTTATTTTTCCTCCTCTCCACTGACGCTTGCCCTCTGGGCCACACTGCCCTGTCCTCTGCTCGCCCATATGGCCCAACTTAGACACTTCCTCCCAGTAGCCATTATGTCTGGTAAGAAACGTCAAGCCCTGCAGGTACCACAGGACTGATCTCTGTCTTCTCAAGGAAGGGATTTTGCAAAGAATGCACTTCAGCCTCCCCTCCGTGCACACTGCAGTAACAAGCTCAGCGTGGTGTGGTCCTCCTGGAAGGACGTGTGCTCAAGACACAGCACAGGACACTTCTGCATTCAAACCCAGGACTGGCTGCCTCCACCACCGGGGCTGCATACTCGCCACCAGGTTGTCCTTCTTTGTTCCAGCCAGCAGGGCTGATCGCTGCTGTGAACTCGGGCAACCTCACATAGCCTTTGTCTAATATCTCAGAATCCCAGCCGCCATCCGGCTCCCTTTGCCCCATGAAGATAAGCCTCTTTGGTCGACTGGACACATCGGCCTTAGGAACCTTGAACCACCAGAATAAGGACAACGGGCCGGCTGGGCACAGTTGGGGCATCCGGGCCTGATAAGACCTCGCCACGGCTGGACAAGCTCTCAGAGACGTAAGGCTTTGCGTAAGCATGAGATTAGAAGAATACATTATTAAAATATTTATTTGTTTTCTTATAGGTATTGACATAAAATGGGGGGGAAAAGTTTCCTAGGAGAGATAAGACCCAGTGAGACTTTCTGTGCCTTGGTTTTGAATATATGATTGTTACAGAAATTAAGTTAATATTATTAATAAATAATAACAAAAACCGTGTCAGCTGGAAGCAGCTGTACTTTCAGTTTGCTAACAGGTGAAACTAGGGATGCCAGTTGAAATTAAAAAGCCAAAAAGCAAGCAAACAAACACAAACTCGCTTTGCTCTTTGGACTAGACTGATACAGATTTAGGACAGTGGTTGTATCTTGAGAGAGAAGGGGGAGCAGAAATCAGGCTGATGACGGGGAAAGGATAATCTTCAAGTGCATCTTTAATTTTAATTTCTTTTAGGACAGAGGGACGAGCTCTGAAGCAAGTGTGACAGGGCCCTGGCAGGCATTAATCCTGTGAGCACATGGTGGCTCACTGTATTGTCTCTCTGCATTTTATTTTCATTTTCATGATTCAAGCCAACAAATGAAGACATCCCTGATATCTATCAATTTACACTTTGCAAAGCTTATTACACAAATAACCTTGAAAGCAAGACAAAGCAGGGTTTACTGGCCACGTTTTACATTCAGAGAATTTGATGTTTGCAGGGAGGGTGGGGAGGGGACTTTCTAATCAAGGACAGGCTCACAGTGGTAGAGTGATAGAGCTGGCGCTCAATTCAACCCCGGGTTGAGGGCTCCTTGTGCTACATTCACCTTGACATTGAAGACACAACTGCTCCTTCTTACAGAAAAATCTCTACAAGGTTTGGGTTGGTCCAAGGACAAAGATGGTACCAAGACACTTCTGAGCTCCAGCTTCTCTGCCAGTTAGCCCACCTTCACATCACTCTGCTCCCCAACAATGAACCTCGATGTCACTGGTCCAGTAAATGTTTCCTAGAGCCCAGATATAAGGCTGGGACTCCCAGGTAGTTCTCTACAGCACCCTGCTTCATAATCACACCAGCCCATTCTCTCTGGGAACTCTCTTGCCTGTCTTCTCTTTGTGAGCTGGGATGCTGCACCTGCGTAGGGTTTTCCACCTTCCGACCTCCCTCAGATGGAACACGGACTATGAGGTAAGGCAGTGCAATGTGGCACAGTGGTTAAGGATCTGGGGTATTGGCATCAGAGAGACCTATGCATGGATCCTGTTCTGTGCTTCACCCCTATGAGCCTCTATTTCCTTCACCATATAATAGGGTTAATAAAACTCTAAGGACAACAGGTTGTTGTTGTTGTTTTTTCAGTTTTGCTTACTTTACCTAGCCTTTCTTACTCCTTTTTCTGGAAGCATGGTGCCTGGGTTCACTTAAGAACAATTTTCCCGCCTCTTACTACGATTTGGATGGGACTATCCATTTCATGTCCCTGACCCCTGCCACAGAAATGGTGATGCCATCCAAGCAAACAACCAGAGTCCCTTCCTTGGGATTGACAGAGATGTAGGAAAGGGGTATGGCTTGCTCTATGATCGTAGGCATGAAGGACCATCAAACCTATAGCTGCCAGAGTCCATCTCCATCCCCACGTGAGGAAAAACACGACTCAAAATGCAGCCAACTCGTACCAAGTTGAGACAGAAGTAGAGTCCGTACTATACCATCCACACTCCTAGGTTCTGCTAGGTCTGAAGTCAGCACACCTGTTGAATTTCCCAGATATGTAACTGAATAAATTCCATTTTCCCCACAAGCAGTTTTTTTTTTTTTTTTTTTTTTTTTAAATTTTTTATTTATTTATGATAGTCACAGAGAGAGAGAGAGAGGCAGAGACACAGGCAGAGGGAGAAGCAGGCTCCATGCACCGGGAGCCCGATGTGGGATTCGATCCCGGGTCTCCAGGATCGCGCCCTGGGCCAAAGGCAGGCGCCAAACCGCTGCGCCACCCAGGGATCCCCCCACAAGCAGTTTTGATTTGCATTTCTGTTACTTGAATCCGTGAGTCTAGGTCTCATATGTCCTTCTGAAACACCCTTTAGAAAGCTATTGATTATACAAGATAATGTTTAATCATGCACTCAATATAGTATCTGGTGCATTTCCAAAATGCCCAAGCTGTGGAGGAGGAGGAGGTTGGTGGTGGTGATGGTGGGAGGTAACTGTTATCATCAACAGGACTGTGGAGGACTCTTGTCCCAGAAGGAGGACTGCCCTTCTGCTCGGCTCCCCAGTCTGGCTTAGTAACCAGCAAATAACACCTCTGCCCCTGCCTGGTCATGTGACCCTGGCCAGCTCTCTCTCTGCCAGGCCCAGAACCAAATTTCCAGGCTCTGAGGAAGACTCATACCTGCTTTGTTGGGGCTAATTGCTTCTTCCTCTGAGTGTCTTAGTACCTAGGACATGAAGCTGTGAATGACACTGTTCTCATCTCTCCTTCACTCGCTGGCATCCCTACGGGTGTGTGGGGCTCTCTGGGAGAAGGAAACCACATGTCATCCTTCTTTCAACCCCATCAGTCCCTCACATGGTAGGGGTAACTCCTAAAGAATTTCTTGCTGTTTCATAAACAGATGAGCACTGAGTACTCCTGAAGATTAGAAAGGGAATAATGGGGACTTTGGCCAATCCACAGAAACTCGTTGTTTTTTTGTTTTGTTTTGTTTTGTTTTTTTCATCTTCCAAAGGGTAGGGTCCACAGTAGGTGCTTAGAAAATGCTTTCTGGTAGCCAACAGTACTGCTCTACCCTGGGCCAGCCTAAGAGGCAAAGAAGTGAAGTAGAGTTCTTACAAATAAGCATCAGGCAGGACAAATCTGTGCATGCTGATGAGCTGTTTCTGGCTCATCCCTCACCCTGTCTCGTCCCGTTCATCTGATGCTATAGATTTTAACCACTCTCCAAGCAAAACAACCAGAGTCCTTTAGCGCTGGTATTCATTAATTCCACTCATTTTAGTTCCACGCTGTCCAATTCTGGCTAACATGAGACCTCAATGCCTCTCGTTCAGGCCTTGGGAATAGCTTCCTTATTTGCTTCCTACAGTTTTCTTCCACTTCCAACCTACTGCCAGTATATCAGCCAGTCTGATCTTTCTAAAGTGCAAATCTGACAATGTCTACTGAGCAGCTGGCCTAAAACCCTTAATGACTCCCTTAAGAGAAAGTCCACACTTCTTAGCCTCGAAATAAAGTCCCTTTATGATTTGACCCCTCTCAGTCTCATCAGCCTCATCAACCAAACTCGTCCCATTGCCTCAGGATAACTTGAGTCGGCTCTGTAAATTGCTATGTTGCTTTGCTCTTCAGCAACTTCGCACGTAGGACTCCCTCTCCATGGAAAACCATTCTCCCTTCTCTCCCTGTCTTACTGATCCTGTCCGTCCTTTAAAGCTCCACTAAAATGTCACTCTTCCTGGCCAGCTTTCACTGGACTGAGAGCCAGTCTCTACTCTGGGCTCTCATATCATGAGCCACATTTTATCATGAGCTCCATGGCAGCAGGGACAATGTGTTGTTCATCTCGGGGTTCCCAGAATGTATGTCAGGGCCCTACAGAGATGTAAAGACTCTAAAATGAGTGGAATGAATGAATACCAGTGCTAATAAAGAGGATGCTGCATGTGAGCACACCCTAAGAGATTAAGTGTGCACTGGATAAGTAAGGAAAAGCTAGAGGACATCCTTCTTGACTGTCCGAAGATTCCTCTTTATCTCTGCCTTTTTCTATAGCTCATAATCAGTAATGATATTGTAGAGCCAGTTGGCTGATTTTAATTGCCTTGTGGTATAGCGGTTTGCATACACGCCTGGCTCCGCCCAGCAGAAGAGGGAGCTGTTCAGGGCATTGTGCCTCATTGCTCCATGTGTCCCTTAGAGAGCTTCACAGGAAGGAATACTGTGCACAAGTTCAGAGATCAGAAAAGACCTGTTTTCAAACACTAGTTCTGCCATTTATTCCCTAGTGACTCTGCCCATTTTACTGAACCTCTGTAAGCTTTCATTTATTTCTAAAACGAGGGGAGAAAAGTGTCTGCCTCATAGGATTATAGCGATGATGAAATGTAATATTATGTGCATTTGTTTATCCAATGAATATTCACTGAATGGCTTCTGCATGTGTCCAGTTGAGTACATAGAAATAAAACCAACAGCATGTTTACTCTCACTGACTGTTAAAGTCCCCTATTAAGGGGACAGACATTAACACTCACGTAAATATGTCATTTGCAAGTTTAAGTAATTGCAATGAAGGAAAGGAGTAAGGAGGCATAATTTTGATTACTGGTTGGGGGATGACATTCTGAGGAAGCAACATTTAGGATGATAATTTGAGAATGAATAAGAGATGTAGCATGTGCCAAGGCCCTGTGATGGAGAGTGCACAGTCTGGCGTGTAGCAGGCTCATTAAATGCTGATGTGACATCAGGGGAGGTGGGACTCATTAGCGATGAGGAGCTTGGGCTCCAGAACCAGCCAGCCTGAATTTAAATCCTGGCTCTGTTACTGACTAGTGCATGACTCGAGGCAAATTTCTTAATTCTCTGGGCTTTGGTCATCTCATGTGTAAAATGGGAATAATAGAGCTCTGTCCTCATTGAGTTACTGAGAGGACTAGACGAGGTAATTTATGTAAAGCATTTAGAACAGTGTCTGGCATATCGATAGCGCTCTTTAAATAACAGCCATTCATATCATTAATTCTTTTCTTTTCCTCTCTGAAGTATTTACATGGATACTATTATAAAGCAAGAGGCAAAGGTCTTTTTCTGAAGAAGACATATCCGAGCTAGGAAATGAAAAAGAGAATAATGGGAAATTATGGGAGTTTGTCCAATAAAATACCAGGAACTTGGTTTGCCTCTTTGTAAATGGTATAATCCTTGCCTCTAGGGTCAGCACATTTTATGATGCCAATGGCACTCCTGAGATGCCTCCAGGGGACTCCCTTTGGCCCAACACTGGTTAGCTGGATTTGGACAAGGTTACTGAGATTCTGGGAAGAAAGTATAACCCTAAGACAGTGTATTATTTAAAAATTCACAGGATTAAAGCAAAAACAAACAAATAAAAAACTCCAGGGATTACCTCTGCTTTTTTTTTTTTAAGATGCTTTTGTTGATTTAATATCTATCTAGAAGCCAGCAACATTGCTGTTTCTTTCTTCTTTAGCTTCTGAGTATCTTCCTTGCCTGTGCACTCTCTCTCCTCTCCCTGTCACAGGCCAGAGATACAGTTAAGAAATATCTATTTAGGTCTTAAGTTACTACACACTTGAAGGGGAGAGTTCTAGGGGCAGGCCTGTGATAAGGAGGAGAGGGCTGGATACAGTCGTGGGAGTCAGGCAGGCAGCTTACCCAACCGCCACCCTCCCCACAAGTCAGACAGCCCCCTGGCCTTCCTTGCTTGTTTCAATCTGTGAATGTTTCCCAGAAAGAAATAGTAACTTCTCCTTTTTCTGGCAGGGGTGCCTGATGAAACTCCTTGAAAACAGGGCCTCTCCCTCCCCTTCACGCTGGCCTCACACATGCTAATGCAAATGAGTCCTGACCCAGCCAGGGGTCTGCGGGAAGGCTGCCAGGAGCTTTAGAACAAACATGCAAAGAATGTTATTTCATTTCTGGCATCCTGGGGAATGAGGGACCCAGAGAGGGAAGCTGGGCAGTTAGGGGGTGGAGGGAGAGGGAGAGTGAATGTGAATGCTTACTGCTGTAAGATGGAAACAAATGGAAATGATGGGAGGAAATTAATATAAACAAAAGGTCTATCAGGTGCCAGGAATTGGCATATAGAATAGTTTTTTGTTTTTGTTTTTGTTTTTGTTTTTTTAATCTGACATACACATTTCTAGATAGAATTTTTTTACTCCCACTTTCTGGATCCAGAACAAGGCTTGGTCTCAAAAGTTAGACATATTTTTTCCGAAGGTTACCCAACTATGAAATTTAAACCCAGATTTTAAAATTTTGAATTCTGTGCTGTATCTTCTCAAGGAGGCTGGCTTATGGATTTCCAAAAACAATCTGTAAGCACCACAAGCCCACATCCAATGAACCTCTTCATCCACTCCCTGTTCTCATCCCTTTCTGCCACTCTTCTAACTCCAGATTCCTTATCTCTTACACCAAGACTATTACAACAGCTCCCTAAGTGTCCCTAATCCAACCCACACTCCACAGACATCATTCTAAAGTCCAAATGTAGCCTTCTCACTGCTGCAGAGAATGAATCATTGCTTCCTTACTCTGCATTCCGAGCCCTTCCAAGTGCTGTCTCTCCAGCCTCATAGAGTACATATCTCAACTGTCCTGAACTTTTTGTTGTTCCCTTATGTGTCCCTTTAATTTCCCACCTTCTTGTCTTTATTTCAACTGTTCCCTCTGCCTTGGATGTATTAACTTTCCTAATTCTAAGTGGTCAATGCTATCCACTCTTCCAGCTCTAGCTCAAATTCACTTCCCCCAAGGTACACTGGCTGCTAGAGATCACAACCTCCTCAGAATTTCCATGCCTTTATTACGGGCAAACCACCCTCCACTCTAGAATAATTAACTGCTTACAAGTTTGTCCCCGACACTGGACAGAGCTCTCTCAATCTGAGCCATAAGATTTCAAGTTTCAGCCACATGACTGCCTATAAGAGGAATACATGAGAACATACAAGTGTGGACTCTAGAGTTAGGCATCTTGTATTAGGCTCACAGTTCTGTGATTTATGAATTAGATGACCTTGAACAAGGCACTTAGCCTTATATACATAAACAAGGATAATACAGTACCTACCTTAGAGGGTATCATATTGTGAAGGCTCAAAGAGTTAGTGTAACAAGTAGTCAGAACTTGATAAATGGTCAATGACAACAGTGACCAGAAGGCCGGGGCCATGTCATTGCTACGATCTTGGCTAAGAGCCATAGATGCTTATGTGAAGTACTGACTCCATCCATTCAACCTGCAATACCTATTACTGACCTCTGGTGTTTGCTGAATTGGTCACCTACTAAATGCCAGGCCTTATGTTAGGGGCTCACAGACTCCTAAAGTGTGGGTTCTAAAATGTGTTCTACTCTTGGATCATTGACAGACAATCCCTATCACTGTATGCTCCCTATCACCATGAGAACTATATTTGGGATGGGTTCAGGGAACAATAGAGGAATAAAAGAAAAAGGGAAGGCATCTCCTGTTACATCAGGTATTTGGTGAAAACAATCTCCCATTTGTCACATCTTATGTCCAAAGGGTCCCTGGAAGATGCTCAGAGAGAACAGAAATGTGAGCAGCGTCATAGTGGGCAGGACAAATAGCTAATCATGAGTCCCTTTATGCTCACCCTTGAAGAAGATCTACTGAAGAAACATCTTGCATGCACTCAGTATGTACTTAATATTGAGTGCCTACTGTGTGCTGAACATCTTTACCTGGGAGCTGCGCATGTGTTAACCACTGAATACTTGCCTCACAGGGAAACTAATGTAGGAAATAGCAGTACCCTCATCTTACAGGGAAAATAAGACCCAGGGAAATTGAGACCCAGGGAAAATAAGTATCTTGTATAGCCAGAAACTATCTGACATTTGAACTGACCCTAGAGCAATCTGACTCCAAACCCTAGGCTCTTAGCCTCTTAGACACCCAGAATGATCAGGGGCCCATGTATGCTTGGATCCAGGACAAGAGAGCAGCACGTGGTCTGTATGGGAGTTAAGAGCCCTTGTCTAGCTCAGCTCTGACACTGATTCTCTGAGTGATGGAGGGCAGGCCCATACCCTCCCCAAGCTTCAGTTTCTCCCATAAAGAGAGAAGGCTCAGGTCAATGATTTCCAAAGCCTCAAGCTCTATTATGCTGTATTTCAAATGTGAAAGCACAACAGGGTTGTAGGTAAATGGGAGAGACTGTCCTTGGGGGAGAGGAGGACAGAGCAGAAAGAAAAATGCCAGAAATCTGGATTTTGTCTTGCGTCTGAGTTTCCACACATCATTCACAGTGATCCCCTGCAGTCTGCTAACATCTTTCCATGGATGACCCTCAAGACTGCTCCCAGAAACAGCCTCCTTTACAGGTGGAGGTGAGAGTCAGCAGGGTAGGCAGCCCTGTGGCATGCAGTGATGGACCCACAGCCAAGACCATGGGAACATGGAAATGTCAGGAGGTCTGGCTTCTATCTTCAGGAGATCCTATGGTCCTAGAAATGAGAGAGGAAAGATATTTCTCCTCCAATCCTCTCATTGTAACAAGGAAGAAACTGCAGTTCAAGAAAAGGAAGCTCTTTGGCTAAGGTCCCTCGTGAATGGGTAGCAAAGCTGAATGCAGAACCTAGAGTGACTTGTGACCCCATCCCAGGAAGCTCTCACCATGCTGAGCTGTCTCTGTGCTTCCCCTCTAACAAGGTGATGCTGAGGTAGAAGGTGGGGGTCAAGGCTTCTTGGAAAGAAGCCTAGATCAGCTGTCAGGACCACTATATGTTACTCCTGACTCTGCTTTGACCATGAAGTCCATAAGTCTCTCAGGGCCTCAGCTTCCACATCTATACACTGAGAGAGTTGACCTATATAAGACACGCGGAATCAATCTGCAGACTAATTATGACTTACAAAATTGATCTATGTGACCAGCTTTAATTGGTTGCCAGCAAGAACTAATTCAGAGATTTTACTTAAACTTCTAGATTTATAGCTTAGAGTATTTTTCAACACTGGGTCTTCCCTCTCACATAGTAATAATCATCTGGAGCTAAGTATTCTCTGCTCCATTTCTAGTCTAGAGAGTCCCCACCACTCCCTATCACAAATAACCAACTGGCCATGTTGACCTATTGACGTCACTTAAAAGTTCCTCCTTACCAAAAAAAAAAAAAAAAAAAGTTCCTCCTTACAAAGCCCAGCTGAGAGTTTACCCCACCTCCTTTAGCCTCCTGATGCCCTGAGCATAGGGTTCTCACCATCCCTCTGGGATTACCATCCCATTGAGGGCCAGCATCGGAATGTTTTCTGACAGTGACCTAGCAAAACTCTAATCTCTGCCTCTGTATTCACGTGGTAGCTACCAGTAACTGCATTGGATTTAGGAACTAAGCTAATCCAGAAGGAGTTCATCTTGATACTTAACTCACTACATTTACAAAGACTTTATTTCTTAAAAGGGTATATTCTGAGGTTTTGGGTAGACATGGTTATTTTTTTGGGGGTGGGGTGGGTGAGAGTAGGGGTGGGAGTTGAGGTGGTGTACTATTCAACCCAGTGCAACCCCTCTTCTTAGTTCCTCAGGAAGACTTTCCAGTAGACCTGCAGTAGACCTGGATGGATTAGCAGCCCTTCCTCAGTATCCTCAAGTCCCTAGGCTTTCCCATCAGAGTATGAAGTGAAGCATCATGGAACAGTCTCATCTCTTCTGCTTCCCCACCATAACTGTGACCTCTGTGTGGGTTAGTTCTGCATCCCAAGTACCCAGCTTAGTGGGAAACACACTGTAGATGCCCAACAAATATGTCCTTTACCTAAGCACTCTGCATTGCAGTCAGTTACTAAGAATAGGAAAAGCTGTTCTTAGAGGTTTCCAGAACTGAGCTGAGCCCATACTGCTCTACTTTGGCCCAACACATGCCCTACTCAGGGAACCACTCATTGGTTCCCAAATGTGTGAGGACCCCACCCTTCCCCTCTATCTACACCAAATGGCTCTCTGACCCTCAAGTCAACCCAGCCTATTCTACATACCACAGGCAGAGGGTCAGACTAGTCATCACAAAACATAGGTTTAACTATAACCTGCCCCTCCTCAAGATTTTCTTTATTCCCCATTTGCCTGCAGGATAAAGTCCAGCTTCTCTGTGCAGCATTCAAGGCCTAGCTTTGCAGCATGGCCTCAGCTCCCACCCATCCACCCTCCATGAGTTCATATGAGCAGTCTGTGCCCTGTCCCTCCCGAACTCTGGCCAGTGTCCCATTCCTGGATGAAATCTTGACGCAGTTTGAGGAAAGAAACAGCCTGCCTTAGAGTCCCCAGCAGGTTTTAGGAGCCTCACTGTCTGTCAGCTGAAAAACAGCTTTATTTTTCCTCTACGAGTCTCTCTTGGCTTGAGATGCATGGCTGTATATGCTTCTGGCTTAAGGACAGCTCTTCTCCTCTCTGGGGCCCCAACTGTGCACTTTGGAGAGGTCAGCATGACCTGACGCTAGAGGGAATTGAGTCTTACATCGCTAGGCTGCCTCTGTCACTACCCCCCAACCCCACTTCCCCATCAACAGGACAGAGCACCATAGCCAGGGAGCATTCACGTTCCATTCTGTTTCGGAGGCATCAGAAGCCCCTGGCCCCTGCTAAGCTCTGGGACACTTGGCCACATCTTGGCTGTTTGCTCCAGAATCCTATTATAGTCCCAGCTCAGACCCTTATATTTAGGCTGGGGTAGGAAGGGAGTGGTGTGGGTGGGGAATGCATGGAAGGATGAAAGAATAGAGATCTTGAGAGTGAGACAGAGATTGAGAAGTAGTAAGTAAATGAGAAAGAGACAAGCAGAGATGGCATGCAGAGAGGTCAAGTATAAGAGGACATAAAGATTAAAAAAAAAAAAGATAGATGGATGGGAAGTCAGACTGACATCAAGAGAGAGGCAGCATCCGTGACCACAAAAGAGTAAGAACAAGAAAGTGAGAGGGGAAGAAGGCAGGGGGAAAGACAAGAATCAAACAATAAAGAGGTGCACAGAGGGGAAAGGAGAGAATTGATATTGAAAAATAGGAGATGATGTAGGGAGAGAATAAGGGAAGGGGATGGACAGATGGAGGGGAGGAAGGAGAAAAGGTGGAGAAAGAGGGATAGAGGAAGTGGCAGGAGGGAGGGAGGGAAGGAGGGCTGAAGAGAAGAAAAAAAGAACTGCAAAAGTTTGACACTGGGAAGAAACAGCTAGTAAAGAGCAGGACAAGAATTGTCAGGCCTGTCCTGGCTTCTTGCCCCGGTGTGTCTGGATCAACCCCGGGCCTCAGTCTCAGCTCATACTGGTCCAGAGGCTGTGGCCCAGAGCCCTGGTCAGCCTGGAAGGCTTCTTCTGTGCCCACCTCCTTTCTTCTATATGCTGAAAGTCTCCTCAGAAATGGGGCCTAGTCACATCAGGGACTTGGCTCAGGAGGTCCCCTAACCAGATGGGGTTATGGAGACTGAAAGACAGAAGTATGGGGGGGGGTGCTTAAAGCTGAATGAAGCTCTTCCACCCATACTCAAACTCTCTAGTCACCAGGGGCTTGAGTCCATCTCCTCGCCTCCAAATTCATGAAGTGGTCCTTCCTGTTGGCCTCATTCAATCTCTCTTCTGTGCATGGAGATCCAGAGTCCTCCAATGGGGAAAATCCTTGCCCATGGCCTCACAGCTGCTTAGAGCCAGAAGCAAGATGACCCTCGGGTCTCTCGTCTCCCATCATCTGGGCAAGCACTTTGGAAGCCAGCCTTAGAGGGCTCCTGATGACTTTCATGCTGTTTCCAGTAAAGTCTGTGCTGATTCTTGGCACAAAGAGAGGAAATGAAGAGGGTAGGGTAGGAATGTAAATAAAGGGAAACTTTGGGATTTCATCTAATATATAATTATAGTATCCATGGCGGTGGCCTTGGCTGCTTCTGCAATGTGCTGCCTGGGCTGTGCCCAAGCAGGGGTGGTGTCCTGGGGTGATGGGTGCCCAGCAATGCTCCCTCCATCCAAGGCTCCAATCCCCCTGGGCTTTTGGAACAGCATCTTTGGGCCAGGAGCCTGGATTTGTTTGCAGAAACACATGGCAGTCTGCAGACACTGGGAAACAACACAGCAAGATAGGAGCTGAGGATCCTGAGTATCTCAAAAATGGCACTGGGACTATATCACTAAGGGAAGCAAAGGTCCTTGTACAGATTCAGAACTCACGTGTGGATGTAGCAGGGCCAGGACTGCAGAGGCAGGAGGAAGGAGGAAGTTTGGGCTTCGGTGGTAGCAGCCATGAAGCTTTTGGTATCAGGACTGAAAAATCTGTTTTCCATATTGTTTCCAACTCATCTGGGCTTCCACAAAAGATCCTTCTGAACAGATTCTAATCCTTGACCCCCACCATTTCTACATGGCTAGTATCATGGTCTGGCCACATAGAAATACGGAGTTCAGGCTGTGGAAATAAATCAGCTGAATTCAAAGCTTGGCTTCTCCTCTTATTAGCTTTGAGGCTTTGGTCAAGTTATCTGAACTCTCTGTGCCTTTGTAGCCGAATCTATTTGACAAGAATAATAGTAGTGGCCTTAGTTGTTTAGAGGATTAAATTAGATAAAGTTTATGATAGGTATGTAGGTAGGTAGGCAGGCAGACAAATCTCATGGTAGATATAGAGATACAGAGATGGGTACTGGACAACAGCCGGGCACATAGTGCGTATCGGTAAGAAAGGGGGTTGGCGGTTGTGAATGAGGGAAGGGGAAAAGTCAATGTCTCCAGATTTCTGCACTGATTTGGAAATTGATTCAAATCATTCAACAGCTAGGTATGAGATTCTTTACTGGCATCAGTCACTATTCTAGACACCAGGACAGACCGGCAGACACAGACCCTACTCTAGGCAGCTGACAGTCGGGTGAGAAAAGAGACAAAAAACAAACAAACAAACAAACAAACAAACAAGCAGATACTAAATCATTACAGCTTTAGGAAGCACCATGGCTTTCTGCATCATATGTATGGCAGGCGGGATCCACTGCAGATAATGGGGTCAAGGAAGGCCTTTCTAAGGAGACAACGTGATGACATGCAATTACAAACATGAAGGAGAAAGGGAACCCTCACGGCATTACTCCTGGGAAGAGCCAGGACAAGTCCACCCTGGGAAAAGAGAAGAGGTAGATGCAGAGACCTTGAGGAAGGAAGAAACTGCTACATTCTAGCACGTGTGTCTGGGGACGATGAGTAAAGGGCCGATGTCGGAGATAAAGGTTAAACATGCTCTTCAACTGGAAAGCTGTGAACACTGGTGCCAATGTGGCAACCCCAGGCCCGACTGCTTCGGTGAGGATTGCGGCCACAGATGGTAAGGACGGTGGTACTCCTCCTCCTGCTGCTTATTAAGTACCGACAGTGAGCTAGACGTCGTCCTGTGCCCTTTGTACGTTTCAGTTCACAGAATCCTCACAACCCTACGAGAAAGGTCTTCTTGCCATTCCATTTTACAGATGAAAAGCTGAAACTCAGAAAGCTTAAGAAATCTGCGCAAGGCCACACTGTCAGTAGGTGCTGGAGACAACGTAAAGGCCTCCTTCTGTCTGAGTTCGAAGGCATATTTTTAAATACGTACATGAGGTGGGGGTGGGAAGCGGCATATGGATTCAAAATGTCTACTACCCTCCCCATTGTTGATCTTTGACAAACGGAGTGATCAAGAAAACCCTTCAAGAGCCCATAACCTTATATATATTAAAAAAAAAAAATCAAAGTACTTCCTCCTCTACTACTCACGTCAATCCTTCTGACATGAGGAGGTATAACTAGTCATCTCATTTTATGGATCAGATTAATCAGCTCCATTTCACAGATGAGGAGGATGAGCATGAAATGCCCTACCCGGGGACCTGGGGGCTGCAGTCTGGGTCTTCTGGGCCCCAGTGTTCCTACCATTGCCAACAGGGATGCTTGTAGTTTGGAGACCCTCTTGCACTCATGCTCTGACAACTCCACACGTGTGAAGGGCAAGGAGGGGACCGCATGTGGTAGTGGTGGGGGGTGAGTAATAGAGTCAGCCTGGCTATGGATCTCAGCTCTATTTCTTCTTGTCATATCATTTTGGGCAAAATGTTTACCCCTTTAAGCCCCAGTTTTCCCACTGATGGAACAGGAGGTGACAATGATGGTGGCGCCAATGATATCAGACCCACAGGGTTACAGTGAGGATGAAATGAGACAGGCCACGTAACATCCCTGGAGTGGTTCCTGGCGCGTGGTAGATGCTCAGTCTACTACCACCACCCCGACTACTGTTATTATCCAGGAAGTACTGAGAGCACCGAGAATCAGGACTTTGGGGTAGTGTCTATCCCCACCTCTGTGTGCAGGTCATAGAGCACAGAGTTTAACCTTTCCATCTCACAGATGAGAATATCAGGGTCAGGGGAGGGGAGACGAGCTGGCCCCAGGTCTCACTGGGAGCAAGTGTGGGAATTGCTGTCTGACTCCTGACCTCGGGCTCTTTTTTCACAACGCCTTCTCTGCTCTAGGGCCCTGGTTTTCCTTTTACTCCTTTGCTCCAACTCCACCCATCCCTGCTGAGAAGGAACTCCTCCCCTTCCCTGAGCCTCTGGTCCCACCATGGATGTTGGCACATGGTTGCAGTACCCAGGCTCCCTTGGCATTCTTTTCACAGAGCTGAGGCCAGGGAGGTGAAGGACGGGCCTGGGGCAAGCCTCCGAATGTGTGGGAATGAGCTTCCCCCCGCCCCAGGAATTGGGCCTGGCTGCTGCTGCATGTTTGCTCAGGACCCTTTGGCAGTCATCCATGATTAGAGAAAGGCAAGGCCGCCAAGACAAGACAGAGGCTAATTACCTTGGGTAATAGGAAATTGGGGAACGGCGACAAGAAGGGTGTCTAGGCCTTTAGCCAGGCAAGGGCAGGGCCCACGGATGCCTAGCCCGGCCTGACCCATCAACCCTGAGTGGAGATTCCTGCCCAGGGGTCACTCACCAGCTCCAATAACCCAAGGGTGCAGGAGCTGGCCACACTGTCAGACCTTCCGGGGACCCTCTGCTCTGCTGCTCTTTGTTTGTTTTCATTCAAAAGCAAAACAAATGGAACAAACAAGGAAATTCAATTTAAACAGGGCCCAAATGCTGATGTTTCTGTTTTGCTACACCGGGGTGAGCTTAGGACAGAAAATCAGCCTTGACTTTCACTCCTCCAATTGGTCTCAACCCTGCGGTGCTGTGTAAAATTACACGGATGAAGGGGCCGCAAAAGCAATTTGCTTTCCTAGGTGGGGTGGAGATTCAGAAAGAGAGGCAGACAGACAGAGAGGAACCCAGACTCCAGTAAGAAATAGGACAGAGAAACTGAGATACAGAGACAAACAGAAGTTAAGAGAATAACAAAGAGAAAGGCAGAGAAGGAACGATGGGGCGAGTGGCAGAGGGACAAAGACAGTGAGCTATGCAGAATACACTAGCACAGAGAGAGGGAGTGGAAGGGAGGAGAGATGGACAGAGATGCAAGGAGGCACAGTGGGATAAAACAAAAGTGAGAGAGGTAGGAAAGTAGGGAGGGCAGGAGCCCAGGAGGAGAAGGAGAGAGAGAACGAGAAGAATCCTGTGGCCAAAGTGTGCATTTCTTGAACTCCCAAGCTGGGGTGGATCGAACACACTTTCATGTTGAAGGTTCTGAAACTGCAAAACAAGGAGGCGACATGAAGATTTAGCCCAAGGTCCCAGACATAGAAGTGGTAGCAGCGAGATGTGAACTCAGACCACCTGCCTGAGAGCCGCGTCCTCTACGCCTGTGCCACCTGAATCCTATCATACCTCTGGCAGTATCAGTGGGGGACTTGATGCCCTGGGCTTAATTAAAACCCATGCTCTTTGGACCCAGGCTCTCTTTCCATCCTATTTCATTCCCAAAGGATGCTGGATGGTCATTTTTTCCCAGGGCTAGCAGCACCCCAACCTGCCCCATGGGGAATGGCTCCTCCAGGATTGTCCTTATTAAAGATGCAGATAATCAGCAACAGAGTCAAGGAGAACAAAGCAGTGACTATATGCAAGGCATTCTGTAAACCCTGTCTGTGGAGTTTCTCACTTAATGCTCTTCTCTTTAACCCCATAGGATCAAGACAATTACCAGCTCCCTGTTTTCTGAAGAAGACACTGTTGCATAGAGCAGTGAGAAATGGCTTTCCCCAGGGCAGGTTATGAGTAACAAAAGGGCAGTATCAGGATTTTCACTCAGCTCAGCCTGTCCCCAAAGCCTGTGTTCCTCCTACTGCCACACACAGCCTTTTTGACCCAAGAGTAAGAAAACTAATCCTGGTAAGGAACAAGCAAGCAGAAAATGAGAAACCCCAAGAACTGACAATGCAACTATTTTAAAACTCAAGACTCAGTTGGTTAGACTTTATAGGAGAGCCACCAGCAGGATGAGAGAAGGGTCCAAACCACATCCTGGGCTCCTTGTCAGAGCAGCCCAGATTCCAGAGCCATTAATACAATCAATTTTAAAAAATAAAATACAGGAGTGTTCAGAGATAGGGATGACAAGCTCATGACAAACACATTTCCAGGATAGAAGAAGAAAGGATGGTCCTACTTCAAGAGGTGGGAAAGGGGTAGGGGGTGTTGAGCAAAAGGAAAAGAAGAGGTGAGGGGAAAACTACCATCACTTTTCAAGAATGTCAACTGATTTGTCAGCTCTGGGTGTTAACTGCTTTGGGGGTTCCCTAAAACATTGCATTGCTCTCTACATAATGGGCCCGTAGGATTCCACAATGTCACCCAGAGACAGGGTTACTACTTGTATCTCAATGAATAGGAACCACCTGCCAGGGCTCTGTCCCTCTCTGCTAGATACTATCCCAGTAAGTTGGCAAAAGGAGGAGAAGAGAGTTAAAATTAATTATTAGCATAACAAGGACAACAGAGGTAACAGTGGTCATAGCTAACTCTTCTTAAGATTCTTCCTGGGAGCTCATCACCAACTGGAGAGCTTTTGTTCACAAACCATCTCATCAAATCCTCTTCAGGTCCCAGGGAGTCAGACACCGTTATTACCCACATCTTCAAAGAGGAGAAAAGGGAAGCTTGGAAGGTTGAAAAGCTCACTCAGTGTCATGTAACTCATAAGTGCAGGTTATAGAGATTTGAACCCAGACCTGTCTGCCTTCAGTATATGCCCATAATGAGGGACAGAGGAACCAAAAGTCAGCCATCATGAAATCTTTCAAAAATGTTAACTTTCTTCATATAATCACAGTTTTTAGAGTTGGAAAAGGCCTTATACCTCTTAATCCAGGCACATACTTGTATTTTGGAGCAATCCTAGAGCCTAAGAGGTTACTGTCAGCACTTATTGATTAAGTAGCTATGGAGTCATGCTCTCAATATCCGGATCCCAAGTCATCACTTAAGGCCTGAGGCAAACACTACTGCCTCTGGAGAGTTTGCCGAGATGTCCCACCAGAAGAGATCTGATAGCCTACCGTATTTTAGAGATTCCATTCCCAGAGCTCTCATTGTTCCCAATCGATTTTGCTATTCTGACAAAATAAAACTCGGGCTCCAACATCTATGAGACAGTCAGTGGCAAAGCCAGGGTCAGAGGCCCAATTTCTAGAATACAGTGATATTCCTGAGTTTGGTGCATGAATCTCTTGGGTGTTATCAATGAGCCCAAATATGTTGTGTAATCAAAGGAGTGCCATGGTCTTTAGAAAAGTTATATCTTCCAGAGGAAGTAGGGATGGGATGTGGTTTGGAGGTGAAGGAGATTTGGACTGTGGAGGTGTTTCTTCTTTAATTCTCATGCGACTCTATGGCCTAGGTTTTATTATTACTTTTTTACTGAGGCTTATCGAGGAAAAGCAATTTATCTAAGGCGACATAACTAAAAATGTCAAAGCCAGATCTGAATCCACAGTCTGTGGCCTTTTGTATCACCATTAAGTTAGAAGTCATTTGAGAAGAGAACCTTTGTCTCATCAGATTCATACCCGCAATTTTTAGCTTTGTACCAAGTTGTAGGGACCCCTCAGGAACCGTCTGCTGAGTAAGTAAGTGAGTTACAAATGAGTAAGTAAAAATATAAATGAATGAAAAAAATGATGAATAAGTAAGTGAATGAATTATGGAGTAAGAGTGGATGAACAGATGAATAAATGGATGGATGGATGGTAGAGAAAAGGAAAGGGGAGAGAAAGGGATAGAAGGAGGGAGGGATTAATGATTTTGGGAAAATGGGTACATGGGTGGATCACTGAGTAGATAAAAAAACATAAACGATTTCAATAATTGGTGAAATTGGTTGCTAAGGGAAGGGGCTTATAGTTTTTATAATTAGGGTACACGAAGACAGGTTGTCTCTAGAATCCTATGTTATAGCTTATGATGGATGCATCCCAATGTGACAATACTCACTGAGAGGGGAACAAAAGAAAGATGAGCCCCTTTTCCCTCTGAGATTAACAGATGCACCTCAGAACTACATCCTTTTGCATCTTTAGAAATTTGAATGCAATGACTCCATGCACTCTGTGAAGGGGTGATAATGGCAGTATTTCTAAGGGGAGCAGCTGAATCTAGTAAAACAAACTAACAAATATATATGTATACAAATATATATGTATTTCAGATATGCTAATATAATCTTTTTCAGAAAAGATCTCATGGAATTGAGAAAGGAACACCAGACAGGTACTCCTGTCCCAGCCCTTCTTGGTAACTTGCCACATTTCCTCTCTGGGTCACAGATTCTTCATTAGTAGAAGAAATAGTTTGAGTTCCCTGGTCTCCCTGGGCCCTTTAGCACTAACCCTGTATGATTCTATGGCTTACTGTGGCCACACTTCTCCAATGGACACTTCTAAATCTCAGAATCTCAAGGTGCACATATAGACTGGCCTACAAGACATTTGGTTGGCCTGGACAGATTACTTGTGCCTTGCCTCTCAGACTTAAAACTGTCCTATTTCACACTCCCCATGCACCCAGCATATCTTACTTGTAGAGGGATACCTGGGTGGCTCAGCAGTTGAGAATCTGCCTTCGCTCGATGCATGGTCCCTGAGTCTCAGGATAGAGTTCCTCATCAGGCTCCTAACAGGGAGCCTGCTTCTCCCTCTGCCTGTGTCTCTGCCTCTGTGTGTCTTTCATGAATAAATAAATAAATAATCTTAAAATAAAAAATCTTACTTGTAGAGACCGTCGGGCTCCAGACACTTGAAGATGACAGAGTAGATACTGACTTCAGGGACCTCTCCATGGCTCCGACCAGCTGCTACACATGATGTGCCCAGGCCCGAGAGTAAGTCATCCGCAAAACTCAGGAACTCTCCTGGGGGGAGACAAAGAAAGATGAGCTCCCCAGCTCAGGCCTTGGTGAGCAGACAGTCTTACTGCTGTCCAGACCCATAAAATGTCTGGATATCATCATCAGGAGGATTAGTGGACAAAACAAGCACAGCACATGAAATGACACAGATTAGCGTCTAGCCCTAATGACTCTGTTTAAATTTATGCTGGAATTTTCTCAAAAGTGGGCATACTAATACCTACCTATATGAAACTACAGCAAGGCTCAAATGACATAAATTATTGTGTACCAGAAATGCATGAAAAGCAACAGGGGGATAGTGCTTTCTGTCCAGAGTAACTTTTCTGGTCTTGTTACTGCAATAACTTTCCTCTTAATTACCTGAGCAAGGCCCTTCCTTCTTGGGATTGCAATCTCCTTCCCGGTATAACAAAGAAATTGGACCAGGGATGTAAGACAGGTTTCCAATCACATGGTCACTCTTCATGTGGTGCTACTAGATTCATGAAGTGTTATGTTGAGATGGACAGAAACCTGGTCCAACTAAGGGGGAAAGAGTTCTATGACTGATGAATGATGAAGCCGTGAGACCCGAAGGGACAGTGGAAGAACAAGTGCCTTGAACGCCATGATTTCTAAAGTCGATTGAAGCCACTGGATTTCAGGAAGCAGTTGAAGTTTACCAGAAGTAGCCCTGACTAAAAAGAATAACTGAACATTTAAGATCTTGGGATCTACTCTTAGGTCTGATAAGAATTTGTTGGATAGCTTTGGACAACTGAATTCCCATTTCTGTGCCTTAGTTTTCTCCTCTGTAGAGTCAAAGTGGTAAAATCACTATTAGAGCTTTTAAAAAAATAAAATGGAAACACAGATGTGCACAAAGATTAAGCTATGTGGACAAACATCACAGTACTATCTAAACCAAGAAGGATTTAGGGGCGCCTGGGTGGCTCAGTGGTTGAACATCTGCCTTCAGCTCAGGTCATGACCCCGGGGTCCCAGGATCGAGTCCCACGTCAGGCTCCCCATGAGGAGCCTGCTTCTCTATCTGATCTGCCTGTGTCTCTGCCTCTCTCTGTGTGTCTCTCATGAATAAATAAATAAAATCTTAAAAAAATAAAAATAAACCAAGAAGAATTTAGAAACAACTAAACGTTCAATGATATAGAAACAGCAATATCAATTATAGTTCAATGATACAATGGAATATTTTACAGCTATTAAAAACAATATTGTGGAAGAATATGAAATAATATGAAAAGATACTAAGTTAAAAAACAGGCTACACTGTTATAGAATAATCTAATTTTTAGTGGAAATTGTACATGTATATCTATTTAGAAAGAGAAGGAAGAAATTATAGCAAATGCATAATAGTGGCTTTGTCTGTAAAGTGAGATAAGCAAAAATAAGAGAGAAAAAATATCCATTACCTGCTTTTTTTAAAAAAATTATCTACAATGAACATGTATTACTTTCGTAACAAGGAAAAAAATCAATAAAAAATTACTTAAAAATAGATAAAATAAATGAGCCAGACTAAATGGCCTCTAAGTTCCCTTCCAATTCTAAAATTGGGTGATTTAGGAGCAAAGCAAACATGTGAGTTATTTTATACCACAGAGTATGGAATAATATGAGGCCTCCCTTCTGTTCATTCTTTCTCTTTCTTGTGTGACATGGAATGGCTCATACTCTCTACTCACTTATTCTTAGTAACAAGCAAGAGGAAGATGTCCATTCAACTAAATCCTCTCTACTCAATGTTAAGGATAATCCAATATAATGGAACTATCATGGAAGAGTAATATTGGCCAATTGTCTGAGAAGTCTGTGACCCAAGGGAGGCAGGGAACTGGGAGGACAGGACATACAGATCACCCCCTCTTGGTCTTTCAAAGAAAAGTTTCATTCTTCACTCTAAATAAATGATGTAGCACCTCTTCACCTGAACTGTCTGGACGGCCCTGGGATTTCAGGTAAACAACAGTTCTATAAAGTATTTGTCCCTATGGCCCAATATAGCAGATCTGATGTGTAGCGTTCTTTGTTTTCCACTCTTTACAAAGACAACTACGGTTCATAGACATGATACATAGGTGCCAGAGCAAGTGTCTGAATCAGGCTGACGTCAGCAACATGCAAGTTTACCTGCTATTGTCACACAGACTTGGGACTGAATTCTGTTTCCACCATTTACTGCAAGTCTCCTCACCTTTCAAAGTCTCGGTTCTCCTTTCTGTAATATGGGGTCAGTAACTCTTACTGAGTTTGGAGTCTAGAAAGAAAGGCCAAGGCTAAGAAGAAATTCTTTGTCTAGAACCAGCAGTTTTGCTGGAAAATGAAAAGGTAAATGAAAGCTTTATTCACTGAAGATTTGGGCCTCCCCTATTTCTTCCACAGGCCTCTTATGTGAGCTTCTTCCATAGTAAAAACATAAACTAACAATGCCTCTCTGCCAACAGGTACCAAAGCAGAACAATGTACAGGGTGAAAAAGGAAGAAAGGGGCGGGGTGGGGGGGGGCATGAAATTACTCACAGGAGGGAGTAAGGGCTTTGTTTCTCTTGGTTTCTTAGGATTTCAAGTCTGGCAGCTTACAGTTGTTTTCTTTGAGCTTGGACCCATGTCTGTCTGCTTTTCAATTTGTTTCTAGATAGCCATTGAAAGAGTTGGCCCCTCATGAGGGAACTCAGTATTCCTGTGGCCTGTATGAACTATCTTCAAGCCAAAATATGGTTGACATTCACTTACAAATGGGCATAGCTTTCCAGAGATTTCAATCCATTTCAGAATAATTTGGACCCTGGATCAAAGCCTCATAACATGTCTGATAGGTCAGTAAGATAGGCACACAGTTCTAAAGGTTTATAGGCTCAGTTCAAGTGAAGAAACTGGATAGCATGTCATATATAACTAGTCTTATCGAGGGCATTATAAAGATTCATAGGGCCCATTCTGTTTGGAACTATAAACACATAATGACCTTCAAATGAGAAGAGTTAAAAGGAAGGAAATTGACATTTAGTACCAAATTTTCTTTTTTGTTTGTTTGTTTGTTTGTCACAATATTCAATCATTAATTCAGTGAGTTAAATGTTAGTATCTTCGTTGTAAAGCTGAGGTCAAGCTCATAAATTTAGGGAGGGACAGAGCTGAGGTTGGAACCCATACCCTCCTAACTCCAAAGCCATACCTTTTCTTTTATAGTATGCTGCCTCCTAGAGAAAGGTGAAAAACAACAGTGTTAGAAAGTGAGCTTTCTCAATTCAGTGAGAATTTGCCACTGTTCGGTTTGCAACTGAGTTCATGCCACTCTTAGATCTACGGGCTTGCGGAATGAAACAACAAAAGAAATGGTCCCTGACCTTCTATGGCTTGTAATCTGACAACAGGAAGAGTTCCCAAATACAAGAACAGGCCCATAAAGTAAACTGTGAGATTGCTGTTCTTGGCACTCTATTCCAGAAGGTTTAAATGTAACCTAGGTGGAGACAGGTGAATGAGGCAATCCTTCACTGTCCTTGCTCACTCAGTGGAGGGGGTACTAAGAAAGGCTTTTTTATGCACAAATGAAAATCAGAAAAAAAAAAAAAAAGAAAATCAGGGCCATCCAATACATGCATTGGGGTTCCACTGTACCCGAAGTCTGGCAGTGGGACAACTGAATGAACAATACTATAGGACAGTGGTTAAGGTGCTGGGGTCTGAATTTACTATGCTGCCTCGGATTAAATCCTGGTTTACTCCCACTTACAGCTTGCCTTTGACAGGTTTCTTGACTCTCTACATCTATTTCCTCATCTGTAAAATGGATATCATAATAGTATCTAACATAGCATTGTGAATATCATATAGAATTGCATATATTGCTTACAAATCAATTAGCACAATGTCTGGCACATGATACAGTAAGGGCTCAAAAATATGTTAACTCTCATTGTTTTTGTTATTATTGTCATCATAACAGAGAAGAAATATAAGGACTCTTAGGAACTATTTTAAAAAATAAATTATTATTATTTTTATATTTTTATTTTCACTTTCATTTTTATTTTTATTTTTATTTTTTTATTTTTATTTTTATTTTTATTATTTTTATTTTTATTTTTATTTTTATTTTTACCTAACCTTGTATCCTATCCTTTTACAGTTGGGAACTGAAGCCTAGTGAAGGAAAGTGGCACATCCATGGCCACACACAAAGTAGGAAGTCAACTTGGAACAAAAGTTTCATCTCTTGACTCTTACAACCTATGTGATAATTCTTATCAGCCAGCCTAGGAGATAAAATCGCTGAGAACTGAAGACTTGTTCTCCAACTTCTGACCAACTATATTCAACATGAATGTGAACTCTATTTATTTTGGGCCAGGTGCTGTGCTAGGCACACAGTTCCACCCTGCCATCTTCCTAAACGTGGACTCCCTGAGAAAGATAAAAAACCCAGGAAAGACACGATTCAACAGGTTTCCACTGTTGTAATCTACTCTAGCAGGGGTTTGCCAATTAGAATGTGCAGAACTCCAGGGTTGACGAGGAATGGCAGACGTGGTCGGGGCTCAAGTCTTTCTCCTCCATCTCCACGCTAACTTCAAACCAGATCAACACCAGTTTGATCTATTGTATATACTGATGGTCTAGGTCTTATTTAAATCGGGGAAAACACTGTTTTTTTTTTTTTTTTTTTTTAAATGTTTGCTTGTAAGTTTTACTGCTAAAAATGTTTGAATCCTAAAACCCTGCCACATTCCCCGATAGAAATACGAGGTTCAGGAATGTTGCACCCCCACTTAAGGCGTCGCAGCCACTCTGGGGCAGCGTCCAGGATCAAACCTATCCCTTTGGCTTCTGAGCTCCACGTGCCTTCCTGTAGGACTCTCTGCCTGCACGACCCCTGTCCTCTCCTCCCTGGCATGGTGTGGCCGTGTGGCAGGGCCCTCCCAGGCCCAGGCTGCTGCCGCCACCGCCTCACCCATGCCTGTCCAAGATTCTAACATTCTTTCTCTGTTTTTCTTTCCTTGAAAACAGATAGGGAGTTGGGAGTCGCTGTACAGGAATGTGCCTGTTCCCCATTACGGCTCTTCTGGGGCTGTAACCCGAGTGGGCTTGGGCCAGACCCCCACACATTTCTTTATCCACTCAGACTCAAGCCCCGCTCTCATTACAATCCACAGAAAAGGTCAATCACGATTCTGCTGAAGCCTCAGAACCAACCCAACAAAGCACAGAGTAATTTTTGTAAAGGCCCCACCCCCAGCCTCAATCCCTTCTCCTTTTCTCACTCCCTCAAATCCTCTGCCTCCTTGATTTCTCCATCTCTCTCTCTCTCTCTCTCTCTCTTTCTCTCCCCCCTCACCCTCTTGCTTCTGATTGAGTTGAGGTCACAGTCAAAGCTGGCCACAAGAGCAAATTGAAAACAGGCTGGGAGAAAACCAGCAAAGAATTCCCAAACGTAAGGGGCGGGAGTCGTGAGTTATTTAGCCCAGGTGGGGAGAAAGGTCCCCGGCTCAGGCCTCCGTGCTCTTTTCAGGAAACGCCAAGGGGATCTGGAGGCCACTCTGGGCCTGGCCTTGCTCTAACCTGCGGATGCTCCCTGCTGTGGTGCCCAGGAGAAGCAGGACTCTGGCTCTCCCACCTGGCCTTTGCTTGGGCAAATGTAGAAATTCACGGTCACAGACAAGATGCTTTTTTTTTTTTTTTTTTTTTTTTTTTGAGAGGCTCACACTTATCAGCTGCAGTTGGTTTGTTTCTGCCAAACGTGGTATTTTAAATCTGAAGAGCCAGGGTCTGACTCTTACCTTTATCATAGTGGCCCATATGAGATAGAGGAAAGGCAGTGGGTTTGGGGGGGCAGATGAGACCTGGTTTTGAAGCCAGGCCCCATCATCAGGAACTTACTTCAACTTTTAGAGACTGCTTCTGTAGCACCAGAGAATCGGGTAAGGAATCAATAATTTATGCAGGATTCCAGCTACATGGATGGTTTACCAATGTGAGTGCTCTCTTCTCCCTGTTACCATACTTCCGTCGGGTCTCCTCGGTTTGTCTCATGACAAAATTTTTAGTGGTGAAACTCAGTTGCTTTTAGATACATTATATAATACCTAACTCTCTAAACTTACTTTTTTTTTTTCCAAAAGAAAGTAATGTTTAAAAATAAGGGAGGGAAGAAGGATGGAGGGCAGACAAAGAGAGAAGGAGAGTGAAAAAGGAAGTGTTAACTTCGCTCTCATCATATAGCATCACAGTTTTACTTACATTGTCTGGATTAAGCAATCAAAACAACCCCATCTTGACTAATGTTCAATAAAATGTAAAGATTTAGGTTAACTTGTGCTTTTTTAAGTGAGGAAATAGGCTGAAGGTAGGCCAAGCGACTTACCTTATAGCTTCCTATACTTTCCCCACTGCACATGTGCCAACAGACTGTGAGATGCTCTCCTAGCAGGTTGTGTTCTGGACACCTCTGTGTCGTCAGGACCCAGCGTCAGGCTGGCCATGCAGATAATATGTGGCAGTCCACAAAACTGAACTCCAGTGGCTGAAGCCTGAATCCGCCCCCATCTCCCCAATACCGTATATTAAAACCCTCAGGCTGCCTCCTGAGTGACCCCTTTAAGGAGTGCATCGGACTCCAACAGTATAAGAGAAAAGGGACTGCTCCCCCCCAAAAAAATGACTCTCAAAAAAGCAATGGTGGTCAGGTGAACATCTACTGAGAACGCTTATGTGACAAAAGTTGTGCACGGGGATTTCCAGCTCATCCCCATGCCTGTTCTCTAGTGGACACCTGTTGGTTGGACCTGCACTAAATCCATGCCTCCTTCTATGAAGAGCACCCCAGGTTTCTACTGGGGAACCAGCTCTCTGCCAACTTTAATCTATGTGATTTTGCTGGAGGTAAGGCCTAGCCTGTCCTCCAGAGATGGGCATGTGGTCAGCGACCTGATATTCCACGTCAAAGGCCGATGAGAGAGGAACAAGTGACTCAGGCCTGATCAATCATACTAACTCCTGGGACAGAGTCCAAGTCCTGATGATGACATCACTTGAAGCCTTGGATCAGTTGGGTCTGAAGCTAGATATACCCTTGGATATTTCAAATACGTGAGTCAGTATTTTCCCTTTTCTGCCAAAGTACTTTCCATTTGTTTTCTGTACTTGCAACTAGGAGTCCTACCAGATATAAATCCTGTGAAGTAGATTTTATGATTGCCATTTTGTAAATGAAAAAAAAATGCTCACAGGTCTCAAGCAGATTGTCTAAGGTCACACTCCATTCTAAATAACAGGTCTGAGCTTCAAATCCATAGCTTTCAGACTCCAAAACCTGAGCCTTCCCATATCCCTAGGGCAAGGGATACAGAGATTCTATTATTCAACAAAAATCACTGAGAATTTCCAATTCCTGCTTTCTCTATCCCTGACTTCTGGCCTCATTGCTTACATTGTCTTCCTCACTCACTCATTCCAGTGATGCTGGCATTCTTCCTCCTCCTCTAATGGGCTGTGCATGCTCTAGCCACAGGGCCTTTGCACCTGTGCCTTCCATGTCTGGAAAGCTCTTCCCCACACCTTGCCCAGATGGCTGCTTAAATATCACTTCCTCAGAAAGGCCTTCTCCAGCTACTCAGTTTCATCTAATCATTCCCTATCCTCTTTTTCTATTTTATTTATTTTCATAAAACTTATCAATTCCTCACATATACTAATGAATTATTACTTTGTCTGTATCCCCCACTAGGAGCCCCATGAGGACGTGACTTTGTTGACTTACCACAGCGACTATGCACAGCTGATTCTCCATCAATATTTGTCTAGGGAGTGAATGTATTTACTGGGTGCTGTAACCTGAGGTGATGGTTGGGAACCCAACATGAAGAAGAATGTCTTAGTTTGTGTTCCCTGAAAAGCAGAGACTAGGAAAAGAGTCAAGGTACAGAGGGTTTATTTGGGAGGTGATTCCAAGAATTGGGCATGGGGGAGAGGAAAGACTCAAATAAGGTAAAGGAAACGTCAATATAAAAGTGCGTCATTAAGTTTGCCACCGTGAGTGATGAGAAATGGGAACTCTATTCTACAGGGACCTTCTAAGAAGTGAGCAAGATGTCTCTCAGAATTGTTTGGCTGAAAGCTAGAGAGTGTATTCCCTGATTTGTGATGACCACTGGTTAAGAGCCTCCCTGCATAGTGAAAGGGAGTATAAGGGAAGGGAGAAGAAATGTGCAGGAAATATCAGAAAGGGAGACAGAACATGAAGACTCCTAACTCTGGGAAACGAACTAGGGGTGGGGGAAGGGGAGGAGGGCAGGGGATGGGGGTGAATGGGTGACGGGCACTGAGGGGGGCACTTGACGGGATGAGCACTGGGTGTTATTCTGTATGTTGGTAAATTGAACACCAATAAAAAATAAATTTATTCAAAAAAAAAGAGCCTCCCTGAGAGTGAAAATTTCTCCACACTTCTCTTTTTCAGTGGTGCATGCACATGGGCGTGGGCAGCTCCCTTAGTCTCATACAACCCCATGGGGCAGAAAGTGGAAACTTGTTTTAAGGGCACTGACAGTACAAGGTGAGCCTTGGTGGAGACAGTGCTTCCTACCACAGCTGCAGCTCAAAGAGCCACATGCCAAGACCCCAGAGGTGTCTGCTACAAAGACCCAGTCTCTGCCTTCGAGAAATTCATAAAAAGAGCAGCTGATGTGCCTTCCTCACTGAGATCTAGGGCAGAACTGTAAACCCCTGCCCCCCCCCTACACTGTTGAAACCATCCACAGACAGTTGTTAAACACCCACTAGGTTTCAAGGAAAGGACTACCCACTGTGGATGGAGCACCGAGCCACACTTTCTTTCCCTGTGTGCTCACAACCTAGCCAGGCACAACTGCATTGCTTGCTTTTGTGAGGGACCCACCAAAGAGTCCTGCAACTGATTATTAATACAGAATTTAATAATATTAACCTCAGTATTTTTTTTTAACCTCAGTATTAATATGCACTTGGCTAATAGAGCCTGACCTTTTCTACGGTTGGATTAATCAGGGCCATACAAGCCCTCGTCATCCCCGCCATCCCGAGGACAAATGATGCTCATGCATTTGGCTGGAGCGGGTATTGCTAACATGTGTGAGGAGAGCTGGTCTGGGGGCCGGGCTGTGTGGGAGGAACAAGGTGGAAGGACAGCCAAAGCCCCCTTGCCATCACTCTCCAAGGACCACGGTGTGTGTTCGCTGCCCTCACAGCGTGCATCTACAGAGGGCTTCCTTTTCAGCCTTTCCTTTTTTCACATGTTACACTATGGTGAAGTGGAAAGAACCGAATGTACAAAATGTGCTTCTCATCAGAGTCTCGGCTCCTCTAACACTTCCAACTTCGTCTGGGTCGAGCGCTTCATTCAACGTCTCCCTCCCTGGGTAAAGAGGCAGAAAGCTTGTGTGCTGCCGGTGGGCCCGAAGGGCCTCTCTGACCGCAGGTGTGATGAAACAGCTCATAGTCTGGTGGAGCTAGGGTTACCATTCTCATTTCGTCCAGAAAACAGGCTCAGAGAGTCAGGGCAAGTTGCCCAACCACACAACTACTGCACAGTGAAGGGAGGACTTGAACCTACGTTGATCCAGTTCCAGAGCTTGTGGGTTCTTTTCACCATAACGCGCACTTCCTAACTGTTCTGTCTCTACCGGCCTCAGTCTCCTCGTCTCTTACACAAGGATGTCGGTATCTACTCTGCAAGAGGGTCATGAGGCGTGAATTAAATTAAGTCTGTAAAAAAATATAAAAGTGCTTTACGATCTGCAAAGTGTGGTGTGCATGTAAGGGATTGTTGGTGACGCGTGCCAGGCAAGAGGGTGAAAACATCAGATGGGTCCTTCTGTAGTTAGAAGGAGGGATGGGAGGCCATCCTTTGGAAGGAGCTGAGGTATGTCAGTGTTCAGCCCCAAGGACACAAACACACCCATCAGTGGCACAGAGGGATTCCAGTGTCACAGGAAGGAGAAAGGCATTGGGGGATGAGGACAGTACAACGCAGGGGAATTTAGGGCTAGCATGTTGGGAGTGGAGCTTCTAGAACTCCTAGCTCTGAAAGCTGGCTTCTCTTCCTTCTGTTCAGCTGCAGTCCTACACCCCTTTAGAGCCCTCTGTGGCCACCCTCTCTACAGTAGATCTATGCTGCCAACTGTCAGTCACTCCTCATCGTAGAACTCTCAATTTTCTTCTAAACACCTACTACATTTATTTATGTACCTCTTTATTTTCACGTGATTACTAAAACGTTAGTTCCACGAGTTCATAAGCATGATCCATCTGGTTCCATCTTGTTCATGGTTTCCCAGTGTCTAGCAAAGAGTGGGGTGAGGGGGACACATTCATTAAAGATTCACTGGATGACTCAAGGAGGGGTGAGGACAAAGAGATAAGCAATGAGTGGCTCAGCCACGACTTTGCAACATGTGGACGCAACTTAGGCTTTCGTTCGTATCCAGATACCTTTCCAAAGCTTGCCTTGGTCACCCTTGCATCCAGCAAGGGTCAGGTAACAGGATGGCTTCCCACCACCGTGGTCCTTAACCCACTGTCCTGCGACATCTGTTTAGTGTCTCCCACCCTCATCAACCAGGAGGACTTATGGAAAGGGACTGGTCTGTCTTATTCATCATCTGAGCCCAGTGCCTGGGTGTGCAGATGACCAAGTAGATAAACCAGCATGGCTTCCTTCCCAGCTAGAAGAAGGCCCACTAGGGAAGGGGTGGACTAGGGTTTCCCTGCACACTGACTTTTGAATGGTGTCCGGAAGGCAATCCCAAGAGGCCAGTGGGTCTTGTGTGAAGGAACACCTCTTCTGGGGTAAAGGGGTATGAGCGGCACCTCCGTCTTCCTGTAAGACTGTGTAAATCTGTTCATATCTCTGCCACAGCAAATGGCCCTAAGAGAAAGCAAGTGCATCAAACACTTGCCAAGCCTTTACCTGATCTTTTTATTAAGATTTTATTTATTTATTCATGAGAAACACAGAGAGAGAGGCAGAGACACAGGCAGAGGGAGAAGCAGGCTCCATGCAGGGAGCCTGATGCAGGACTCGATCCTGGGGCTCCAGGATCACGCCCAGAGCCAAGGGCAGCGCTAAACCACTGAGCCACCCAGGGATCCCGCCTTTACCCGATCTGATCTTGCAACTAAGTCCAACAATGAGACCCTCTTTATTTTCTTCTATATTTACCTATCACTTTGCAGAATTTCTCAGTCTGAGCCTGTCTGGGCTTTGTCTAGATGCCAAACCCCCACACCCCCAGAAATTTCCCTCATTTGTAGTATTGCTTCTTGGTCTCTGCCCAGCTCTGGTGTCTCTGCCCAGCCAAGCATGCTGCTGCATCACCTCAGCATCCACACTGGCTGCCTATGAATCCTTTGACTCTTGTCTCTCTGATGAAGACTGCCACTCTCTTCTTACAACCCTCTCCCTTTGTAAAGCCCTTTCAAGTTTATAATGCATACCCCGACCCCTTTTGCCATTATACTCAGACTTTGCAAGTGTTCAGTGATGTGGACAAGATGGGGCAGAAAGAACACTGAAGCTCAGGAAAGCAACGTGTCTACCAAAGAGGCCCTGGAGCTGGATCCCACATTTCCTGACTCGTGATCCAGTGTTTTAGGAGCTGAACCATGTGTTCTCATCTCCTCATCCAGACTGTGAGCCCAACGGTGACTAACACGGTTTACAGCCACACCCTGTGGTACCTAATGAGGCACTAACCTTTGCTGAGGCCTCCACACGCTTATTGATTTAGATAATTACGTCTACTAAGACATCAGTATCAGATCTCTGTTGGGGAGGGAAAAGTAGCAGGAAGCGCAACACTGTACTCCTAGGTTTTAAACCCTGGCTTTGCTAAATGCCTCCTCTAAGCAAGTTACTTAATCTCTTTTACCCTCATTTTCTTCAACTGAAAAACGCATGTGAAAATGCCCACCTCAACAGAATCGATGGAATCAGACTGAGAGTTAATTTAGATGATGTATGCAAAGCACTTAGCACAGTGCCTTGGCACACGGTAAGCACTCAATAAATGGCAGCTTTATTGTCATTCTTACTTTATGGACAATATCAAGCCAAAAAACATTTCATTTGAAGGAAGTGGAGAGGAAAGATTCGACAGTCCAGCAAAGTGAATTATCCTCCTGAATTTAGCACCTCTCCCTCTGCCCAAACCAGAACTCCATAAACTATGTGTCCTGAGATTAAAACTTGCTGAATGCCCAAAGCTTCCCTCCCTCTTCTAAATATAAACATCAAAGGCTACGGTTAGCAGATAGCTGGGGTATCTTCTATAGATAAGGGAGCCTTGTTTGTCTTTGTCCCTCCTGGGGTGGGACCAAGCTTCAAAGCCAGATCTGACCAAGACTCTCCACAGGTAGCATCTGGGGACCCCAATAAGGCACCAAGAATGAATGCGGTCCTAAGGCTGTTCCAGTCCCTCAGCCAACTTCCCCCAATACACACATACACACACACACACACTCTCTCTCTCTCTCACATACACTCACACACACACAAGCACATCCCCCTCCTCATCACATCCCTGTGCCCAGGCCTTACAGCAAGGAGACTCCAGGAAAGTAGAGAGAAGGCCAGCAAAGATGAGTCAGTTTTTATAGTCGTGCGAGCAACACCATTCCTTCAGGCTGAGGTGAATCACTGAGAAGAGGTGGGACCTGAGAGGTGGCAGAGAGAGGTAGATTTCCAAATGAAAGAGAGACAGAGAAAGAGAAGGAAATGAGAAGGAACCACAGCCAGGAAACACTCAGAGACAGAGAGGCTGGAGTAGAAATAGAGAGCAATAGATAGGAACAGAATGGGGGGCGGGGGAGAGTCATACACAGATGGAGAGACTGAAGGAGAGACAAAGAAAGCAAAGAAAAATGGAGAAAGAGGGTGACCAAGACTGAGAAAAACCAGAAGGGATGGAGGGGGTAGTACGATCCCAAAAGACAAATAATACAAAGACAAAAAAAAAAAAAAAAAAAAAACCAGGAGAGAAAAGAGGCAGAAAAGGAAATAGAGAGTAAGAGAGGGGGACACTGAAAACTGCCCCTGCATGATGAGGGACAGAGGACAAGGCCTGGCAATTGCCACTGCACCACCTTGGCTCTCCCAAGGGCTGGCTAATGTCCCTTCCTCTCAATCCATTCTCCATGGTCTTACCTGGTCGGACCTGAGGCCCAGAGGGTGAATGCTGCTCCCTTCCCTCTCAGCTTTGAACCAAAAGCCAAGCCAGTCAAAGGTTCTATGGTTCCACAACCTGGCTAGAAGAGAGCCTTGGGGTTCCCCTGAAATCTCACAGGGAAGGTGACTTTCTAGAGGTCCCCAGAGGCCAGAAGGGCCTCCACAAGAGATGGTGACCCTTGAGCATTTGATCAGGTCAACTTTAGTGGTCCCATCTCTCCCGGGGGGCGGGGGGGGGATGACCTGGGAGGTAAAGAAGGGAGAGCGTACAGGTAACAGCCATTTTCACCCAAATCCCCTCCTCTACCCCTCCCACATACATACAAGATTTTTTTTTCACTCTCTTAAAATGACTTCCTTGCTTCCCAATTTATATTAAATTTTTCCTTTAAATAGAGAAGGGGAAACAAGTTCTCTCTTCAACCCACAATGAAGGCTATAAAAGGGTTTTTAAGCTTGGAAAATTTGGCTGGTCATTTTTTCCTACTGTTTAATACATGCCTTAGGTTACACTGAATGAGTAAACATGGTTTATAAGCTTCTAATTCATAACTAGCCCTGCAAGTTTACAGCATATATATGTGTGTGTATAAATGAAGTATATATATAAATTATAGTATAGTATACATGTGTAGTGGTCACATATATGGTATACATACATAAAATACATGTGTATGTATGTGTGCATCTACACACACACATATATACACACACACACATATATACTCACATATATGAGTCTGTGTGTGTAAGTAATCTCTCAAATTCGACATCTCATTAGGAGTTTAGAAAACAATCTCTCGCATTCGATCCTCATAATAACCCTAGGGGGTAGGCAGGGTGAGATGTCATCCCCCCTTTTATAGATAACTGGAGTCAAAGCAGAGGCTCCAGGGACCCACACGTCTCCAAGGGGCCACAGCCTAGTGACAGTTCCCCTCTGCAGTCCCACAGGCTGATTATATATCATAACAGGTCAGGCAATGCCTACTTCTGGATCTTCAAGAACCTAAAATCTAAGGAGAGCCTAAGGTATCATCTGTTTCAGGCTCCATTTTACACACTGGAAGGCTAAAGCTCAGTGGCTCACTGGTGCCTCTGCAAATCCGGGAAAAAAAAAAAAAAAGAAAAAAAAGAAAAGCATCCCTTCCTTAAATACTTTCCCTCTATGTATCTGAAAATTGTCCTAATATCCTAATTTATTAGAATAAGAAAACTGACTGATGATTAATATGTGGCTATGATGTCTACAACTGGAATGGTGCAGAGGATTAGGAGTGCTAGGACCCTGCAAGGCAAAGCTGGTGCAACTGTATGTGGCATTCCCAGGAGGGTGTTCAACCAAAGTTAGGCCAGAGAGGAGGACAAGAGAGAGGTTAGGGAAGGTCACATGAGAGAGAAACAACCGAGATAGTTGAGGTCTGAGAAGATGACTCCTTTCACTTTAACAGGAGAAAAATAATCACTAGTGTTTACCAAGCACTTAATTACGTCTGAAAGTTACAGTAACCCTTGGGTGGGACACATCTCTATTGCTCCCCTGCCTTCTTTTCTTCTTCATTTGAGCATCCACAACCTGTTAGGTTATATTCCTGGTATTTCATTTATTTCACCTCATTTCAGCCTTGCAAGAACTCTAAGTGCAATCTCCCCACATTTAGAGAAGAAGGGAACTAGACTAACAGAAATGCAGCAACTTGCCCAACTTCTCGCAGCAAACTGTGGGGCTGAGATCTGAGTTTTGTGAGGGGAAGGCAAAGGTCAGGTCCCTCCACATTCTCTGAAGAGGACTAACAGCCTCTATCCACTCAATTGGTATGGACTCTTCTAGCAAACCACACCCTACTTTGTATATAGGGATCTACATTCAGCAAAGGGAACCAATGTCCCGAAAGCCACCTCGCAGGAAGCACCAGCCCAGAATTAAAGCATTTCTCTGATTCCACATTCTCTGTGCTTTACAGCATCCCACAGTCTACCCATCCCCTGCCTCTCACCAAGGCTGTTGAATAGAGTCATATGGACAATGTGTTCACAGCACCTATGCTCTGAAGCCATGATGGTGGCTCCGGCCTAGCTTGCCTCTGTGTTTCCACCTTTCCTTCACTAGCTTCCCATTTTGGATGCAAACAGATGTGGATAATCATCAGAAATTAAAAAAAAAAAAAAGGCAGGGCAAAATGAAATTAAAGCCAGGAGCCTGCCACAAGAAGTGAAGCAACATCTTTGGATATGAGTGGAAGTGGCCTTTCTGTCTTCAGCATGCTCTTGTATAAACGGGAATTAAGTACTCCTACTTTGATGAAGTGTTTTAAGGATTTAATGTGATACAAAGTTTCTGGCCCAATGCTTGCCCATGATGCATTCAGAGCTTTGTTCTACAGACTGGAAAATAAGGAGAAGTGGTTATTGGCCAGGGTCACTCACTCTGGACTAGAACTTTACAATGTTCATGGTAGTTCATATCCATCCTTGCCATGGTCTATAAGCCCTAAGTGGTCCAGGAGCTCACTAACACTGCAGCTAGAGCCCTTCTGCTGGCAGTACTTTAAGAACTGGAAGTCACATCATCAGAGGTATTCCCTGGTCACCTTAAGTAGAGTGGCATCCTCAAGCCTCCATCCCTATACCCATCTTTATTCTACTTCAAAGCCATGTAACTCTTTGATATTATATTATATTGTATGTCAATTATTTTATCTTCACCGTCTCCCTTCCCCTGCATTTTGTCTTCTTTGATGCTGTATCTCAGCTTCTAAAATAGGTTTTGCTGCATAGTAGATGCTCATTAAGTGTGTATTAAATAACCTAACCGGGATCCCTGGGTGGCGCAGCGGTTTGGCGCCTGCCTTTGGCCCAGGGCGCGATCCTGGAGACCCGGGATCGAATCCCACGTCGGGCTCCCTGCATGGAGCCTGCTTCTCCCTCTGCCTATGTCTCTGCCTCTCTCTCTCTCTGTGTGACTGTCATGAATAAATAAATAAAATCTTTAAAAAATAAATAAATAAATAAATAAATAAATAAATAACCTAACCCATAGTTCCTCACAAAACACCAAGAGGCTAACCAGACTGGGATTCTGACTCCAATCTTACACATGAATAAACACTGAGGCTCAGGGAGGTGAGGAAATGTCTCCAAACTTCAGCTGCTAAGGGATAAAGGTGGGACAGGCACA
Source organism: Canis lupus dingo (assembly GCF_003254725.2). Lineage (NCBI taxonomy): Eukaryota > Metazoa > Chordata > Mammalia > Carnivora > Canidae > Canis > Canis lupus. The sequence continues at coordinate 69,834,229 of NC_064253.1, forward strand.
CCGAGTCATCAGACTGTAGTCCAGATTTTTCTCTATCCCACCAAACTGCATTTCCTATTATCACTCCCCTTCATCTCTAAGTATGTACTGGGGAGTGGCTGCTATTTGAGATTCCACTACTTAAATGAGAAGCCACAGGAGATGGAGGTGTTAGGAGTGAATTCTCCATTTGTTCTCCACCCAGACACAAGCCTTGCCAGTGCCATGCTGTGGATAAACCAGAGCACTGGTCCTCAGTGGGAAGCAGACATCACCCATGTTCCAGAACAGCTACCAGCAGCCAAAAGGAGGGGCTTGGTATCAAATTGGGAGAACGGAGGAAGAGGGTGGAAGGGATTGTATAGTCCTCTTCAAGGCTCCAGAGAGCCAGAAGGCAGTAGTTCAATTTCCCTTTTAGAGCAGTTTCCGCTCTATGAAGAGGTGATGACTTACTTCATTGCCCTGAGGTTTCCACTTGCCTCCTGGGGACAGCCAAGTCCTGCAGGGGAAGGAGAGATTCACTAGCTCTTGGGTTCTCTGGGGAGCAAAGGCCTGGGCTGGGCCTTGGGTTGGGATCTGACTTCCTCTGTGACTCACCTGCCCTCCCTGGACATCAACTCACTCACCTATTAAAAGAAATATTGGGCCTAGAGGAACTCTGGGGATTGGTTTGGAGAGAGGGTATTTAAAAAAACGTGGGCTAAATAAATAAATAAATAAATAAATAAATAATAATAAAAAAACGTGGGCATGCGATAGGCCTGTGCTGTGTGTCACAGTGCTCCATATACATGATCTCCTTAATCCTTACAGAAATACACGATGTTGGCATTATCATGTTCTTTTTGTAGTTGGAGAAATAGGGGTATAAGATCAACAACCAAGTCCAAAATCACACCAATAGTGAAAACGGTGTTGGGATCAGAACCAAGAGCTATCTGGGCTCTTAACAATTTGTCCTCCTTAAATGCAGAGTTGGGGTATTGTCACCTGACATCCTCAGAGTCAGGGTCAGGGCCCTTAGAAAGCACTGAAGTAAATCCCCTGTCTCCTGGACAGATAAACAGGCACAAAAGGAAAGTGTCTTGCCTGAGATCACACAGCAGGATACAGGCAGAGTCTAATTAGAACCAAGCCAGACTTTCCTACTGAACTAAAAAGTGAATGGATGTTCAATGGTAGTGTACATTCCATCATTAGCCAGGCAAGAAGAAGGTGGGCAGCCTGCATGTCAAAGGGCAGGGTTTCCTAGGACAAGGGCCCTTCCAAGCCTTGCCTTCCAGACCACAATATTCCCACAGCCCAGCACGCTGTTGGTGCCTGGTGGATATTCGAGATATTTTTGAAGGAATGAATTCACAGATTAATCACTCCTTCCATCTTCCCAAACAGCGTCTTGAGGACCCAGGCTAAGGCTCATGCCCATCCCTAATGCCTTCTCTTTCTACAGCCCATCTTAATTCACAGGGACTTTATCAGCATATAAATCTGGGCAAGACCACTGGCTTTTCTGAGCCTCAGTTTCCTCATCTACACAATAGGGATGGTAGCAGAGTCCCCCGAGAGCTGCTGTGAGGATCTGTGACATCGGGAGAGGTCATTGAGGTGCGAGTGACATGCTTGCTACATGGTCACAGTCTTCATCACCTCACCTAGTCCCACCACCTGGTAGAGTTTCAACAAGTTCCACTCACCCTCCTAGAACTTCAATTTCCTTTCAACGTATCCAACAACTGGTCCAGTCAGCTGCCTGTGAAGTAGGGGTGAGTGTGTACATGTGTGCTAAACACCCCGCACTGGGAAGCCTTGATTCATGAAGACATCATGGACATCCTTGTCCTCATGCAGGGCACTTTATAGTTTACAGGGCTCTTTTCTTATGATCCTTACAGCAACACTTCTGAGTAGGTGATGCTACTTTTGCCTTACAGATGAGGAAAGCTGAGGACCAGAAAGGGGAGCTGACCTGCCACAGTGATAAATGTGAGATGGGGGATTCTTGTAAGGGGTTTAGAACCTGGACCCAGCTCTGCTAACCCCCTGTCAGGTGACCCTTCTTCAGCATCTCCATGCACAAGATAAAGTATGATTAGAGCTCACAGGAGAGAGCTTCCATGGAAGAAAGTGACGGGAAGATCAACAAAAGTCAGGGTGATGGCACAGGAAGGGCAGCTTGGGACACCTGTATGAGACGGTTTCAGAAGACCCCGGGGGTAGTGAGATTTGGCACTCAGCCTCTAGAGCACCATTTCCACCCCATATCCCTCCTCTACCTCTGAATTTTTAAACACATCCCCTAATAAGCTGAATTTTTAAACAGTTCTCATTTAGATATGAATATGAATCTTGATTTTCCCCCTTTTATCTAGGGATAGAATCCTGATTCTGATTAGAGGTCACCCCCTCAGAAAATGGCAAAGCCTACATCATAAACCAATGGGTGTTTGGAAAGGGTTGCTTTAGTGGGGATCACATGGGCCAGAGGTAGGGAACATGTGCTGGAGGGCTTCTAAGAAAGGTTTCCTTTCTCTCTTAAGTTGGAAACATGGGAAGAGGGTCCACTTTCTCTTTTAAACATTAAAATATTTAAGAAAGCCTGACTTTTTATATCATCTAGACCAACTGTTCTCAAACTTTATCATCATCAGAATCACCTAATGGGAGGTTCTTGTTAAAACATGGATTACTGGACCCCACCCCAGAGTTACTAATTCAGTAAGTCTATGGTGGAGCTTGATAATTGACATTTCTTTCAAATTCCTAGATATTGCCATTGCTGCTGGTCTCAACACCACATTTTGCGAGCAAGTGATTCAAATAATTTAACGTCTCTCACACTTATTTGCACATAAATATGACTTCTTGGAGAGGAGAAAAAGAAAAGGAAACTATAATTAGTCCTTGAATGCCTGGAAAAATCTAGAGGAATGTGTCTTGCATTGACTACATCATTCATGGGTGTTGTATGGAAATGAAGATTGAGATCTAAGGTTCCAGATGCTTATTGTTTCAGATCCAGGTAGTCTAGGACATAGGCACAGTGATAGAGTGTCAACACAGGATGAGGTTCTTATCTTCGTCCCCTAGCTAATATATCTATGAAATCAAAATGGTACTAAATTTCTTTCACATCCATCATCTCATCTAACCTCCATAACAACGCTGTGAGGACAATCAATCATTACGATTAAATGGGAAGAGAATGAAAAGGAAGAAGAGAAAGGGGTGGACTAGAAGGAGAGTGAAGAAGATAACTCCCATTGTACAGATGTGGAAATTGAGGTTGAATGATTTGTCCCTGTCAAACCAGTAAATTCCTGAGCCAAGAGTCAAACCCAGGTTTCTCCATCATTAAGTTCTGCATTCTCTTTAGTAAGCAATGATATTTTCAGTAAGTTGGCACAGGAGTTAACTATGAATAAGAATCAGAAAGTTCAGGAATTCAAGGGCTATTTCAACTTCCAAAGGAAGGTTAACCTCTTGCTTCAGAAACACTAGCAAAGCAGACTCAGCCTATTGGGATGGCATGATGTAGACATGGTACTCTTGGGTGAGTTACTAAACCTGTCTGAGCATCGATTTCTTTGGCTTTAAAATTCAACATCATAACACCTTCTTTGCAGAATTGTGACTACTGGCGGTATTATATAGAAAGATCCTAACAGTCTTTGACCCAAAATAGGCCCTAAATAATAGAAAGCTCTTTTGATTTTGATAATGATAACTATTTTAGTGAGGTCCTAAGAATGAACATGTGTGAGACAGGGGGCAAGGAAGAGGTTCAGATCCATGAATAGCAGGTTCAGCTTGGGTAGACGTGGGCATTTCTTATTTAACCAGGCCTTGGATGCCAAGTTCAAATATTAGCTTCTACAGCTGTAATTTGCTAAACCAACCAGTTCACGGGCCTTACTTCACAAATTATTACTTTGCTGTTTCAAAGGCCTCCCATAACTAGAACCAGCCCTCCACAAATCAGACAGAGAGTCAGAGCTGAGTACCACGGGGAAAGCATTGTCTCAGGGGCCATAGATGCATTAAATATATATTTTTGGCCAGTGCTGGAAGTTAGATTTTTAGCAAGGAGAGAAGGGCCAAAATGCTTTAGAAAAAAAAAAAAAATCACATAGCTTAGATGCTTAGATTTGGACTGAACTCTGTCTCACTCTAAAACTCTAAACATTAGGATGCTGCCTCTGTTTCACTGACAGAGTATTTCCAACACGGGTTGGACACCTTGGTGAAGGTAAAAGAAAGGCAATTCTTGGCAAGAGAAAGAATGAGGGACCTATTTTTGAGTGGCTTCTGCAAAAGTCTACATTCTCCACCAGAGTAGAAAAAAGGTCTTTTAAAAAAAATTCTGTTCTCGTTTTACCCAGTAGGAGCTACGTGAAATGTAACCGAGTTGACTGGAAGGCAAGTGAATTGCTGAAACACAGTGCTTTACTATTTGAGCCATAGATCTTAACCACCGTGGGTAAACATGTTTCCATGGGAAAATGTGGTCAGAGTTCCCTTCCGAGCTGAGGTGCCAGGAACACCTTTCCCTTGCAGCCTTTCACTGATTTCTGTGGGGCTACGTGGTGTGTAATGGAAAGAGCTCTATATTTAGAACAAGATGACATGAGTTCCGGTCCCAGTTTTCCTACTCTATTAGTTGAATGACCCTTGGACTCTCAGTCTCAGTTTCTTTATCTGTCAAGCAGGCATGAAATCTCCTACTTCTCTGGGGTCTTTTGAGCTTAAAGGAAAATAATGTTTGCAGGATCACTTTGAAAACTGTAAAGCCCCTGTACAATTTTGAAGAGTTGTTAGTAACTCTCGAGTCTGTTAGGATGTAAGCCCCCCTACACACCGACACAACTTCTACATGAAAGCGGGCATTCACTTCTCAGGGCTTCATGGCCAAGGCCCCAGTCCTCTCTATGGAGACGTGCCTGCTTCTGTTTCTACGCTGCCCAGGTCTCTCTATCTAAAAGCTTCAACTTCTAAAATTCATAAGCTCCAAGATAAAGAAAACTGAAAAGGAGCAATTATCGTAACACATGTGGACAATATGTGGTATAGATCATGCTCCTGCCTGGGGCCCGGCTGACAGAGCTCAGGGTGGAGGGTGGAAGGTGCGGCACAGGGGCTGGTGATTTCCCAGCTCAGGGGGTGGGATTTCTCCACATTCTCTACCTTCATCCAGCCTGAGAACCTAGTGTCGCTGACAGCTTCTGCCCTCTATGGCTGCTGTATCCTATCAATAAATTAAGCACCAGATTAAAATCTGTATCCAAAAGGTACTGATCTCATCTCTACTATTCGTTCTTAGATTGAGTGATACTGTTCCACAGAGCAGGAAGCACCTGAGATTTATCAAAACCACCCACCGCCGCACCCAACAGCAGTGACAGAAGGATGTATTGAGAATTCCCAACGTGGCAAGGGAGCCTTCCTGACCCCTTATCCTGCAGGTGCTGGCCCTAAGCACAATTCTTACTACAATGTTCCCCTGCTGAAAGGTCTTTGATTATTCATGGGCCTCAGAAAAAGTTCAAAACTCTTCAAACTTACCCTAAAAGAGTCCCAACCACCATTCCAAGTCCTCTCTTTCCAAAAACCGTCCCTTCTGGATTCATCCCCAAATGGGTCACAATTCCATACCTTCCAGCTTTTGTGCTGGCTGTTCCCCCAACTTGGTAGACCACTTCGCCCCATCTCCTTGCTGGCTGACAGCAGAGTCTTACCGAAATCTGACTCATTTCCAAGGTCCAGCTCAATGCCATCTTCTACAGAAAACCTCTCCTGATCCAAAACCCCCTCCACAGTCCCCTCCATTCCTCATCCTCTCATCCACCGAGATCTCTACTATTTGGCACTAATTTCATTTACGCAAACTACAAGATATCAGAGGGATTCAGTTTATGCACAATGTACCTATGTGCATGCCTGCCACATCATGGAAACCTCTAAAAGCCTCTTTTTCCTTATATTTCTTATAGGGAGATAACATATTACCTACTTCATGGAGGTGGTATAAGCAACAAAAGAAATGGAAGTAAATTTTAATTTTGGAAACATGATAGATTTGTCATTGTGATTTTTAGTATGCCACCCCAAGCTGGCTTTTGTGTTTGTCTTCAGTGAGGCCGGCCTAATCTCTATATCCTAGATGCTCAGATCCAATTCTGACCCAGCACAAATTAGAAATATCTGATGAATAAAACATAAAAACAAAACCAAAAACAGCACACACACACAATCCCGAATCAAGTAAGAGTCAGGAAACAGGAGAGAAGACTCCTTTCAACATAAGAATGACCCCTTCCCCATCCAATTAAATTAGGGTTCTCTGACATTCCTTTTCATGACACTTAATCATCCTCTTCACATAACCTATCACATCATGAACAGTCTCTGTAGTCTGTTGGTCTAATCTGTCTCAGTTGCATCTGACAATTCCCCCAATGATGGGGACCATTTCTCTTTTGTCCAATCAACACCTAGCACAGCACTAAATATGTATCTGCCAAATGAAAGAAGACACTGGTATTTGTACTTATAAAAACAGAAAACCATGCCCAGATGAAAGGTGAAGGCATTCACTCAATAACCATTAACGTAAGCAGAGATGTCTTCCTTCTTGCCCCCATCTCATCCCCTAGTCTGGGTTAGAGGCCCAGTCTTTGCTCCCATTGCCTCTTGCGCTTCCCCCGTGGAAACACACTCTATAGCACTTGTCCTCACGTGCCTGCCTCCTGTACTGTGATCTCCCAGACAGAATGGTCTATCATCAGCCCATGTTCTCACTGCAAACAGTGGGGGCTGAAGCATAGTCACAGGGCACAACCACACTGTGAAGTTCTGACATGCAGTTCAAGGACCCTCTGCTTGCTGATGCTCATACACTTTCCCTTTTACTTGGCTTCTCTATTCACCAAAATTTCTCCATATTTATACGATGGTGGAGCAAACAAGACCAAAACTTTGGTTTTACAATTTACATTGGTAACCTCATGTTCATTTGATAGTTCTATCATATTGCTGACAAGCGCACCTTTCCTTTCTGTCTTGGACCTATGGACATCGTACAAGATGGAGTGGCACACATAACGTGGATAATGGAGGAGGGCAAATAATGGAGGAGGGAAAATAATGAACTTTGATAGAATCTGTCTCCCCCAGGTTTTCAAAGCCAGAAAACCCAGCAGAGTCTCTTGGAAAAGAGTTTTATAGATGGGTCAGGATTTGGAAAACGTGTCCCCTGCAAATAGGAGAAATCAGAGAACTTCACTGAACATCATGGAATCAGAAGAGCTGGGGAAGCTGCCAGCTTCCACGTGGGGAAACAGGATACTAGTGTAGGGGCAAAAAAGCAAATTTCAGGGGCATCTGGGTGGCTCAGTTGAGTGTCTCGTTGGCTCAGGTCATGACCCTAGGGTCCCGGGATCGAGCCCCACATCGGGCTTCCTGCAGGGAGTCTGCTTCTCCCTCTGCCTGTGTCTCTGCTTCTCTCTGTGTGTCTCTCATGAATAAATAAATAAAACCTTTAAAAAGCTTTTCAAATCATAGGTACTGAAGGATAATGGTAGTGACTCAAGCCAGAGAAGATATGAGCCAGGGCACCTGTACACATGAGGCACTCTCCTGTGTGACTTGCCATGGTTATTGCAGCAACCCTTCTAGGCTGCCGCCGTCGTACAGGGAAGGTGATGGAGGGTCAGGAGGCTTAACAGCCTGCCCAAGGTCACACTCATCCTAAGAGACCATGTCAGGATTGGAAACCAGATCTGTCCGCTCCAAATGCACAACTAACCCTGCTCTGTGACAATGCCTCCTGCTTTGATGCTTAGGCTGCCTCTAGCTGATCTGTCCAGAATGAGCCAGAGCTGTGTTCCCGATACTGGATTAGCTTCTATCGCAAAAGAAAAAAGGGCAAGAAAGGAGGGAAGGAAGGAGGAAGGGGAAGAGAAGGAAGGAAAAGGAAGGGGAAAAGACAAGACAAAGAAAGAGAGTGAAGGAGCAAGAGAGAGCAAGAGAAAGGTATCCTGGTTCAGCGCCAGCCCTACTGAAAAAGGATATTCAGGGTCGTGACCTGGGACTTCATATGTGACACACTCTCCGGGTGGCTCAGTACCCAAGGGCAGACAACCACGGATCTGGAGGGGACTCCTGCTCTGGCCGTGGTGTTGGACGTGTGACTTCTAACATCCTTTCCAGTGTCTGGGCTTTAAGTCCCAAGTCTCCCTGCTTGCTGGTGCCCAGAGGGAGAGCTCTTCATATCAATCCAAGGAAAGGTACTAAAGATGCATGCTTCATTAATTATAAATTACATATCTTTTTTTGTCTTTCCATATATCTGAAATTGAGATGCGTCTTACGAATGATGCTGCCATACGAACAGTTTCCATCAGCCAGGCAGCAGATGTCACCGTGTGTGCCTTGTGTGCGCCTGGCTGGCATTCCTGGTGGTACAACTGGGTACAGACGGCCCCTGATGGTTCAGGCCACAAACTAGCTAAAAACTAATTGTGAAAGAGACACGAGTCCTGACTCTCATCTGACAGGCTTCATTGACAGCGGCCAGTAAGATCAGGAAAGCACCAGCATTAAAACTGGAGGGTATTTGCTGAGTGAAATAAGTCAATCGGAGAAGGACAAAAATTATATGGTCTCATTCATTTGGGGAATATAAATAATAGTGAAAGGGAATAAAGGGGAAAGGAGAAAAAAATGAGTGGGAAATATCAGAGAGGAAGACAGAACATGGAAGACTCCTAACTCTGGGAAACAAACTAGGGGTGGTGGAAGGGGAGGTGGGCGGGGGGTGGGGATGACTGGGTGGTGGGCACTGAGGGGGGCACTTGACGGGATGAGCACTGGGTGTTATTCTGTATGTTGGCAAATTGAACACCAATAAAAAATAAATTTATTATTAAAAAAAAACTGGAAGGAAAATCCCAGGGATCATAATGGAGGCTTCTTCAAAGAAATGCATTAAAAAAAAAAATGTTTGCCCTACTATATGCGCTGCAACACGGATGAACCAAGAAAGAAGCCCAATCACTAAAGACCACGTACTGTTAAGATTCCGTTTCTCTGACATGTCCAGAATGGGCAAATCCATGGAGATAGAAAGTAGATTAGTGGTTGTGTGGGACTCGAAAAAGGAGGAAGAAGGGAGTGGATGCAAATGGAGATGGGGTTTATTTGGGGGGTGCTGACAATATCCTAAAATTATGTAATTATGTTGATAGTCACAACTCTGTGGATATACAAAAAAACTACTAAATTGTACATTTTATCATTTTATTATTTTTAAGATTTTATTTATCTATTCATAAGAGATACAGAGAGAGAGGTAGAGACACAGGCAGAGGAAGAAGCAGGCTCCACACAGGGAGCCCGACGTGGAACTCGATCCCGGGTCTCCAGGATCATGCCCTGGGCTGAAGGCAGGCGCTAAACCACTGAGCCACCCAGGGATCACCAAACTGTACACTTTAAATAGGCAAATTGTATGGTATGCTACTTATATCTCAATAATACTGTTTAAAAAAAAAAAAAAAACTATGGGCAGAGGAAGAAGAAATGCAGTGTAAGTAGTCCTCTGACCAGCAAAAAGAACAACAGCATATGGAAAAACCCAGAATTCAATAACCTTGCATCAGAAAGTGATTCAGGAAAGTCAAAAGCTGAATGTAAAGAAATTTTATGAATATGTGAACATTTATTTTACTTTTATGTCACAAAAGTGATATATTATAAAAATACAATCAAAATAAATGGGCTCTTTTAATAAGTCTAGAAATTTAATTGGTAGGAAAGCACTGGATTGTAGCTTAGTTGGCAGCGTTTTCTTTCTTAATGGCACCTAAAACAAAGTGGCTCTTAAGATCAAGGAGACTTGTCAATGCGATGAAGTACAGCATTTGAGTTTCAGCTACTGGAGGCTGGTGTCTCCAGTCAGTGACGAGCTATGAAATACTGGAAAGACCCTCCTCCATTCTGGAGCTCTCACCTCTCTTTGTGGATTTATTTCTAAGGCTCCTCCTGGCTCTCAGATGTTCTAGCTCTGATCTAAATTTCTATTCAGGTCTGTTGAAAAATTCACCAATTGTTAGATCCTACACCAGATCGAGGCCTTGGAATGTAAGGGACAGAGGAAACCATCACATCCACCTAAATTTGTTTTTTTAAAAAAGATTTTATTTATTTATTCATGAGAGACAGAGCGGGGGCGGGGGCAGAGACGCAGGCAGAGGGAGAAGCAGGCTCCCTGCAGGGAGCCCGACGTGGGCTCCATCCAGGATCTTGGGATCACACCCTGTGCCAAAAGCAGACGCTCAACCACTGAGCCACCCAGGGGCCCCTCATCCACCTAAACTTCATTTCCTTCTACTGAAAGGAATATGCTGGAAGAGAAAGGTAAAATGACTTCTTGTACTTTTCCCTTGATTATCTGCAGAGTTTCATTTCTTAATCCTCTCTGAATCCCAGATCCCCAGAGATCTGACAGTGAATGGAATAACACATTAAGAGGGGAAACTCTGGGCCTGTGGTCAAAATGTGCTCACTGTGGCAGCCAACTGCTTGGGCGGCAGCTTTGGATGAGTTTTGGATGAGTTTTTGGCGTGTAACTGTCCAGCCTGTAGGTGGCTTCCTGATGATCTGTGTGCAGGGCAGCAACCAGGACACCTACGGGACTAACCCCAGCGGGATCGCACATGGAGACAGGATTTCCAAAAAGAAGAGAAACACAATGGGAAAGGAGAAAGGCTTATGAGAGCCATCAGAGAAAATCCTTTTTAGTAGGTTCAAGAATTCCTTTGGTTACCAGACTGCACACTCAAGATTATTTTTGTCTAAAATGCAAAGGCCCCTGTTTATTCAGCAATCTTCAAAATAAGTGAGACACTGGAAAGGCCTAAATGCCAAACACTGGTGAAATGTTAAATAAGATCTGGGCTATCCATATTATCAAACTGTATACAGACACTAAAAAGTTTGCAAAACTTTTTTTTTTTTTTAATTTTTGAAGAAAGGTTTGGATTCCTCCAGCAAGAAAAAAGAAGTAGAAAAAAAAAAGTAGAATGCATTTTGTTTTCCACTATTTTAAAAATATGCACTTACTGGGAAGGGAACACACCAAAATTCTGACCATCTCAGACCTATTTGGTTCTGAGAGCTTTGTTACCTGAATCCCCATTCTGTAATAAACGTGCAACACCATATTTTTTTGTTTTGTTTGTTTTTAAGTGGCCTCCATGCACAGCATGGAGCCCTGTGCAGGGCTTGAACTCATGATCTTGAGATCAAGACCTGAGCTGAGACCAAGAGTTGCTTGGGGTGCCTGCCTGAGTGGTGCAGCCGGTTGAGTGTCCAACTCTTGGCTTTAGTGCAGGTGATGATCTCAGGGTTGTGGAGTCAAGTCTTACGTACTCAGCCGGGAGTCTCCTTGATATCCTTTCCCTCTGCCCCTCCCCCTTGCATATGTGCAGGAGCGCTCTCTCACTTTCTCTAAATAAATCAATAAAATCTTTAAAAAAATAATTAAAAAGAGAGGCACCTGGGTGGCACAGCTGGTTAGGTGACCAACTCTTGGTTTCTGCTCAGGTTGTGGGATTGACCTCCTGTCATGTCAGGCTCTATGCTCAGTGTAGAGTCTGCTTAAGTTTCTCTCTCCCTCTCTCTGGTCCTACCTGCCCCTTTCAAATAAATCAATCTTAAAAAAAAATTGAATGCTTAAGAAAACAAAATCCATTATAGATAAATTAAGGAAATGAAAATAAATTTGCCTAGACCTAACACAAAGAAAACGACGTACGGTGACATTTTAGTATATATAGTCTTAGAGTCACTGTTGCATTAATCAAGACACAATGCACACACATGCACACACATGCACATGCGATAGTATGAACCGCTGTGAAGTTTACTCAGCCTATAACTACTCTGCTTTCTGATAACTGTCTCCAACACATATAGTGCTGAGTGTTTCAGCCATGGTTTTCCCAGGTAACCCCATCTCTTTAATCATAGCCAAATGAATCAAGAGTATAAATGTGGCCAAACATGAATATTCTCCTGGGGCTTAAAGTTGGTAACAGTAAGGTACAGAGAGAATACTCAGCTGGCTGAGACACTGGATGGGGCAGTGACTCTACCTCATAAGCAGAGGCAACAGATGGCAGGATTTTGGAAGACTGAGAGAACAGCACTGTGATTCCCAGTAACCCAGGTCTTCTTTTTAAGATTTTGTTTATTTATTCATGAAAGACACAAAGAGAGAGGCAGAGACACAGGTAGAGGGAGAAGCAGGCTCCCTACAGGGAGCCTGATGTGGTACTTGATCCCAGGATCTCATGAGATAATGGCCTAAGACAAAGGCACCACTGAGCCACCCAGATGCCCAAACTAGATCTTTTTGAATGATGAGATTCCCCCTTTAATTTTCAATAAAGACATTCACATCCCTGTAGCCAAAAGTGTTTTAAGACCTACTATATAATATTTTGTAACTGGCTTTGTTTGGTAGTATTATTGAGATGATTTCCTTTGTAGTTAACACTGTCCTGAATATCCTCTCATGTAAATATTTTATGAACAATTTTTCCTAGAATAAGTTGTCTTCTGATACAGATTGATAATCCGCCTTTAAGAAAGTTTTATTGGGGCTCCTGGGTGGCTCAGTGGTTGAGCATGTTCCTTCAGCTCAGGTCATGATCCCAGGATCGAGTTCCACGTTGGGCTCCCCGCAGGGAGCCTGCTTCTCCCTCTGCCTGTGTCTCTGCCTCTCTCTGTGTGTCACTCACGAATAAATAAGTAAAATCTTTTAAAAAAGGAAAGTTTTACTAATTTACATTATAATCACCAAACTAAAATAAGGTCTAATAAACTTTACACAATTTTTATTGAAATAAAAATGTGACAAAATTTAGTGGTTTATAAGATCCTCTAAGAGCTATTGTTCATAAGAGGACCTAATAAATCCTGTCACTTCAGTTGAATAAACTGTCTGAAATTCAGAACAATTCAAGTTGATACATTTACTATTTATGGTCAAAGATCACTGGAAGGGTGTTTGGAAAAAAATGTCAAGTTCAATGTGAAATTTAAAAATAACAAGAAAAAATCCAAACAAAGCCAAGTTATAGATTCTTGGGAAAAGAGATAACATTTTGGAGTTTTTAAAGAGCATCATCAGTCCTATTCATCAAAGTGTTGTTTTAAGAATATTATTTTTGGAATAACCTTGATGTTTCATCTTTTGAATCATCTAGTCCCCCCCAAGTCATATAGTAGCTGTGTTGGACAGCAATATAGCTTTTTTGGAACTATTTTAAGCTGAATATTAGCTCTACTAAATATGCATCCTAAGGACCATCTGGCAAGTTTTTTGATAGAAAGGAAAGCTTTGAAAAAAAAAATGAGGGAGTTCTTCATACTCATGGGTTTCAGGATTATAGCATAAAGGGAGATTAATACTCTCCTTTGTTGATTATGACATAGTTTTGAAACAGACTGTCCTTAAGAAAAAGAAGATTAAGTGAATACAGAAGTGTTAAGATCTCTTCAAGACCCTGACTTCAATTCTTTTGGATATATATTCAGACATGGGATGGCTGGAAAATATGGTGGTTGAATTCTTAATTTTTTGAGGAACCTCCATACTGTCCCAAAGTGGATGCACCATTTTACATTCCCATCAATGGTGCACAAGGCTTCCTGTTTCTCCACATCCCCACCAACACTTCTTTCTTTTGTTCTTTTGTTTTTTTTTTTTTTTTTTTTTTTTTTTTTTTTTTTTTTTTTTTTTTTTTTTTTTTTTTTTTTTTAATTTTTTATTTATTTATGATAGTCACACAGAGAGAGAGAGAGAAGGAGAGAGAGAGAGAGAGAGAGAAAGAGAGAGGCAGAGACACAGGCAGAGGGAGAAGCAGGCTCCATGCACCGGGAGCCCGACGTGGGATTCGATCCCGGGTCTCCAGGATCGCGCCCTGGGCCAAAGGCAGGCGCCAAACCGCTGCGCCACCCAGGGATCCCCTCTTTTGTTCTTTTGATAAAAGCCATCCTAACAGGTGGGAGGTGATGACTCACTGTGGTTTTGATTCACAATAGCCAAGATGTAGAAATACCCAAATGTCTGTCACTGGATGAAAAGATAAGGGAACTGTGGAATAGACCAATAATGGATTAGTGGTCTTTAAAAAGAAAGAGATTGTGACATATGTGGCAACATGAATGAACCATGAGGACATTATGCTGGAGGAAGTACACAGAAGGAAAATACTACATGATTCCACATATATGAGATATTAAAAATAGTCAAACATAGAATCAGAGAGTAGAATAGTGGTTTTGAGGGGCTCCAGGAGGGGGTAGTGGGGATAATGTTTCAATTCTGCAAGGAGTAATTTCCAGAGATCTGATGTACGCTGTACCTATAGTCAGTAATACTATATTGTACATTTAAAATTTTCCTAAGAGGATAGGACTCATGTTATGTGTTCTTACCACAATAAAATACTTTTTAAAAAGCTTAAAATTGCTTAAAAGTCAGGAGTCGGGTAAGGGAGAGTAACACAGCACTATGCCATATCCTATTTGCTTAGTTGAACCAGTGCTTCCTTTTAAATCATGTTCCCTTAAGACAATAGTCTCTATTTTCCTCGTCCCCTTCGCCAGTGGCCTCTCTTGAAAAATCATCCTCATCCACAGATGGTCAACATTATGATGGAATTTTGTTTTCCTCTCATGTGAATTTGGAGCTGATAGAAGCTTCTCAGCTCCTTGCTGGGACCTGCTGACAAACCCGCTGGCCCCAGAACTATCTGTGACGTCAGGATGATGCTTCTGAGGTTCCTGTTGGTACCTTCTGCTGAGCCATGGGGCCCAGCTGGACAAGCAGCGATGAGGACTTAAGAGTTCACACTTTGTCACTACCCGACAAAGCCAATGTGACCTGGAGTGGCCCACCAAATCTTTCACTATCTTTTCCTCCATTAAAACATGACAGAGCCTAGTTTTTAACAGAGAGACCAGGGAATGGGTTAACCACTTCAAATTCCCTTTGGAAGCACTTGGGAAGAAACTGCCAAACAAGACCTCTTTTGTAAACTAAGGGGGTTGCACTCAAAATTCTCCAACAGCGCTTGATGACTGACGTTCTAGTAGTCAATGGTGAATCAACCCTGGAACTTGCACTGAGGTGGTCATACTAAGGAACATATAGTGTCTGGGGAGAAGTGAGATATCTGCATGAAAAATGGGGTGCCCCCAAAACAGTTAGGGGGAGGAGACAGGAGTCAAACCAATAGCCCTCCCTGGCTAATCAAGTGACTCACCTATGACAGCATCCCTCTCTCCCTCCATCCCTCCAAAAGTATGTTTATCATCAAGCATTACCGCTGACAAAAAAAAAACCCACAGGCATCTTAGACAGGATGGTGGTAGTCCTTCTCTGATACGGTCATCTCCACCCCATTTTTATGGACAATTTGCTACACTTACACGCGCCAGAACACAAGGAAAGGGTGACTATCTGGGCTCCTCTATTTACACAGATTTGAAGTGCCTTGAACCATTCCATCACATACCTGGCCGTCCTTGGTTGTCTGGTTGATTCATTTCTGGGGCTATCAGAAGTTTACACTGGAACACAGTACGGGCACAAAGACCTGATATTATTGACACCAAAGGTCACACTTTGGATTAGATGCTAGGGGCCAGGCCTCTAGACCACAGGAGCAAACACAACAGTCATTTTCCAGGAGCCAAATCAGTGGGAAACATGGCAAAGAAGATGAAGCTGAGAGCTATTTTGGGGGCTGTCTTAAGCACATAAAAAGTCACAAAGCAGAAAACAGTCTCAGGGGGATTTCCCCCACCTTTCTTCCCAGCTCCAGAAACACTCTCCATAGCTCTTTTGGGATCAGAGCCAGAAGACCCTTAGAGAGAATGCCAATGGCCTGCTTCTAGCCCAGTTACCTGCTCTCTGGATGCCTGAGCAAACGTGGATGGGCCCTGCTCCTCTGCAGCCTCTGGGACAGCTCCTTCCAGCTTCCCAGCGATGTTCTTGGACTGCACTAGTAGCTCCTGGCACAGAGCTAGGCCAAATTCTCAGATGTGCCAACTCACAGCTGGGGATGCCAGACCTGGCATGGGGGGCCGCCTGCCTGGGGCCATGGGCTATCCTCAAGAAAACAGGGTTTGAGAAGGCCTAAGGTTTTGGCCCTAAGCTGTCGTTTGATGCCAGTGGGTTTCTGTACCTATTAAACATGGTCTTGTGGAAATACCCTAAAGATTTATATAGAAAGCATTGCTCCCCAAATTGGAGAGTGAACTGCAGACCAAATCCTCATAGGCACCCCATCATTCTATGCTCAGTGCCTAATTTGGGATATCCCAATTCCTTCTCATTGTCTGAAAGCATTCATTTTTTCAAATACTTCAAAGCAACAGACTCCACCTTTCCTAAAAATCTTACCCGCACATCCTGTAGGAGACCCGATGACAGTGGGGCCATCTGATTATAGGCAATACCTCCTCCATCCCATCAGCTCTTCTACTGCACAGCCTGTGGTCCCCTGAGGTCTAGCCACAGATCCCTTAAGCTCTGAGAAACATATTTGAAAACCATGGTTTAAGGATTTTTATAAACAACTTAAATCTTTCTAAAATCCAATTTCAAAATCGCCAATTTTTAGCGGGGGTGGGCGAATTAAGTAAATTCACATGTAGTCAAGTGTCAGAAGGCACTCAATAAACATCTTCGGGGTATAGGGTGTAGGCCAGGCACTGTGCTAGGCAGTGGAGATAAAGAGATAAATAAGAGATAATCTAATATTGAATTGTTGCTGAGTGGCATTAGGAAAGCTACTTGTATCTCTCTTGCTTCACGTCCTTGCAAAGTAAATGTGCTAACCATGTGAGAGCTGATGATTATTGTCATCTGGAGTCTCTTCAGTTTCCACTAGGACAAGCTGGGTTCCAGAGCGAGCTATCAGGCTGAAGGCCTAGCCTCAACTTCTGGTCTCCTGGCTTCCAAATGAGCAGCATTTCAGACTCCCTGACTGCAGAGTATGGGAAAGGTCAGTGAGGAAATACTGATGAAAAGGACTGGAAAATTGCAGGGATAGTGGTGGTGCCTGGGTCTCCTGACACAAAGATGAAGGGCTGAAGACATTCTGTCTTAGATGGTGGTGTGAAAGGCCTCCACGGGGAGGGTGCCAGAGCCTAACATGAAGAACACTGTCAACCCAAATATATCAGTGTAGTAGACAACGAGTTCCCAACAGATAACGTTCCTCCTTACTCTCCAAATGCCTTACAATTTGCAAAGCATTTTCATTGGTAGTATCACATTTGATCCTCCTAGCAAGGATTTAGGTGCATAGGAGGGAACCTATCTCCATCTTAGAGATGTATAAACCAAGCCCCAGAGATCTAAGAAGACTTCCCAAGGTCAGACAACTGAAAGCTGAGCCTGGACATCTCAACAAGTCGGGCATCCCCACATCTTCTGTTCAAGTAGTAATGTGCTAAGTTAGAAACAGGCATGAGTCTAAACTTTGGCCTGGGAGTAGGAAAATGGGAGTGACTTTGAGAAAATTAAAGAAGAAAGGGATGGACTTGTACTGAGTATAACCATCATATCAAGATAAAGCAGTTACTGCCTGGACTCCTATAGCAGAATGGGGAAGGCAGGCATGTCAAGGGGTAAATAGTACCTGGTATGATGAATCCTAGACCAGATATATGTATAGAGGATGGTTTAATTGCAGTAACCAGGTGATAGGTGTATTTTATTCCCAACTCAAGGAGACCATGGAGACTCAGAGAGGCTAAGTAACCAGTCCCCAGGTCATGCAGCCAGTACACGGGAGGAGAAGGATTTGACCTCCCCTCACTCTGGAGTTCAGCTCTTTGGACTTCACCTAGCTGCCCTTAGCTTCAATGGAAGCATCTGCAGGCATGTTGGTGGGAGCGGGTAGGAATAATATTATTTCATTTATGTTTTATTGATGTGGTGCTGTGATATTTATCTAGGAGCTTTCATCTGAGCGATGTGAAGTGTTTAATAAACAGGTTCCTTTATTGCCTCTCTCCCCTTCTACTGCTCCACCTGAGTCCTTGGGAACCAAGAGGTTGTCAGGGATGGCCAAGGTCACAAGTATGGACAGGTGTATGTGTGATGATGGCTCCCCAAGTGGGGACACAGCTGTGTTTGGCGATAACAGCAGTAATCTCTTACTTTGTATATCTCTGTTGTTTACTAGCCTCTTTCATATCCAACTTTACTTGATCCCCACATCAGTCATGTAAAATAAGCAGAGCGAGCAATTTACAGAAGAGGAAACTGAGGCCCGGAGAGGTCAATTAATTTGCCTGAAGACACACAGCCTGTCATGAGAGAAGTGTAGACAAAAACCCAGGTCTGCACAAAAGTGCTGCTGTATGCTGGTTAAGAGGCTGAGCTTTGGAATCAGGTGGACCTACCAAGAGTTCTGCACCTACTATGTTTCTTCAGAGCTGGAGGCCTGCCATGGTCTACCTCATTTCTCTGATCTTGTTTCTTGATACGTGAAGTGGACACACTAATCACTCCTACATCAATAAGCTGTAAGGAATCCACAGGGGCATTGCACCTACAGTATGAATAACTTACCATAGTGCCTGGCAGAGAGGGAGCTCTCAGTCAACAGCAGCTTGAATGAAGATCCCAACCAAGACCTCCTCCCACTCTAACCACTGCCTGGAAGGAAGGAGTGGGGCTTGCACCAGAAGTGGTCTGTCTGGAGGCAGGTCAAGGTGCAGCTGCCACCCAAGCTGAGGTTCCCAGCCCCCGTTTCTTCCCCCTCAGGCATCAGCTCCTGTGTGGGGTGCTTCTCAGGCACGTACTCCGCAGCTCATCCCCAAAGTGGCCCTGCCCACCTGTCTCCAGTCCTCCCAGCTGGCAGCCCCGCTTTGCCTGGGAGTAGAGCAGCAAACCTGCGTCCTCAGGTGCTCTCCTCCTAGCTCCCCCACCAGGAGATAGAGCCAAGGAAAACCAAAGCACTCTGTTTGTTTTCTAAGCTGGAGCCAGGAGCGATTCCCGTAAGGCACGCCTGGCTTAATGGGGCTGTGTCTGGGCCTTGCCTCTAAGCCAGGCTCTGGCAGAGGTAGAAGGCTGCTCTCCTGCCTTGGCCCCACTGCACGCAGTGGCATTTGCTTAAGGTGATTCAAAGTCCAGGCCAAGGGGGCGGAGATGGAGGGAGGCTTGGTTCTGGGTCTGACTGTGATGACTTACCATGTGATGCTAGGCCTGCCTCGTTTTCTGCTTTCAACCTCGGTATCCCCACTTTTACCAAAAGTTGCTTTTTCTAACTCAGTAATTCTCCACTCTGGTTGTTTGAGGGAATCACAAGGATAGCTTTGAAAAAATAAATGCCTGAACCTCTCCCCCATAGATTCTCATCAAATTGGTCTGGTATAGGGTCTGGGCAGTAGTAGGCTTCAGAAACTCAACAGGTGAATCCAGTAGGCACCCAACATCTAGATCCACGGGGCTAGGGGAATTCTGAGAGCCATGTGAACTCTCTCATTCAGCCATTCTATGAAAGAGGTGAAAGGGTAGAGGCAGAGAATTCTAGAAGGAGAAATCCTGATGGTTTTTTGTCTTTAAACCTCCATCTAATCAAAGAGCCTCATCGGACAGATGGGCAAACAGGCCCAAAGAGAATGGATGAGTCTAAAGCCATCTAGTGAGTCACCGGTAGCCCAGTCTAAACCTGGGTCTCCTGAGTCATATCACAAATACCACAATAAAGATAATAAAAGGATTCAAAGGAAGGGTGAGAAGCAGCTGAAAGGAAAGCAAGAAAGGAAAGGCAGAGGAGGGCAAATTTTAAAAGGGAGAGAAGGATGTAAAAGAAGAGGAGGCAAGGGAGGAGAAGGTGGGTGTGTCGAGGAGGAAGAAAGAAAGAAAAGCCACGGCAGGGGCACGAGCCACTCCGAGTGTTCCCAGTGAGTCAGGGCAGCTCTGAGCCACACTTGGCGGTACAGCGCGTATTCGGCAAATGCAACCAGGGCAAGAACTCCGATCCCAGCTGGGGCCCCAGGCCCAGGCTGGAGCCTGCGTGGGGGCGGTCTGACTCACAGCTGCTTCCTCACCCGGCTTCCAGCCTCTTGCTCAATCCAGGCAGCAGGCGGGACGGATGCTCTATTGCAAGGTGATCCCAGCAGAGAGGGCCTTGAACCTTTAGGAAAGAATTCTGGCTCCGGGTAGGGAACAGATGTGAAAGGGAGACCCTGTATGAATCCCAAAGAGGCCTACCCTCTTCTGCCCCCAGGCCTGTATCTGATGCCCACTGGAGTGCCTGTCCCTACAGACATCCTACCTAACATGGAATTCAAGGCCTCCCACATCTGGTCCTGTAATAGCTTTACTCACATCCTCCTCCAGGCTTTTTACTCTACCTGTAAGGCCAGTTATTTCCCCAGACATGAAGAGAAGTGTCCTATCTCCATACCTTGGCTTATCACACACTCTTCCATCCCATGGATTCCACAGGCATCCTTCATGCTCTAAACTTACAAAAACCTCACAAGAGGTACTCCTGTTTTAATTTCGCTTCTTCCAAATAGCCTTCTCAAGACCTCTACAGTCAAAATCACTCCCTTCCTCCTCTACATTTCCACATTCCATCAAGTGTCCTGTCCCTCTCCTGCAACACCCACCACCCCAGAGTGACTACTGGATCAAACCACAGAACCAAAAGTTCCTAGGTGACCAGATTATGTCCATATGATGTCTACGGACAGTGGCACTGGACAGACACGTGCTTTATGTGTGCTTTGAGTGACAGCACCCTCATCTGAGAGATGGGGCGTCATTTCTTACCTCCTAGGGTAATTGTGACCATCACCCTCAGCAGTGTGGGTGAGGAAGAGATCAGGAAAGGAGAAAAAAGAGAAAGTAAGAGTGAAGCCTAAAAGTAAGAATGCTGTTAGGCTCTTTTACTAATGAGGAAATAGCCTGGAAGATCTGAGAAAAACATTATACTCAAGACTGCCTCCCCTCCTCCTATTAGCACTGAGAGAAAGGTAGGAGTTCTGGTCTGTAAAAATGGAGACAGACTCTATCTAGTGTCAGAAAGCTTGGGCCAAGGCCAGATTAGAACTCGGACCCTCCTGACTTCTAGAGACCTAGTCTTGCTCTATGGCTCTGTTGCCTGTCCGGAAGACAAGCAGGCTGGCCCCACTGTCAGCAGATGTCAGCCTTTGGGCACAATGGGACCCGAGAGCCAAAAGGAAGCAAAACACACTCAGGGAAAACCTGCCTTCTGCCCTTCCCAGGATGCCAGGACGCGGAGTGGGGAGAAGAGAAGAGGAATTCCAAGGCCCTCAGAACACTTTGGGAAAACATTTATTTGGTTTCATCATTCCAAGTTGATTCTCAATCATGGTGACTCTCAAACATTAATAGACATGGAATCACGTGGGGGGGGGGCATGCAAAAAAATAAAAAATTCCCAGAAATTCTGATTCAGTAGCTTTGGAGTCAACCCTATAATTTGCATTATTAACTTGTTCTCCCTGGTGATTCTGATATAAATGGACCACACATTGCAAAACACTTTAGCCCATGCTCCAGCCTAAACCATCTCTCTCTTCTC
Source organism: Canis lupus dingo (assembly GCF_003254725.2). NCBI lineage: Eukaryota > Metazoa > Chordata > Mammalia > Carnivora > Canidae > Canis > Canis lupus. The sequence goes on from NC_064253.1 coordinate 69,855,852, forward strand.
CCAGCATAGCCTGCCCACTTGCTCAGAATTGTCTTTTGCTGAGAACACTGTTTATTTTTATTTTTTTAAATAATAAATTTATTTTTTATTGGTGTTCAATTTGCCAACATACAGAATAACACCCAGTGCTCATTCCGTCAAGTGCCCCCCTCAGTGCCCGCCAACCAGTCACCCCCACCCCCCGCTCTCCTCCCCTTCCACCACCCCTAGTTCGTTTCCCAGAGTTAGGAGTCTTCCATGAGAGAATACTGTTTAATTTGACATGTATACTCCCTTCCCTTTCCTCTGCCGTCACCTATTATTTCTTCCCATCCTGTTTCCTCTTAGTCTGGACTAGGAGACAAGAATATGATGGCGCAGCAGCACCCCATTACCTATGCAAGGTCAGACCCTACCCATGGGCTTCAGATCGTTGAAGCTCCACATCTTGACTCTTCCAGGACTTATTTCTATCAGTTACTATAGTTCCCTTCCTCCAGAATTGCTGCTTCTTCTATACACCTTTCCTTTTGGGGGACTGGCCCCAAGCTCCACATAGTCAATGGTCTCAGCTCAACCTTCAAAGTCTACATCCACTCTTCCTGTTCAGTCTTCTGCTCTAGCAACCCTCCACCGAAACATACACACACACACACCACCACCACCACCACCACCACCACCACCACCACCACCTTCACTGTCCTGTGGATTCCACCTCTCAGCATCTCTCCCCACACCATCCTCATTGTCATAACCCTAGTCCTTATTTTCCCCAGGAGCACCACAGTTCAGTGAGATTGGAGAGGAGTTTGAGGAGTAAGGTATCAAGCTGGGAGCAAGGGAGCAGGATCCTCTCGTCTCATATTCTCAGGAAATAGGAGGAGCTGTGGAGAATTAGGGCAACTCAGAGAAGGGAAGATGATGCCCAGCCAAGTTTATCCATATGATAAACTTTATGGCCTATCCACAAAGATATGGCCAACAAATTCTAAAATAGCTTTCCATATTGTACCCATACATTGTGTAAACACAAGTACGCACATATAATATATACAAAAATGTATGTGTGAACATATACTTGTGCATATACATACACACATAAACATGTGCATATAACACACATATTTATATATATTTATGTGAATATATATAATTATACAATTATACACTGTACTGTAACAAATTTTAGGGAAACAGAAGAACCCACAAAGACATTGCTCCCTTTCTTCAGGAGGTGCCAAAGACCAGAGGTGGCTCACTGGACTCTTGTAACAACTCAGATTATTCTTCATCTGTGGGATGTGTGAAGGTGTGGGTGAGCGATCATAGCATTTTTTTAACCAACTTCCACCCCATGCCTCACTTAATCAATCTAAAATAGACGTATTATTAGGAAATCATGTATTTTGTTCATTTTCATTTCTTTTCTTTGGGGGTATTATTGTATATGGGGAGGTAACTGCTTATCTTAGCTGGAAGTGAGTTTAGAAAAAAAGAGTGGGTTTTTTAAACTCTTATTTAAACAGAGAACCACTTATTTCTAATAAGATCTTTGAGGAAACCTACCAGGTAAAGGTTAGGCTCTCTGCTAGCAGCAGGAGGTAAGTGAGTACAATTTCCTGTCCATTCTAGTTTGCTTCCCTCAGGAGTTCTTGAGGTGCCTTAAAGTATCCTTCAAGTTCTAATAACGTAGTTTGAAAACTGTTGATCTAATCCAAACTCCTTATCTTGAGAGTGAAAGAGGGAGATAGTAGCCATAGTAAGAACTAGAATGTGAATCCCTGATGACCAACTCCCACACCAGTGTTCCTCTAGCTCAGTGGTTCTGCTGTGCATCCTGGGGTAAAAACCTAATTCAGGGGTCAAAGGAAAGATGGAGAAGATCCAAGGCCTGGTCCCCTGAAACTGGGCATTGCCTGGGACTAAGCTCGGGTCCAGCCACTCTGGTCTAAGCCACCATGGTCACAGCAAATGAACAAACCCAGCGTCTGTAGGGAAGTCAAGGGTTTTGGGTGGGATTCTATAGCTTTCTTCGGAAATACATGAAATTGTTTGTATCATGACAAGAATGAGAAAGGTTCAGTGGTAGGGGTGGGGGTCACTAAGGCTGAAAGCAAGAGGCCAAGTACAGAGAAGTCAGAGGCAGGATCAAAGGATGAGGCCAGGTAAGACTCAGAGTCTACGAGATGTCTGAGCCCAGCTTTGGCATACCCCCTCTCAAAGACCAAGTTTTTCCTCTCTCTCTTTGCTTTTTTGTTTCATAAATTTCTTTTTTTTTTAATGGTCTGCAAATCTACAGACATGCCAGGAAAGAGGCCAGAGAGTCTACCTTTGACTCTAAAATAAGACTGATCAATAATCAGTCTTACCCCAGTTCATTTTAGTTCCCAAATTAAGAATAAATTAAAAGGATGCAACTTTAGATGTTTACAGCATTTACCTACAAGGAACCCTAGGTGAGGTAGTGAAGTCCAGACAGCATGGGGCCAAGGACAGGTACTCACTTTCCTTCACTTTTCTCTTTTGGGCCTCAACTTCTCCCATCTGTTTTATTATCATTATCCTTCACAGATATTTACTGAGCAGACACTGTGCATAAGGCACAGTGTTAGGCCTTGAGAAATGAAAAGCACATGTGGAAAAAAAATGCTCTCAAATAACTTATAAGCACACATCTCTGGAATACAGCAGAAAGAGTGCTGGCTTTGGAATAGAAAAGATATGGGCACAAATCAAATTTCTACCTGCCTAGGCTCCTGTGACTTGGGCACAGTGCTGCCGCTGAATCTCCACTGCTCCATGCATGAAGTTGCAATAATAGCACCCACCTAGCACAGCCCTGAGCACATAGTTGGTACTCAGTGAAAGTTACTGTCTTCCCTCAGTCTCCTAGAAAATCTGGGGAAGTCAAAGTTGGGGTGAACTTGTCTCTCAGTTCTTTGACCTTGAGCAAATGTTGAAGTTTGGTAGGTTTCCATTGGAAGAACAGAACACCTAAGCCCCTCCTTACATTTAGTTTTGTACATTGGGCCTTTCTAAATTGTATTTTAAGGAAAGGTCTGCTGATATTAAACGGAGGAGGATGGAGCACCTGGGTGGCTCAGTCAGTTAAGTGTCTGACTCTTGATTTTGGCTCAGGTCATGGTCTCAAGGTCATGAGATCCCAACCTAGCATCTGGCTCTGCACTGCTTAAGATTCTCTCTCTCCCTTTCCCTCCTACCCTTCTCATGCTCTAATAAAATAAAATAAAATAAGAAGGAAGGGTGGGGGAGAAAAGACGGGAATGAAGGGAAAGAAAGATGTATCAAAAACAAAAGAAAAAAGAAATTAAGAAATCAAGAAAGAAAAAATCAAGAGGGTTGATAAGCAAAGGGTGTTCTACTAGTAATAAGTGGGCATAGCTAAAGGTGTAAGTTGCTCAAGAGCATTGAATGATGAGTGAATTATTAAACTATTCATTGTCAGAGTTCAGCCTGCTTGTAACTGATTTACTCTCAAGTTTTCATAATTTAGCACAAATTACCCTCTCACTAAAATAATTGTTTGATTCCACTGTACTTCTTAACTAGGGTAGAAAAATATACAGCAATAACTAGAATGCTGAAAACCTAGTACCCGTCTTAATACCTCAGACACAGAGTGGTGAGGTGGGAAAAAAAAATGACAATCTTTTTCTTGACAAAATCCTTACCCAGTGAGACCCTGCTCCTGAAAAAATGAGTTATTCCCTTCATAGAGGCCATTGGTGTGTGTTTAGGGGGCAGGGGAAAACCTACTCTGGAGTTCAGAGTCCTGGGTCTAGTCCCACCATTGTCACAGATTCACTGTGTGACGGGCAGCCAGTCCCTTCCCTGGTAAAAAGCATTCTACTGGGTCACATGGTGTTTACCAAAGTGTGGGACACATCAAAATTAAATCAGCTAATGAAAAAAAAATAAAACAACCACCTTCTAATTTTCTTTCAGTTCTTTAAATTTAGTTTCAGAGAATGGCTTGGATAAGTGCTGATATTCTTTTTGACAATTCTGTAACATGTGCCAACCTCCTTTCTTTAAAAGAATAAGCCTCTGGCTCAGAACCTTCTAGAGGCAATACCATCTGTCCAGAATTATATAAAATTGTTTTGTTTTTACTGTATTGATTTTTAGAGTTATCTTCTATTTATGGCAAATAATCCTGGTTTTCCATTTACTGGTAGTGACATAAATTTCCCATTTTGAAATCATCGATTTAACCAAAAATAAAAGTAATAACAAAAAAAGAAAGGAGTCAGTGTCAAGAAGAGCACATCAAGTTACTAATATCTCAGGTATGACAAAACTGTGAAGGCGATGCTCAAGTGAGGGCTAGGAGAAAGTGTGCTGGATGATTTTCTGGGGTCCTTCGAGGAGGGAAACTCTGGGATTATCTGAGCTCTCCAAACTCTGAAACTGCCAGCCAGAACATTCTGAAGGGGATCAAATGAACTCTGTTTTTCAGGGAAACCAGGTTTTGGTTTCTTGGAAAAATAATTCATATAAAGTGATACCAGGATGTTGAGGAGCATTTATTCTCCTCAAGCAACTGCCCGTATGGGAGAGAAGTGGGGCTACACAGGCCCTGGAAAGAAAATAGGCCTCCATGACTTTAGAGACCACAGAAAACAGTCCCCAGCTGCCACCCCAGCAAGCAGCTGAGGCCCTCTGATTTCTCTGAGCTCCCCGGCCTGGGCCTCTCCACTCCCTGGCCAAGAAGAGAGGCAAGGCCAGCTGCACAGGCCAGCCCACTCACGCACAGCTGGATCTCTGAGCCAAGGCAAGTCAGGGGCCCGGATACAGTCCCCTTCTCCTGCACGCACACCCCACCTAAGTTTGAAACATAGCAGAGCAAGAGGGTAAAACCAGGACAAGCCCAAATTGCAGAAAATGGGTTTCAGTGGGATGGGGGTGGGTTCTCTCCTCCGCACTCAGTATATTCCACCTCCCACCCCACCCCACCCCACCCCGAGGCCATCAGAGTTCACCAAGACCTCTGGCTGAAGCTGACCTCAGGGAAAGCTATTGGATAGGACTCTGAAGACACTGTGGAGGAGGAGGAGGTCCCCAGTCCTGGAGGGGGAGGAGAAAAGGAAGGGGATGGATTTCTCCAAAGATTTAATATTTACTAAATAATAACATGGCCACCTAAACAAACAAACAAAACCCATTCCAACCCTGGACCTGACAGCTGAATGACAGAAGCTGCTGGTTATGGAATGAAGAGAGGCCTCAGGGTATAGGAGCTTACAGAGGGATGGATTTTTATTCAGGATAATTAGCATCTCGAGTTGAGGGTTGCTAGTTCTGGGAGTACATCGACCCATCAGGGGACACGGTGCAAACTCACAGCCTGGCAGCGCTGGGCAAAAAGGATCTTCTATGCTCATCTATAAGATCACTTGCTCAACAACAGTGAAGTCAACCCCTACCAGCTGCAAGGCTCAGAGCTACGCACCGAGAGGACAGTGGCAAACAGTCCAGATGCTGTCTCTGCCCTCCAAGTACTTTACTTTCCAGCAGGAAAAAACAGAAAACTTGAATAACTAGTTGCAATGACGTCTGAAGAGAGCTCTGAAGCGAGCAAGTGCTTGAGTGTCATCTCACTTGTGCTGAGACGTTTCAGAGAGACCTGGAGAAGTGTCTCAGTGTCCCTGGTCTGGAGTTTCCTCATTGGTGGCAAGCATGGGGGTCTAGATTCATGCCTTTAAGTTCCCTCAGCTCCTGCTTATACTTGGTTTTGTATATTGGGCCTTTGTAAGTTGTGTTTTACGGGAAAAGTTCTGATATTAAAAGGAGGAGGAAGGGGAGGAGGAGAAAAAGAGGGAAGGGAAGGAGGGAAAGAGAAATATCAAAAAAGAAAAAAAAGAGGCTCATATGGTTCTTGTTTTTTCTCTTGCTGATATGATGAATCACATTGATTGTTTTACGAGTGTTGAACCAGCCTTGCATCCCGGGGATAAATCCCACTTGGTCATGGTGAATAATCTCCTTAATGTATTGTTGTATCCTATTGGCTAGTATCTTGTTGAGAAAAAAAGAAAGAAAAGAAATCAGAAATCATGAAAGAAAGCAAGAAGGAGATTGGTAACTTAAGATGGTCACCAAGATTCCCTCTGGTTTGAGGTTTCTATGGCAGCGGTGACACAAACGTCCTGGACTTTAACCTGGTGCTGCTGGGTTGTATGAAAATCTAGAACTATGACCATTTTCACATACTGGAAGAGTTTTCTACCCACTTTATCCATTATTTTGTTTTGTTTTTAAAGATTTTATTTTATCCATGAGAGACACACATAGAGAAGCAGGACATAGGCAGAGGGAAGGCTTCCACGGGAAACCCAATGCAGGACTCCATCCCAGGACCGAGTCAGGATCACAGCCTGAGCCAAAGGCAGACGCTCAACCACTGAGACACCCAGACGTCCCTCTCTCTCTCTCTCTCTCTCTCTCTCTCTCTCTATATATATATATATATATATATATATATATATATATATATTTTTTTTTTTGTAAGCACCCAGAAGGCTGAGGTCATTAGTGTATACAGGGACACACACACACACACACACACACATAAGCATAACATATATGCACCTCTGAGTGTGACTAAGTATTGTTCAATTTAGCAATGTAATGGTTAAAAGGGACAGCTTTTTGAATCTAAATGACCACTTCCTGGATATGTGGATTTGAGGAACTGACTTAAGGGTTCCAAGTCTCAGTCCCTTTTTCTGTGAAACTGGAAGAGTACTGTGTACCTTTGCAGGATTCTTGAATGGATTAAATAACAGTGTAATTATAGCAGCCACTGTGGTGGGTAGTGAGCAAGAGAAACCTGTAAATGATGATGTTCTTTTGCTTTTATGCCTCTTCCTCAATGCCCAGGCATGGATGGCCAGAATTTTTGCTCTGTGCCCTTCTTACTCTCAATTTTGACAGAGCCACTGCCAGTTGGAAATTGTCCCTCAAGAAATCCCAGGTTGGTACAGAAGTGAAAGGACTGTAATTTGGAGGATCTTAGATTGAGTCTCTTCTCATTCCTATATAACTCATCATAGTAATGCATGGTCCTCCACTGGAATAGTGGGAAGCATATATAAGCAAAGATATAAAAAAATTAAAATTACCTGCAATCAATCCATTTCAAAATAACCACTGGTGCCATCTCGGTGTGCATTTCCCATACTTTTTTTCTAAGTATATATAAACAAACATAATATTTTCTACGTCTCTGAGCAATTATAAACCCCTGGGATGAAAGAGGCATAGTGATAATACAGACAAACAAAACACTAAAACAAACACATACACCCCTCTCATTTTGTTCTCTGGTTCCTCAACAGCCCTGAACTGGCATTCACTTCAAGCTCTGTCCACATTCCAAGAGACTATGATTGAACATACGTTGTTGGATTTCTGTTTTTGCACAAGCCCCATTAGAAAACTACAAACACAGAAATAGAATGACTGTGCCCACCCCACTGTGGATCAGTCTTTTGGCAACTGAGTCCTGGACTCTCACCATGATCCATCACATCCTATGTGATAGGGCCTGAGATGAAGGGCACTACCCCCATGCTCCCGGAGCTCTGAGACTGATGTCTGCACATAGCCACCATCCCAACCTTGGGTCCCAAATTCAGTAAGTGTCATGGTGAACCATCTGGAGACTCTCAGAGAAAATATCAATACAACAGCAGCAGCAGGGGAGCCAGTGAGGCTCAGTTGGTTGAGCATCCAACTCTTGATTAAACTCAGGTCATGATCTTGAGGTCATGAGATTGAGCCACGAATTGAGCTGTGCACTGGGCAGGGAGTCTGCTTAAGATTCTCTCCCTCAGAAGAAATGTGTGGGAAATATCAGAAAGGGAGACAGAACGTAAAGACTGCTAACTTTGGGAAACGAACTAGGGGTGGTAGAAGGGGAGGAGGGCGGGGGGTGGGAGTGAATGGGTGACGGGCACTGGGGGTTATTCTGTATGTTAGTAAATTGAACACCAATAACAAATAAATTAAAAAAAAAAGATTCTCTCCCTCTGCCCCTCTCGATCCCCTCCTCTCGCTTGCATGCATATGCATGCTTGCTCTCTCTCTTTCTCTCTCTCTCAACCAACAGCATTTACGAGAGATTATCACTGTAACAGAAACTGTGCCAAACACCCTGTATTCACCGCCTCAGATTCTCTCCTTACCTCTACAAGGTAAATACAGTCACCCCTTTTTAAACTGGATGGAAGAGAAAAAAAAACTACTTGCCTAGGGTCACACAGTCAGCAAGTGGCTGAGAGGAGTTATGGAAGGTTCTCTCTGTCGCTTCCGTGGATCAAAGTTTGTGGAAGGGCACCAGCCATTCCCCAGCACAATCAGGGCTCACAGTCACAGGCCAATGACCTGGTATTCCTCTAGCCCAGGACACTTGCCTCAGGGAGGCAGACCTAAGCAGCCCAGGAGTATCAGATCTGAGGAAGTCACATCTGCTCAACTCTGCTGAGCCGAGGGTTCTGATTGGGCTGGACTCTCTCAGACCACCCAGCTCAGCCTGAGCCCAATTACCCCACCCTGCTCTGCTCTGGCTGACAGGAGGCACTTGCCAGTTACCAAATTATCCTCCCTTTCTCAAGGCACCTCACACTGTGTGACACAGAAGAGTAAGCCAGGGCTACTATGGCCAAGATGTGGGTCCTGATGATGTGAGCTTGTTGGGGCCTCAGTTTCCTCAGCTGTAAAACAGAGACAAAAATACTATGGACTCCATAAGACTGATGTGAGGATCTAGTGGACTCTGAAAGGCTGCCTGCCTCGTGGTAGATATTTAATAAATGCTCATTTACTTTTTTCATTTAATTTCTTTTTTTATATATTTATTTTTTATTGGTGTTCAATTTGCCAACATATAGAATAACACCCAGTGCTCATCCCGTCAAGTGCCCACCTCAGTGTCCATCACCCAGTCACCCCCACCCCCCACCCTTCTCCCTTTCCACCACCCCTAGTTCGTTTCCCAGAGTTAGGAGTCTCTCATGTTCTGTCTCCCTCCCTGATATTTCCCACTCATTTTTTCTCCTTTCCCCTTTATTCCCTTTCACTATTTTTTATATTCCCCAAATGAATGAGACCATATAATATTTTTTCATTTAATTTCTTGAGTATCTACCTTGAGTCTGTCATTCTTGCAGGTGCTCAAAACAGACCAGTCAATAGAACAAAGACAACAAGACAAACAATAGATTTTCGCCTTTGTGGAGGTTACACGTGGGGGGCAGGAGAAGCAGTTCTCATTCCACCCTCCTCACCCTCTTTCTTGCCAGCCGGTGACCGAGGAGCATGCCTCCTGTGAAAGGCCCGAGCCCTGTAAGGCTGGAGGAGATCTCTGTCTTCCCTCAAGTGTAAATGCTGCTCTTAGAAGGACCCTGGGAAACTCCACACTGGGCCTTTGTTCCAGCATTAGTCCTTTGCCTTAACCTTATTCCAATTCACAGACTAATACAGAAGGCTGAGACCTTGGAAATCTCATCAGACCAGATGGACAAGAAAATAATTTAGGGAGAGGAAATTCAACAGACACATGCTGAACACATCTCTCCGCCAGGTCCTATGCTACTGGTGCTGAGAAAGAAGACGGAGCGCACACCCATTTTTTTCCACCATTTATTTAGAGGAAAATTCTGATCTGAATTAATTGTGAGCTGTTAACGGTCTTTTTCCTTTAATTCCATTTGATGTGTTAATGTGTAAATGTATGTACAGCTGTGGAAAAAAAAGTTTGATTATGCAGGTGCTGTCAGAGAACCCAATGAGAATGTTACAAATATATGATGTAGGCACTGCGTTAGCTTTCAAAAAATCAAAAAAGAAAAAAATCCTGAATCCAGAAACACATCTAGTACCACGAATTCTGGATAAGGGATGATGGACTTGTCATATTATTTTCTTACTTACAGATATAAAAAGCTAAGCTACAGGGAACCTAAAGAATTTGTCCAAGGTCACACAGCTGTAACAGAATCAGGATTTGACCCCTGGAAGCCTGATTTCAGAATGCATAATTCTTGATCTCTATATTATTCACTCTCCTTACTCCCTAAACTATTTATGTGTGCCAGGCATTTTATGTTTTTTTTCCCCCGTTTAATCTACACAACAATCAAACAGGTAATTACTACTATTGTCGGTATTTTGTTGATAAAGGAACAATTGCTAAAACCAACATATATAAGGTCATGCTGCTTAATAGGTAGCAGGATTGGGATTTGAACTTAGGGCCATCTGGCCCCAGTGCCCTTATTCTTCACTATGTGTGTGTGTGTACTGCCATATGTATGTATACGCGCGCGCGCACACATGCACACAGTGCCTCAACCCATTGAGGTCCATGATGGGCTGCAATTACATATGACCTGCAGGTTCCTTTGGCTTATATACATCTACTCTCTTGCTTTCTTTGCAATTCATTCTTCACATAACAGCACAGCAATAGTTGTAAAAGAAAATCTGATCATATCCCTAAATCACTAACTCATTCACTCAATAAACATTTGTTGAGACCTCATACTTGGCATTTTTCTGGTCACTAAGAAGAGAGTGACAAAAAGAAGTCTAGCCCTTTATGAAACATCAAACTCTTTGCCTTATTTCCATTCTATTTACAACAAAATCCCAAAGCCTTAATATTAAAACCAGGAACCTCCCCATCCTTCCTCCTCTCTTCTTGTTTTCCCCTCACTGTCTCCTTTACTTGCAGTGAGTCTGTCCATCACTCCAGCTTCCCCCAGCCTCAAATCCTGGGGCATGTGAGAGTTCTTTTTTTGGAAGTGTTTTTCCTTACCCACTCACTAGTTTTATAATTCAACTAATGTGTGTGTCTCCCACTAGACTCTTAAGTACCATGTGGGAAGGGCTATGCCTTTTCTTATCTCAACTTCTAGCAATATATATCTGGGGCTCCAGGGGCATTTAATAAATACTTTTGGGATAAGTGAAGGTGATAAATACTATGTTAGAGGTACAGAACTCTTTTTAATGCTGAGCCAGGTGGAATACAATTACGACATTTATTTTCTTGTAGAACTTCTTTTAGTTTCCTGGGGCTAATTACTGATCATTTTTTTCCTCCCAAACTTTTATTGACATACAATGTACATAAGTTCAAGGTGTATAATGTGATGATTTGATAACATTCATATATTGTGAAATGAGTACTACAGTAAGGTTAGTTAACAACCCTCCTCAAAATTATCTTTTTGTGTGTGGTAAACACTTTTTAAGACCTACTCTCTTAACAACTTTCCAGTACATAATACAGTACTGTTAACTGTAGTTACCATGCTGTACATCAGATCCCCAGAAATTATTCATGTTATAGATAGACATTAGTAACCTTTGACCAACAACTATAACTATTGGCTCTCACCATTCTACTCTCTATTTCTCTAATTCAGGGTTTTTAGATTTTACACGTAAGGGAGAACATACATATTTGTCTTCTCTGACTTATTTTGCTTAGTATTATGCCCTCAGAGTCCATCCATGTTGCTGCCAAAGGTGAGATTTCCTTCTCTTTTAAGGCTGAATAATACTCCTTTATAAATATGTATAAAGGGATATATGTGTATGTATCATAAATATATATATACATATATATAATATGCATACACAATACACACACACACACATATTTTCTTTATCCACACATTCACGGATAGAAACTTAAGTTGTTTTAGAGGCACAGAACTTAGTACCAACATTTAGACCTAGTCACAAGGCAGAGAAAGAAGTTAGTGGGGGAAAAAATAAAGCTTATTAGAGAAAATGAAGTTATCTCAACTGGCAGTTGTAACTGGTGTCTGACAGTCAAAGAAGCTGGGAAAGTTACCACGAGAGCAAAGTTAATCTGCTGGGAGGGCTGAACATAGGAGAGTCTAGATGAACCCTAGGTTGTTTATAAAAATGGAGCTGAGAGAGTTTAGGAAAAATAAGTCTGAAGACATCATACATGTTGAAAAGCAATGTTCTAAAAAGAGAGAAAGACAGAGTGTCTCTGCTTCAAATTCATCCCTTGAGACCAAACCCCCCCAAACACTCCTGTCTCCCCCTCCAGCCCAGTGTATATCCTGATGCATTCAGTCACTTTTCTGTCTTCCCCTATTAGATTATAAAGTTCTTGTGAAAATGGCTCTCACTTATTCACCTTAGTCTCCCTGATGCCTATAATAGGGGTGCTGGTGGAAACGTCTGTTGACTTAAAATGAACTGAAGTGAAATGAAATAAGTCGAGGGGGAAAAGTCCGTTGCATTTTCTCATCTCTGTACTGTACCAGCTGTCATCCTCCACTTCCTAAACTTTAGCTCATCAGGTTCCAGAACCAAAAAAATCATTCCAACTTTAAGAGATGAGGGAGACCACCAAAGAGAGGAACAGAACCCAAGAACGAATTTGAGAAAGACACAGACAAAATGAATCTGAGAAACCACAGGAGTCTCCTTGTCAAAATCTGGAAGGGCCTGCTGGCATCTCCCGTCAGCCCCAGGGAGCGAAGATAAAAATCCCGTCCCTGTGGGTATCAAACTGCATCCACTACATACCACCACTAATTTAATTTTTACAGCCTGGACTGACCTGCCAAATTGTTATTGTCGAGATGGCCTGAGAAGGCAGCTACAGAAGGTAAGAAGTAAAAAGCCATGCCCTCTTCTTCCACAGACCTGGGTCATCCCCTTTTCATTCCCTTGGCTTTCTCCCAATTCTCATAATTGTGACTCTTTATACTTCATTAAGGGTTCCCTATGGCCAGGAAAATTTTAAAGTCTGAGGTCATTTCTCCTTCCTGAACAGCCTTTTTCTCAGCAGGCAAGTAGGAGGTAGAAACCAAAACCAAGGTGGCTGCCTTGGGCCATGAAGCTAGAATGACAGAGGTCAGATGAGGTTAAACCAAAAAATATTCCAAAAGCTGGGAGAGCCCAGCTAAGCTTCAATCCCGTATTTCCCAGAGAGGGTTTCTGAAGATGGCTCCTTTGGGAAAAGGGTGCATCATAGTCAAATATATTTAGGAAACATTCCTTGTCAATCCCTCTCTTCGAGATTCACAACATCCTTATTAAAGTCTCCGAGAAGTTGCTGAGTATAGAGACCCACTTAGGTTTGATTAACCAACAACCTTCCAAACTAACTGATCCCAGAACTCTTTTTTTTAAAAAAAGATTTTATTTATTTATTCATGAGAGAGACAGAGAGAAAGGCAGAGACACAGGCAGAGGGAGAAGCAGGCTCCATGCAGGGAGCCCAATGTGGGACTCGATCCTGGGACCCCAGGATCATGCCCTGGGCCAAAGGCAGGTGCCAAACCGCTGAGCCACCTAGGGATTCCCCAGAACTCTTTTTATGTTTCATGTGGCTTGCTAATTAGAATCCCATCCCGTGTGGACTCTGTGGAGTTGAGGTCCAGGAGAAGTAAGCATGACCTTGACAGCGAAAGAATGCTTCTTAGAGGATGCAAGGTCTATGCAGGACCTTAAAGATAATGTAGGAAGAGGCAGTGGGCCTGGATTAGGCAGAGATGACAGGGAAGGTTCTGAAGGCCATTTTGTTCTTCTCATAACACACTCAGTAAACATTCATTTGGGGCCCACTCTGACCTAGAGAACATTCCTTATGATGAAGACACGGAGACGATCAAGAGAAACACAAACTGTGATGTCTTGGAACCCGCATTCCGCAGTGGAAAGGAAAGATGTAAGTAGATGGTTACAGACCAATTCCTCTACCAAGATGGCCAGGGAAAGGGAGCTAGGACCTGAAGGTTAGTTACGAATTCTCTCAGCAGAGTGGCAGAGAAAGGAATCTGAAGTAGAACAACGTGAACAAGGGTTGTTCCTTTGCCATCCCTTGAATACAGGAGGCACACTCCTACCTCAGGGCCTTTGCACTTGCTCTTCCCTCTGCCAGAGACTCTCTTCTTCCAGATTCCTCATCTCCTTTGGGTCTTTGCTCAAATGTTTCTCTTTTTTGACCACCTCATTTAAAATGATGTAGCCCCCTTCCAATTCTAACACCACTTATACTTCTCCCTTTGGTATCATTTAGCATAATCTGATAAATTGTATATACTTATATTTATTTACTGATTTTTACCCTCAATCTCCCTCTTCTTCTAGAACGATAGGTGAGGGTGATCTAAGAGTTCTGTGACATTGTGACCCTCCCATCATCCAGAATGCTGACTCTATAAAAACAAGAGGTTTTATTTCTTTGGTTTATTACCAGCCCATAGCATCTGGTAGAGTAAGCATTCACTAAATATTTGTTGAATTAATGGATCAATGAATAAAATGTGGGGAAATCTGAAGGATAAAAATGGAACGGAGAGAGTAAATGTTTAGCATTAACTCTTTGTACGTGGATCACAGCAATATTACAAAGTCAAGGTGCCTGGGTGGCTTAGTTGGTCATGTGTCTGATCTTGATTTCAGCTCTGGTCATGATCTAGGGGTTGTGAGATCATGCTCCACATTGCACTCTCCTTCCACCTCTACCCCTCTCCCGCTTACACACACACTCTCTAAAATAAACAAATAAAATCTTTAAAAAAAAAGAAATATAAGATTGATATTACGTACATTTTATAGATGAGTAAACTGAAACTCAGAAAGGTAAAGTGATTTGCCCAGCGCCACAGAGCAAGTAAGAGAAAAGCCCAGACTCAAACCCAGATCTGATTCAAATAATTAAAATGACTTAGGCTTGGTCAACTTTTAGTGATCTTAGGTGGTTCTTTGGGTTCTTGGTCTTCACCTTAATGCATTTCTCCTCTGAAATAAATATGCAGCTTTCTGAGGTGGCCCAGAGTAAATGGATCTGGTTGGCTCCTAGTCATGGGACCAATGAATAATGGCATGGCAGCCTTCGGGGCTGAGGATGACTCAGCAGACCAGAGCCGTAGAGCCCATCTCTCCCCACCCCAAACACCTCATTCATTCTGTGATGTCAGGCGCCTGACTACCCCCATGCTGAGCCAGTTAATAGCTCACCCTATAAACGGGTGCGTAACAAAGTCTACTGCAAGGCCGTCATCACTCGGTCAAATTTGGCTGATCTCTGTGCTAGCCACATGATTAATTCCAACTGGCTGTGGTCTCCTGCCTGGGGTCATTCAGAAATCTTTCACTCCTTGGCTGAGAGTCTACAGACTCATAGTGTTTGTTAGGGGATTTGAGAATTTCCTTTCTCTCTCCCTCCCTCCCTCATTTCCTCCCACCTTTTCCTCCTACCTTTGTTAATTCAACCATCTAGTTTTTCATGCAGTTACACATTCATCTAGTCATTCATTCATGAGTTCATCTATTCTTTCACTCATTTACTCATATATTACTCCTACATAATTTATAATCAGTATTCACTCACACTCACTCATAAAGGCATACATTGATCCACTCATTCTCTTAATCAAATTGGATATTTTAAAAGATATTATGAGAATCATTTGATCTTGTAGATTGGATTTCACCTCTCCAAGCATCGTTTTCTCACTGACAGAGGTAAAGCAGGGGGTCTCAATGGCACAGACTTCTAACACAGTTATGACCAAAGGCCTCCTCCAATTCTCTAATTCCGGGAGTTTAAGATAAACCCACCTCTACAAGAGTTCATAGCCTAGAAAAACATCTTTCAAACTTTTTTTTACTGTGATTTATGTATTTTACATCCCAACTTAGCTCTACACATCCATGTATATATGACTGAAACAAAGCTGTATGAAATTATACTGAGCCTTGCTACACACAATATAATGAATATATTGACTTAAAAAAAATGTTGGCCAAAATCCAGTAAGTTGATTCCATGACCCACTAATGGGTGATGACTGGAAGTTTAAATACTATAGTCTAGGTCTAGAGAAATAGTTCAAGAACATTTAATGCAAGACAGCTATTTGGATACCATTGTAAACTCTGCCCTCAATCTTCCAAATCCAACAGCCATCTATCTACTTGTATAGGTGTCATCTCTTAAATGCCTCTTGACTGACTTTGCTTCCCTGCATTCACTATCCCTGCCATCTCCCCTCAAATGGGCCTGACTTCCTGCCTCCAGGCTTACCCCTCCACTCCATCCTCCAAATTGCAGCCAGTGATCATTCTAAAATATGCATTTGATGAAAAGCCTATAATGCTCCGTACTTACTTGTACTCTACAAAATAAATAAATATATCTAATTCCTTAGGCTTCCCTGTCCTTTATTCTTTCTGCAGGGCCACTTCTCCCTAATTCCACTCTTGTATCTTATGCTGAATCCATGTTGAGTTGCTCTTTTATGTCTCTGAGCCTTCACTTTTGAAGATTTTTCTGTCTAGAATTCCCATTCTACCCAATACTGGCCTTGTTCAAGGAACCACCAAATCACAGAGATTTCTATGCCACCTCTATCAAGGGGCCTCCTCAACCATCCCCCACCCCTTTTTTTTTATACTATCCTGAATGTCTGTTTGTCATTCTCCCCTGTTTGGGTCAAGGCCCAAGTTTCTGACTTCTCTTCATCCCCTGGACTCAGCACAGTTTTTGGCACAGATTAGGTGCTTAGAAAATATTTTTAAAGGTGTACGATGTGCTCTGGGTAAGATGAGATTTGATGTGTTAATATCTATGGCAACCCTGAGAAGGCACCGAAGAAATCCAACTACAGGGGTCTTAACTAACCAAGAGCCCAGGTCTGAGTGCTCCAAATTCCATCACCACATTTGCACTGAGGCTGCTGCCAGCCAGTGACTGGCCCACTCCTAGGAGAAACAAGACCTCCCTCTCAGATGGTAGATTGTCTTCAGGACTCCCTGATGACCTTGCCAACCATTACTTAAACCTCCCTTCTCTCTTTCCTCCATTCAGAGTCAACTTTCCACCACAGTCTGATGCCTCTCCCAGCCTTGGCAGCAACTGCTCATCTTCTCTTATACAGGTGTCTCCCGTAGTAAAATCCTTGGTTGTTCCATCCCATCTCAGTATGTGCTTCTTGAAGGACCTGAACTAACACACTATTTTCAGTATCTATAGGTGACGTGACTTATGAACAACCGATGTAACCAAGGTTCGGTGGTGTGCTGGTAAATGCTTAACAATAGGCTCTTGGGGTAGGGGGGAGATGCTGATTTATAGCACTGGTTGACCTTAAGAGTGTAAATACCTCCACAACAACCAGTTTCACACTGCCCATTGTGACATCTCTGAACATGGACTTGGAGAGAGATGTGCACAGTTGTCTTGAGGATCCAGTGCAAACTGGCTCCAGAGCACCTCTGTGAGGCTTACAAGTCAAAGTTTCTGTCTCTCCGCTGGGCATCTTTGGATAGCCCCCTGCAGTTCTGTCCACTCCTGAGTGCCCTGCAGCAAGACTATTCTGGAAGTTTCTATCAGGTCATTGGGCCCAAAACCTTGTGGACCTGTAGCTTCTCCAAGGGTCTAGGAGATGGATGGGGGGCTCTACTGATCCTAGAAATGTAGGCTCTGCTAGGGACACCTGGGTGGCTTAGCCAATTAAGCGTCAAACTCTTGATTTCAGCTTAAGTCATGATCTTAGGGTACTGGGATCAAGCCCCATGTCGGGTTCTGAGCTCAGCATGGAGTCTGCTTGAGATGTTCTCTCTCCTTCTGTACCTCCTCCCTCTAGTGACACACTCTCTTTGTCTCTCAAATGAATAACTTAAATCTTTAAAAAAAGAAAAAGAAATGTAGGCTCTGCTAGGTGGGAGCAGTCATTTGCTATATTCTTAGAGAAGACTAGTGACACAAAAATGGCCTTGGATGACCTCTCTGGCTGTGATGTGCAAGCTGATTGAAGGAGAGAAGCTCATACTAAGCACTTTCTTATTTCACCACCCCCCATGCCAAGGTGAAAAGTATCATCTCCTGTGTTACAAACATAGAAACTGAGCCTCAAAGAGGCTATGTCTTGAATAACAACAATGAAAGAGATAGCAAAAATGGCAACTAACATTCTTTGAGTCTCCCCAGCAACCCTACGGGCTATTATCATCATCATCTCACTTTAAAGATGGGCTTCAACTACTAATAAATGTAGGAGCTGAAACTATAATCCTGGCACTTTATCTCTTGACCAAGGTCTAAGTATCCTACTGTAGATGCCATTAATAACACATATTAAGTCCCCAAAGTCATAAAATAGTCTTTTTCATTTCTCCTTCCTGAATAAGGACCGTGTTTAGGAAATGCACAATGCAAAAAGGAAAGATTCTGAGACCCATCTTTGCAGATGGAAAACCCAGGGTACTCTCCCTATTGTGGCAAGAATGCTTGGAATTCCAGTATAGGACTGTATCAGTGGACCAGCCCTCAGTGAACTCATCACATAGAGGAAGTTTTGGAGATGTTTTATGCTAAGTAGACTAAAGACCAAGAATAGCTAGAAAGAAAATTAAATATATTTGAGAACAAAAGCAGCCACTGACCTCTCCATCCTGGGAATTGGAGTCTGCAGCCAAATCTCAGCAGACACAGCTGGATAATTCCAGTGTAAATCCCCTTGCTGAGTAAGAGATCCCACCAGAATAAACAACAATAATTGAATGCTATGGCCTCCTGGCTTTACCAGCCAGCCAGCCATTCTCAACATATATAGCCTTTGAGGGGAGACTCTGGACCATTTATTTCACCAGAGTGAGTCTGGTCGCCCTCTGAGCATAGGGCCCACGACCACATATTACATGCAATGGACAAGGAAAGGCCTGGAATGAAAAGAGGAAATGCCGTATAAGATGGAGCAGAATCTTGACCAAACTGAGCCAGATGAGATTCAAGAGGTAGAGGGCCCCCCTTCTGAAAGGGACCAAACAAGACAACAACTAGATGATGTGCTAAAGAGAACAATGAGGTGGGGGGGGGGTGTCCATTTTCTACTATTCCAAAAAGATCCTTTTCTAGGCAAGGTGAGGCCATTTTTTGATTCTGACATTGACTGCTTTACCAATCCAGAAAGAAAAATGATAGCACCAAGCTTGGTCCAAGGAGGCAGGAAGGGAGGAGTGAGATTAGGGGTTCTGGGTCTTGAAAATCGGCTCTGTGACCTTGAACAAGATAGTCATCTTCTCTGGCCTGAGTTCTCTCTAAATCAGAGGTAACTGCCCCCTGACCACATTTCCATACTGGTCAGGGAGGCCACAAACCAGTGAGGAGTGAGGGCTAAGAGTCTCACAGGCCTGGTGGGCATCTGAGTGCCATCGTTGGCTAACGGTGCAACCCCTGGTAGGCCAACCACATGTCTCTGAACCTGGTTTTGCTTGTGTGTGAAAATGACCAAGACTCACTGCACCAGTGTGAGCATTTTATAAAACAACACGTGCAAAGTGTTTAGTGTAGCTCCTGGCAGGGCATTAAGTACTTAATAAATAGCTGCTAATATGATTATTAACCAAAACATAGCACTAATAATAAAGGCATGTTACCGGAATTCAGCATTTCTACCTGTAAAATGACCAGATGATCCCAAATATTCCTTCCACCCCTGCTGTTTCTGATAACCCACAACAGATACTTAGCAATACAAAAAAAGAAATAGGTGCCCTAGACCACACAAACTGGGGAACAGAATTCTATTCTGTTCAGCCTCAATCCACATTTGGACCCATGAGTTTTCCCACCACTTCTTCTTTTCTTGACCTACAGACACCTAGGAAAACCCAAGAAGCCAGAGATCCAGCCCTGACACCCAACTCACACAGAGTAGGCAGTGTGATGATGGAGCCGAGGCCCTAATGGGCAGCGGTGGGTACCAGCATGGTAGCACCCAAGGTGAGACCTAATGGTAGGCCCACACACTGGAGGGCAGAGGCCCTTGAGGAAGGACCAACATCACAACCCCAGATTCCTCTTATTTGTGGGAGAGTCCAAAGTGTACTCCCATCATCCCACTAACTCAGAATCTTTTCGCTGTGACTGTCTCTCTCCCCACTTTTTTTATTTAAATTTATTTTTTATTGGTGTTCAATTTGCCAACTTACAGAATAACACCCAGTGCTCATCCCGTCAAGTGCCTCCCTCAGTGCCCATCACCCATTCACCCTCACCCCCTGCCCTCCTCCCCTTCCACCACCCCTAGTTTGTTTCCCAGAGTCAGGAGTCTTTACGTTCTGTCTCCCTTTCTGATATTTCCCACACACTTCTTCTCCCTTCCCTTATATTCCCTTTCACTATTATTTATATTCCCCAAATGAATGAGACCATATAATGTTTGTCCTTCTCCCCTTTCTATTGGCTCTTGATCAAGATCTGAAAAGCCAGAGGAAATAATTATTACCATGAGTGGAAAAGACAGGGGTCTTTGAAGTCATACTGTTTGGTTTGAATCTAGATTTCCGAACTGTGCTGCCTTGGGCAGGTGGCTTCACATTTTCAGTCTTGGTTTCTTCATCTGTAGCATGAGCTGTTAATCCCGATTTTCCACAGTTTGTTTTGTGAGCATTAACTGAGACAATGGGTATATACAGAGCCCAGCACAGTGCATGTAGTAGGCTTTCAATTAGGGGGTCACCCCCCGACTCCCTTTCCTTATCAGTATAAAAAGAAATCACATGCTATATATTAATATAATCCTTTGTTCTTTGTTTTAAAAGTTTTACATTCTAGACCTCTATCCCCCATTAGACTCTATTTTGGAAGGTGGGTTTCGAGTCTCTTATTTCTATACCCCAGCACCCTGCATTAGTCTGGACCAGGATAGTTGCTCAAGAAGGTTTGCTGATCAGAATCTGTTTCACTGAAAATCCTGTGATTCCAAGAAGAGAGTTTTATTTGCTTAGTTACATAATAAGCACGCTTTGCCGAGTCCTTTACCTTCCTGACCTTCCCCATCTTCTCCGGAGGCACAACCCCTCTGAGGTTTCACACAAGTTTTCCCTTTTAATTTTTAAAAAGCACACTTTAAAAAAAGAGAATAGACTATATCCTGAGAGTTTTGAGAAATAGTTTCTTTGCAATGCTGCAGCCTGGGGAAAGTCAGACTGTGGACTGCAGGCAATGCCTAGATCAGGATTAAATGAGGCAGTTTGGTGCCTCTGTCCCTGCTGGGGCTGAGGCCCAAGCCCTGGCCCCAGGCTGGTGGCTCACCCTCCTAGGGGCACCACCCACCCGAGCTGCAGACACCACATGTGTATGGCCTCCCCAGGGGTGCCATCCCAAACCAGCTTTCTCTTTGCTCCAGCGACGAGAGTGGAGAAGGGAGAAGAGGCCAAGCCAAGGACCAGATCTGGTGTCCAGCTCTCCTCCCCAGGGTCTGCTCCTCACTCTGCCTTGTTTCACTCATTTCCATCTTCCTCAGCCCTCTTTTTTCTTCTTTCACCCTTTTCTGGCCTCCCTCTGTTTGCTCTTGTTTGAAACATTTACTAACTCCAAGTGCTTCTGATGCGTGCGGACCTGTGTCCACACAGGGAGCGTGTGTGTTGCATGGTGTGTGCTGTGCGAGTGGATGCCACGTAATGTGTTACGTGTGCCTGTTTGTGTTGGGGGGAGTGACACGGCCCATGGTATGTAATATATGTCTTTGCAGTCCGCCCGTGGGGAGCTGGCTATGTTTATGCATCTTGCATGCTTCTGTTGCTTGTCTAGGATGTGCCCCTGGGAGTGTCTATTGTGTGTGGAGAGCAATCCCCAAGCTGTGTGGCTCTGTATGCACTGTGGGTCCACTGTGTGTGGCACACTATGTGTGACTACATGCTTACTACGTGTGTCTTTGTTACCTGCTTTTTGTATACCGTACATGGCTTGCAAGTCCCTGGGGGATAACGTGTTTACATACACGCGAGTGTGTCTATGTGTTGTCTTTGTTGTTCCTCAGATAGGCGAGGTGACCTGTGTTACGTGTATTTGTGTGCGATGAACTGCATCCATGTTGTGGTTCTGCATCCCGGGTGTTGCTGAAAAAGCTCTTGGTTGTATGCTACGTCCACGTAGGGTGTATTTATTGTATTTGCTGTTTGGAGTTACAATGTGCATATGCTGCATGTTTCTCTGCGTCCCTGTCTCTGTGAAATGTGTCTGTGTTTCCCCTGCCAGCTCTTCCTCCCCTTCGGGTGCCCCAGCCTCCCTCCCTCCCGTCTCCTCCCTAGGCTGTGACCGGTCTCAGCTGACACCTCCGCTGCTCTGGCAACCCGAGAACAGCCTGGAGAAAGGTCAGCTGGCCACCTTCTCGCCAGGCCTGCCCAGATTCTGAGACTCCAGTGTTGTGTGGTGTGGGAGCGCCCTCTGTTGGTCATGTGGGCCACGAAGGGCCCTCCAGCGAGGCCTTTCTCTCCCCTTTCCAGACCACCCCCAAGAGACTTCCAGCCTCATTAAGAAAGGGCCCGACATTCAAAGAAAGACACTTGAGGTTGGAAGAAGGTGTTATTAAGTGTGCTGAGGTGCTGGGTGCACACCAGAAGCATCCGAAGTGGATGGTAAAGGCTTCCCCTGACCACCTACTCCGGTCACAGTCCCATGGAAACAAGGGTGAAAAGTGTGCACTGGCCCTCACTGGTGAAAGTAACAGCTACTTCCAATTTACGTTCACGCAGCTGAGAATCTCACCTGATAACTTCATGCTTCCCCCCACTTCCCCAGGAATAATTTCCCAAGGCTTTGACTTCCCCTTTACAACAGGATCCAAGCAAGCGACCAGGCTCCCTGCGGGGAGCCTGCTTCTCCCTCTGCCTGTGTCTCTGCTTCTCTCTTTGTCTCTCTCATGAATACATAAACAAAATCTTAAAACAAAAAACCAGGACCCAAGGTTGAAACCCAGGGGTTCTACTGCAGACAGAGGGAGGCACCAACAGGACAAGATAAACACCACAGAGTTTCCAGTGGCTTGAGCGTAAGGAAGTTGAACATAAGTAAAGACACCCCCTGTGGAGAGGGTTACGCTTAGTGGCAGAGAAGGGAAGCGTGATGGATGTACCCACGACTTGCAGCGCCCCAGGTGTGTGATCATAAGAACCTCAACAGCAGGAGCAAGGAGCCATGTGCTCACGTGTGGCCAGGCCTGCACAAACACACCTACCAATATCAAGCACAGCAGCCTTGGTGGCAAATATCTCTGGGGCCTGGGGGCATGCATATTTACTACTTCTTCACTTATTGAAGAAACACACCTAAATGGCATTACTTTACACAAAAACATGGATTTTTCACTGCATTCCTTCTGCAGGTGATTAAAAGGATGCTGATACGCTATGGTTGTTTCTGTAAATTCAGTATGAGAGAGTTGCAGGGGGTCCCAAGGACTGCATGACCCAATCGGCCTAAAGTGTGTTTTTCAGAACACTACTTCTCATGAGACAATAATTATTTCAAGGTATAGCAAAATAAATTTGAGGGTTAGGGATACCTGGTGGTTCAGTCGGTCAAGCGTCCAATTCTTAATTTTGGCTTGGGTCATGATCTCAGGGTTCTAAGATCAAGCCCCACATTGGGCTCTGTGCTCTGTATGAAATCTGCTTGAGCTTCTCTCTCCCTCTCCCTCCACCCTGCTTGCACTCCCTAAATAAATAAATGAAAAACAGAGGGTTAAATAAAGCTTAGCAGATTTCTTTCCCACACATTTTCTCAGAGCCTTTAATATGATAATGCAGCTTATGAATTTCTGAAAAAGGGGAAGTTGCATGTAGTGTTTCTCAAAGCACATAAATAGAATTTTCTTCTCTCCTCGAAATTTATGGGAGAAAAAATGTAAATGTACACATTGGCAAAGCAAGATCCCAAGAGGTGTAAGTCAATTACTATTAAATTCCCACTTACTGCAATAATCATGTACTTTGTTATTGTAGGTTTGTTTAATTTATCTCTTTGCATCTTAAAATGACTTGGATAGGGAAGTACTATGTTTTCATGCTAAATTACAGATGAGAAGACAGGCTCAGGGAGGTAAGGCAACTTGTCCCAAATCATGATATTGGTCAGCGATGAAATAAGACTTCAAAACAGACAAGTCTCTCTCCAAAAACACATATACTTCTTCTTTACTAACTACTGCTGAGTTTAATTTGACAAAAAGTTTAAAACATGGTCCCTGTTGACAAAAGCTGTACATTGTACTTACAGAGACCTTTTAGTACAAGAGGGGCCCCTGAGTAGCTCAGTCAGTTAAGTGTCTAACCCTTGATTTCAGCTCAGGTCATGTCATCAGGGTTGTGAGATTGAGCCCCATGTGTTCCATGCGCTGGGTGTGGAATCTACTTAAGATTCTCTCTCCCAAAAAAAAAAAACAAAAAAAAACAAAAAAAAAACAAAAAAACAAAAAAAGATTCTCTCTCCCTATCTTCCTCTGCACCTCCCCTCTCCCTTTCTTAAAAATGAAAAAAGAGAGACCTTTTAAAAAACATAATGCTAAAATTTAGTGGATGATAATTGGCATCACCTATGGCAGGTAAGGGAAAGAAAAAGAACTGGGAAGGTCATAGGAAAGCTTCCTAGAGGACGGGAGTTTAAACTGGGCTCTGAAGGATGGAGAAGACTTGGTTAGAAAGGGGTCAGCAACTTTTTACTCAAGGTAAAGGGCCATATAGTAAATATTTTTGCACATGAGCCATGCAGTCTCTGTTGTAAGTACTTGACATAGCTTTTGGAGCATGAAAACAGCCATAGACGATACATAAATGAACAGACATGGTTGTGTCCCAATAAAACTTTATTTGCAAAACAGGCAGCCAGTCCATGGGCCCTAGTTTACCAATTTTTTGAGTTAGGTGAAAGAAAAGGGAGAATGGGACCTTTCTGGACTAAGAGAATCTCTTCTACAAATGCAGTCAGCAGTACACTCAAAGGCCAGCACCAGGCCTGCTCATAACTGTTCCCTTTCTGTCCCCCACTCCACTGCAGCCCCGATTCAATTCAATTCAATTGTGGTCTAAGCCCTGAGGGTGAGCTTACTGCAGCTATGCAAAGAGAAAGCTGTCTGCATTTGAGATAAGCTGAACAAACAGTTCACCCATCCCAGCGGAAGGTGCTTGTGAAATGTGTGCCTGGATTCAGTCTGTTGGGAAGGCAGAGAAAGCCAATACAACTAGTTCCTTCCTGAACAAGGGACTGGACTTTTCTCCTTCCAAAAAGTCAAGGCTGATGCTAAAGTGTTTCCCTGTTTCTAAATACTAGGTGTGGACCAACTGCCCCTTTGCAGAGAGCTAAGATGATTTGCAGAGGTTCTGGTATTTACCAAGTGTAGTGTAACAGAACTACTTCTCCATTCCTTATCCCTAAGCACAGGCCTATAGGGGTATTACTCCTTGCACATTAAACTTCAGGAGCTCTCTACTTCATGCAGGATCAAAATCAAGTGCTCCAGTCTGGCCTCAAGGCTCTGTACATGTAACCTTAATCTAAGACTCAAGTCTTATTATCTCCAGTAGCCACTCCAGCTAAACTACATTTGTCTCTGGGCCTTTGTGCGTGATTTATAAGCTCCATCCTTCAGGACTTGGCACTTGTACCTGAAGTGCCCTCCTTCTTCCTTCCTTTTACCCAAGTCCTATCCTGATTTACAGGGCTGTACTCTTAACTCCTCCTTCTTGGTGGAGATACCCCATTCTTCCCTCTAAATTGCCACAACTCAGATATTTGAGTTTAGTATGAGCAGTGTCACTTTCCTTAGCTTGTGTTTTGTTTTGTTTTTTCCCAAAATGAAACTAACTTGTTAATGATTATAAAAAACTCAAGCCTACTGTTTAAAATGTCCAAGCATTCTAGAAATTATAATGAAAAAAAAAAAAAAGAACGAAACTCAGAAGGGTGATAAAGTCCAAAAAGATGAAAAGGGGTAATATGACACTGTCTTTCAGGGAATGCAACTGCTTTGTGTAGCTGAGTGGGGTCCCTAGAGAGGAATGACAGGAGAGAAAACTGGGACGATGATGGGCCAGAGCACCTAAATTCTTTTTTTTTTTTTTTTTTTTTTTGCCATTGTTGGTCTCCTAAATTCTAAATTTCATTGAGTCTTGATTTAGAGATTGCTGGGGGGGAAAAAAAAACAAGAAAATATATGGTATATCCCCACTAAGGACCTAGTTTCACACATGGTAGGTGATCAATAATATTTGTTAAATTAATATAAGATTGGAGTTGGTGGTCTTAAGCTGAGAAAACATCTCCACCTAGATTTCCTGACGTTGTTCATACAGGAAAGGCATTGAGACAGTCTGCATAAAAAAACTCAGGAGGACTGGCTCCTGCAAATGGTCCCATAAACTAATCCCTTAATCATTTCCCCCTTAAAACATCCACTGCCTCGCCATCTATACCAGCACGTGTGCTGAAGCTAGACGAGAGAGTAAGACTGGATAAGCTCCACCGTGAGCTGCGGAGGGAAAGCAGAAAGATACAAAATGGAGAATTAGCCATTAAAAGGGCAATTATCAGGTGGCATGCTAGAAGGGGAGCAGCTCAGGGCACAGGGGGAGGAAGAAGCAAGGCAAACAACAGTGGGGAAGAATGAGCATGATTAGCCCCCATGTCTGCACACTGACCTTTGCAACCTGGAAAGTACTTTACAGAGTAGCAGGATCCTAAATTTGGAAGAACACAAAAGGTCACTGAGGCCGACCCCTTGGCGGACAATTCAGTGCCATTTGGCCCTACCTTGAACCTTTCCAGTTACAGAAAACTAAATTCATCTATAACCAGGAAGCTGGTGCAGAGCAGTGTCCAGGATGCGAGTGTAGACAATACAAAGAAGGGGGCCTAATCCCCTAAGAAGCACTTACCATACGTCAGGTGCTGACTGGGCGTACTACCTACGTTGTTTCGTATAACCCTCATGACAACCTTGTGAATGGGGATTAATGTCCCTGTTTTACAGGCGAGGAAAGCGGGGCTCAGAAATCTTGAGTCATTGGACATAATTATAAACCTGGTAAGTAGGGAAGTTGGAATTCAAACTCAGGATGGTTTACCATCAAGGCCCATGGCATTTTAGCCAAAAACCAGCTTTGGCTCAGACTCAGAAAACGCCAGGTGATTTAGGTAGCCCCCAGAAGGGCCAGGAGAGAGGGGATGATGACCCTGTCAGCTGGCATGGCTATAGGGGTAGCGTGAGAGGATACCAGGCTAGGGCAGGAATACAGGAAATGCTTCAGGACAGGATTATGGCACGTTGGCAAGGACGGCCCCAAAGGCTCACATGTTTTTGGTTCTGTGTGCCTGTGCCTGCCCCATGGTGAACATTTGGGCACTCTCTTCTTCTCATCCCCTTCCCAAGCTTCAAACAAAAGAAGAAGACAGTAGGGCTCAGGGAAACAAGAGTACCCTGGCCTGATCCCATAATCACATAAAGTATGCCCCACCCTGGATCTGTTACCAACTCTCCTTTGAAAACCGTCAGAAAACTCATCCCACACTCCCCCCTTGCTTATAAAGCCCTTTCATCCTTTCAATGAGCGGTGCCTTGTCTCTGGGCCTGGCACTAGTGATACAGAAAGAATAACAACAGTCACAGAAACCATCTCTCTAGTTCCTTCTATGTGCCAGGAGCTCTACTAAGTGCTTTATTTATTTATTTATTTATTTATTTATTTATTTATTTTACTACTAAGTGCTTTATGTGCATTTTCTTGCCTAATTCTAACCAGCAACCTTAAGAGGTAGACGCTGTCATTGTTAACCACTTTACAAACTAAATTGAGGCTCAGACTAACTTATCCAAAGTAACATACACTAAGTGGTGGAATTAGGATCTGAAATCTGAACCCAGGGATCCCTGGGTGGCGCAGCGGTTTGGCGCCTGCCTTTGGTCCAGGGCGCGATCCTGGAGATCCAGGATCGAATCCCACGTCGGGCTCCCGGTGCATGGAGCCTGCTTCTCTCTCTGCCTCTCTCTCTCTCTCTCTCTCTCTCTGTGACTATCATAAAAAAAATAAAAAAAATCTATGAAATCTGAACCCACACATAGAAATCCAAAGACTCTCAAGGAACTAGCTCACAGTCCAGGGAAAGAGGAAGACACAGGAAAGTGCTATGTGTTGAGCACAAAGCTTCTGAGCACACAGAATCTGAGTCTGAGGTGATGACCAGGAGACAAGTCATGAGAAGAAAATGAGGGAAAACTAACGTTGTGAAAAGTACTTAATATATGCCATGCCAAACAATGTTCGTTATGTTGGTTGTCTCATTTAATTCTTCCTTCAACCCTAGGGAGAGGCAATTGACATGCCCATTTTGCAGGCAGGCAATATGGGGCTCATAGAAGTTGAGTCACGTGACCTAAGATGTCAGTCCAATTATGAGGGGCTTGTAGGTGAAGCTCCTAAGCAACTTGAAGTTTCAAGTTGAGGGTGGGCTCTTAAAAAAGGGTGGGTGTGCCAACAGCATTTTTCATGGAGCTAGAATAAGTGATCCTAAAATTTGTATGGAACCACAAAAGACCCACAATTGGCAAAGCAATCTTGAAAAGGAAAAGCAAAGCTGGGGGTCTCACGATTTCAGACCTCAAGCTAGGTTAAAATGCTATAATCCAGACAGCATGGTAATGGCACAAAAACTGACAAGAGAACAATGAACAGAATAGAGAACCCCCCCCAAAAAAAGAAAAGAATAGAGAACCCAGAAATGGACCCACACCCATATGAGCAACTAATATCTGACAAAGTAGCAAAGAGTATCTCAACAGTGTTGGGAAAACTGGACAGTAATGTGCAGAATGAAACTGGACCATTTTTGACAACATACACAAAAATAAGTTCAAAATGTATGAAAGACCTGAATATGAGACAGGAAACCATCAAAATCCTCAAAGACAACGCAGACAGCAACCTCTCTGACCTCAGTTTTAGCAACTTCTTACTAGACACATTGCCAGACACAAGGGAAACAAAAGCAAAAATGAACGACTGGGACTTCATCAAGATAAAAAGCTTCTGCAAAGCCAAGGAAACAATCAACAACACTAAAAGGGAACCTGCAGAATAGAAGGAAATATTTGCAAATGATGTGTCAGATAAAGGGTTAAAAAACAATATCTATAAAGAGCTTATCAAACTCAACACCCCCCCCAAAAAATAATCCAGTTAAGCAATGGGCAGAACACATGAACAGACATTGGTCTAAAGAAGATATCTAGATGGCTAACAGACACATGAAAAGGTGCTCAATGTCACTCATCAGGGAAAAGCAAGTCAAAACCATGGTGAGGTACACACAACTGTCAGAATGGCTAAAATTAACAAGACAAGAAGCAACAAGTGTTGGTGAGGATCAGGGAAAGGGGAACCTTCGTGTGCTGCTGGTGGGAATGCAAATTGGTGCAGCCAGTGTAGAAAACAGTATGGAGGTTCCTCAAAAAGCTAAAAATAGAGCTATCCTACGACCCAGCAATTGCACTACTAGGTATTTACTCAAAGGATACAAAAATACAGATTTGAACAGGTACAGACACCCCCAATGTTTATAGCAGTGTTATCAGCAATAGCCCAACTATGGGGAGAGTCCAAATGTCTATTGACTGATGAATGGATAAAGAAGATGTGGTGTGTATGTATGTGATTATATATGTATATGTGTACATACGTAATGTAATATTCCACACATTGGAATATTACTCAGCCTTCAAAAAGAATGAAATCTTGCCATTTGCAATGACACGGATGGAGCTAGAGGGTATTACGCTAAATAAAATAAGTCAGAGAAAGAAAATACCATATGATCTCACTCAGAGGTGGAATTTAAGAAGGAAACAGATGAACCTATGGGAAGGCAGAGGTGGGGAGGAGAGAGGGAAACAAACCATAGGAGACTCTTAAGGATAGAGAACCAACTGAGGGTTGATGGGAGGAGGTGGGGGGATGGAGGGGATGGGTGACGGGTATTAAGAAGAGCACTTGTCGTCATGAGTACCGGGTGCTGTATGGCAGTGATGAATCACTGACTTCTACTCCAGAAACCAACACTGAACTGTATGTTAACTAAGCAAAATTTAAATTAAAAAAAAAAAAGGGTGGGTGGTACGTATGGCAGGGTATTTCAGCAGTGGGATTACAATGTGCAGTGAGAGGTAAGGGTGATGAGGCTGGACCAGAAGTGAGGAGAGATGGGGCTGGAGAGACAAGAAGGAGTAAAATTTTGGAGATCCTTATAACCACACTAAGAAATGAGAACCTTATTCTGAAGACAAAGGAGCATGATGATGGGTTTTAGAATACTCCCACTGACTACAAAGTGAAAATCAGACGGGGAACAGGGGAAGGATGGATGGAGACAGGGAGATGAGTTGGGAAAATATTACAATAACCCAGAAGAACATGATGAGGACAGGGACAAGGCTAAGGGCCAGTGTGCTCTGAAATGACACGAATAAAATAATTTTATTAATGGGAAACTGAGGCTCAGAAAGGTAAGTCCTGGCTACTATTGGAACTGGGATACAAACTCTGGTCTTCGGACTTTGAGGGCCCATTCTAGAATTGCATGCATCCTTTTTTCTTTTTCAAGAATTCTCTCTCTCAAACAGTGTGAGTATATTTTTTAATTATCTGGATATAAATTTTATGCCTCTCATTTTAAAAACATGAAATCATGAGCTCAGAAAAGCAAAGAAACAATTGTGTCTAAAATTATGTAAATGGGATTTAGCGGTGCCAGGATTTGAATGCAAAGCCTACACGTTTCCCCCACTCTGTCATACAATACCACGGGTCCTTCTTCCCCACACCATACCTCTGCCTCCCCCCATCAACATTTTTTTTATGTTGGGATTTTTTTCAAATGGAAAAAATACCAACTGAGGAAATAGAGTGTGTAGAACCTTCCTGGATAAAGTTATTTTTGTCCATAGTGATTCTCCCCCTCAGAAAAATTACAAAAGGTTCAAATCAGCAGAAAAGCAGCCTGGAAATTTCATGCTTTAACAAGTTCCAAATATTTTTGAATTATTATTTACTTATTTTCTTAGGAAGTGAATTCCACACAGGGAGGAAGGAGAGAGGCCAAGAAGTGGCCACATACACAGGGTTGGATTCACTCTCAAGAAGGAAAGCACCTGGAAAAACCGCAGCCGGCAATTATCGATCCCCTACTATGGGTCCATTATTCCCACCCAGCTCCATTTAATTGGCCTGGCTATCCCAGGGGAGCGGTACTATGATCTGTATTTTACAGAGGGAGTCACTGATACCTAGAATGATGAAGTCACTTGCCCACTGTCACCTACATAGAAATGGAAGGACCTAGGACTTGAATACAGGATCTGTCACCAATGTTTTTCTCTTCTGCCTATAATTTACTGCATCTACCTCAATAGTCTAGCTCATATCTTTGTTTTGCCCATGACTCATTTCATGAGAAGGTAGCAGATGCAAGCATCATCGGTGTTTAACGTGAGGAACAGAGCACACACCACCTCTCCAAACCTACACCTTTTTCTCCCACCATCCTGCTATTAGAGTTCTCCTAATGAAAGAATGGAAGGACCACTGGGCTGAGAGTCAGGCCCTGAAGTCTAACCCTAACTCTGCTAGGCTATAGGTATGGGCCCACAGAGAAATGGTCTAACTAGCCCTAACACCCTAACTGGTCTCCCTTACTGGTCACCATCTGTAAAGTCCTAACTTTACAGATAGGATGTTAGAAAGTAATGAGGGGCCCTTTATGGTTCCATATTCTAGGATGTTAACATCTCAGAAGAAATGCAGTGGGTCAGTTCTCTGGGCAAAGATGACCATACAAAGGACAGAAGAGGCAGAGATGATGCAGAGAGAAGGAGCAAGAAGGATGGGAATAGGGAGGAGGTCTCCAATAGTGGGGCCAAAAGGCAGTCCATTCTCCTCTAGAGCCTTGCTGATAAGCTTCATCTCAAATCAAGGACCCCTGGCCCTAGGAAGAACATGTTTGTGGGGGTGACTGGGATCTGCGATGGAGGAAAAGGAGCAAAAGACAGCCAGTGATAGATCTTTCATTCACTCCAGATTCTGTGCAAAACCAGGCTATGTTCTCAATCGGCTCTTTGCTGCAGGACAGCCGGGTTGGTGGCATACAAGGGCCAGATGTAATTGCAAATCCGGCCTGGTCTTCCCTCGCTTTTTTTCCTGGTTGCCATTTTCACATGAAAACCATAAAAGATCCCAGAAATGGGAGGTGCACTTAATGGGGTTTTTTGGCACCAAGAAATTAATCTTTTTTAAACCAAGGGGATTTTTTTTCTTTCCTAAAGATCTTTGGCAAACAGAAGCTAAATTGCTTCCAGACCTCATGAAAGGTATTTTGTGCAAACGAGGTGTGATTTACACTTCCTTTAATTAGTCTGAACCCTGGAAAAAGAGGGAAATAATAGAAAACAAGAGCTATGTAGAAAACAAGTCCAAACAGCCCTAAAATAACAGTTTTGTAAAAGCATCAGTTGAGGGTATTAGAAGGAGACCAATAACAAAAAAAAAAAAAAAAAAACACCCAAACCAAAAAACAACAAAAAAAAATCTTTCTAATTCTGGGAGTGGAACAATTACAAGTGAATTGAAGTTTTGTTGGACTCCTTTCCCCAGGGATGGGGGAGGGGAGAAAGTTTGGCAGAAAGGAGCCTTAGTGTTCTCTGAGTAAGTTTCAAGTTCTGGTTGACCTCCCTTCCGTTAAGGCTCAGTCTTTTCTAAGGGCATTTGGGGTCTAGGGAGCCAGAGAGGCAGGGCGGGGAGGACAATTCTGCTTGCAGTCATGGACATTTTACCATCCAGTCTGTCTCCTAGCTGGGTTACAACATATAGCATTTGGGAAGGGGAATGGCTTTTGGAATCACAGACCTATGCTCGGGTTTTGGCGGTTTACCACCAGAGTGACTCTGGACAACTCCAGTCTGCAATCTGTTGATCACTCCCTTACTCCTTGAAGCTCTCGTTTCCTGCTGGTTGCCTGATTCACCCCCACACTCTTCTTACTGTCCCATCAGGTTGCTCCTGCTTAATATCTTTTGTAGGTTCAAGCTCATCCACCTAGAAGTTAGTTGCTGGAGTTGCTGGAGGCTCAGTCCCAAACACATTTCCATCGGTCACCTGACTTTATCCAAATAATGTATCTACATGCATTGTTTCACCCTTCATCCCATTAACCCTCCGAGTCCTATTGCCTGGCCACATCTTCTCCCTTGTTGGCTCCTCATATCCAACTGTGTTGCTACATTCATCTTTACTTGAATGTTTTCAAGTAACTCAGATACAACATATCCAAAACTGAACTGAGGATATTTCACCTTAATCAGGTCCACTCTCCAGAAAGAACATCCCCATTCTCCCATTCATCCACATATTATCCTTGGCTAACATAATCCTCCACCTTCTGTCTGGTGCAATGGCACATCCAGGTGATTTTATCTCTGGCCTGACATTGTATGATCTGAGCCAATCATGCCCTATCTCTGTGCAAAATGGGAAAGCTGAGTGAGCTGCTCTCTGAGCATGTCCTTGCTCTGACATTGTGCAACAACTTGGTGGTGATTGTCTCTTCCTCAGCTCACCTGCGGTCTATTACAATCTCTGGATCCATCCACAGCATGGTCCCAAGAACCCTTGGAAGAGTTTAAGTTTAATGAGACATCATAGGTCCCAGCAAGAGCAGCCTCTGGTGTAAATCTTATCTTTGTTTTCACTAATCCCACCCCTTGTGATTGCTCATCTCCCTCAGTTGAAAAACAAAACAAAAACACAAAAATTATCACAACTCCTTTGGGTAAAAGGAAGAGAATGGACAACATGATGTATTGCACAAGCTAAAAGAATAATTTCATCTTACCTTGAGAATGTCTAAAGGCCTATGTCTACACTCTTTCACTAAAATATTTGAAATTGTAAGGCCAGTTTCATTGATGATTGCATTGTCTATATATTATTGAAGAATCATAAACCAGAGGACTTGGGTCCAAGTTCTGCCTCTGTCTCTAACTCACCACAGGACCTGGATTATCCCCTACTCTCCAGGGCTTCATCATCTCCTCTATAAATAAAGGGATTGTACTGAGTGATTTACATGGGCTCTGGCAGCTTAAAGGTCTATAGGACTGTTATAAACTGTGCAGAGAATGAGAGAGGGGTCCAGGGGTTCTCTTTTGCAGATTCTCTAGAAAATCATGCATTTTCCCCAAGAACAGAATGATATAAATAACAACAGATGAAATTTACTGAGCACCAATTATATACCACACACTAATGTCTACAATTAAGAGAAAAAAAATTGAAATTGTACACTGTTGGTGGGAATGCAAACTGGTACAGCCACTGTGGAAGCAGTATGGAGGTTCCTCAGAAAGTTAAGAATACAACTACCCCATGATCCAGCAATTACATCACTGGATATTCACTTGGAGGACACAAGAACACAAATTCAGAGGAATACGTGCACCCCTAAGTTTGCAGCAGCATTATTTATAATAGCCGTACTATGGACGCAGCCCAAGCAGAGCAGTAAATAGGTGACAGGGAATAATGAGGACACTTGTCATGGTGAACACTGGGTGATACATAGAATTGTTGAATCACTATATTGTACACCTGAGACTAATATAACACTGTATGTTAAATGACTGGAATTAAAATAAAAACTTAAAAAGCCAAAAAATTAAAAAGTTGAGTATTGTACTCAGTGGCTAATACATGATACAGCTGAGATTTCAAACCACACACTGACTTATTTCGAGGCTGTGTTGGACACTATACTCCCCATCTGTACAACCATTTTTGTTGCTGTGCCTTTGCTCACTCATCCATTCATTTGTGTTACAGACATTCCCTGAGTAGGTTCTCTGTGCGTGGAACTGTGCTAAACACAAGGAAGGATGAGAAAGGATCCAACAAGAAGTTGACAAATTGGCTAAAGAAACAAGAAACTATGGTCAGGACATTTAGAAAAATTTTTTCTTCCAAAGTGCCACTCTGGTCATGTGTATGATCCTTCTCGAAAGGCTTCCAGGGCTCCCCTTTGCCTACAGGATGAAGTCCAAACAGCTTAGCCCGTTGTCTAATCCCGCTGTGATCTGGCTCCTGTCTCATCTCCTTTCAACTGCATTCATTCAGCACTTGTTAAATATTAGCCATGTGCCAGACACTGTACTAGAGTGTTTGGAAGGCAATGCTGAGTGGCAAAGATGCAGGCCCTCCTCTCCTGGTGCTTACAGATATTAACCAAATTATCACATTAATGCAGACTTCGGCATTCCATTGAGCTTCCCGTGGTCCAGCCCCATTAGATGCAAGGCCTCCCATCCCATTAGGTGTTTCTTGCCCAATAAGCCTTATAAGGAACTTCAAGTTGATTGCTTATTATCCATCTCCCTTACTCAACTCTAAATTTCAAGGAGGCAGAGTTCTTGCCTATTCTTCTTCATTGCTGAATTCCCAGCACTTAGCCCAGTGCTTGCACACTGCTCACACTGTTGATATTTGGAACATACATTGGTTACATTAAATCACCCTTAACGATTCTTAAAACCTTAATTCAAAAGGAGACTGTGACAGAGACAGCCTTACCCATTTTTTTTTTTCAGATAGGGAAATAGAGCCTGAAAGGAGAAACAACTTTGCAAAGACTACAGAGAGTTGGTAGTTTAAGTGAGGTCAGAACCAGAGAGAATCTGATGTCCAGAACTCCTGTGACACCACACCCATTCATGAACCATGGGCCTCAAATGGCCAGGAAGATACAGCCTCAGGGGGAAAGAGTACATAACTGGACAGACACGGTCCTTCGACTTTTGCTGTATATGTATTTATCTCAGTCACTGCGTGGGTTTGTTCCTGAGCAAGAGGAGCCCATCTGCATGGGAGAAACTCTAGTCTGCCCCAACGACAACCTCTGACTGAGATAAAGATTCAATCGCTCCCTCTAACCCAAACTCTCCCAAACCCTATTTCCTATTATGTCTCAGCAACTACATTTAACCCACCCGCATCTCAAGATTAGATCTGTGAGCTCACAAAGACTCAATCACTCAATTAAGAGTAGGGAAAATCTTATCCTCTCCAAACAAAGTGAAATGTGACATAACCCAGTTGCTAAAGTTATGTCTCACTCAGGAAGAAGGGGAGGAACATGGAGAAAAATGGGTGGGTCATTCATTACAGAGAATTTTCCAGGACAAGTTGAGTAGTGTGGCCCTCCACATTTCAATATTTTGGTCCCTAAAACAATGCTTGAGTCAAGGTTGACTTTAGGAGAGCCATGAGGGTGAAGAAGGCTCTCCTACTCTTGCCCTAAATCCCTGAGTCATCTATAGGTACATTCTGATTCCTCCCCTGGATGATTGGTCTGATATCAGTGAAGATCTTTATTCTCAAGCCCAGGGAATCCTGGAGGAGAGCTCCAGCCTCCAAAACCTACTTGATTAGACTAATCAGAATAGGAGACAATTCTTCTTAACCAATAATCCTTTTCCTTCTCTGAGCCTTAACCTGCAACATCCTGGAAGTTGATAGGAAGTTGACTTAGATAATATCTAAAGTCCCGTCCAACATCTATAGCCAGTGGTTCAATAACTGAGAGACAGTTTGGCATATCAAAAAGGGCAGGGACTCTGGCCTTGTCCAATTCCTAATTCTGTACTGGACACATGATTTCACTTCACTGAGCACCAGTTTTCTCTCCTTTAAAGGAGAGTAAAACTTGCAGTTCACAGAATTGCTGTAAGGATTTGAGAAAATATATTCCATGTCTTTAGCACAGCATCTGGCATATAGACATATGCAGTGAATGATAGTGATCACTCCGAGCAAGTCGTTGGACTTTGTCTAATGAATGACTGATTTCAAGAATGAGACCTCTATAGATAAAATCTTACAAGAGACTTTGAGTTTAGAAGGAACCATGTTCTCAAGTTAAAGATCTTTCTAATTCATCAGCAACTGCTTGTCAATAGAGGCCACCCATCCACAGCTGATGAAACCGGCTTTCCTCAAATCAACTGGCCATGTTTAAAAAGAAATACAGAGCATCCAGGTCTCAGGGTGGCTTCGGAGGAAACCATCCTTTCCATATGGAGGGTAAGAGGCACCTTGGTATGGACCCAAGGTAGGATAACTTCTGCCAAAGACTGAGCCATGTAATTAATTTTGGACCACCCACATTACCATATGGGGTTTCAGTTTTCCCACTTACATGGTAGGGATGATGATATAAGCATCTGGGAATTGCTGAAATGATTGGCTATGGTAACCCCAAGTTCTTGCAGGGTGGATGGTTGGCAACAAGAGCAGGAGTCCTCAGTACTCCTGCACCTCTTACTAGTTATGTATACTTGGTCAAATCACTTTCCTTCTCTGAGTCTCTATTTTCATACCTGGAAAATGAGTCCAAGGATACTCTACATCATAGAACTGTTATAAGCAATCGATGGGCAAAGTATGAAAAAGTTTTTATAAAATAGAAGGCATTACCCAAAGGCAGGAGAAGCTCATGGCTATGTGCAGGCCCTTTTACAGCAGCATTGCAGCATCTGCCTTTTATTCTTCTAATCTGAAAGTGATTGTACTTCCCTGTACATGAGAATTTGGAGGTCCCATTTCTATCTCTGCCCTATGAAAATGCTACCAGCTTTTTTTTCTTGTCATTTAGAGTGACCTGAGGGGAAACTGGCCAGACTGTTGTCCTAAGTCCAGAATCTTACTACAAAATTAAAACTCCACCCAGAAATCTGAGTCAACTGAAGAATGAGGCACTGGGCATAAACCATGCCAAAAATATCCACCCTCTGCTTTCCAGGATCCCAAATGACACTGGTCATTGAAAACCCATCCCTCTAATCCAGAGGGAAAATTCATCTCTGCTTAAGATTAATTTAATGCCCAGCATTAGTGTTAAAACCCAAAAAGGCTCTTCCAAAACTGTGACCTTCTGTTCAAAGGCTTGCTTTTGTTTGGTTGTATCTTGTAAAACACTTTAGCAGCAAATTTAGGACTTATAAAGTGGGGCCAATTGACAGCCTTGGGAACCAAAAGTCTGTTTATTCACTGAGTGCAGACAGTAGGCGTGGTAGCAACAGACAAGATGGTGCCTATGCCAAGGGTTTCTGGGGCAAAGATATCTCAGAACCCAGAGCAGTAATGGGTTCTGGGGAGAGAATGAGGAAAGAGTTCATGGAAAAGGTACAGCTGTTATAATTGCCATAGGTTTTGGAACAACAATGGTCAAAACTGAACACCATTTGACCTTGGATATGTTACTTAGCATCTCAGAACATGAGTACCTTCATCAATAAAATGGAGGACATACTTCCTATTTCATTATTACCAATAAATATCATGATGCCAAATGATACTATAAAGCCCTCTCTGACTTCTCACACTGATTTTTTTAATTGAGGGATATGATTTACATACAATAAAATTCATAGATCTTAAGTACATAGTTCATACCTCAATGTTTTTGAAAAAAAAAAAAAAGGCTAGATTCTCCATTTTATGTGAGTGGTTAACCCAAGTCGTAGACCCTTAGGCCAGATAAAGGAAAAGAGATTATTCCTCTGGGATCTAGGAAACACATAACTATGAGGGAATGTATACATGAAGTTGTATAACAATTTTCTTTTTCTTTCCATAAGGAAACTGAGGCATAGAGAACTGATTTGGGTAGGTGAATGTGGTAGAAGGTCATATATTTCTACAATGATAAAAATGATCCTGATAATTAGCAAATACCTATTTGGTGTTTAATATGTCTCAGGAAGATAGCTCTCCCCACTAAATGCTTCATCGTTAGCCATATTGAAAGTGATGTAGCCAAAAGGAGACATCTAACCATAGGTCATCCTACCAGTTACATTAAGAAAGAGATGAGGAATAAAAGAATACTGAAGGGAGTGATAGATTGTAGTAGAAGATGTATTAATTATGCAAGTACCAGGCATACTGAATAAATGGTTAAAAGAAATTCAATAAACAAGAGCTGAATGAATGAATGAATGAATCAATCAATCAATCAGTGACCTAAAAACCACTTCATCAACTTGGAATGCAAACACTTCCTTTAATGTTTGGAATAATTGTTTTCTTAGACTTCTATGCACACATTGCTGAGAAATCCAGTGTCTCCTAAAGGGCAAGTTCTTTGCCTCTGGATTGTAAAAGAATTGTGGAGAGAGAAGGGAGGATAACATCAGGTCCCCAGTGGGCCTCTTTTTGCCTGCAATTCCTGCCACTGCCATGTGATGCCACTTTGGAAAACAGGAGTTCACTGAGGCTCTACACCAGGTCATTGTGAGGAGGAGGGCATTAGAAAAGTTGTCTGACATGGACCACAGTGATTTTCCCAGGAGGACCATCACACTCCTCAGCCACGAGAGGTCTGGACTTAGGCTCCCAAGTCTACAACTCTTTAGATGTTTCATTCCTCATTCTCAGGTCATGCCTACTGTGCCAGTGTGGCTGTGCATACTGTGGCTTTGAGCCTGACATACCAGATGTGTCTTCCCTCACACAGAGCTCCCCTAGATGCCGAGACCATCTTACCTCACCCTGTAGATTCTATATCTCACAAAGGAAGGCGGTCAGGATCCTCCACTCATTTGTTTCCAGTAGCAACTCGATTTTAAATCAGATTTTTCAGAGTTGATCCTCTTGAGTGCTACATATGAAATGTCACTGAGAGGATAGCCTTTCTCAGGCCACAAAATGCCCCCAATTAAATCCTTCCCCCAGAGTAATCACAAACGGACTTATATATTTAAGAAACACCATTTACAAGAACTTTCTCAGACAAAAAAGCTCAGCTCGAACATTACTTATAATCTATACAAAAACTGCTGCCAGCTTTTTGAATGGCCGCTCCCCTTGTTAATGAGAAAATAATAAACTACAACTCTCCCTAACATTATGAATGAATCTTACGATATGAGCAAATGAACCCAGACACAACAGAACGTATATTGCATATTTTATTGATAGCTTGAAAAAAAGGCAAATTAGTCTGCAGACTAATAAACTAAGATAAAAAAATAAAAATAAATAAAAGTCAGAATAGAGATGTACCCTTGAGTCAGGGGCAAATGCCTGAATGAAAGCACAGGTTGGCTTCTGAGAAGCTCACAATGTCCTGTTTCTTGATCTGGGTACTGGTTACAGGACTGTGTTCACTTTGTGAAAATTCATCAAGATATACACTTACTATTAGTACACTTTTGTGTATGGATGGTATACTTCTATAGAAATTTCAAAAAACAAAGGAACCCTGCCAAAAATGAATAAAAGAAAGGATAGTGTGTGTGTGTGTGTGTATATATATATATATATATATATATATATATATATATATAAAAATACCCTAGAGACATGAAATCATAAAATCTGAAAGACAGAAAAGCTTCCGAGGTGATCAGTTTCAACCACCTCATTTCAGAGACAGGGAAAATGAGGTCCACATAGGAGAGGCCCAAGATCACATAGGGACTTAGTGTTAGATCATTTCTCCTACAATCCAGCCCTTCATAATATTCCTTTCTTTCTTCAGCTGATCAAGGGGAGATATGAGCGAAGTCTAAAAATAATCCATGCAGCAGGACACCAAGGTATAACGTTTTTTAGATGCTAATATCTGCCTTGCAAACAGCCTCAGGCAGCTGGGACAAGGCAGATGTGACCACATAAATGTGTTGCCTGTGACACATGGGTTGGAAGAGTAAGGAAGAGGCAGCTCTAAAGGAACAAAAGAAAAGCTTGTCTACCCAGAATCGACTGGGAATGAGAATTCCAAAGAGGTCATCTAGGGAGAAGCTGGTTGCACCCAAGAGAAGGCTGGGTGCATTTACTGGCATTCCAAACATCTGTGCTTTTGCAAGAAAGATAAAAGGGAGTCTGTTTCCCCGACTCGAGGTATGATATATGGGCTTCCGAGGCACTGGGTGTGGGCTGCTGTTGAAGGCATGATGCAGTGTTTGATGGATGGAGGCTGAGGAAACTCACTGGGCTACACATTAATAAAAATTATCAAACTGTCCTGGTTGGTGGAATAGAATGCTAATGCCATTCTCCATGTGGACGCCAAAGGCAGAGAACGTCTGGAGGGAACTAACCTGCTTTATATCTTTACCCTCATCGCACTTGTCCAAATTAGAGCCTCAGTTCTGCTGCCAACACCTTATGCAAGCCAAGACTGGCGGGGCCCACTCTAAAATGCAACCACCCATGATACCTCACCTGCACCTAGCCATTCTTAACTGCCAATGAGAAGGTATAATCCAATCACTATTTAGACCCATAAATACCCTCCATCACTCTCCATTGCCCAGAGAAGGGACACCAAATATCAGTCTGGCATTTAAGGCACTCATCCACTTGACCACAAACTACTTCAGCTTGTCATGTTCCCATGTTTCTCAAGGCACTTTTCTTTTTTATCTTCATGTCTTTCTTGGTTTCTGCTCTTTCCTCATCTGGATTTCCTCTCATTCATTTCTACTTGTTGAAACTCTTCTCATCCTTCCAGGCTGTGGGTCAATGGCCATTATTTTCACAAGGGCCTCCTTGATCACCAGTTCCCCAATCCAAACTAATCTTTCTTTCGTGGTAAGTTTTTGTTTCTATTTAGTCATATTTCATTTTTAGCATACTGTTATGTAGTTGTCCATTTTTCATCTCTCTTCCCAGATTGAGAACTCCAAGAATGAAGAGATAGTACTTACTTACACAGCAATATGACTGGCATATGTAGTTGTAAACAACCATATTTTCTGAAGGAGTATGGAAGCAAATTTTTTTGGGGTCATCACACATCCCTAAGTCTCTAATTTCAGCCTCAACTGCAATAGAAAGTTCCAGTGTGAGCTCAGACTCACCCTGGGTTGCCCCACCTTGAGTACAAATCAGGTGTGCCTTTCTGCTTCCTGCCCTGAGGCCTTACCTGATGCTACAGGCATCAGCTCATATGGGCAAGCACAGCCCAGAAGTGTAATAAATGGAAATCTTCAAACAACACAGGTAGGGAGCCAGAGCAGACATACTCCTGCTTTGCATTCTTAAGTCTGGCAGCAATTCTGGGAGGCATTTGTTTCCTCCTCAGAAGGTGCCAGTGGACTAGAGCCCACACTACCTTAATAATAACCTTGTGAACACACCCCGTATTGGCTTTCTCACCTTCTGGTGGCCCTGTCCAAGCTCCATCATAAGTGTTTTCTGTGAGTACCTACCAAGTAAATTACCTGCTCCCAGTCCTTGCTCAGGCTCTATTTCTAGGTTAATCAAGATGAAAAATAAAATAAAACACAAAACAGGATGAATACATGTCCTCTGCTCTCAATTATAGTTAGGTAATACAATAAACTGTCTCTAGCATTTCCCCAGTGCCTGGAACCAACTATGGCATACAATAGATAATCCATAACTATTTGTTGACTAGAAATAAATTTTTAAAATATGAGCCACTAGTCAAATTAGAATGTAGAGAAAAGCCCCACTTATGAACATAATCATCAAGGTAGTTGACTACATGGCTAATTCTAGGTGAGAAACACTAGGAGACTCCAATCTCACCAACATTTGATTTTGTTGTCACTTTAGGTTCAGCCAGGAGTATATTCACTGGATCTCAGTTTCAATACCTCATGTCTCCTTATGATATAGGCCCAAAGCTCCCCTGAGAGGTTCTGCAGAAGAGTCAGATCTGAT
Organism: Canis lupus dingo; assembly: GCF_003254725.2. Lineage (NCBI taxonomy): Eukaryota > Metazoa > Chordata > Mammalia > Carnivora > Canidae > Canis > Canis lupus. The sequence continues at coordinate 69,898,425 of NC_064253.1, forward strand.
CTTCCTAAGTTGTGACACCTCACACACATCAGATGACAGCAGCTCATCTGTACCCAATGCATAAAATACGGTGACCTATAGGCCATGGCCCAGGATATAATCCAAGTAGCTCAGAGCTTAATTTATGCCACAATTTCTGCCTTGAAAATGAAGCTCACCTCCTCCACATCTGTAATCAAAAATTTTTATTTTCTATTATATAGAAAATAATTATATTTTCTATTATATACTCCTTTCCTTTCTTTCATTAAAATTATTTAGAATTATTTAAAATTCCTATTATTTTAATTACTCCTTTCCTGCTTTCATGTCTTTCTTGGTTCCCGCTCTTTCCTCATCTGGATTTCCTTACTCATTTGTACTGTTGAAACTCTTCTCATCCTTCCAGGCTGTGGGTCAATGGCCACTATTTTCACAAGGGCCTCCTTGATCACCAGTTCCCCAATGCAAACTAATATTTCTTCCATGGTAAGTTTATGGTAAGTTAATTCATATTAATTAGTTAATAATAGTAATAATGATAGTAAGTTAAAATAATTAGTAATAAGTTAAAATTAGTATAATTAAAATTAAATTAAAATAGTAATTAAAAACTAAATAATTAAAACAATGTTATTAATTAAAATAACAGTAATAATTATCAATTTAAAAGTTAATATTAATTAAAATAGTAACAATAATAGTAATAATTTAAATAATAGTAATAATAATAATAAGCCTTCTCCCTTCAGGGATTCCTTGGAATTGATCAGGAGTAGAGATAAAGAACATGGACTTCTGACTGAGAAAGAATTAGATTCAAATCCTAACTCTCACTTAATAACTCTCTGTCCCTAGGCAAGGGATTCTGTTCCCTGAATCTTGATTTTCCCATCTGCACTATAAAGATAATAACAACTACTTTTCAGAACAATTCTGATAATTAAATATCATATGTGAGTCCTCGGTATATGCGTCCTTGGTTCTCTCCCTTCCCTTTTAATTAGCTTTGCACTTCCTCCAATGCTTACAAAGTTCCTGGTATAGAAAAGGTGCTTAACAAATGCCACTCCTCTTGCTTCATTCTTGCTCTCTTTGTATTGGCTAACTTTCTGCTTTGTCACTTTTGCCTTGACTGCCTTGCTCCATGACTTCTGATAACTGCATAATTTACATTTTTGGTACTAGAAATATGGCATAGAATGAGACAGTTGAGATAATGTCCTCAGTCTTTTTTTAAAATATTTTATTTATTTATCCATGAGAGACACACAGAGAGAGAGAGAGAGAGAAGTAGAGACACAGGCAAACACAGGCAGAGGGAGAAGCAGGCTCCATGCAGGGAGCCCAATGTGGGACTCGATCCCGGGTCTCCAGGATCACGCCCTGGGCCAAAGGCAGGTGCTAAACCGCTGAGGCACCCAGGGATCCCCTGTCCTCAGTCTTATAGAGCTAACATACATTCAGGAGTAGGGGAACAAAAAATAAGTAGGCAAAAACAGAAGTAGATGAAATTATTTCAGACAATGGTAAGTGACATGAGGCTAATAAAATTAGAGGATGTGACAAAGAGTGACAGAGAAGGAACCTCATACTTGGGTGGTCAGGGGGGCCTCTAAGCGAAGACAGGAGGATAAAGACACCAAATGCCAATAAACAACCAATAGTCCACACAACTGGGAGGAGAAAATTCTAGGGAGAGGGAAGGCGTTGTGAAGCAAGCAGCTTGGTGTGTCTGAGAATGAGAAAGAAGACGAGTATGGTTCCTGCCCTTCCGTGTTAAGTCAGTCATCAGTTTCCTGAGAGCCAGTTCAAGAAGTGAAAGAGTCTGGGTTGTATTGTTCTTTTTTCCAAATACCTCTCAAAGATGGTTATAGAAAGGAATTTGCTTTCTTGCCTACTAGAATGGATGGCTTCCATCTTTTCTGGCCTTTGGAAATGGTATGCCCCTTTCCTGAAGCCTATGCTCCCCAGAACTTATTCTTCCCCAAAGGATGGCTGCTATTCAGGGGTCTGAAATAATAAGTGAGTGAACCCAAATATACAGGTGTGGTAACCCAGGTCCTCAGCACTTGAATGGCTAGTGCTGATGGCAGCAATTACTCTAGGACTCTTTTTTTTTGTACAACCCTTTTAATGCAGCAAAATGCAACTTTACTTATTTTTGTTGAAGTATAGTTGATACACAGTGTTATATTAGTTTCCTGTACAATATAGTGATTCAACCAACAACTCCTTATGTTACGCTGTGCTCACCACAGGTGTCAAAATATACACTTTGAATAGGGGCAGTTTGTTAAATAAAAATATTAAATGTAATTATATTTTAGTTATATAGCTGAAAGGAAAAAGTGTAGTGGAGCACGGCTGTGGGTAGGATCTAGAGCACTGCTATAGCTTATTCACATCAAACAGGGATGGTAGATATACCTCCTAACAAGAAAGAGAACACAGTCTATATGGATATAGGACCAATGAAATTAAATTAAGCAATGTTTGATATACCTGCTCTAAATCACTATCAGGTACTGATTTTATTTTCAAAGTATTTTTTCCTAAAGAACAAACTAAGTCCATTGTGAGTAGAAGAAGGAAATAATAAGGATCAGAGCATATCAGGGAGAGGCAAGATGGAAGAAGAGTAGGGGTTCTCGTTACATCTGGTACCTTAATTTAGCTAGATAACTATCAAATCATCCTGAATACCTATGAATGCAACCTGAGATGTAAGAAAAGAATGGCTGGAATTATACAAATAGAAAAGTGACCACTTTTTGCATGGTAGGAGTACAGAGAAGAGAAACAGGATATATCAGAAGATAAATGGTGGTGGTGCGGATCCTGCATTAGCCAGCTACTGGACAGTGTTACAGCCCTGGAGCTCAAAATTGGGACCTTTATAATCTGCTGTAGTGAAAGACTTCCCTGCCTGAAAGGTGCTCAATAGTGAAGTGGGGCAGGATCCCAGATGGGACGGTGATGTCTCAAGATTCCCAAAGTCACAGAAAGAATAGGGGTGCTTGAACCTACAGGATGCCCAAACATTGGAGCAGGGAAACTGGTTTAAATCAGAGAGGGTGGGAGGGGGCTCTCAGCTCAGTTTACCATGAAATGCAAACCATGAAATGTGTCTCTCATGAATAAATAAATCAAATACTCTAGGACTCTTGATAGGACTTCTAAGGCCTATGGAATTATATTCATGAACTACAAAATGACCTCAGTGGGGTCACTTCTCTTCTGAATCTTACCCCTCCTCTATATGATTGAGTGAGAGAGGTGAGGGGTGGGTGTGGGAAATTGGATAGAAGTTTGTCTGTGATCTCTATAGTTCCTTCCAGATTTCCTGTGTTTCTATAAGGTACTCTAGAATCATCGAGTGAATACTCCCAGGGAACTTTTATGCGTTGGAAAGCTATCTTGCATCACTATGTCAGCTGTGCCTGAGGCTTTTAAATGGGTCAACTGTCTACAAAGATGAGCTGGAGAGAAACCTAGCAATTATGGATTAAAGGGAAATTACAACAGGGCCCATAATTATTCTGAGCCCATCTTCATTGTTGTTTAATAACCAAACTCCCTTTTTCCAAGGTACTCCACCCTTAACTTTCCCCACCGGGGTAGGAGTGGCTGTATCAGGGTAGAGTAACTGAGTTCTCCCTGGGGAGTTTAGAGTCAGGTGAACCCAACCCCTCAATCTCATCTTACATGACTCCAGGGATGTACCCCAAATCTTTCCCTGAGGAGGCATGATAGGATATTAGGATTCTAGAAGCATTTGACCCAGTGGGGCTACTTCTGAGTCACAGTTTATGCTTCTGTCAAAGTGAAAGTAATAATAGTAACTTTATCAAAGAATTACTGTGAGCACTGAGTTTACCATAGCATCTCTACTTTGTTCATTCAATGTACTCCTCTTTAATGGTTACTTATTAGGCTTCTACGGTGAACCATATTCTATGTCAGGAGAGAAAGATCAAATGAATACAGCAATGAACTAGAGAAAGATCCTCACAGAACTAGAAGTCTTGTGGGGCACATAGGAAACATTCAGAAATTGAAGCCATTTTAATAAGATATTTCTATTATTATGAACAATCAGCTCAAATCCCCTGCTCACATAACGGGCAACAAGGTGGGCAGAAGGGAAGATGTTTTCTGTCCCTGGCCTGGGTTATAGATAGCACATTCAAACATCTTCAGGAGCAAAGCAGATAATACAAATTAATGTAGTGGGTTGGATGTCAGACAACTTGGAAGAGGGAGACTGTGGCAAAGTAGAGTTTACATGCATTCTCTAAAGTGGGCAGCTGCTACTCAGCAATCCTGTTCACTGCTGTCATATGGGAATATGCCCATGCTTGCCAGAACCTACTCTTTTTCAACAGAAGCTAAGAATCCAGGTTTTTGAGTAAAAGTATTCCAGATTTCAAATGATGACAACTTTCTCAAATATTAAAAAAAAAAAAAAAACACTATGTAGCCACCTGTTTGCTACCTCTAGTTAAGGCCAATTATTCCAGGAAGGAAGAGTATTGTGTAGATTTTCAAAGAGGATGGCAAGGACAAAAGAAAGTGGTAAGGAGGTAAGGACACATAACTTCTATGCACCAGGCATGTTACATACATCATATATAATTTAATTTGTTGCTCACAACAATACTGAGCAATGCTGATGTTTACTTCTGATTTTTTTCCCTTAATATATTTACATATAGGGAATGTACTTTGGGGAACCTGGTATAGATAGATAAGACTCTGACAGCATGAGGAAGACTGCATATAGGGGCAGGACAAGAGGTAGTAAAGACTGGTGAGGAAGTTATATTGGAAGTATCTAGAGTGGCCTCAGGAAGAAAGATTCAAAGTATAATGGACAAGTAATTAACTAAGATTTTTTTGAAGTCAATAAATAGCTTCATAGAGGGAATTCCTACTTCCTCCACATTGCTGAGTCTGATGGGGGTACATAGGGACTTACAGCTACATTCTTTTTCTCTTATTTTCTTTTCATCTTTAGGCTACCTGTGATACCTCTACTCAGTCCCATGGCAGCTATCCCTCCAGGTAGGGAACAGAAGCTTAATCTCAGTCCTATAGACTGGGTCACCTAGTCTACTCCTTGATGTCACACAGAATCATTTCTTAGGGCAATGATGTTCTGTAGAAAAACCATTTAGCCACTGTTCTTGATCCCCAGAGCCAGAGGCTTCTTGCCTCTGACTGGTATTACAGTGGCAGTGAGAAATGGAGATAAATGTAGATTAAACAATCAGGAGATCAAAATTCAATTCATGACCCCCACTCTTCTTAATAGTTGGACCTACAACTATCAACTTCACAATCCTGATCTTTAATTCCTTCACCTATAAATGGAGATAATCATTCCCTCCTACTTGAAAGGATGAATTTGTGGATGAAATGAGACACTATATTCAAAGATGTTTCAACTCATTTCCCATAGAGCAGCCCGGGTAAATAAAGTGTGCATTTCTTAGTATGCCTTAAACAACTCACCATAATCTCACCCCTTCTATAGTCTCTTCTAATTCTACCACTTGAGATTTAAACTCCAGACTTGCTACCCTTTTATTCCTTAAGGCAACTCCACATGCTTTCCCTCTATCTAGAATATTCTCCTTACTCATCCTTCCTTCAACCTTCACTTACTCTCACTATTTCCTGCTCACGCTTCAGATCCTTTATTATTAGGTACCTACTAGATGCCTGACGTTTTACTAGGCACTGGGGATGGAGTGATGAAAAAGAGGAACATAATCCTACTTTGGAAGAGCTGATATTCTAGTGAGAAAGGCAAATGCTAAGCCCATCCCCTCCAAAATCAAAATGCATTCATTATAATTATAATAAGTGCTATCAAGGGAGTATTAAATGCTAAAAGTTCACATAATCAATGAAAGGGTCAAATAGAATCTAAAGATTTAGATAAGTGACATTTAAGCTGAGACCTGATTGTATAGACCCCAGTGGGAAAGAAAATTGGTGATATCAAGAATAGATGAGAGACTGGAGAAGCAGGCAAGAACAATTATTCATAACCTTGTAGGCCATGTCAATTTTTTTTTCATTCAGTTAGAAGAGTTATGGAAAGCTCTTAAAAGGTTTAAGTCAGGAGAGTAATATTATAAATCAGATATCTATTCATCAAGTATTAATTGAGTATCCATGGTGAGCCAGGCACTGTGTTAGGTATTGACTATGATCAACAGTTGTAGTTTGAAGGGTAGCTCTGGCTTTAGAACTGAGAACTGAGAGGGATAAAAAGAAGCTAATATGAAAACTAATTAGAAGGTAGATGGATGAAGGGAGAGATGATGGTGGCTTAGAATAGGTAATATGAAAGAAAGGGGTATAATAAGAGATAATGTTATATGTCAATTATACCTTAATAAAGCTGGAAGGAAAAGAGATTATGTCGATCAAAGCAAAATAACTTGATTATGAATTGAATACAAGGATGAACAAGAGAAAAGAGTTTGTGTGGTTTGAGTCAAGGAACTCAGTTTATAGTGGTACCAGTCACAGAGAGTAAATGAGCACTTGGACAAGAGCACATCTGTGGAGAGATGGTAACAAGCTCAGGTTTGGACGTGTTGAGTTTGGGTTGTTTGTGAGATGTCAAACTGCAAATGCCTTCAGTCAGCTGGATATGGGTAGAGAGCTCAGAAGCAAGAGGTTAAAATGCAAATATAAGAGCAGTGGGTGTACTGATTTTAACTATGGGAGTGGATGTGGTAGCCCAGAGACAGTTTAAATTAAGAAGAGAGAGAAAACCAAGATCCAAGGACTAAAATTTAAAGAGCAAACTGGAGGACCCAGCAAGTAAGGCTGAGTTGGAGTCAGAGAGGCTAGCAGAAAACCAGGAGAGTGTGATCAAAGAAAGCAAGAAAAGCAATGGTTTCGGGATAAGATGGCCAATCTCACAGAATGACTAAAGATATCAAGTAAGTTCACAACCAAATAAATAAATAAATAAATAAATAAATAAATAAATAAAGTCCTCGGATTCAATAACATGGAAGACAGAGCCATTTGCAGGGAAAATCATGTCAGTAACTTGGTGATAGGAGACACAGCGAAGTGAACTGAGGCAAGCAGGAAGTGGAAAGTGAAGAAATGGGGTCAACTACTTTAGAAAAGTGTGTTCATTATTTAAAAAAGAGAGAGACCTATCAATGGGGTGGAAGATGGAGTGTTTTGTTTCCTTAAGAAGAAAACCCTATGAGCATATTTAAATTATGGTTAAAAATAACCTACAAAGGAATAGAGATGGAAACATAAAACATAGGGAGATAAATAATATGTAAAGTTTCTTAAGAATTTAAAAGGGTATGAGATGCAATGTGAATAAAAGGACTAATTCTAGAGAGGATAAAGAACGCCTCCTACACTGTATCATGAGGGAAGTGGACAAGTATGCAGAGAGGAGCATACAGATTTGAAATTTGAGAGGGGGGATCCCTGGGTGGCGCAGCGGTTTGGCGCCTGCCTTTGGCCCAGGGCGCGATCCTGGAGACCCGGGATCGAATCCCACATCGGGCTCCCGGTGCATGGAGCCTGCTTCTCCCTCTGCCTGTGTCTCTGCCTCTCTCTCTCTCTCTCTCTCTCTGTGTGACTATTATGAATAAATAAATAAAATCTTAAAAAAAAAAAAAAAAAAAAAAAAAAAAAAAAAAAAAAAAAAAAAAAAAAAGAAATTTGAGAGGGAAGTTGAACTCCCTATACTATTTTCTCTGTGAATGAAGGAACAGAGTCATGGGTTAATATGGGGGATGTGGTGAAGATAGGGTGTCCATGAGTTGAAAGATGATGAAGAAGGAACTAAACTGACAGGAGAAGTCTAGTAGGATTGCCTGGTAGCATGAAGAGTCCAGTTGATATTGGTGACAGATGATACACCGGTGCCAAATATTCTCAACTGTGTGTTTTTCTCTGCTTGACTGTATGTATAAGCAGCAGGGAAGAAGTGAGATCTGAAGAGCAGTCTTTTTGGCCAGATAGTCTTGAATAAGAGGGGTTGATCAATATGATTAATTACGGACCAGAATCTCAAACAATTGCCTCACTTCCTCTAGGTAGCCTTTACTGATACCACTGGACTGAGTTTGAAGCCCCTATCTTGTGCTCTTATAGCATCTGAATTATCTCACCACCTCTCATACTACAGAACAATTTCTTTCTATATTCTAACTCTCTCCTAATTGAGGACAGGAATCATGCCTGTCTTATTACTCTTCCATGCCCAGCATGTTCTGCAGTGCCTGGATCATAGTAAGAGCTCCATATAAACTAATGGGATGAATGAATGTTCTTTATGAACTGTAAAAAAAACCAAAACTCTGATACAGAAAGCAGACTGGGTGGCATACAGGAATGGAGAGAATTAAGATCCTCCAAGTACATTTTCCCTTTGGAGGCACTTGACTTTAGAAACCTCTCATCCGAAGAGCAGCTGGGGTGACAGAAACATTTTCTGAGGACCTAATATCAGTTCCAGATGTTTGCAGTCATGTCGGTTTGTACCTCACCCTGTAAAACATATTTCCTTCATCCACTCCCCTCCTCCACTCTAGCTGAGGGAGTGAGGCCCAGTCTCCAATGACATCACCTCCCTCAAGCTGGTCCAGGGCAGGCCAAGGCAGGCGGGTGAGGGCCCCTCTAGCTTCTCAGACAAAGATTATGGCTGAGACATGGCTCAAGCTGCTTGAGGAGCTATGATTCATTTCCACAGTATTTTATCAATACTTTTATCACAGCTGCTGCTGCCTCCATCCTCTCAGCTCCTGGGGAAACTGGGGCCATGTTGTCCCTTGCCCTCAGTTACTCCCCAACACAAAACCATCTCCATAACTTCTTGCCTTCATCTGAGAAGGCCTTTAGTCTGAGGTCTAAGATGGCATGAGGTGTGTGCAGGTAGGGGGTGTCTTTCATTTGGATTAGATTCAATGGAAACAGGGAGGAAGAGGATACAGAATAGGGTTGGGGTGGACAGAGGTGTCTTCTTGCCATTCTGGACATCATTCTTGACCCAGATCTAGATAAATCTAGATATGAGCAGCTCCTATGTAAGCCAGTTCAGAGAGACAAACATAGAAATGATGGAGTGAGACATAGACAGAAGATGACATGAAATTTAAAAAAGAGAGAGAGACAAAGGAAGAGACAGATATCAAGAGGAGACCCACATTGAGCAAAGAAAAGGAGAGTCAGGATAGGGCAGAGAAAGGGGGAAACAAATACAAAAGCTGAGAGCTAGCAGAAGGGGAACCTGGTACTGATCAGCTTGGGGAGCAGCCCAGCAGGCTCCCACATGCCAAAACAGAAAGGGGCACTGGCCAGCTCCAGATGTTGCTGCCTTCCATGAGGAGGTTGAGGGAATGGTGGAGAGGGCCTACTGCCTCTGTGGGGGCCAAGAGAGACAACTGGCCTTCCAGCCTTGAACCAAACAAAACAAGTTGAAGCTGGAAAGCCCATGCTACAAGAGAGAAGTCTCTGATTTTTAAAAGATTTTTAAAAATTGCAGCAAATTGTCAAAGAAAATGCAGGGGAGTGTCATGAGAGATTATGACTGTGAGGAAGATCCTTCCACTGCCTCACTTCACTCTTCTGTTCCTTACTATGAGGGAGGTGGACTCAATGGTTGAGCTCCTTCTACTCTGAACTTTTGGGATTTACAGAAGCTGATTATATATATATATATATATATATATATATATATATATATATATATAAAAGCTGCCAAGAAGTGAGGAGTCTGAGGGGCTACATTCCTTAGAAGGTCAGAGCCCTCCAGCTGCTGCCAAATGGCTAGTTACTTCATTATGCCCAGGCATACAGATGCCCCATACACCCAAATTTCCTTCTGCCTCTTGGTTAGTTTTTTTCTCAACAAGAGCGTAGTGTACTAGAGATAATATGGACTGGGGAAAAGATGGCTGGATTTGGTGGGGAAAGCAGGTAAAGAAACCAGAATCCCCATTCTATCTCCAACTCTGCTACTAACTCATTGTATATGTGACCTCCAGACAAGTCCCCACCCGTTCCCAGCCAGTTTCTCCATAAGTCAATCAGGGGATTTGGCTTTATTAAATCTGCTTGTGCCTCAGCCCCCACTTCATATTCCCACCCCCTGCCTCTACCCCTGCCCAAAAGGCTGAAACTCATGCCAATTGCTCTGATGAGGCCACGTGGGAGAACCAGACGTCTGTTTTTAATATCGATGACAGATTAGCATGTGGGGAATTTAGTCACCCCCCAAAACAAGCCCCACTTCTGCTCAAAACAACTGGAACAGGAGGCTACTTATGTTTGGCTTTCCCAATAGAGTCCCAGAACTGACAAAGCAATGGCTTCTCTGAAAGAAACAAAGAGAGCGCCAAACCCAGGGGTGGGGGGTAGGGGAAGGAGACAGAGAGGGAGAGTGAGCATTTCAACAGCTAGTTCAAAAGGATGTCTAACAGATGGCTGCAATAAAGTGTGTGTGTTTTTGTGTGTGAGAGAGAGAAAGTGAGAAAGAGAAAGAGTATGTATGCAGGTGTCTCTGTGCACACACACTTGTGAGCTTGCAAATAAATAAACAATTCCAGCACTGGACTTGGCTGTTGGCAAAAATCCAGAGATCAAAGGAGAAAACCCACATTTCCCCATTCTGGCCTCACCTGGCCAAATGTGTGAGTAATCCTCACTCTCTATCCAAAACAAGCCTTAAACCTTACTTTGTTGTTGTCTTCCTAGCATTTAATTTTCCTTTCATTTTTTTTTAATTCATGGAAATGAGAAGCAACTAAAATCTATTAGTACCCACTCTTTCCCAAGAACTGTGCTGCATTCGACCTTCAAGATAGCTTATTAAGTGTTATTTTTCCCATTCAAAAGATAAGGAAACTGAGATATAGAGAAGATTATGACTGGTCTTCGATTTATCAGTGCAGAGTGGTAGAAACGGAAAGAAGTCAGGTTTTATAAAGTCCATTACTCCCTCATTAGGCTTTTATCCTCTAAGGTAAAACTCAATCAAATGAGCTGATTTATTTATTTACTTAGATTTCAAATACTTATTTTAGTGAAAGAGAGCATGAGCAAGAAGAGGGGCATAGAGAAAGAGAATCTCAAGCAGGCTCCTTCTAAATACAGAGCCTGATACAGGGATTGATCCCATGACTCTGAGATCACTACCTGAGTCAAAATCAAGAGTCCAAAGCCTAAAAAATTGAGCCACCCAGGTATCCTTGGGCTGAAATATTTAAATTTGGGCCAAGTGAACTTTCTAGATGGTTGAGACATGGTGAAGATGGCAGAGAGGCCAAAAAAAAAAAAAAAAAAGTTCTGGCTTCAGATAGCAACCCCCAATCATCCATAGCATCAGTTAGATCATGATACATTTTAGAAGGCTTATTATGTATTCCAGCTAATTTCTAGGGCTATATAAGCCCCTGTAAGATCATACAGCACTCAAGGAGCTAATGTCAGAGTTGAAAAATTAAGATAATTATATCTATATATATACACAAATGTAGATATCAAGTTTTACCCATAGATATCAATTCACTGAACATTGAAAATCTATATATGTCACGCACTGTAGGAGGCCTGCAAATCATAAAGACACAAGAGTCACTGCCTTCTTTCTTTATAGATAACTGCCCACTAAAAAATTCAAGAATTGACCATGGGAAGAATGCAAGTCAAGTCACACAAGAAGAGACTAGAAGAACCTGTAAAGATGGAGGTAACTATGTCATCACCTTCAAACTTCTGATGGAAGTGGAAGAAGAAGGAGTGATATCTGTATGGGGTGATGCCAGTCCATTACCTAAAAATAAGTAAGTTTCATCTCTATCAAAAAAAAAAAAGAAAAAGAAAAAAGAAAAGAAAGAAGAAGAAAGAAACTCTTGGATCGGAGTGCTGGTTCCTGGACATTCAAGAGTAAAAATCTTGAATTTCCATTTCTGAAGTAGATGGAGAAATGGGGACTAGATTAATTTCTTACTGCCTGAAACAAATTAAAAAAAGAAAAGAGCATTAAGGGACACCTGGGTGGCTCAGTGGTTGAGCATCTGCCTTGTGCTTGGGGTGCGATCCTGGAATCCTGGGATCAAGCCCCACATTGGGCTCCCTGCAGGGAGCCTGCTTCTCCCTCTGCCTATGTCTCTGCCTCTCTCTGTGTGTCTCTCATGGATAAATAAATAAATCTTTAAAAAATTAAAAAGAGCCTTAAATAATGTTCAAACTGGAACTCAGGCAACAAAGAACAGAGATCCTGAAAGATGGAAAATAAATTATGTGAGCACTAAAATTTCCCCAGATCACTGCCACTAGAGAGTTTCCAGGGCACTGTGCAGAGACAGATGGCTGCAAGGTTCCCTACACTGAGAAGTCAGAGTTCTCAGTCAGGAGAGACCACAATGACTATAGGAATAGGAATGAAGAGGAGAAAGCTACACAGAAAGAAATTGAAGAGATTTGAGGTAGGTCTTGTTTCACTATTCAGCACAGTATAGACTGATGAATGTATGTGAGGAAACTACTACCTCAAGAGGATTAGATGGAACAGTGCTAAGTGCACATATAGGGGCCAAAAATAGTGCCTGTTCCTACCAGGCATACTGGAAAATCTCATAATTCATGGGCTATTGTGTGGAGCACACAGAAGGGTCTTGCCTCAGTAGTAGGAAATAATTAGGCCTAGACTAAACACTGCTCTGGCTCCACCTAACAAATCTTAAAAGTGAGATCCAAAAGAATAAAACTATTTCCAAGTAAGTTAACTGTGCCTTAGAACAGGGTTCAAAAATATTTATAGGAATACAAAAATATCCAGCACCCAACAAGGAAAAAAAAATCAAAATGTCTGGCATTCAGTCAAAAATTACCTGGCATGCAAAAAAGCAGGAAAATGCAACCCATAATGAGGAGAGAAACCAATCCATTTAAACTGACCCAGACATTAGAATTAGCATATAAAGACATTAAAACAATTTTAACTCTATTCCATATGTCAAAAATGTTAAGGTATGTGATATATTAACAAGACCCAAATTGAACTTCTAAAGGTGAAAATTATAATGTCTGAGATGAAATATTCACCAGATGGGGTGAACGACAGGTTAGACTTTACAGAAAGCATTGAAGACATAGCTCTAGAAACAATGAAACAAAGAAAGAAGAAAGAATTTTTAAAAATAAAAAGAATCACTTCACATGGCCAAAAATACATGTAATTGGAGTTACTGACGGGGAAGAAAGATGGTTGGAACGATTTCCAAATATGATAGAACTATAAACCCACACATCCAAGAAGCTCAATGAACCTCAAGCACAAGAAAATAATACAATTACTCAAAACTTGTATTAAAGAAAAGATCTTAGAGTCAAAGGACAAAACTAGTACATATGTACAGGGGAACAAAGACAGGAATAAAAGCAGATTTCTCAATGCAAATAATGCAAGCAAGACAGAGGAACAATACTTTTAAATTACTAAAAGAAAAATCTGTCAATCTAGAATTCTGTATCCAGCAATAACTTCTAAAAGCAAAAGCAGAAAGAACTGATCACTAACAGATCTAAAATAAAATAGAAAAAGACACCCATCAGGCAGGACAATAAAATCAGGTGAAATTATATATGTGAAGGAATGATGAGCAGCAAAATTGGTAACTATAGGTAAATATATAAAATTATTTTTTGTAAAGAATAAAATTATTTTTATTAAATATCTTTAAAATATAATTTACTATTTAAGGAAAATAACAATAATGAATTATGAAACATAACATATACATATATATGCAAAATATATGACATACTATAAAGGCTAAGTGGGGAGAAATAAAGGTATACTATTATAAGATTCCCATACTAAATATATAGAGTGGTATAATAGCTTTAACAGTATACTATGTTATGTTGAATATGCATACATAAACACTATAGTAACCACTAAATTAAAATTTAAAAGATTTATAGTTAATAAATCAACAAAGGAAATAAAATGGAATCATAAAAGCACCCAATCCAAAAAAAAAGAAAAAGAATAAAAGGGAAACAAAGAAAGCTGGAAACAATAGAAAACAAGTAAAAAGATGATGAACTTAAAGCTGCCCACAAAAAATATCACATAAAATATGAATAGTTTAAATACCTCAGTTTAAAGGTAACAAATCAGACTGGATTTTAAAAAATAATAAAAAAATGACCTACATATATGTTGCCTACAAGAAATACATTTTACATATACAGGCACAAATAATATAAAAGTAAAAGAATGGAAAATGTAAGAGCAATCTAACACTAATCCTAAGAAAGCTGAAGTAGTTGTATCAATAACAGTAGATTTCATAGCAAAAAGTATAACAAGGATACAGACAAACGTTTCACAGTGATAAAGAGACCAATTCATCAGGGGATCTAGTGATTCTAAATCTTTGTGTTCTTAATAACAGAGCTTCAAAAAACTGGATAGAACTGGAGTAAAAACTAATAGAACTATAGGAAGAAATAGATAAATCTACAATTATTGTCAGAGGTTTCAATACGAAGGTCTCAAATATTGATACAACAAGACAGAAAATCAGAAAGCATTTAGAAGAGTTGAATGACATAATTAACTGATTTGATCTAGTTGACATTTAAAATAATATCCCATCCACAAAAAGGAGAATATATACTCTCTTAAAATGGACAGACCTGGAGCACCTGTGGCTCAGTTGGTTAAGTCTCTGCCTTTGGCTCAGGTCATGATCTCAGGGTCTTGGGATGGTGCCCCTTATCCAGCTTCCCCTCTCCCTCTGTCCCTCCCCTCTGCTTGTGTGTGTGTGCTCTTTCTTTTACTTTCTCTGCCTCTTAAATAATTTTTAAAAATAGATAAGACCAGATTCAGGACCATAAAACCAGTCTCAATAGATTTAAAGTTATGTTCTTTGATATAGTGAAATCAAACTAAAATTAAATAACAAAAAAGATGTCTGTAAAATCCCCAAATGTTTGGGAAATAAGTAACAAATATATAATAATAAAGAATCCATAAATAAAAGAAGAAAACAAATGGGAAATTGGAACATACTTTGAATTGAATGAAAATTAAAATATAACTTATCAAACAGTGGTTAGCCACTAAAGCAGTAGTTAGAGGGAATATTTATATTACAAGGAAAATCTCAAATCAATAACCTCAGCTACTACCTTAAAAATGTGGAAAAAAAGAGGAATGAACTAAATCCAAATTCGGCCAAAGAAAGAACAAAGACCCCAACAGAACTCAGTAAAACAGAAAACAATAGTAAAAACCAATGAAATCAAAGTTGATTGGTTTGACAAGGTAAATAAATTGCATAACCTGTAGCTAGATCGATCAGAGGAAAAAGAAAAGGCAAATTACCAAAATACAAGAATGAGACAGTGATATTACTATAATTTCCACAGATATTAAAAGAATAATTATAGAATGTTATGAACAACTTCTTGCCAGTAAATTTTATAACTTACACAAAATGGACAAATTCCTTGAAACACTCTGTATCCAACCAGACAAATTGGTAGTTAAAACCTTTATACAGGGGAAGCTTGAAGCCCAGATAATTTCACTGGTGAATTCTACTAAATACTTAAGGGAGAAATATTATTAATTCTACCCAAACTCTTTTAGAAAATGGATAAAGGGGGGAAATATTTTGCAATTTATTTTGTGAGGGCAGAATTAACCCTGATAACAAAAATAGACAAAAGTATTACAAGAAAACAAGAGATCAGAATCTCTCACAAACATAGATGCAAAAATTCTAAACAAAGTTTTAACATATCAAACCCAACTCTCTCTCTCTCTCTCTCTCTCTCTCTCTATATATATATATATATATATATATAAATAGAGAGAGAATTCCCAGAGAGAATGCATCATGACCATGTGGGATTTATTTACTCTGGAAATGTAAGGTTGTTTCATCATTTGAAAATCCATCAATGTAATTTATCATATTTTTAATGTAATTTATCATATTAACAAACTAAGAAACATAAATTATATGATCATGGTCATAGACTCAGAACATTAAAATTCCATTTCTAATGAAAACAAAACAAAAATCTCTCAGCAAATGAGCGTTTAGTCTTTCATCATTAAGTATGATGTTACATAAAGAACCGACACTGTGCTAGGAGTAAGACCTGATTGCAAAGCCTGGCTCTACCAGGTACTGGTTGTAGAACTTTGGGAAAGTCACATCTCTTCAGGACTCACTTGGACTGTAAAACCAAGGCTGGTAATCGTTTGTAGAATGAAGTTAAAAAAAATAATGTCAGTTGTTCCTTTGCCCCCCTCACCCCCCAAAATCAATTTCAACAACTACACATGCAGAAAAATACCTCCACGGAACTAAGGTTTCTAGATAAGGGATTATAGCACCTGGGTGAAGCAAAAATTGGGAAAAGCTATATTAAGCAGGTTAGGAAAGACAGATCCACTGTTGCAACCCTCCCCCAAGACTGGACGTCCAATACAGAGAGAGAAACCATCCCATGGAAGAAGGAGAGAGAAGTGTGTGTGCCTGACATCACTACAAACCCTGTAACTACCCTGCTCCAGGCACCAGGCCAACTTCCTTGAATGTAGGTGGCTCCTAGCAGGCTCTTAGAACCCCAGGACCCTGGCTTGAGCCTCCAACTATCAAGGCCCCAGAAAATTCCATGATGCCGGGCTCCCATGAACTCAGACTCCCAAACCATCCTGGTGCCTGCCAGTTCCAACAGGCCCAGGGGCAGTCCCTGTGGCCCAGGCTCCAGTTGGTCCCAGCGTTAGGCTACCTACCACAGACCCAGACTCCCAACCTGCCTTGGAGCAAAACCAGCCCCCACAGGGCCCACCTCCAGGATGGCACAGCTTCTCAGGTACGTCAGACATTCAGAACTCAAGGAGAACACTCAAGAGCTATAACCATCCTACCACTCTTAAAAAGTTCCTTTCCTCATCTTCTTTATGCCTGAATCATTTCCAAATCCCTCTTCCTCAAAACTATCTCACTGGAGATGTGTCTCACCAGAAAAGGCAATTCCTTGAATTTTTAAATTTCAGTCCCAGAGAGAATATATTTCAGACTCAGGATTCAAGCATGTGACCTATAGGCCTTTCCAAGCAGAAAAGGGTAAGTCCTCTTCTGAATTAACTAACCCCTTGAGAGAGGACTTGAACTCAGAGAATCAGAAATCCCTTTGACTACAATTTACTATCTTACCCTACTGAAAATCCTATGGAAAAAAACACACCAAACAAACAAAAAACATGGGCATAGGCACCAGTGACAACTGCTAATGAAACCTTAAATGCCTTTCCACATCAGATGACAAGAAGTCTCCAAAGGCATTTGGAAAATCCATTCCTCATCTCCGTCACACTATCCCAACAAAATGCAAAGTCACAGGCTTCCTACTTACCTGTGTAGAGGTCCGTATCCGTATATTCATCCACTTTCTTATGCTGCAGAATATAGTCCGAGACCTTGGTCCCAATAGCTGGCTGAACATCCACCCACTCCAAGGAGACCACTGTGCTGGAGGGCTCTACTGTTGGGGACAGACGAAGCCTAGAGAGGGCGACAGGGAAGGTTGGTTGTTTGCCAGCCAGTACGGTCTGGGTCCCCAAAGAGTCTGCAGTGTCTCAGGATTAAAAGCACAGGGGCCAGCCTGCGCTCAAATCCGGTTTCAACCCACCAACAAGCTTTTTTATGGACTCTGGCAACTTGGTATACCTCTCTCAGCCTGCAT
The DNA here is from genome assembly GCF_003254725.2 of Canis lupus dingo. NCBI lineage: Eukaryota > Metazoa > Chordata > Mammalia > Carnivora > Canidae > Canis > Canis lupus. Next base: position 69,916,182 of record NC_064253.1, read on the forward strand.
TTCCTTGTCCATAAAATAGGGATAACGAATGGCTACCTTTCAGCATCAATGTGGGATCCAGTAAATTAATCCAAGAGCACAATACATGCTCACAGAAAATTGATCAGCTTTCCATCTGTCTAAACCGTATTCTCAGTGATGCTTCATCATCAGTTGACAACGCCTTCGAACACAGTAGCCTCAGCCTTCCTGCCATTCTCTCCCGTCCCCCAACAGATCAGCTAACTTGTTAATATGCTTGAATCGATACTCCCTCGGAGAGGGCAGGAGTCCCAGCAAATCCTTTTATAAGGTAAGGCATAGCAGAATGATTGAAGGTTAGAACTGGAGAGGTCCTTAGAGGCTGAGAAGTATAATCACCTCATTTCACAGATGGGGGAGTAAGGTCCAGACTCCTTACTCCTTACTCCTTACTTATTTGCAAGAAAAGTATTTGCAAGTTGGGGACAGAACCGTGATGGTAGTAACTTTGCTTGTCCCCAGCTCAGTTCCTTCTCTCTTTCCACTACACTAAACCACGCCTCTTCAAGAACCATCTTACAGCATAATCTACCCAACACACACACAGACATGTTAGGAAACTTTGGTTCCCCCATACTGGCTCCTGTCCCACTTTCCTATGCTCCTCACAGCACGGTCTTAATCCCACTCCCTCAGTCAAGATGACCTTCTCTTAATTCGTTGAAGGGTCAATTTCCCACATCAGGATTTTCACATGTGCTCTTCCTATTGCCTGAACTATGACTGTTACCATTTATTATCTGGAAAACTACTCTAATTCAGGTCTTTTCAGAGAGGATTCCCTAAGTCCCTCCCCTCCAACACACCAACCCCCATTATTTTCTCTTCCAGCACCTGTTTGTTTTTCTTTCATGTTTTTATTAACTTTTTAAACTGTATCATATTTTCCTGTTTTTTGCTTTGATATATGTCCCCTCACTAAATGGCCAGCTCCCTAAGGGCACAGACTGTCTTGTTCACTGATGAATTCCCCAATGTCTGACACATAGCAGGTGTTCAGAAATTATTTGTTGAATGAACGAAGTGATGTTCCTTTGAAAAGGTTCTACACTCTCTTCATCTCAGTGGCCCCAATGTCCACCACAGGCACTGATAAAGCAATAGTCAGGGCCCTGTAAACCTCTCTGAGCAGTTGAGTGAGGAAGTAATGATAAACCCAGGTTAGCATTTTAAAAAGCCAGTTTCTATGCTGCTAAAACTCCCCACTTTTGGGATCAGAAGAAGGAGGCAGGGCCCTAGCAACTTCATCTGGTGACATGCTCATGCAAGCCCCGGCCTGGCCTGGCAGGACAGAACTGGTGATTCCATGACAAGGGGTGGCCAAAGGAAGAGGACCATACATACGTACACTGGCTGCGGGAGGGGGCTGCAGTTGGGGAGCCCACTGGCATCAAAGGCGCTGAGGTCACATCTGCACCAGTCATCGATCACGTCCCCTTTCCCTGAGCACCAGTAGGAGCTCATCAGTGCACTCTTGAAAGCCTGGAATAAAGGAGGGCAGAAGAGATGATGATGACCATGGTGGAGAGATTGAGAGTGAAGGTTCCAGTGACCACAACAGCTGACCCAAGCTTCACAGCAATCCACCTCGGCACGGGACACCATCTCTCGCCCAAACACCTCACACTCTACCACCAGGCTCTCCTGTTTTGAGCCGTCGTTCTCTCCCCCTCAGCCAGAATGATCATTGAGGCAGGACAATATTAACAACAACCACTAAGAACCTCCTCTGGGGCCCAGATTAACTAATTTAACCTCATGCAATGGATATAATTATTATTACCATTATCATTTCCCCTTCTACCAATTGGAAAACTGAGGCACACAGAAATAACTTGCCTGCGGTTCACAACCAGTGAGAGAGCGGGCATCTGATAAAAGCAGTGTGGCTCCAGACCCTGCCCCAACTCTTTTTTTTTTTTTTAACTGAAGTATAATTAACAGTGTTTTAGTAGCATCAAGTGTACAATGGAAGGACTCAACCATTCCGTACACTGCTCAGAGCCTACCACAGCAAGTGTAGTCACCACCTGTTGCTGTGCTGCTTCTTGCACATGGCTGACCATCTCACTTCCCTGCGTAGAGACCTTCAGAGGCTCCCCATGGCTCTCAGGATAAAGTATAAGATCTTTACTCTAGCTCCTGACCACTTCCACGGTATTGTTGTTCACCACTCCTCTGACTTTTCCTTGCATGCTACTGGTCCACCCTCATGCAACCACTAACATACCCACCAACAGAAAATTCCTGCTTATGGAAAACATGCTCTAAATTAGGAGACAATAAATTGCTTCTGTAAAGGGCCAGATAGCAAATAATTTTGGCTTTGTGGCCAGGTAGTCTCTGCCACAGTGAGTTAGCTCTACCTTTGCATTCATGAAATCGATGTAGATAATACTTTAAATGAAGGGGCATAATTGTGTTCTGATAAAGCTTTATTTACAAAGACTGGAAGCAGGCTAAGTTTGGTCTAGACAGTTTACTGACCCTTGCTATAAATTATGATTAACATTCTAGAGAATTGCAATGTGCCTCATTGTTTTTTAATTAAAAAAAAACAAAAACAAAAAACAAACAAACAACAAAAAACCTTTTCTCCCTGCTGGAACATTCCCTGCCCCCTTCCCTATACTCCAATTCACTCTTTTGGTCTTCAATGAAACATTCCTTTGCTCCGGGAACCCTACGTCTTAAGGGTTCTTAAGTTTCTTAAGCCTTGAATCATGCTCCTCTCTTGGACACCATAACACACTAAACACACTAGACCACACCTACTGTCACATTCCGTTGCCTGCCTTCCGCAACAGATTCTGACCGCACCAAGGGTACAGGCCATGCCTTATTCACACAAGCATTCTCACAGGACCTGGCCCAGATATCCAGTCAATATTTACTGAATAAATAAATGGACACTGAAAAACATCATTAGGCTCAGGCTCAGGTTTGGGTGTGCTTCGTGCTCTAGTCATTCCATTTACACCGATGTTTCAAGGCCCTGGGGATTCAGAATGTTTGACAGCTCTTTTTTAAACTTACGGACTTTAGAGAATACTAGTCTCTTACCCTTTTACCAGGAAACACACCCTATGTCCTTTCTTTTTCTTTTATGTTACTTTCTTTGTTCTTTTTAAAATGAAAGTTTCACGCTGCCTGTAACTATGGACACCTGGTTACCCAGGTGTCGTTTTGCAGCCTGCATTGTCAAAGACTCAGGTGTGGGGTGGCTCAGCAGTTTAGCCCTGCCTTCAGCCCAGAGCGTGATCCTGGAAGTCCCGGGATTGAGTCCCGCGTCAGGCTCCCTGCTTGGAGCCTGCTTCTCCCTCGGCCTGTGTCTCTGCCTCTCTCTCTCTCTCTCTCTCTCTCTGTCATAAATAAATAAATAAAATCTTAAAAAAAAAAAAAAAAAAAAGATGGCAACCACCTGACTCCTCTTGTCATGCTGGCTGACCCCGTGGCAGGGCTGGGCTAGTATCTCTTTGAAAGGCTTACCATTAAGCACAATTCCAAGCCTCTGAAACTCAGTAGCTTAGGAGGACCCTCCCTGGCATCCCTCCTGATGTAGGGGCTTCTACCTAAGTCTCTCCCTGCATCCAGTAGGCAGCTTTTTAACCACCCCAGACCCATTTCCCAAGTCCTGGGCCAAATGGACACAATAAAGCTTTTCAGAGGAAAAGGCAGGCAAACAAACAAACAACAACAACAACAACAAAAAGAATGCTATTGTGTGAGCTTCCACCATATTTCCCTCGGTGCATCTGATGAGGAGACTCCAATATTACTGCTGAATGTTCTCACCCATATTCTCTGCTAGGAACTGAACAAATGATCTAACTTCTTCTTTTTTTTATTTTTATTTATGATAGTCACAGAGAGAGAGAGAGAGAGAGTCAGAGACACAGGCCGAGGGAGAAGCAGGCTCCATGCACCGGGAGCCCGAAGTGGGATTCGATCCCCGGTCTCCAGGATCGCATCCTGGGACGAAGGCAGGCACCAAACCGCTGCGCCACCCAGGGATCCCCTCTAACTTCTTCTGAATTAAGAGTAGCGACTAAAGACATTTTGAAAAGAATTATAAAAACTAATGTTCATGAAACACCTATTACACAGTGTAAGTGTTTTAAGGGCATTGAAAAAAATATATTCCTCACAATGGTACTGAGATACAGATAGTATGACCTTCACTCACAGGTGAAAGAACTGGGAATTAGAGCAGTGAAGCGGTTTTCCCAAGATCACACAGCAATTAAATAGTGGGAGTAAAATCCCAACCCAGATCGCTGTGACTCACAAGCACAGCCCTTTTCTATTTAACCAAGTGGGGCAGTGGGGGTAAACCCCAACTAAGGTTGCCAGATTCAGTAAATAAAAATACAGGATGCCTAGTTAAAAATCAAATTTCAAGTGAATAAGAATTTTTTTAAGCCCATCTCTCTCAGCGTTTGCATATAAAGTACATAGGTCAGAGTGTGGCACACAGTAATCGCACTATTCCTGCTACAAGTCAGAACCTGTGTTGGAAATAAATGTCTGTTATTCAGTACGAGGTGGGGGTGGGGAGGGGGTGAGGTCTCATGAGGACAGAAACCAAATGGGATCACGTGAGGTCATGCTGACTGAAGGACCTTCTTTTCCCTCCATCTGCAGGTTCCCTTTTACTAAAATTAATGTGCAGAATGGCTTCAGATTCCGTAACATCTCCAGCCAGCACTAAGGGCTTAATACTACAATGGTGAAATCCAGGGCCACGGGTGAAAGTGACCCAGATGGTAAGAGATGGCTTTGACTCTAGCAATGAGAGGAGAGAGAGAACATCCTGTTTTGTTTGTGTATGTGTTTTTGTTTTTGTGTGAGTGTGTGTTTTGTAATCAATAGTCGCTTGAGCTTGTGCAAAACAAAACAGGAAATCTCTCCGGACTTTGTGAGTTTCACCATCCAAGCTGCTCTTGGGAAGAAATCCTGCCTGGGAATCTCCACATCTACTGGCTCTTCCCCAAACCATGAGGAACAGAATGGGGACTGGTGCAGTGGCCAGGCAAACCCTGGAGAGAGCACAAACACACCCTGATAAAAGGCCTACATCAAAGAGGGAGCCCTGGCTAGGCAGCAGAAGCCAGCATTGTGTCAGGACAGGATCACTCTTTCCTTATGTCTCCAGCCCTTGCAACATCCCATCCCGAATCCAATTCCATCCCAGGGGAGGAGAATCATAGAATGTTCCAGCTTCAAGGGACTCTGTAAATCATCTAATCTAATCCATTTGACAGATCAGATACAGTGGCTGGGAAAGGCAAGTGGGTTGGTCCAAGGTGAGGGAGCAGCTCTGTGATGAAATGATTCTATTCCTCCATTTAATCCTAAAATTACTCTTTGAGATGGACGTCCTATCCTCATTCACAAGTGAGCACGGAAGACTTGAACTGAAGTCCATCTGAATCCTGGCACCCTGGACCTTCCCAGGTCACACAGGAACCATAAATGCCAAGATTTCATCCAAAACATCCTTTTCAGCTGCTCTGTTTTAGATCACGTGCTTATGTGCTGTTTGTGTGCCTGCGAGTCCTTGTGCATGTGTGTGTGTGTGTGTGTGTGTGTGTGTGTGTGTGTGCATGTTCTCAGAGGAAGATGAAACCTTACACTGGAGGCATTGTTGACTCCTGGCTTTGGAGTCAGCAAAGGGACTTAAGAAACAAATCCTGTACTTAAACACGGGTAAGGACTGCATTTGCATGACCATTGGTTTTCATAACAAAGAAATGCTTCCAACTTCTGGCTAATTAGCTAGCAAACCAAACAGGGCAGGAGGAGAAAACAGCCACAAAAATGTTAAGCAATCAAAATAAACTAGGATTTATTTCTGACTCGATGGTTACTTCCCCATTTGAACTTGCCTCGTTTAAATTATTGAGTTATCCCTCTCTTTAAGCCTTAATTTCTCCATCTGTAAAATGAGGACACGGAAGATATATTTTTGAAAGTTTAGTTCAGTTCAGTAAACATTCACTGATCTTCCTACTCCATACCATCTGCTGTCTAGATGCTAAAAAATGAGTTGAACAAGACCCAGTAGCTAACTTCAAAGGACTCACAGTTTAATGGTGAAGACATAATCATAATAAATACTATTTATTCAAATGCTATGAAGTAATACACACAGGAGGCCTTTGGGAATACCAAAGAAGAGGGCTCTTCCAGCTATAAAATTCCGACAATGTCTTAGCAATCTTAACTTTAATACTCTGTATTTGACTAAGATACTTGGGACAATCTATATAGAATGTCACTAAACCCGTGAATTAAATTCCATGCTCTGTATTTAGAATGACTTTATTTTTACAGTGCAAATCATACTCAGAGGCTGACTCCAGGTCTGTTATTTTTGATACTGAGATGATTCTGGTCTGTCTGACCAAAAAGCATGCCCTGAAGTCCTCACTCAAAGCTTAATGGATTTTGTTATCTCCACGGTGCTATTAAGATCGGTCCTGTGGCTGTTTGAATCTCCTCTCTAGGCGATTGTCGTAGCCTCTGGACTGGCCTTCAAGCTCCAGTGTCACCTTTTCCAGCACCTCCTCTCCCAGTTTTCTGTAACATCATGGCTGATTCCACCCTCTTGCTTGGACTCCTTCAAAGTCCCACCTCCTTCTGGTTAAAGCCTCTGCTGCTTCTTAACCTGACATTCAAAATCCTTTGTTAATATTTCCCACTCATTTTTTCTCCTTTCCCCTTTATTCCCTTTCACTATTTTTCATATTGCCCAAATGAATGAGACCATATAATAATGTTTGTCCTTCTCCGATTGACTTATTTCACTTAGCAAAAATGAGTGGGAAATATCAGAAAGGGAGACAGAACATGAGAGACTCCTAACTCTGGGAAACGAACTAGGGGTGGTGGAAGGGGAGGTGAGCAGGGGTGGGGGTGACTGGGTGACGGGACCTGAGGGGGGCACTTGATGGGATGAGCACTGGATATTATTCTATATGTTGGCAAATTGAACACCAATAAAAAATAAATTTATAAAAACAAAACAAAACAAAACAAAATCCTTTGTTGTTCCGCCTGTGGCTCCTCTCCCAGGCTCTCCCCACTGTACCTACTCTATGATCCCCTGCACAAGCCAAGCCTTCTCTCATGCTGTGCCTTTGTTCTAAAATACCCTTTCCCCATTTTGTTCTCCTTGCTGAATTCCAGGAAACTTTATGTCCCCCAGGACCCTGCCACACTTGAGAAATTCTGTCTCGACCTACTCTCAATGTTCTCATTTCACATTTCCTTGCAATTTGCTTATTTATGTGTCCTTCTTGCTTATGATACTGTGAACTCCTCCAGGCCAAGGTAATGTATTTGATTAATCTCTGTGCCCCCAGCTCTTAGTAAAAGAGCAACACATATTAGGGCCCCAAAACTATGTGTTAGATTCCACAGACATGTAATAGGATGCTCTGCCAGTATTAAACTTATAAACTTGACATTGTTTTTCTTTTCTAGCAAAAAAAAGATGATAAATGCAACTGGTCACCATAAAAAGACTAAATCTCCACAAAGCCACTGAAGATACATTTGGGTGGGGTATGGAAGTAGAATCTCGTCTGGAGACATTTAGAATTAGCAATCCAAGGTAAGTAGGTTGATAGTTTTTTGCCAGGGGAGGAATTGGGTATAAAGAATCTCCTACGTCTCTAGAGAAAGATGGGAGGAAGAGAGATGGGAGTGGTTGACATCCTATCTTTGTAGGGAGACTAATTACTGAGCCCATGCCATACATGTGATTGGTCAAGAGGGACTAGGATTGATGAACATAGGAAGGATTGAAGAGGAGATCATGGTAGTGTTTGTGTGGAAGCAGAATTAATAGTATCCAGCTCAACCTCGACCTCTGGGATAGACCCTCTCTGGGCCATTTGCCATCCAGTCATCAGCATACTCCCTAGTAGCAGCTGCAGGTGATGCCAACCACTCATTTCCCTGGTAGTTACAGGAGTTGGAGGCCAGGGAGCGGAGCCCCCATTCTTTGGGAAGAGAACCAAAGATGTTGGCATGTCCTGAGCTTGAGGAGATTAGTTGGTCATCTTGTTACAAATCAATGACTGCAAAATTAAGCAGCCTGTGTGTAAACACATTTGGGAGAGATGTAAATAATGTCAGTTGACTTAAGTCTTCTTATTCACAAACAGAGCAGGAAGGCAGGGATAGTGACTTTAAAACATGACCCTCGATATCTCTGACATTTCCTTTGTCATGTAGTGGGATCTAGGTCCTCTCCCCTTGGGTCCAGGCTCTATAAATGTAACCAAAAGAAGTACTACTGCTTCCATTTCTGGCCCCAGGCCTTAAGAAACTGGCAGCTTCCACATCATGTCTCTGGGGATACTCACTCTTGGAGCCCAACCACCATGCTGTGAGGAAGCCCAGGCCACATGGAGAGGCCATATGGAGGTATTCCAGCCAACAGAACTAACTGAGGCCCCAGCCAACAGCCAGGGTCATGTGTCGGATATGTGAGCATGGAAGCCTTTGAGATAACTCCAGCCATATCCACCAGCTGATTGCAACCACATGAGAGAGCCAAGTAAGAACTATGAAGCTCAAACCCAGATCCATTAGAGAGACTAATAAAATGATCACTGTTGTTTTAAGTCAACAATTTCTGGGGTTCCATGGCAATACGTAACTGGGACAGCAGGTAATTCACCTCTGAACAATCCTGAAAGATTGTTTAGAGGAGGTAGCAACTAGGAAAGAGTCCAGCAAAGGGAATTAGAAACCGTAGACTACATACATATCTCAGGAGCTAGAGGGCTCTAATGTGCATACACACATACACAATGCCACAGATCCCTGGTATGTCCAATCTAGAAGAGCCCTAAAAGTGATAAATGACCTTTGCAATTTTGCAAGCTAAGAGGCCCAAATAGGGGAGGAGACTTGTCCGAGTTCACACCACAAGAATCTGGCAGAGAATAAACCAAGATTTTCATATCAATAACCTTCACTACATGAGGCTGCCTACATTTGGATCTGGCTTCAAGCTACTCATCTATTATGCTGCTAGACAGGAAACAACCATACTGACAATACTTACTGAGAATGTACTGAGTTCTTTAATACACGTTATCTTATTTAATCTTATGGCTACCTTATGAAGCAGATTCTGCTGTTACCATCCCCATTGTACGGATGAAGAAACTGAGGTTCAAAGGGTGAAGTGGCCTAGTCAGAGTCACCAGCTATAAAGTGGTAGAATGACAACTTGAACTCCGGTTACATTTGATCCTGAAGCCCATTCTCTCAGCCACAACCATTATGGGCAAGTAACATTCTCACTGATGAGAGGACATTTATTGAGTGCTTACCACAAGCTAAGCACCCTTACCCTTTCCATGTATTACTCCTCACAATAGCTCTAAGTACATTAGATATATCAGCTCATGCAGTGAAATGCCAAGACACTTGCACCCCGATGTTTGTAGCAGCAATGTCCACAATAGCCAAACTGTGGAAGGAGCCTCGGTGTCTATCGAAAGATGATAGATAAAGAAGATGTGGTCTATATATACAATGGAATATTCCTCAGCCATTAGAAACGACAAATACCCACCATTTGCTTTGACGTGGATGGAACTGGAGGGTATTATGCTGAGTGAAATAAGTCAATCGGAGAAGGACAAACATTATATGGTCTCATTCATTTGGGGAATATAAAAAATAGTGAAAGGGAATAAAAGGGAAAGGAGAAAAAATGAGTGGGAAATATCAGAGAGGGAGACAGAACATGAAAGACTTCTAACTCTGGGAAACGAACGAGGGGTGGAAGAAAGGGAGGTGGGCGGGGGGTGGGGGTGACTGGGTGACGGGCACTGAGGGGGGCACTTGATGGGATGAGCACTTGGTGTTATGTTATATGTTGGCAAATTGAACTCCAATAAAAAAAAAAGATATATCAGCTCATTTAATTTTCCCAACAACCTGTGAGGTAAGTAGAATTATGACGTTCTCTTTTACATTTGTGCCCAAGGTCATAGGGCTTGTCATGGGGACACAGTCAGGATTTGAACCCAGGAACTCTAGCTCTAGAGCCTGTGCTCTGAAACATGAAGCCTCCAAATACAAACTTTGATGGAGACAATCCATGTTTTCTTTTTTAATGTTATTTACACCCCTGATTCCTTCCACCCTTAGTATATATTGTGATCTCTCACTGTATCCATGGGAATAGACCTATGAAAATACCGTGTGTAATTTCCATTTTTGTAAGTCAAATGTCAGCAATGTCCCATGGCTCAATGTAATAGCAGCCACAGGCGTGAATAAAATTCCACAGGAAGAGGATATAGAGCATGAAAAAAGTCAAGTGCCTAAGACAGCAGAACCCCAAGGACTCTAACCTTTCCTGACTAACTTGCTATGTGACCTCAGTAAGTCATTTCCCCTCTCTTGGCCTTAATGTCCCATAATGTCTTCGACTTGTATATACACTCCCCAGCATTGCTGGTTCTGATAATTTTCTGATTCATGTCCTGGATTTTACTTTTTCTCTAAACTGCCCACAATTTTCTCATCCTAGACATACTGTCTGGGATCCTTTAATAGTTCTTACCAGCAGACAAATCTAGGGAGACAGTAAAAGGGTCAGTGATTGGCAGGAGCCGGGTGAAAGGAAAGCACAGGATTTTAGGGTAGTTGAACCATTTTGTATGCTACTTGGTGGATATACATCATTATACATTTGTCAAAACTCAGAATGCACACCAAGAGCAAACCCTCATATAAACTATGGACTTTGGCTGATAATGATGTGTCAGTATAGGTTCGTCAATCGTAACAAATGTTCCAGTGCAATTTGAGATTATGATTGGGGGGGGGGTGGAGACTCTGCTGGACGGGGCAGTGTGGGGGGCATGAGGTATACAGCAACGCTTTGTACTTCATGTCCAATTTCGCTGAAAAACTAAAACTAATCAAGAGAAAATAAAGTCTGTATTTAAAACCTCCTGCCAGCTAGCATGTTTTTCGTAAAAAAGGTCTCACCAGACTGTGAGCATCCCATGGACGGTTTTTGAAGAAAGAGGTATGAGCATGAAGGGAGTGAAAGATATTAGCCATATCCTTATTCTACTCTGATGCTCGAGCCTTCCTATGCCTCTCAACAACTTTCGGATGTGCAGCTCTTACGCTCTGCAGTAATCCTTAGAGATGAGCAAGTATAGAGTCAGAGAAGACAGCAGCCCAGTGCCCCCCAAATAGAACACAATAGAGCTGAGTCTCTAACTTCAAGTCCCAAGCTTTGGCCCCTGACTTCTCTGGTCCCACCCGTCCTTTTCAGCTTCTGTATCAGATCCCCCTATTCACAAGGCAACACAGCAAAGGAACTCTGGCAAGAACCCGTTTCCTATATGAGAAATTGTGCAGCTTAATCTATGGCTCCATAAATCACAGAAATGACACCTAATTTCCCCTGTCAGGATCAACTTCTCTTTTCAAGCCATTCTCCCCTGAATGATGAGAGCCCAACAGAACAGCTTGTTAATCTGGGTGACAGGGGGAAGACATTTAAAGCCAGCCAAACCCCCCTCTTGCCACACTTACTTCTGCTAATGAAAAAATATTAGAGAAATAAATATACAACCCACTGAGATGCTCCTGCATGGGGCACTGTCAGCTGTCTGTTTTTCAAGATGTACAGAGACAAGATGATGAGGTTATATGATCCTCGGGCAAGGAGCTATTTTTCTTGTCAGTTCACCCCGTATTTCAGTTCCCATCCATCTCATCTAAAGAATAAAGTGCTAGGTTTCAATGCATTAAAAATAACAGTAAGCATTTTTGAGTATACCTATATGTCAGACACAGTGCTCGGTGCCTGCCAGGAAGAGAAACATCTTATTTGGACCACCATGTCATGATTTGGGCCCTCCTATCACTCTCCTTATAGAGAGGGCAAGACTGAGGCCCCAGAGAGTTTGGGTTCCTTTCCGATGTTACATAGCCAGTATTTGGCAGAGCAAAATTCAAACTCGGCTCCTCACATTCCTAAATGTGTCACCACCACGAGCTAATTTAATCTTCAGATAAGCCTATAAATTAGGTTGTACTATCTCCATGAAATCTTTGAAAACGGTTGAAACTTAAACTTTGGGTCATGTATGATCAAGTGACTTGAGCAATGTCACAAACCTAGGATACTTCGGAGTTAGGATTCAAACGCCAAACTGATTCCCAAGATAGGATATCTCTTTCCTGCCCCATTTTTCTTAAGTAATGAAGATAGGTGGGGGTTGAGGTGCATGGCGTAGTCTCAGGACAGGACAGGGTGAGCAGGTAGCCTTGTTCTCTTCAGTCCTAAGCCCTGACTGGCCAGAACAACACTCCATAGTGTGTTTCCAGGAATATGAGTTCAATGGGATGCTAACTGATTTTAAAGTTCAAAAAAAAAAAAAAAAAGGTGGGGGGAGGTGGTTGGAGAGGTTGTCTCTGTGGTCAAATAAATTTGGAAAAGACTATATTAAAAAGACAGATTGCTCTACATAGAACTTTTCAGGGCCATTCATATATTAATGGTCAATGGGAAACCCTAAGGTAATGCATAGAAGGAAGCATTTTCCAAACATCTTTGTCCATGGAACCTTCCCCCCACACACACATGGCACCCAGGGATCCGATACTTGGCAGAGTCTCCTCCATATTGTGCTAATCTAGATTCTAGGCTGGACACAAAGCTCTCTGCCAAGAGCGACTCAGGATAGAGAGCTCATCCCAGCTCTGTCTGTAAGTAACTGCGTAACTTTGGCCAAGTCGGTCTCCCTCTCTGGGACTCAGTTATCTTGTCTATAAAATAAGGGTGTTGAATATTTTTATTGCAGAGGCTCTAACCTTCTGGCAACACCATGAGTGCTAGAAGTATTTGTAACTCCCACCGATGCTGCTCCATCCCGCTCAGGTGCTTGCAGACTAGGTCCTGGACCTCTCTGATGACCTGAGCCCTCCATGGTTGGCCTCCTGGCCACAGATTGTGGGACATCCCACTTGGTGGCTATGAGTCATTTGGATGCCTTTGTGCTGATGTCAGGCCCCTCAAATCTCTGCTTCTCCTTCCAGCATCACCTCTTGCCACTCCTCTTTTTAGACTCCATTCTCTAGCCATGTTTTCTCACCTTTAGCCATTTATATGCTATTTCCTCTCCTGGAACTCTTCCTCCATCCCATAATCTCCCCCACTGATTAATCTATCAAGTCTCAGCTTGGAAACCACCTCTTGCAGGGAACATTCCTCGACCCTCTCAAGCTGGAATACACCTCTTCCTTTGTAACACATCTTCTCCCACCTTCCCCTATCATAAAACTTATTTTACTGTGTGATATTTTATTGTCTGTTTCATTGCGTATCTGTCTCTTCTTATAGACTGTACAAATTGAGATTGGAGCCCTCCTGTCTGCTTTGTTTATTATTTAATCCCTAGCACCTGACATAGAGTAGGGGCTCCGTAATTGATTAATCAATTAGTCTATGATAAATTAATGAATGTTAAGAACATCAAGTTATGATCTTGTTGTATCTCTTATCCTTTTGGCCTTAACTTAGAAGATCTCTCCTCTGCCGAGGGCCTTAGGGTAATTCTGTGTTCTTAACCTTTTCCATGCTCCTATCACATGCCAACTTTACTTCTAAGACTAGCTAGCCTACGAGATCTAAGAGCCAAAGCTCACAACATTTAAAAACCTTCCACATCTTCCAGTAAAATATGGAAGGGTATTTTCAGCTTTTCACACAAAACATACCAAATATCCAGAAAGGACTAGTGCAGAATTACTTGGAAGTCTCTTTCTTAAATATGTATACAAATTGCATATTCTACTTTACAATACATTTGAGTTGGATTTACTATTAAAACAATGATTTCCCCCCCAAAAAAAAATGTTTCTCATAGTGTGATCTTTGAGCCTCTTCTTTTATTAATGACCTGAAGCACTTACTAGAAACTCAGATTCCTGGCCAAACTCAGTCACAATGAGCCAGAATCCTGGGAGAGGTGATCCAGAATTGGATTTAATGTACTCCCGGGTGATTCTTATAGACTATTAGTTCAAGAGTCCCCTGTCTCTTTATCTTGTGGCTTTGGGTATATTTTGGCATACCGTAGTGTATCCCTCTAAGTTAAGGTACTTCAGCTTGAGAATAAAAACCTACAGGATTTTTTTTTAATAGATATAATTCAGGTATCAGATACAATGAACAGTTTGGCAGTCATATTTGAACTAAATAATCCTGTTGCTTTATCCAAGGGTGGTGGGACCAAAATTCATCACTTCGCCTAACCTGGACCAATTAGGGTTTCCTGCCCCCACCCCCGGCTCCAGGAATTAGATTCAAATGGTCATAGGTCTGTGAGTGCTTGAACTGGCATGAGATATAAAGCTAAACTTGGCTGCAGGGTCTTGGCATGTTGAGCTGCTTTCACAGAGACCAGAAAATGTCAGGAAGGGAGTTAGAGAAAGAGAGAGAAGCAGAGATGGCAGGCTCCAGAGTTATTACTGAGAGTAGCTTCCTAGATGCTGGGGGCTCTGCTGTGTTCTCTGCGCTTGGCTTACATGAGACATCAATTATATCATTATAATATTTTCTCCATTTTTTCCTTAAAATATTTCAGTGGGTCTCTACTTCCCACCAATGAAAGAGCTTTGACCAAGAGGAGTATAAATACTCTGTTCTTGGCCTGGCCCAAAAGGCCCTTCCCACAAATGTGTCCAACAACAAGCCTCATGTCCCACCACTGCAGTCTGCCCCAGTCCTACATACCAGTGACACCAAACCACTTGTCATAGACCAGACAAGTAAGAAACTTTTGTCATCCTAGAAGGCCTTTCCTCCATTCTACCATTAAGACCCACTACTACTGCCATCTTCTCCGGAAACCCCTTTCTGATTTCCCAGCAGAACTGAAGGCTTCCATTGAATCTTGGACAACATATCTGAAGTAAGATATAATATTTCACTGAATTATTTATTTATATGCCTATCCTCTCCACTGAAATTTTCCTTGCCTTATTTTACCAGAAGCTCCTGGCCCAGGATAGGTACTTCATAAATGTTTGTTGCATGACTAAATGTCATGCAGATGAGTGGCCAACTGAGGAATAGAAGACTGAGAGTGCTTGGGATGTCTAATCTATGTTATCCTAGTAGACCTTCTCAATCACCAGGGCAATAGATTGTGCTTACATTTTTCCAAACTATCTCCAGACCATTTGTCCTGCCTGTCACTGAGCTGATAGCAGTTGTGAAAGTGATGAATAGCAGACCAATTATGAGCAACAGGAAACATCAGTTATAACTCCAGGGAGAAGACGCAGCCATATCAGTAGCCTCATCCATCTAATCATGAGTCATCTTCCCAAGGCATCTTGCCTTGTGACCTTGAACTGCCAAGGGCTTCTTAGTCTTGTACAAATCCAAGTTCTTCAGAGAACAGCTCCTTCTCTCAGCCTGTCTCCTATAAGGCGTTGCTCCTGGCCCACTCAGTCCTAGAAGGGAAAACCTGGATGGAACTCACACTTTTCCTAAGGGAAGCTTTTAGCCAAGGCTCCCAGCCCCACCCAATAGGCAAGACCTGCCTTCTATGGCCTGCTGTCCTTTGACAGATAGTAACTCCTCTCCCCTGTGGTGAGAACATCTGGAGATGGGAGGCGAGTGGGAAGGTTTCAACTGGAAGATTTGTCCAAAATTGTGGAGTTTATATGTCGCTAAATTCTAGCTTAATTTAATGGTGAGTTTCTGAGTAAAGGACTACAAAATTTCTCTTCCGTGGCCACTGGTGACCTCACTTTTCCAGTACGCCCATTTTCCCTTAGGAGGCATCTAAAGGATGCAGTCGCTCCAGCTGAGAAGGATTCCATGGTTGGGCCTGTGGGTGGGGGCAGGGAGAGAAAGGTCAGAGGACAGAAGGGGACATGCTCAGTCTAGACACAAACTAAGTTTATCTTTGCCTTTGAAAGGGAGACTTAGAAATTTAGCAGGGGAGGTTATAAAAAGGGAGAGTCCTATCTCATTCATTGCAGTCATATTTCCATCATGGTATATTGAGACTCTGCAGTCTAGATCCCTTAACCCATAAAATGATGTTATACATCCTGGAGGGACAGGACATGGAGTATGGTCTTTGGAACCAAATCCCTGGATTCAAATTTTAGGGTTATCACTAAGCAAACTAATAAAGGGACTTCAACTCTCCATGTTTCATTTCCACTTGTGTAAAATGGGGATATATTGCCTACAGAAAGGAATGTTTAAGGATCATTTATAAAGTATCTAAAATAATGCCAGATCCATGCATGTGTCTACACATGTATATATATTTGACAATTAGATGAATGTTGACAAAGCTCTAAATTTGGATATTCTCTACATGGAAGCAACATAATTATTTTGAATTATTATTTATTATGAACATAATGAAGTTATTACTTATGATTATTTATAGACAAAAGTTATTCTAGGCACATCTATGCTCAGAATAATTCTTATTCTTGTTAATTATTTTTTCAATGGGGAAAAAATAAATCATTAGAACCAGCTGCCAAAAAGACGTTAAGCTTATCTTTGCCTTTAGAGAGGTATGCCTTTCTGAATTTCTGCGAACTGACTACCCTTCTGTTTTTTTTTAATCAATGGATTTCTGAGGGTAAGGCAATAACTCTTAACTATACACCTACTCTGTGCTGGATGTTTCATCAGCATCAAGAGCAGAAGCATAAAAGACAAGGAAGAAAAGAAAGAGAAAGGGAAAAGTTGAAGATGAAGAAAGAGGAAAGAAGCTGCAACTAATATTGATCAAATTTTTAATCATACTAGGCACTGCTAAGTGACGTATATACATAATCGTACTTAAGCTAGCAATAATTCTATGACTTACATGATCTTCATGCTATCTTCATTGAGATTCTGAATAATTAAGTTGTATCTTCATTGTATGTGACAAAACAAGAATATAAGCCTACGTCATTTTGATTCTTGAACCTTCTTTTCTCTGCATATATCATATTATGTTATATCCAGAGCCATCCTAGGAAGCAAATCTTCTTACAGATAAGACAAGGGAGCTCAGGCAGGACAAGTCACTTGTGCAGTACTATCCAACCAGTAAGCATAAAATCCAAAATTCAAATCTAGATCTCATTGACTCCAAAAATTGGATCTCAATGACATTTCACTGGAATGCCTCAAAATCTCATGATAAGCCTGTTTTGCCTTGAATATAAATAATACCCTCCTGCATATGAAATATGCATAAGCATATATATTTATATACACATATATAATATAATATAATAAATATAATATAATATAATATAATATAATATAATATATACACACACACCACACCAATATATACCTACTTATAGGAATGTGTATATATCTATGCTTTCTCCAGATTCCTTCAAAATAAATAGCTGAAAATTTGAGAAAAAAACTATGAAAGAAGCAACACAGAGGCATGGGCAGAGCCCCACTGAATGTATACCTCAATCCCAAAGCAGCTACCATACTTCCATTTCCTGGTATTCCCTTCATTTTTTTTTTTTTTTTGAAAGGAAGTAATAACTTCCGGTAAAGATTCAGGATGAGCAAACTAAAGTCAAGGAGTCAAGTCAAGCTCTTTTAAGAATGGATTGATGCTTCTCAGAAAGAATTGAGAACAGGATTTTGGATTGAGTTAACAGGTCATCAATCACTTCATACCTGTTAGAATGGCCATTATAAAAAAGAAAAGAAGTAACAAGTGTTGGGGAGGCTGGGGAGAAAAGGGAATACCTGGGCACTGTTAATGGGAATGTTAATTGGTGCCGTGACTATGGAAAACAGTATAGAGGCTCCTTGAAAAATTAAAAATAGAACTACTACATGAGCCAGCAACTTCAATTCTGGGTTACTTATCCAACCAAAGAAAATTAAAATAGATATTCACCCCAATGTTCACTGCAATATTATCTATAGCAGCAAGATATGAAACCAATCTAAGTGTCCACTGACGGATAAATGGATTAAGAAAATGTAGTGTGTGTGTATTGTGTATATAGAAACACACACACACACAAATATCATTTAGCCATAAAAAAATAAAATCTTGCCAGACAAACATGGATAAATTTTGAACACATTATGCTAAGTGTTCAAAAGACACTTATGCTTAAAGACAAATACTGTATGTGGAATCTTGAGGGGGAAAAAAGCTCATAGATAGAGTTTTCTCAGAGGCAGGTGATAGGAGTGGAGAAAATGGGTGAAAGAGATCAAAAGGTAGAAACTGCCGTTATAAAATAAGTACGTTATGGGGATGTCATGTACAGGTTTGCAACTATAGTTAGTAATACTGAATTGTATACCTAAAAGATGCTAAGAGAATAGACCTTAAAAGTTTCCATCACAAGAAAAGAATTATAACGATGTGATGATGGATGTTAATTATTAGCTAGACTTATCATGGTGATCATTTTGCAATGTGCACAAATACTGAATCATTATGTTGTGCACCTGAAACAATATACCATTATGCATCAATTACATCTAGGAGCATGAAGAGGGGGTCTTTGTTGAGCTTTGAGACAAGAACTTCAATTAGATGGCGGAATAGCTTCCAAGTTGAGAGGTGACTGAGAGTTGAAAACAGAGCACACGTTTCACCACCAAGGAAAAGTGAAGAAAAAGAGAGTGACAGGAAAGACTGTAGAATCCAAAAAAGGTTATTTGATGATAAAATAGGCTTGTCTATGTCAATGTGTAGAGGAAGGAGCCAATGATGAGGCAGTCTCTGCAGCTTATATGCTGAGACTACAGGCTGTAGAACCAGACAAACATGTTTAAATCCTAGTTCCATAACTATTGCCATGTGACATTGATAAGAGATTTCTCCTTCTGAGCTTCAGTAAGCCCACCACACAAAAGTTAAGTTTCGAGTGCTTACTCTATACATGACACTAAAGACAGAAGGACAAATCTAGAAAGAAGCAAGAGACTTGAATTCCACCCTTATTTCTATAGGCAAGTGATGCAGTCTCTGTGTGTCCTAACTCTTCATAAATCATCATTAAGAAGGACAAAAAACATTCTGGAGGTTTTTTCAGAGGCTCATAATCAAGATGGCTGGGATAAAACTAAGTCAGAATTAAGAACAGACTCATTTGATGGAAAGTTATTAAAGGAGCAGAGGATGTTTGCCAGAACTAAGATCTAAATAACTGAAAGACTGTCGCTTAAAACCGAGAGAGAGGACAGATGTGCCACACATTGCTGCTAAGCACCTTACCTGGATTATTTTAGTTAATAATCTGTTATTTTAGTCACTTTAGTTGGAAACAATTCTATAAAGTAGACACTGTTAATCCCATTTCACTGGTAAGAAAACAGAATTCTAAAAATTTATATGCCCCAAAACACAAAGGGATTTTGCAGCAAAGCTGATATTTGAACCTTCATCTCTCTGATCCCAAAGTATATGCTCTGTCCAGTAAGTCAATAAGTAAGTCTATTTCAGTATTGTTTTGATGAATGGAACTAGAAACAAGAGGAGGAAATATATAGGAAAATGTTTCGACTTAATAAACAAAACATTCTAGTAGTAAGTGAACAAGCTGCTTAGGGATTACTAGGCAAGCTTTACACAGAACATTCAAACATAGACTCTTGTAGGGTACAGTGGGAAAGATTTAAGCAATAGACTAGGGTAGGACTAGATGCCAGGATAATCCCTTCCACTTCTGAGTTTTCCTGCTCTTTCTTTCTCATAGGCATTGTGATCATAAAATAATGAAATGTGGAAAAGGAGACGTTGGAAAGCAAAAGGATGAATGGGAGGGAGAAGACAAGTAAGAGCCTGTCCATACTCCACTTACTATGTACCAGGCAGAAAGCTAAGCATGTTAGAAGCCCACCTCATTTTTTTAAAATTTTATTTATTTATGATAGTCACACACAGAGAGAGAGAGAGAGAGGCAGAGACACAGGCAGAGGGAGAAGCAGGCTCCATGCACCGGGAGCCCGACGTGGGATTCGATCCCGGGTCTCCAGGATCGCGCCCTGGGCCAAAGGCAGGCGCTAAACCGCTGCGCCACCCAGGGACCCCCAAGCCCACCTCATTTAATAAAATAACCTGAGAAATTAGGTATTATTATTATTATTATTATTATTATTATTAACCCCAACCACACATCTGAGGGGACTAAGTCTCAGAATTCCTTGCCAAAAGTCACATAGAGGAAAAGGAACAGCCAGGACTTAATGACAGATTTGACCAGCCTCGAAAACAAACACTTCACTACTAGATTAGAAAGCTCAAGTTATTCTATTACATCACCTTGGTCTAGGGGTGTGTCAATACTGGTTGCGGGAGACTGCCAACAAATCAAACCTAGTCAAACATCTAGGTACCTAACTACCAAGTTATAAGAAATAGAGGGGCAGAGGAACGTATTAAATGATACCATGGGGATGCAATGAGCAAAATCCAGGCTGTGGGGAATGCTACTGGACAAATGATCTGGTTTTCTTGGTAAAATATCACAAGGAATAAAAAGAGAGAGAAAGGAAGGAAGGAGCCTATAGATTAAAAGAAACTTATCAACCAATCACGATGTTTGGATTTTATTTAGATCCCATTTTGAACAAATTTGTACCAAAAATATAAAACAATTTGTTAAATGTGAGCAATGACTGGATATTTGATGGTACTGAAGAACTGTTAATTTGGAGAACATAGTAATGACAATGGTATTGAAGCTATATTTTTAGCCCTAATCTCTTGAACTTTAACATTTACACATAAAATTCCATAATGTTTGAGGTGAGACATCAGGTGACATAGGCTTGGTATGAGTTGGTCACTGTTGTAACTAGAAGGTGAGAGGTACGTGGAGGTTCATTACACTAGGCTCTCTGCTCTTGTATACATTAGAGTTTTCTAAACTAAATTGTTTTGGGTTGGATAGCAGAAGACCCAGGGGTTTAACAGTGTCCTCCAAAATGGGTAAGTGTGGAGATGAAGCTGAAAGAGAAAAGAAACATGTGGCCCCAGGAGAGGCCCCATTCTTCAAGGGTTTCTCCTCCTCTCAGGGCCTGAGTTTATACCTTGGAACCCTTCCACTCAGAAATACCAGGGATGACATGATTCTGTTGACCAGAGAAGCCACTGCACAGACTGACTATAATGGTACAAACTCATGCTGCTTTCAGCCGCATCTGCCTGGTGAATTGTGAGACACATCTGGAACGACTTTTTGGTTCTTAGAGAGAAACAGAGGATTGAGTAGAGCTGTTTGTGAATTCTTCTGGGCCCTTTGCATCACTGCTGACTGAAGTTCTCTAATGACCCAAGAAGAGCTCCTGGTGAACAGGGCTAAGCTCCAGGAGGGATGGGGCCTACAGCTTGCTCTGTTTCTGGAAGCCCAACACTGCCCTGGCTGGGGGCAGTCTTTGCATGGTCATGTGATGAATAAGTGGTTGTGGGTGAGCTAGAAAAGGGTTCTGCTATGTGTTAGCCTTTGGGAATTCAAGGGGTGGCACCTATCCTCTCTGATCTTCAGTTTCCTTATCTGTAAAATGAAGATAAACATTGCTACCTTCATAGGCCTATCGAGGGGTTAAGGGGGCCAGTGTACCTGAAAGCACCATATAAGCATACCAGTGTAAGTTGGTAACTCATTCACTTTTCACTCACGCATTCATCTATACTCATTGAGCATTTATCGAATTTCTACTGAGTCAGGCATGATACCAGAAGCTGCTGGTGCAATGCTGAGCGAAAGTTTGCCCAGACCCTGGCCTTAGGGAGTTTACAGGACAATTGTTTGACTCAATATCAGGTAGGATATCCTAGAAGTGAGGGAAACAGGGTGCTTGTGATCACTGAGCAAGCTGTTACTGGGAATGTTCACAGACCCGACTACATTTGCAAGGTATGGCAGAAAGGAATCAAGAAGCAGACTAAGGATGGACCAAATGCTTGTATAATACTTTCATTCCTGAGTTTACCTCTCTTCCTTCTTCACTGGCACTGCTATCACCATAAAATAAAATAATAAAATGTGAAGGAGGAGGAGACATAGGAATTAATCTATTACAAAACATAAAAGTTTAATTAGAAACTTTGAGTGTGTGTGGATGGCTCAGTCGGTTAAGTGCCTGACTCTTGATTTTGACTCAGGTCATTGTCTCAGGGTTGTGAGATGGAGCCCCATCTCACATGCATGCATGGAATCTGCTTAAGATTCTCTCTCTCCCTCTCTCTCTCCACCACTCCCCCTATTCACAAGTACACACACTCTCTCTCTCAAAAGAAAATAATGATAATTAGAAACTTTGATAACTGCCATGGGAGAAAGATAAAAAGACTCACGAAAGTACATAAATGAATGGGGAGCTTATCAAATCCAGAAGCTTTGGAGGCATTCTGGTGCATAAGTAGCAGTTAATTCAGAAAAAAAGGAGTGGAAGAGGTGAAATGCATGCCAATTAGAGGGAACAGCATGTGCAAAGGCTCTTTGGCATGACAAAGTATGGCCTTTCCAGAAACTGCAAGATTGCCAGTGACTAGAAAATGGAAAGCAAAAAGGGTAAAGTTAAGGTGAATTTTTTTTAGAAATTGGAAGGGCCCATCCAAGCAGCCTTATGTAGGCCACAGTAAGCACCTCTGTCTTGATCCTAAGGAATTGGAAGGCAGTTAAGGATCTGAATGAGGGAAGTGATGAGAGAAAGTTTTGAGTTTTGAAAATTCTACTCTAGCTACAAGGAAGAAAGTTAACACAAGGAGGCAAGGCTCATTATTAGCCAATGAGGAGGCAACTGCAATAGTCCAGGCAAAACTTGAACTAGACTGGGTAAAAGTGAAGTTATGGAGAAGTTCTCAAGAATAAAAGTCTATAAGACTTGATAAAGGACTATAGTTTTAGGGGGAGTAGTGCAGGAAGGAAAAAAAATATCTCATTGGTTTCAGAATTCAAAAACTGACCTAGAAAACACCATTGAAAGAGAAAGTCTTTTTATAGCAAACAGGGTCTGCAAGACTTGTAAATGAGAAGACACTTTTTTTCCCCATTGGGTGAAGAGACCTAACCCTGGAATGAATGCGAGTATATCAGTATAGACAGTAGTAGTTTTTATTAAAAAAAATGGCTATTAAGTAAAGAAATGAAGATCCAGTAGCTGGTGAAGGTAATATGCAGTGATAGTGTCTTCATTATACATTGACTTCCATGTACGATTATTTAAAAAGTTGAAGGGAAGTAGCTAATAGAGAATACGGCGAAATGAGAAAAAAAGCTCAGGTACCCAAGTCAAACCATGGTTCTACTAGTTCCTATTTCTAGGGACTAGGGGCAAGTGGTCTCACTTCTCCATGCCTCAGTTTACACAATGGGAAAAAAAGATAATAATAATACCCACCATGCGGGGTTCATAAAAGGGTTCAGTAAGCTAAGTACATGAAGGGCTGGAGCTGAGCTCCCAGTGCAACTGAAGTGCTCAGCGAATAGCTGTTATTAAAAGTACGAGGGAAAGACATGATGCCATTCTCTTTTTTATCACATTTGCTAACCAAATTCAATGTCCCACGGAGCAGAGGTATGGAGAGGGCATCCTGTGCTCTGACATGCAAAAATGTTTGCATTTGTTAAGTCTGGGTGTCTCCTGTATCTTATTGAATCTAGGAGTCTTCTGGTCCCATGAAATAACTACATTTTCCAGTTTTGCAAGTAGGCAAGCCAAGCATTAAGTTCCTCTTTTGTAATTGACCATGAGCGTGTTGAGTAATATGTGGATTATTTCTCCCTCTTTTCTTTGATCTTCCCTCTTGCCAAGGACTGCCTGACAGTCTGGTTTCTGGCCAGTGCACCTCCTCAGAATGCACCGAGATGGAGAGGAAGTGGCCCACAATAGCAGAGATTTACGCCAGATTATAAGGACTTGACTTTCCTAATCCCTAAACAAGGAATTCCCTGAAGGAAATTCAGAATGAAAGAAGACATATGAACCATGGTTTTGGATAGTGGTTCTCAAGCTCAATGTGTATCAGAATCACCTTTGGAAGCCTGTGAAAATGAAGATTCTCAGCCTCACCCTACCAGAGAAAAATAATCAGTAGGACGAAGCCAGGAACCTGCATTGTTAACAAATACTTCCTGCATCCCCATCCCAACTGATTCAGAGTGACTTTGAGACCCTCTGAAATCCAAGTCTCCATCTTCCACTAGGTACTCCTGGCCTCACTTGTTTGCTTTGCTTTTTTTTTTCTCTTTACCTTGTAATATACAATATTATTTACTGTTCTGATTGTTTGCTTTTTGTCTCCCACACATGCTCCAGTATAAACTAAGTCTCCGGATGGTCAAAATAAGTGCCTGTTTTGCTCTCTAATGTATCTCAAATACCCAGAATAGTGCCTGACCTAGAGAAAACCCTTGTAAATACTTTGCTAAAATTATTTAAATTGAGTCCCCACACTCCCAGTCATCTCATATATGAACTTCTGCGGTGGAAAGCTTACTAACTGGTCATCTTATTTAAGTCTTCTAGAACATTTGGGTCAAGAGCATCTATAAAATGTGCAGATGCCATGTATCTTTTTTGCCAAGAAAAATAATCTGGTAATGTATAATTTGGCATAATTTTCTGAGGATGGAGATCAAAATACCATTCAAAATCAGAGATCTGAGTGGGAAAAATCAGAAAGGGAGACAAAACATGAGAGAATCCTAACTCTGGGAAATGAACAAGGGGCAGTGGAAGAGGAGGTGGGCAGGGGGATGGGGTGACTGGGTGACGGGCCCTGAGGGGGGCACTTGACGGGATGAGCACTAGGTGTTATACTAACGTCAGCAAATCGAACTCCAATAAAAAAATATACCAAAAAAATCAGAGATCTGCATACCTCAAATTACTAATCCTTGGTTATTTACACAGCCCTCATCCCTGATATTCACCTTGCAACTGTTGATGCAGTTAGTCATCTAAAAGTCACATTTATTTTTATTTTTTAAGATTTTATGTTTAAGTAATCTCTATAACCTATTTGCAACTTGAACTTACAACCCTGAGATCACGAGTTGTATACTCTATGGACTGAGTCAGCCAGGTGACCCTAAAAAGTCACATTTCATCATGTTTTTCCCTTGACTCAAATCCTGAAGGAGGACTCCCCATTGTTTACATGGTTTCCAACTGCCTTGAGGCAGCATTCTAAGTTGCCCACAGCTCAGCCTTCTGCACATCATCTTTCCAGTTTGATCTCTCCTAAATCTCTCAGACCTGTTGCAGAGTGACTGATTAAACATAAACGCTTTAGGGGCGCATGCGTGGCTCAGTTGGTTAAGCATCCACTCTCAATTTCGGCTCAGGTCATGATCTCAGGATCATGAGACTGAGCCCTGTGTTAGGGTCAGCGCTGGGAGTAGACCCCACTTGAGATTCCCTTTCTCCTTCTGCCCCCCAACCCCTGCTCACACACACACCCTCTCTTTCTCTCTTAAAAACAAAACACACACGTACATTTTAGACACTGTCATCCCCGGCTTGAATTCTGACCCCATAAGACACTAGGTATGTGATCTTAGATAACTTGCTTATCACTATAAGTCCTCAGTTTTGCCTTTTAATTTGTGAAATGGGCATAACAGTGCATATTCAAATGTGTTGGGGGGTAGAGGGAGACATCACTGATATAATGAGTGCATATTAATATACACAAAGCACTTAAAAATGCCAGGCATATAGTTGGCAATCAATAATTGTTGGGTTTTATCCTTCTATTCTAATATGTTTGGCATACAGGATTTGACATAACTTAACTTTCTTTCCCCTTCCTTTCTAATATTCCTTAGTCTAGACCAAATTTTGTCAAACATTTTTTTGGAAAGAACTAGAAGTTAATGTTTTTGGCTTTGTGCGCCATACTCTATTCTGTGGCTACTGCTCTACCCTGCTATTGTTGCCTGAAAGCAGCCATAGATGATATGTAAACTGCAAAGAAACAAACAATCCAATCATGAAATGGGCAAAAGACGTGAACAGAAATCTCACAGAGGAAGACATAGACATGGCCAACATGCACATGAGAAAATGCTCTGCATCACTGGCCATCAGGGAAATACAAATCAAAACCACAATGAGATCCCACCTCACACCAGTGAGAATGGGGAAAATTAACAAGGCAGGAAGCAACAAATGTTGGAGAGGATGTGGAGAGAGGGGAACCCTCCTGCACTGTTGGTGGGAATGCGAACTGGGATAGCCACTCTGGAAAACTGTGTGGAGGTTCCTCAAAGAGTTAAAAATAGACCTGCCCTATGACCCAGCAACTGCACTGCTGGGGATTTACCCCAAAGATACAGATGCAGTGAAACACCGGGACACCTGCACCCCGATGTTTATAGCAGCAATGTCCACAATAGCCAAACTGTGGAAGGAGCCTCGGTGTCCATCGAAAGATGAATGGATAAAGAAGATGTGGTTTATGTATACAATGGGATATTCCTCAGCCATTAGAAACGACAAATACCCACCATTTGCTTTGACATGGATGGAACTGAAGGGGATTATGCTGAGTGAAATAAGTCAATCGGAGAAGGACAAACATTATATGGTCTCATTCATTTTGGGAATATAAAAAATAGTGAAAGGGAATAAAGGGGTAAGGAGAAAAAATGAGTGGGAAATATCAGAAAGGGAGACAGAACATGAGAGACTCCTAACTCTGGGAAATGAACGAGGTGTGGTAAAAAGGGAGGTGGGCAGGGGGTGGGCGGTAACTGGGTGATGGGCACTGAAGGGGGCACTTGATGGGATGAGCACTGGGTGCTCTAGATGTTGGCAAATTGAACACCAATAAAAATAAATTAATAAAAAAAGATGATATGGAAACAAATGTATGACTATGTTTCATAAATATATTTATAAAAACAGGTGGCATGCTGGATTGCACCCATGGGCCACAGTTTTCCAACTTTGACCTGGACTAGCTTTGGAACTTTATAGAACCAAGTTCAAGCTTCTGCGAGCTTCAGTGTCCTCATCTATTAAACAGGGACAGTAATAGTACTGCCCTAATAAGTTGTTGGGTGATTAAATGAGATAAAGCACATTAAGCCCTCAGTACAGTTTTTGGCGTATGATAGGCATCTCGTAGATGGTATTATCCTCATCCGCAGACTTGCCTCAAGCTGTTCCATGATCTGCCCATATCCACCTTTCCTGCCCCAAGAATCTTTTCCAGACTTTCTCTGAGTTTCTTTCTCCCAATTTTCTAACACTGCTGGAATGTCAATTGTATTATTTGAAAATAAGTCATGCATGAATGTAACATATGCAAGTAATTATAGTTACTTATGTGGCTCTTCTGCTTCATCTATTAGACTGTGAGCTCCTTGAAGGCACAATCTGTGTCGTATTCCCCCTCTGTATCCTTTTTCCTGGCACAGTATCTGGCACACGCTAAGCAACCAAGACAAGGAGATGGCGGCAATGGTGCTACAGTAATGGTGACAGCAGTTGTGATCATGGTGGTGGTGATGGTGGTGGTGGTGACCATTGGGGGGTGGCGATCTGGGCTGTTAATTTCTTTCAAAGAGCAGTCATTTGGAATTCTCTTCTCAGTGAGAGCCAAGAAGTGTAAATAGAGCAAACAAGTTTTTCTGGCAGAGAGAGAGGATCTGCTGGAAGGTCAGACAACCACAACAAGACCAAAATTATACATGGCTCTTCCTAGAGCAGCATGAAAAGAAAAAGAAAAAAACAAAACAAAACAAAACTCACATGATTGGAAGTCAGGAGACCTGAGCACTAGGAAAGAATCATCCCTCTATAGAGTAGTTTACAGTCCTCAAATTGCTAGCAAGGAGTGTCTTATTTTTCTGCATGAGAGCCCTGTGGGGAAAGTTATGACTACCCATTTTACAGATGAGGAGACTGACTCTCGGAGAGATGAAAGGTATTGCTGAGGCCAGAAGTCATGCCTAACTACTTCAAATTCAGAACTGGTTATGTGACTCAAGGGAAATCATTCTTCATCTTTAAGTCTTACTTTTATTTTCACTATTTGTAAAATAAAAAGTTTGATCTGTAAAATGTACGGGATATGACTTTAATACCCCTCTCTACTCAAAAGTTCTATGTCACTGCAATAAAGTACAAGATATGTACATCTTTCTCATCCCTATTAATTTAAGGAATAAAACTGTTAATGTCTCCGGATAAGAAATAAATTGCAGGTCACAGGATGACTCTTCTAACCTCAAAATATTGCCCTTTTTTCAGGGTAAAAGTTAGATCTGATGCTATCACAGCACCAGGAAGTAGGGGATGGTGGGGGGCAAGAGAAAGAGATAAAGTTAGCCCAGAATTTTCATAGTACAGATAAAGAAACCAAGATCAAAATGGTAGAAGCATTTGTGTCCAATGTCATATAAGAATCAAGGACAGAGACTAATTCAGATTCCAGGTGTCTCAGTTCTCTAGCTCTTCCAAAGAGAATTCCCAATCCCAACATGGATAGAGGCAGATACCACATGTTTCCTTTACAAATAAGTAAAAGTAAGGTCACCCAGTAGTCAATGGCAGAGATGGGTTTCAAATCCCGCTCTGTCTGGCTCTTCACAATGACACTGTTTTGTTTCCCCCACTTGGAGCTTCTTCTTCCTCACCCAAAGGCTAAATTAACAACCACACAAAGTCTTGTATATTATACAACTAGCTGTACTATGGCTTCGGGCTATGTGGGGTCATTTAACAGGTGGAGGAGGACATCTATGTATTAATCAAACTGGCCATGATAAAAATTTTTTTTTTCCTTGTTCTAAATCACAGCATGACATGTAATGAAGGGCTCCTTTCCAACTGGGGCACAAGTCATCATCCTTTACCATGGTGATGGATACGATTTATGATGATGGATACGAGGAGATCCCAA
This sequence comes from Canis lupus dingo, assembly GCF_003254725.2. NCBI lineage: Eukaryota > Metazoa > Chordata > Mammalia > Carnivora > Canidae > Canis > Canis lupus. Next base: position 69,945,146 of record NC_064253.1, read on the forward strand.
CCATCAAAGGAGCAGTGTCTAATGTTCCCCAGGGCTATCCAGAGCATATCCTAATTCTGTTCCCAAATCAGAAGCCACAACTGCCCCACAGATCTCGCGCAAGTCACACTTCCTCTCTGACACTTCCTGACCATGCCATACAATGGCACTCAGAAGTTGCCTGAGCACCTCAAATAACTCAAGGGAGTCAGGAGTTCTTACATAGAAGAATGGTTCCATTCTGTTTCAGGAGATCTATAGAAGGAAATCCTTGTACTCATGGGTAACTCCACCTACAGTATCCCTTACCAACAGAATATGAACTCCAGCAATGTTTATAAAGTGAGAAAATGTTCCTATAATCCCTCCAATCATGATCTGCCCTTGTGGGTTAACCAGTGACCTCTCCCATGCAAAAACACAGATCTTACTCTAAAATGTCATGTTCCTCGCATTTTGGGCTTCTGTAAAGTTAGCCAGTACTACTTAGAAGAGGAAGTACCAAGGGAATCATTAAAAAAACTAGAAGGGTCAAGTTTAGATGCACATCATTTTTATCATATTCACAGAAAAATGTTTGTCTATCACATGCTATGTGCCAGGCACTAGGCATCTGTTATCTCATTTGATCTCCATAAAGATCACATTTTACAGATGAGGGAACTGAGGTTTGAAATGATTCAACATCACACAGTGAACAGGAGGTTGAGGCAGGATTCTAAAGAGAGCACAGAGCCTCTGCTACCTGATTCCACTTAGACAAAGTCTCTTGCAGAAAACTCAAAGAAACTTTTTTAGCCTCTCTTCCTTTTCAGGTAGGAAAAGAAAAACCCAGAAAGGAAAAAAAGGACTTGCCCCAGCCTTACTGTATCTCAGTGTCAGAGCCCAGGCCAAGGTTCTTTCGTGTTTTATCCATGTTTCCTCTACCTCTGGCTGCAGAGCAAAGCAAAGACATGGATAAGCCATGGGAGAAGGAGTGATGAGGTTTGGAGAGGAGTCAGAAAACAAATAGTGATCACAAGGAGAATGGCTGCCCTCTCATCACACCAGCCTCACTCAGTGACCATATTCCCTCCAGATCATTTCCATACCTACAGTCGGCCTGTCCCACCTACTCCTACCTTATCCTGGCTCCACTGGAAAAACCTAATGTATCACAGCCCTTAGGCTGTAACACAAGTTTAAAAGGGCCTACCATTGGGGTTTGGGGCCAGGGAGAAGAAGCCGGAATGTCAATGAAGCCAGATTATCACCGAGCTCTAACGTTTTCGAGCAGGGATGACTAAGAGAAGGCGAGCCCAAGAGAAGATGGCACCCCTGCCTGGCTACCTGCCTAAACTATTCTCTGGCTTCCCACCACCTGGTGCCAAACTACTCATCACTGCCGCCTCTGCACCTCTGCCTGGACTGGCCCTGCTGCTTGGTCCTCAGCACTGCCCATGGAGCAGCCCTTAGTCTTGGCCCTTGCCACATGGGTTCTCACACAGTTTCTCAAGGAAATGGGCCACACCTGCTCATTCTTCAGGCCTTTGCAGGAGTTGGGTCTTCAAACTTGCTTGTGCTCAGGCTCCTCCCACTCCCCCAGACCTAGCCCTCCACATTCACTTTATGCCCGACCCCCTAAAACTCAGTTTAAATGTCACTTCCTCAGGAAAGCCTTCCCTAACTCCACAAGATCTCCTATCACATATTTTCAACCCACTGGCCTGGACTCCTCTTGGTACCTTGCAGTCTGTTTCTACTGGTGATTGTTCCATTAATTCATTAATACAAACCCGTAAACTCCATGGAGATAAAGACCAAGTCTACTCGTTGCACTCTTCACTTCTCAGGGCATGACACAGTCCTGGCATATACTCAAATCTACTGAATGAATGAATGACTAGAGCTCCGAGTGTTCCACATCTCCTACAAGGAGAATAGTGACATCTAGTGACTGAGTTCACACTTGGGCTTCTCTGATAACACCCACCAACTGGCCTGGAAAACATCTTGCTGGATTTCCAAAGAAACGGATATTTTGATCATGCCGAGGGAAGCTGGCATAGAATCCAGACATGGGGAATCTGACTCCTACGCAAGGAGGGAAAGAACCACCACTCCTCTTGCTACCACATGTGCCAAGAACACATCACAAAAGTCCTGTGACTTAGCTAGGACTGTGCCACATTACAGATGAGGAGAGTGTGGTCCAGGGAGGCAGCACTGGGCCAAGTTTATGGAGCAGTAAGTGAGGATTTTCCCAGCCTCACCCACCAAGTCCTGGAGACTCCGGCCCTGTGCAGCTAATCATGCTGCTTCGCTCATCCTCACTGATACAACACTGGTCAGATCATCGTTGGTATTTACTGGAAGCTTCAACAGCCTCCTCACAGGGCTCCCTATTTCCACATTCGCATTTTCACACCCAACTCTCACCTTAAAGCTGGAGGGGTAGAGATACAGATAGATAGATATGTTTGATTTTTTGTTGTAGTGAATGTGGGGACCTCTGATGCACAGAATTAGGTTATCTATGATGCTCATGACTTAAGCTAATTATTGCACCATGTATGGTTAGGCCTAATATATCCAACTACTTAGTGTTCACTCATTACCTAGTTTAATACTTTAGAAGAAAACTCCCACAAATCCACCACCCAAAATGCCAGCTAGGTACGTGATACCTCCATGTAATGAGGACTCCCTCATGCCATTGCCCCGCCCTCCCCGACTCAAGACTACCATCATCCTGAACTCTACATTGAAGATTTCCTTGGTTCCCTTTTTAAATAATTTATAGCACCTGTATTCATTCCAAAAATGTAGTGTATCTGGCATGTATCTGTTTTAACTTAAAATAGGGGAAAGGGTATCATGTTATATAAAATATACCTTTAGGAGTTAATTCTTCATTTAATATTATGTTCATTCATCTCATATTAAGTGACACTATAGTTCATTTGTTTTGTCTGTTGTAGAGTTTTCCACTGTATGTATCTTCCATTTTATGCTTATTTAATTGCTCTCCTACTGATGGTCATCTGGATTGTTTCCAGAGGGCTCTTTCAGCTGCATGAATCTAATCCTATTGGATCCTTCCTGCATATCCTAAGCATCTCACTCTCCTTTAGACAGGGTCCAAATTCCTGTGAGCTAGTTTACAACAACTTATATGATCAGGCTCCTTCTGATCTCTCTGGCCTCATCTCTGCTTTCCTTCTATCTCTTGATCTTAGCCATGGGATGTCTTCCAGTCTTTGTACAGATCATGTACTTTTCTGCTTCTGGTCATCTACCTGACACTGTCCCCACCTCCTTACTCTCATCCTCTCTCTGTCCTCTATGAAGCCCTACCTGACCACATATCACTCTCTAGAATTTAGTCTGATAGAATACTACAGGAGGAGTGCATAATCCATAGTACCCTATTGGTATTGGTCAGGGATCTACCAGACTATCTTCTTTGGGGCCCAGTGCTATCTGGGAATTGCTGCAGAGGGAAGAGTGGGGACAAAGTAGAGATGCTTTGTCTACCTTCCTCTCCCCAACTGAAGGAGTGGTATTGCTATTCTTGGTTTTATGGATCTCGTTTTCTAAATGAAAGACTGCATTTAGAAAAGGTGTTCCATGAATAAAGTTTTGCAAACCAGTGAATGAATCATTTATATGGTCTCTTCAAGCCCAGGCATGCTATAATGGAAAATGAGAAATGCAGAAAAAAGAAAAATAGGAGATACAGTTTCACAATTAAGCACATAGGCTCTGAAGCACACCAACTTTGGCAAATCACTAAACATCTTTGAGGGTTCCTCACTTCTAAAGTGGGAATGACATTAGGATGAACCATATGGAATTACCATTTTTTAAAAAAAATATATTTATTTGAAAGAGAGAGCACACAAGCATGTGCATGGAAGGGGCAGAGAGAAACTTTAGCACACTCCATGCTGAGCTCAGAGACCAAAGTGGGGCTCAATCTCATGACCCTGAGATCATGACCTGAACAGAAACCAAGAGTTGAATGCTTAACTGACTGCACCACCCAGGTGCTCCCTGGAATTACTATTTCTATAAATTAAAAAAAAAAAAAGATCAAATGCTGGCAATTTCATAGGAGTCAAACCAATACTTATACATAAACCTGATCTGTGGGGGGGGGCAGATTAAATGAGATAATCCAAGTATAATACTGAGACAAAGACTGTTAGGTTTCAACAATTCCATATATCTTCTTCCCCAAGGTCACTAGATAGAGTATATCTCCCTGTTTTTGTTCGCAGATAGGTGTGCCCAATGGCTGAGCTCTTGCCAATGGAATGGAGCTGATATTTGTCATTTTCGGGCTTGGCCTGTTTAAACCTCTCATGTATGATCTTCCATGTTCTTTCTTCTTCCACAGCAAGTATTGAAGCATCAGGTTGATGAAGGCACAAGATAGAACAAGGTGTGTCACTGAACCACTTCTCAGAGTGAAGCCACTCATCATCGAAAACATTTATTTGGGACTCCACATAAACATAAAATAACTTCTATTATATTAAGCCATTGAGATTTGAGGAATTATTGGTTATAGCAGCTATATATGTACTTAAAACATGGTAAATGAATCAATAAATGCCAATCACCATGATGATAATGATGACAAGACAATCCCAATAGACAATTGGCCCACAAGGGCAGGTGGCAGGAAGATTGGTACTTAGATGTGACTTAGTGGCTGTGTCAGGGGAACTCACCTCCTTGGTACCATTATCTTGGATAAGGGTGTAAAGTGGTACCACACGGTTGATTTCCAGCAGCACTGGTGTGGGGCTCAGCTGCTCCTTGCCTGGTCGGCGGCAAAGGTGGCAGGTAGATGGACAACGGCCTTTCTCCTCACAGCGGATCTCCACACCTGATATGAGCTGGTCATCCGACAGCATTTGGGCTGTCAGCAGACCTGAGAGGTAGGTGATGAAGGGCATGGACTTGAGTTCCTTCTTGCTGCCCAGCTCTGTGGTCTCTGGAGAGGGGAGAGAAATTCAATATTGTTCAAAAGGTCAGACTCTTGAACCCGTAGAATCCAACGTGCTAAGGAGGTGGTATTCCATGGAAAGGAAAAAAGATGATAGAGTGGTTTGCTCCTGATGCCTTAGAAAGAGCACTAGTCTGATGACTCAGATGTCAGGTGGTGTCTTGTTTTATTATTTATATCAAATAACTCCTTATTTACTTTCTCTGGACCTCACTTTTTCCATATTTAAAGTTGATTGGTAAGACAAGAGGATTCTCCAAGGGCCCTGTAAGGTGTAAATATTCAAAGATATTTTCCCAATAAGGAATTTCTGTCTAGTGTCAATTTATACAAATTATAACTTTCTTTTGAAAACTTGCTCCAGTCCTATATTTTCCATGAAGTTTCATGTTATGGGGGAAACGCAAGCTGAAGTCAAGTCAATTTCCATTTAAATCTCAATTCTGCTTGATAATAGCAATGGGCCTTGGGAAGATCTCCTAATACCCAAAAGCCTGTGAGGATTAATTCTGTAAAATGGAGTTATAATACTGACTAAAACAGTTATGAGTGGTAAATGAGACAGAAGGAGGTGGACCTGTCTGGAAAAGAAATGATTTCCTCTTTCTTTCTGTGCTCATCTGTTCCCTTGTTCAAAAGTCCTTCCCTGCCTTCTTCCTGTGCACACTGAGATCTAATTACCCACGCTCTGTTCAGTGCTGTCTCTCTTGATCCATACAACTAGCATTTCCCACCTCTGTGTCTTTGCTCACCTGCCCTATTCTTCCCCTCTGCCTCTTCAAATGTTTGCCACCTATCAGTGCTCCATTCCAACATCACCCTCTTCAGAAGTCTTTTCTCCTTGCTCTAGCTCTTCTTCTCTGAGTATTTCTGTTGATAAACCCTAATCTTGTTAAGATCATTTTTTCATCCCATTTTCTGCCAACCTCTACAACTGTATTTTCAACTCCTGGAGTTGGTACCATGTCACCCACTCCTGTCTCCTTCTCCCCGCCATCTGCTTCAGTGTCTAGCACAGTGCTAGGGATGTACTTGAGACTTCATCAAAGAGGGAGGCTGTAGAACTCTGAATGGCTAGACTGACATTCATGATCTAGTTTAGAGCCTCTGAAATCCTTCCGAGGAATTCTATGGATCCCAAGAAGCACCTCAACGGATGGTTGCAGAGGGCAGGAGGGAAACTGGGTAGATGAAACCCAAGACCCACATCTCAGCTTCAAATAGAGCAGTTCCACTTGTATCTCTTTTTATAGACTGGCCTTCTATATAAGACTTCATAAAAAGAGAATGGCTATGGCTATATCAAAAAGCAAAGTGATTTGTACAACCTGAAGAGTTCCATTTACATCACAGACCATATGAATGGTGTTCTCAGACTTGTGTAATGCATAATCTGAGTGGCAAACAGGGTGGCCTGCAATAAGGGACAGAATTTGGTCGAGACATCAGCTTCTTCCAATCCTGGTAAACTTAAGGTGTGCTCCTGCCTCAGTGGAGACAAGAGCCCTGGGCACCAAGGACTAAGAAAAAGTAGGGTTATCTCCTGCTCTAGCTCTCAGCTTGCAGTGACATGCAGCTGATCTGGAAATGGGCTTGCCAATTAGAAATACAAATAAATGCAGCCTTCATTCATTACTCTCTGGGCCCTCGGGCCTGGGATCTGGGCTCCACCTTTTCTGTCTGGCTGTCAACAAATGCTTATGAGCATCAGATCAAAGGCTCTGAGGGAGGAAGACAAGGCAAATTCCAGCTAACCAATCCTTCAGAGGGATTAAAGAAGGGTAGTTACAAGATAAACAAAACAAAGCTGTGAAGAAGGCATCTCAGCATCTGGGCAGACAGAGACACTCTTATACACAGACAAGTTGAAAGAAGATGATGATGATGACTTTTGGAAGTGCAGGCCAGAGGACTAGTTTTGGAGAAGGGTGACTTCAAACTTGGGAGAGAATAACCATTGAGGAGAGAGGGTTAGAGGACAGCCAGAGCTACAAGACATTAGGGGGGTTATCTCACACTCTGACCTCAGAGGTCAGTAAACTAAGTGGTCCATAGGGCAAAGCTAGCCCTCTCTCTCTCTCTCTCTCTCTCTTTGTAAATAAAGTTTTATTGGAACACAGGCACCTTCATTCATTGATGTGTTATGTGTGGCTGGGCACACACAAGTGCACAATCGAGTAGTTTCAACAAAGATGCTATGACCCACAGAGACTAAAATACTTACTATCTGCTCCTTTACAGAATAAGTTTGGGTACCTTGGTTCCAGTCCTAGGTAATCGCTTGGGAAATTGAGTCTCAGAAGGAGACTCTGTCTTTGGTCAGTGTGGCAGTATAATGAATTAAACTGAAAACACTGGAATCAATTAGGCCATCATACATGTAAACTGTGAATCTCCAATGAGGAAAACATAGAGGGGGGCATTCTTTCTCCATAAAACATCTTTCAAAAGCTATTGAAAAAGCACACCTTTGAAAAATGTTAATCTGGTACAACCCTCCCATTTTACACAAGGGGGAACTGTGTCCCAAAGGAAGACTTTCCAAGGTCATATGGTGAGTTAGTGTTCCTTTCATCACATGATCCCAGTCTTTTCTATTAACCAATTTGTCATTTAAATGACTATTTTAATCTCATATTTTAAAACATAGATGGCCTACACCTCACAGCATTTTACCATATGCACATAATTTAATTGGAAACGAAATGTGGTGCTGGAAGTAAAAATGCCCTTGATCAAATGAACACACATAGATACTGGGCTAAAGATGTAACTAACCATTTAACAACAAAACAAGTTATAGATCTCTGCTGGTCTGTTTTTTTTTTCCAATAAATCTTTTTTTTTTTTTTTTTTTTTTTTTCAAAATCTATCAATCCAACCGGTGAGTTAGAAGCCCAGAGTCTAGGCTGACAACTGCATTGCAGTAGCAATATAGAATTCATAGCTGAACTTAAGGGCTGGTTTTAAAAAAGAGGGCACTTGAGCATCCCATGGTCCCATCCCATTGCTCAACAAATGAAGAACCAGAGACTTTAACAGAGAAAGAGATTTACATCTGTATTGTGTGCACATTTATTAACAATTATCTTTTTTTTTTTTTTTTGGTAAAGATTTTATCGTGCTTAAATTACGATCTGGATGAGAGTTACAACAGGGAAGACCATTAACCATTCCATTAATTATTCCTCTGTAGACATTATGATTATTGTGAAAGCTAATTATTTCTGATCCAACCTTACTCTGTGGTTAAAGTCATCTTTAGTTCAAATGCCAGTTCTTCAGAAAAGCCTTCCTTGACTTCCATCCCCATGCCACCAATCTATACAGGGCTTCACATCAAAGATTCTCATAGCATCCTGTTCCATCCATCCTCTCTTCCCAGACTGTAAACTCCATGAGGACAAAGAAGACAGTATCAATTTTCCCTATGCCCATATCAACTTTACATATAACCTGGAACATGTTAGGATTACAGTAATAGTTTTGATACAAATTTGTTGGGTATATATATATATTGACCCAAAGTGCTGTGCTAGCTTATCAGAGCATTGATAAGTCTAAGAGTCAAGATTTATGAATTTCAAGACCGACAATTAATTGGTGGCTTATAATCAAGTGCCAACTCTTCCCAAAGTGAAAAATTAGCTTCCTCAATTGGAAGGTTTACAGATGAATAGCTGATCAATTTGCCAGTTGTTCTGACCTCCTCTGGGTTTTCACATAGGCCCTTCCATTGAGAGGATGGGAGAGCTCAGTTAAAACAGGCTGTCTTTAACAGGCAAGGATAAAGAGCATTTTTGAAGAGACGTATCCTCTGTTCACATTTCCCATCCCTCTGAACAATGCTTCCAAAATAGGATCATGTCTGGTTTTAAGCCCAATTCAGTTCCAATGACACTACAACCCATTCATTTGAGAACCTGCCAACTGAACTCTCTTTTTTCTCTTCCCAAATTCCTGCTGGGTATTATTTTGTTGCCACCAAAAAAAAAAAAAAAAAAAAAAAAAAAAAAAAAAAAAAAGGCAGCCTCAGTTGAAGTGACAACTCCTTGTTGGGAGGGCAGCCAGGGCTTTTCGGCAGGAGGTGATGGCACTGCTTGCCCTCATCCAGAAAACAAAACAAAGGCAGCAGACTAAGGGCTCCTGGGAGAGCCAAAGCTGTGCGAATGTTTGTTCAATATTCGGCAACAGCGCAGGGCGCTGCCTCCCAAGTCAGACAGGCTTGCTTTGGCAATAGGCTTGCACTTGAAGCATTTAAAGGCTCCACGGGGACCAGAGGGGCTCAAATTAGAAACGTTAAGGGTGGGGGAAAGAGGGTGAGACTTTTATATCATAAAGAATGGCCTTTATTACAGCAATGGCCTCCCAGGAATTGCTGAAATGGGATCATTTCTTAGGCGGAGTTACTGTCTCCTGTTGGAGGAAAGCGATTGCTCTGAGGTCTGCCTCAAGGACCCACACAAATTTATCCTTAACAGAGGGAAAGTAGCCAGCCAAAAGGCCGTCAGCAAGGCCTGTGCTTCTGCACTGTGCAATCCAAACTTCCCAGCCTCCCAGTCAAGGTCCTGCATCCTTGGGGTGCCCTTCATAAGTCATGGTACCAACCTGACTGAGTTCTTGTGAGGATCAAACACGGTGCCTAACAAAGGTTAAGCACTCAATCCTTTCTAGTTGTTGTTGCTGCTAATGCTGTGGTTGTTATAATTCTCAGTGCTGCTGTTGTAACAAGATGTTACAACTGAAATTTCCATTGAGGCACCAAGATAGAATAGAGATGAAATCCCCAAACCAAGCCCCAATATGCAGAATGTACAAAGGAGATGAATCCTAACTCGTTTCATAACTTCAGAAACCTCAGCCAGTACAAGGAAATAAAACAAGGTCAGAAAGTAGGCAGGAGGGATTTAGGAGAGATTTGTTTGAGACAGGCTGTTACCTAATGTTTAGAATTTCCAGCGCCCCAGGTGAGACATGTAGAGCATGCTACCTTCTAATCCTGTTCTGTAAGAAGAAGCCTCAAGAGTGCCTCTTGGAGACACCTAACTCTGGGAAATGAACAAGGGGTAGTGGAAAGGGAGGTGGGCGGGGAGTTGGGGTGACCTGGTGATGGGCACTGAGGAAGGCACTTGGTGGGATGAGCACTGGGTGTTAGGCTAAATGTTGGCAAATTGAACTCCAAAAAAAAATTTAAAAAAAAAAGAGTGCCTCTTGGAGAACTTGCTGTGTGTTCCCCACCGCTGAGGAGATAGTGGACTAGGATCCTATTCCACCTGCAAAAGCTCTAGTGGCCTGTGGCAGCAGAACAGGGGAGGCTGTATGGTGTGAAAAACACTCCAGTGTTTCCCTTGGACCAGGTGTGAGTCACACAGGAAAAAGAGGCAGCTAGAACACTTCCAGTCCTACCCAAAAGGAATTCTAACAAAGATTGAGGGGTGTCCCCCACTGAAAATCCCTATGTGGTAGGCCCCCAGAGAAACATAGGTGGAAGGGGATCGATCGCTGGCAACCAGCCAAGGGGAAACTGCAACATCCTAAGCCTTGGGAAGAGCCTTTGAAAAGCCCCCCACTTTTGGCTAGCTTTAAAAACTGGCAAGAGTGGAAAACAAAGATATAAGGGGACCACAGCAAGCATGACCTTCCTAATCCTTGCCACTTCTCCCTCCCTCTGCTTTATAACGGAGGGAGAGGAAAAAAGAAATGCGAGGTAGAAAAACAGAATGAAGGGCAATCTTGTCCCACCCTCTTCATGCCCCACCACTGGGGAGGGCGAGGAGACTTGACTTGTCAGATTTAGAGATATGATTAAAATTCTTGGACTGGACATCTTAATTCCTGGCTGGAAATGATGTTAGCAAGTGACAATGTCTATCACGGTCTAGTCCATAAAAGTGAAAATAGATTAGATGTGCCCTACTAACCTCATCACCTAGGAGCAGAGGAAGATCACCCCACTGAATACATTAAGAAGGATCATGGGAATCAACTCACATGTATACTCTCACATGTACATAGATTCACCAACCAATTCACATGTGTATTCTTGAACACATAAATTCACGGTGATTACTTTCAATTTTTATCATCAACTGAAACATTTACATCACCATCATAGTGCTTATCACGTTTTTAATTTTACTTAATGTGCTAGTTCAATGAATGTCTGCCCCCCCCCAACTAAACTGTGAGCTCCATTAAAGGGAGGACCATGGCCTGTTTTAGTGATCATCTGCACCCCAGCACAGAGTTCACTATCTAACGTAGTGTCGATGGTTTGCAGGTACGTATCTGAATAAAGGAACAGATGAACATGAGCCTCTTTCCCTTTAATCCATTCCATTCCCATAACACTCATGAGACTTCAAACTCAACCTCTCAGTTTATCACCATAGCCCCAAAGGCAGATGGTCTTAACCTTACTTTATTGACGTACAAATGATAGCTTGTAGCACCAAGTCTCACTCTTGCACAGTGAGTTGTCTCCTTTGCAGGGACTCGGGCCTTCTCTGTTCCTGTCACTCCCAGACAACACTTGCAGGCTCCCTCACCCCTCTTCCATGGGCTAAGGCATCTCAGGGGCAATAGGCATTTTAAAGGTCAAGTCAGGAATCCCATGTAATGTTTCATTCAACACCAAACCATCCTCTAACTTCTTTTTGGAAACTTCTAATGATATAAAACTCATTACGTCTTTAGGCCTCCAGTTCCATTATGGGACAGCTCTGTTAAATCTAGGCGGCTTCCCATCCCGAAACAGCATTTGTCATCCTAAGCATCAGATGCAGCCCTGTAGTTACAGACTTGTTGCTATTTAGACACCCTCACTGTGGTACTCAAGCCTGCCCACTACCTGCCAGGTCATGCTAAGATTAACCAACTAACTAGGGGAGCTCCTGACCCCAGGAATTGTGGAGGCATTCTCAGGTGGCTTCTGATGAGGTTTACGTGTCTCAGTAAAAGATAAGCATGCATGGGTGTGCGCCTGCACCTGTGAGGACATATCTACAAAACGGAAGGAAAGGCCTCAGTGAAGACTCTAAAAAGAAGACAGGTCTACAAAACTGCCAAATCCTGGGATGACTGATCTCCTGATCTAACCTAATTCACAGCTTCTTCCCAAAATACACAAGTAATAAGCCCAACTGCAGAGGGGCAGCCACCGCGCAGTGACTTGCCTGGGTTTGAATCGACCTCTTCCATTTCCAGGTGGGTGACCTCGGACAGGTCACTTAACCTCTCAGAGGCTCCATTTTCTCATGTGTAAAAATGTTGATAACGTTGGTACCTACATCTTGGAGTATTTGGTGGATCAATGAGAAACAGAACCCAATGAGGAATTTACAAATTCTAGGGTGTCCAGAGCATCATCAGAGTCGTTTGTTCCAGCCCTGGTCTTTACCTCAGCATTACTCAGTTCTTGTGCGAGTCTGGATCTGCAAAAATCTTCCCTTGTTATCTGTTAGCGATTTAACCACTGTGTCAGGAATTTCTGTTTAAACCACCCACTTCCTACCTAGGGGAACACAGTAGACAAAGGTAGATGATTCAGTAGACGAAGGTAGAATTGAAAACTTAAGTCCAAAGTTACTGAGTTAAGAACACCTGATTCAGGATCCTTCTGGGCAAGTCACTACCTCTCCAACCTTGGTTTCCTCATTTGTAAAATAGGGAGACTAATTCCTCATTAATTGTTCTGAGTGTCAGACAGGAGATGCAGCTCGAGCTGATTTACACCTATCATCTCATAAGGTTCTCGTTATCACACTACAAAGTAGGAATCATTGCCCCCTTTTACAGATGAGGAGACTGAGGCTCAGCATGATGTACTATAACCTTATAAGTGATAGTATAACCTTACCTATTCTGAGTGAAAGCAGTTAAATCTCCGAGTAAGCAGTTAAATATAAGGAAAGCCATACTCTCTGCATGGCAGGGAGTGGGACCCCTGGACACTGCCCAGTATCCCACAGCAGTGGCTAATATCATTTGTTGGTTTGTTTGCAAATTAGGATTCTTCACATTTATTTTTTTAAGTGCTAAAATACCTGCACGGCTCTGCTGTGCTATTTGTCCTAAAGAAAGTAATGGGCACAGTGAAATCCCAGTATAGTTGAGAGGACCCAAAAGTGGGCCTTCCCACAGACAAAGGTGTACCCAGGCTCCCTCGCCCCCTTCCAGACTTTTATCCCTCTTATTGTTAAGGTTAACAGTCAGCATAGAAGCTCATCATGTATTCCTGACTCTAGTGAGCTAAGGTGGGCTGTGGCCAGACAGGAGAAGCTGAAAAAAAAAAAAAAAAAAAAGCCATGTGTGATCTCCTGCTGCCCTCTAGTGCCTGCTTAAGATGATTGCTCTTGGGAAAAATTTTTGCTTTATGCCAAAGAATGATTACTGTGCGCAAACCAACTTGCTAGGTTCTGAGGACAGCAGGTATGACAGTAAAGGCTTGGCTATGATAAAAGGAAGCCTAGTGTAATGACTATGAGGGTTACCAACAAGACTTTGCTTAGAAGTGCCAGTTTTGGAGCTAGGCATGGGGGGGGGGCAGGGGGGTGATATTATGAGCAATGATTTGTTCCAATCCTAGTGATACCCAAGTTTAGAGATGTGATTGAGTGTATCAGCGAGGAAGGAAACACCAGAAGAGGAGGAGAGGGGAGAGACTGGAGATAAGGCAGAGAGAAAAGATAATCAGTGGGATGGGATCCTCTAGGAATCAGGTAGAAATGAACTCCCAGGTAACACTGGGAAGGATGTGGTCTGAATGTAAGACCAATCTAAGGCAGAATTTGATCATGAGACCAGGGCGTCTGAGTACATCTCTACAAGTTGTGTACTGCATGATGGTGACAAGGCAAGGGGGCAAGTGGGCAGCCTCAGCCCCACTGGTCATGCTCATGCCCACAGGATTGATTCCAAATGGAAGAGTCCTATTTCCTAATTTACACAAAAGCTAACTTATGGGCTAGTGGAGGCCCTGCATATAACCATGCACAAGCTGAGGCTCTGATAAGCTCTATTATGTGTAAAGTAAGGCTAGTATCCCCGACAACACAAAGTTCTTAGAATTTGAGATAATGTAATGCCCATGCCAGCCAAGAAATTTCAGTTCTTTCTGTAATTATAACAACCAAATTTTTTTTAATTTTTTTAAATAGAGAAAGAAAGGTAGCAGGGAGAGGTGCAGAAGGAGAGACAGAGAATCCCAAGCAGAGTCCAAGCCCAGAGTGAAGCCTGACATGGGGCTCCATCTCACAACCCTGAGATCATGACCTGAGCTGAAATCAAGAATGGGACACTTAACCGATTGAGCTACCAGGTGCCTCAATCTAGTTTTATTTTTAAGATGTGATGGGATAAGTCCTTGAAAAAGGGAAAAGCTGGAAAGGGAATTTGTATTTCCTGAGCTCCTAGTCTTCTTCGTCAAGTACAAGACATTATGAATCACACTGTCTCCTCATAAAAAAACAGTGCTTTGAACTAGGAGTATTACAATTTTTATAACTATATCTTACATGTGAGGAAACAGGTTCTGGAAGGTGAAAGACTGAAGCCAAAGTCCGTTAGGTATTCAGGATAAATACAAAGCCCGTTTTCTGTCCTATGGATCACAGAAGCATCGTTAATAGGAGGCCTGCCTTCCTCTACTGGGATCCCATTCTCCCTCTTTCTTCAAAAGTCTGCTTAGAATTGATCTCCTCAAGGAAGTATTCCAAGGTTAGTTCTTCCTTAATTCCTTTCTTCTTCTTCCAGTAGCTTCTTAGCCTAGGGGTCAAGGATGAAATGCTCAGAGGGAATCATTCCAGAACAGGGCTTAGGGAATTGGAGGTCTCTGGGATGCTAATAAACTGCTTCAAATGGAGACTCCCAGATCATCCTGCTTGGGCATGATCCTGACACAGTACAGCAAGCCAACAAGGCACACCAGGCCACCCTGGGGCCAGTGGGAGGTTGCCAGATTTGATCATCAAGGAGGGTGGGACCCTAGGTGGAGTCAGTTGGAGGCTTTGGTGTGACGAGCTATCAGAAAACAAACTTCTACTCTCTGGCCAGTTCCTAGGAGGCTCCAGTCTTGTTGTCACCCTTCTAACTCTTTATTTCCACTGAAATCTTAATACTCAGGTTAAAAGATCATCTTTAAACATTCCAACAGGCAATACTTTGGGAGAACAGATTCAAAGTGAGTTACTTCTCTAATTATAGCATCCCTCCTCCCTTTAGTTGTGCTGCTAGGGGTAGAGAGAGGGACTAATGCGTCCACCCATCAAAAAAATAAAATAAAATAAAAATAAAGGACTAAGACCCCTGAGGGACTCCCTGCCTTATTGCTGAGGAAATCAGTAAAATTATTATTAATGATAGCTATGATTTTACGGGGGCATATTACAGGTCAGGTGTTCTGCTATTTGCTTTGCATACACTGTCTTCTGCTGGTCTGAACAAACCCTAGCAATAGTGAGAAGCAGGTTTCCTTATCGTTACTTATTTATTCATTCATTCATGCATGCATGCATGCATTTATTTTAAGTGCTCTAATACAGGGCTTGAACTCACAACCCAGAGATCTGAACTCAAGAGCTGAGATCAAGAGTCTGATTCTTAACCCACACACCCTCCCTTACCACATTTTAAGGATGAAGAAATGGAAGCTCACAGAAGTGAAATCAGGGGTTGGGGTGAACTGGACCTCATGCCATTCGGACCTGTTCTACTTCTAAGCACTTTTCCAGCATCTTAAGCTCCAATCTGCTAGACTACTGACAATTCAGAGCTAGACAGTTATAAATTCTGAACATTTAAAGTGCAATTTCTGTTACTTCTGCCCATTACATCATAGTGATTAGCAATAAAAACCTTAAAATAAGAATCTATGGAAAATCAATAGGTAATTGGTTGAAAAATTATGGTGCATCTACACAGTGGAGTCTCTATTTAAAAAGAAATTAGGACAATCTTTATATGTAATACAGTAATCACAAATGTATTTTATTAAATGGGAAAAGCTGTGTGCAGAGCAATATTATAGTGCTTTCCTTTGTACAAGAAAGGAATATATATATATATATACACATATATATACGCACACACATTATATAAAGATTTCTATATAATGTACATATGATCTATATATCAGGTAGATAGAATTTTTCACTAAGCAACACTAAAACAATTAACCAAAAGTAAAATAAAAAAAAAAGTTGACCACAGAGGGAGCAAGGAAATAGGGTCAAGGAGACAAGGGCAGAAGCCAAAGTTGTTTTTTTTTTTTTTTCTTACCAAAGTTGTTTGAGTGTGTCTTCTTTGAAAGTTTTAGTTTGGAATCACATAAAACTATTATGTATTTTTTTAATCAAAAAAGACAAAAACAATCTGTAAGTTATATGTAAACTGAAAAAACCTAGCTATATATCAATATGTTGGCATAACCACAGAGAGAAAATAATTATTTTAAGTGGCTTTGAAATGCAAATGCAATATTTTGATTGTATATGTGTAGTGAGAAATATTCCAAAGGAAAAAAATGTGCAAATAAATCTTAAATTAAATATAAAGGATTTATTGCTAGCTGTAATATTGGTATGGTTATTTTGAAACTATTAGGTATAGATTGTGGGCTATAGCAAATAAGCCATTCGCTTACCATCAGCGTTCCTAACCATTAGTTAGGAACTAACATTATAAGTGTAAGAGGTAATCACTTCAGGTATAAAATCAAAAAAGGTGAGAAAAATTCTGTACACTGAAATGTGAACCAGAAATAAACTTATAGTTCATTTTTATCTTTTAAAAAATAGACATTTCATAGTGTTCTCCACTGAAAAGACCTAGAAATAATGGTAACCTAATAGCCATAATTTTCTTAATGCCTAGACTCTTGTTTTGAAATACCATATCCCACTAAAAGAAACAAAAGATTCTTGGAAAAATTCCTTATTCCAACTCTGAAATAGGTATGGTGCAAGCTGAGCCTGGGACATCTTGCTGTGCCAAAAAGAGAGATCTGCCAACGACTAATGTGGTCATTTCAAAAGGACATAGAAGCCAATCTAGAGGGGCTCACACTGGCCTAACATTGAATAAACTGAACATCAAAGAGAATAATGGCTGCGATTGATTGAAATAGATCAAATAAATAAGTTTCCTGTAATTCACAATGTACTTCAAACCAATACCAAAGCCAAAACTACAACCAAAAAGCAAACAAAGCCCACTGATCACCACTGGGGACAGCTAGGAAACTAGATCATTATCTGAAAATTGATAAAAGAATCAAGTATTAATCAAGCTTTAATCCTATGACCTGGATTTCAGGGTAACTACCTTTTTTTTTAGGGCAGTGTTGCAGGGAGAAAGAATGAAAGAATTAAAAAAAAATTGCCATCTTGCAAGCTCTAATAAAACAAGAGATCTAGACAGCTATCATCAATGAAGCCTAAGACTATTCGGAGAAAGGCTGATGGGAAAATGTCTCATCAGTGATCAGACTTATACCACCTGACCTGCTGATCAAACCTGGTATCACTGAAAGTAGTAAACCAGACAATGAAGTACCTTTGATAAGGTGCCAGAGGAAGCACACAGTGGCCTGTGTGCTGATGTTCATTGGACCTGTGGATAAGATTCAAGGGTCTGTGACTTGTATAGGGGAAAAAATACAGCTTTATTTTAAGTATCCTGTAAAAGCAATTTAGCATTTCCCTAAATTATGAATGCAGGCAACAAACTATAGTAGTGTATGATTTCCTATGACTTTGACACAAATTCACATGTATTTTTATCACATTACAGTTGTTACAAATATTTCTAAATACTTACATTCAATACTACTTAGCAATTATAACAGTTAATAGACTCTCCACTAGATCTGGTCATTAATAAAGTAGTACATATCTTACACTACAGATATGTTTCTTCAATATTTTGATAACTATATCTTGATGCAATTTCTTTCTTCAGTAGTCTCCATGAATTTGATGTTATGAATTTTTAAAACATTATTCTGATATAAGTGGGTCTATAGTCTATCATTCTACAAAATAGGTCCATGGGACCAAAAAAAGTGATGAATCCCTAGGAAAAAGAACAAATTAACACAAAGAGGGAGCCATTACCTAAATCTGCAAAGTAGACAATTCTAAAGAACATATGAGTCAATGTCTTCAACAAACAATGGCATGGGTGTAATAGGTGTGACTATTAACAGACCAAAGAACACCTAATATGACATGTAGACATTTTGATCCTTATTTAAAGATACCTACTAAAAAATAGATATATTTTGAAGCAGTTGAGGATGCTTGAATATGAACTGCTAGATGTGATAATGATGCTGAGAGATTATGCTGAAAAATAATTGTCTGTTAGAGATGCATACTGAGGTATTTAAAGGAGGAATGATAGGATATCTGGGATTTACTTTAAAAGACTTCAGCAACAAAAAACAAATTGGGGGTGAGGGACAGCTGAAACAAAATCAGCAAACTAATGGCAACAATTATTGCAGGGTGATGGGTACACAGGGATCCACTCTACCATTTTCTCTCCTTGCATGTGTACTTTTCTCAATAAAACACAGAGAAAAGAGGGCTGCCAGAGGATTACACAAAATCGGTAAAGGCAATTATTGCTGGGGAGTAGAATGAGGAGTAATTTTTCACATCTACAGTATGTAATGTTTAGATGCTTTCTTCTAAGTGCATTTTCACTTGTATTATGTTTAAATTTTTCTTTTAAATAGCAATTAGAGGTTCCTACTTTTGTAAGAATAAATTAGAATAATGGTTAGCAGTGACATGAGATGGGGGAGGGGTTTGGGGAAAGGAGACTGTCTCTTTGTCTACCGCCACCCAGTCTTGCTGATATGGATCTATGAAGTGGACCATGGTAGACACCATAAAGAGAAAGGTGAAAGAAATCCCAGAGCTCTGATAACAGGAAATATGTAACAGGGTTGAGATGTGGGACTTTGTAGAAATAAGGCCCATGGGAAATTTTTCAGCAACCCTCATTTAACATTGGGTTGAGTTGAGGTTGATGGTGCTACACAGGGAATGTTCTCTGGGCAAGCCTTCAAATGCTACAGGACATTTATCAAGCTCCAACTTCAGTCAGTGTTTGATTACTGCCGACCTTGGACTATACGCACTAGTTGAAACTATTAGAAAGTGGATCTGGCCAATGCACAGAAATGTGTATGATATTAAAATAAGGTTTCAAAACTCTGAACCAGCTGTCTCCATATCAGTTCAAGAAAATTAAAAAAAAAAATCCTCCCCGCACAATAACATGTATGCAGCCTTATTTGTGAGGGTTAAATGTTCAACAAAGGCCTGTCAATCTGACAATGTTTCATGTAGCCAGTTTGACTATGAAGACTGGGGGAAAAACTGATCTCAAACATTTTCCTATATTAAGTAAATAGAAAAACTTGTATTTATTAGAAAAACATTTGTTGGATACCCAACTTGGTCATAAGTATGCATGAATATATTAAAGGAGAACCATGTAAATGTTTACACTTAGATGAATATAACCAACATAATGGTTATATTAAAGTGATGGAGAAAGTTGACTCCTTTTCTATGCTTTTTTATGCTGTATATTTAAATTGAATTCAAATATGTATTGAACATTACCACGTCCTGAGTGAAGGTCAGACTAAGAAATGCACGAGTATTGAGTATGGCATATGTAGATCAGAGTCAGTTTTGGCAGAAAGTAGACTAATGACAGATATAGAGATGGTGGATAGAGGGATACATAAACAGGATAAGAGATTGAAGAAGGAGAAAAGGAAAGAGTGGAAGACAAAAGGTAGGTGGGAGCGATGGAGCCTCTAAAATGGTCTGGAGTGATCTGCATGGCCTATTAGAATCTCTTCCACTTGAGTAACTTAATAATGAGTGCACTAAAGTAAACGTCACTACATGTCGGGCAACATCCTAAAATGTAAATGCTTAACTTCCAGTATCTCATTTTGAGTAACTTGCTTTCAACCAATAGAATATGGCAATAAGGGATGTCACTGCTGTGATTAGGTTACAAAACACTGACTTCTGCTTTGCTCAGACTCTCTCTTGCTTTGATGAAACAGGCTCTCAGGGAGTGGATCACATGTCAGGGAACTACTGGAAGTCTCTAGCCAAAAGGCAGCAAGAAACGGAGGCCGTCGGTCCAAAAACCCTTAAAGAGCTGAATCCTGCCATCAACTATGTAAATGATCTTGGAATTGGATCCTTTCCCCGTCAAACTTCCAGCTCTGGCTGACAGCTAATTGGAGTCCTACGAGAAACCATGAAGTAGAGGATCCACCTAAGCTGTGCTCAGATTCCTGACTCTCAGAGTCTGTGAAATAAGAAATGTATGTTGCTTTGTTGGTTTTGTTTCATGAACATAGGGGAAGGGAAGGAAGAAGTAGGATGAAAACAGAGAAGGAGGCAAACCATAAGAGACTCTTAGCTCTATGAAACAAATTGAAAGTTGCTGGAGGGGAGGAGGCTGGGTGGATGGGGTAACTGAGTGATGGGCATTAAGAAGGGCACTTTAAAAAAAAAAAAAGATTTTACTTATTTATTCATGAGAGACACAGAGAGAGAGGCAGAGACACAGGCAGAGGGAGAAGCAGGCTTCCTGTGGGGAGCCAGATGTGGGACTCGATTCCAGGACCTCAAGATCACGACCTGAGCCCAAGGCAGGTAGGTGCTCAACCACTGAGCCACCCAGGAGTCCCAAAGAGAGCACTGGGTGTTCTATGCAACTGATGAATCACTAAATTCTGCTCCTGAAACTGATAATATACCTTAACTAAATTAAGTTTAAATTAAAAAAAAATGAAAAGAAATGTGTGTTGTTTTAAACCACAACACTTTGGGGTAATTTATTATTCAGTTTAAACATAAGTAATAACAATAGATGGATATAATTTTATTATTTCATTTCATGGAAATTTTAGCAATTTTAAACCTCTAGACTCAAACAAACTTGGTTAGGAAGTATTGGTTTTAATTCCTTCCATTTTTCTCCCTTATACTCTATAAGCAAAAATTCCTCATCTGCCTCAGAATTCATTGCTAGCAAGAGGAAAAAAAGAAAAGATTTTGTCAAGAATAGTATAAATCACAGTAATGATAATAATGACAAGAGCTAACATTCACAGAACACTCTCTACCAGGCAGTGCTCTGAAAACTTGAGCTCTGTTAAGTCATCCAAAATTCACAATATTCTTTTTCCTCTCATTTGGCAGAGGTAGAAAGTAATGTACAGCAAAGGCTAAGTGAATTCTCCAAGGTTCTACAGCTTGTCAGTTGCAACAAGTTACCAAGCTTTGCCTCAAATCATCTTTTCATCTTTTCCTCACAATAACTTTCCAGGTCTTGGGTTTCCACAAGCCCTTTCCCTTCCTGCTACACAATTGTGGACTCAACAAGCAAACTAACTTCTTATTAATAATAATAAGTGCTGTAACATGGACATTACTACATGTCAGATAACATCCTAAAACGTGAAGGCTTAACATCTAATATCTCTCATTTTGCCCCTGCCCCCAATCCTGTGAGTTAGCTCCTATTATTCTCATCTTTAAGAAAAAAGAGAGAGAGAGGCTAAACTAGAAATCTTAGGAAATGGAGAAAATAGTGTGTATCTCACAGGGTGATGCTATTGGTTGAACTGTGTCCCCCCAAAAGATAGGTTGACATCCTGTACATCAGAATGTGACTTTATTTGGAAATAGGGTCCTTGTAGATGTAATTGGCTAAGATAACGGTCACACTTAATCTACTGTGACTGTTGCCCTTAAAAGAAAACACTGACACATCCATTGAGGAGAATGACGTGTGACGGTGGAGACACAGAGACAGAAACTGACCACGAGGAGATAGAGGCAGACACTGGAGTTGCTACCACAAGCCAAGGGATGCCTGTAGTGAGCAGGAGCTGGAAAAGGAAAGGAAGGATCCTCCTCCCTTAGAGACTTCAGAGAAAACCTGGTCACACTGATACCTTGATCTCAGACATCTCGCCTCCAGAACTGCGAAAGAAATAAATTTCTCCTGTGTTAAGCCACCCACTTTGTGATACTTTGTTATGACAGTCCTAGGAAACTGATCCAGGTAGCGCTTAACGTTAAGTGGGGAAAAAAAAAAAAAAAAGGTTATGTTAAAATGCTGAATAAAGAGTATTTAAAGTACTCCACAAAGAGTATTTTTAAAAATGTCTATGTATGAGGAATGCTAATATTGTGCCAGAGTAGGCAAAGCCACGGAATTAAAATGAGTGCCTTTTTCCCAGGGTATTTATTTTACTCTGAGATTTTTGTGTGAAGAGTAGTAATTAATTTAACTGGTAAGTAATTTAAACACTAAAAAAAAAAAAAAAAAAGACAGTCAAACAAACTTTTTTTTTTTTTTTTTTTTTTTTTAAGAGAAGAAAGGGTCTTTCGTCATTGTTCTTTAAAGGCATGCTTGTTCGACATCCCCAGACCTTAAGAGGCACATCACCAGGCTCCTCTCTGGGAGTGGGGAAACACGGGTATAAAAATACAATGAGTCCTGAATTGAGATGCTGGGTTCTGGGCGCTGGGAACTGTGGTTTTCAGCACACAGAGTGGTATCTCCCCATCTGGTCTGAGGAGAGGGTGTAAGTAGGATCTTAAGCTCGGGAAGAAGCTATTTGACAGTAACCTCCCATTCCCAACCTGCAAGACAGGGACTTGTGAGAAGTACCCAGGGTCCCTGTCCAGAAAGGTTTCTTGCCAGTCTGGTGAAACCGGCCACTCTGGGTCTCCAACATGAAAGAAATTCAGGGCAGAAGGCGATTCCTGCTGTTCTCTGGCAGTGCTGCTCAGAAGAGCTCATTGAGTGTCACTGCCTTGACAGGTTCATGCTCCGTGGTCCTAGCGGCCAGGATTTGCCCCATATTCCTTCAGTTGCTAAACATCGTCATCTCTCCTCCTCTTTGGGTCCTTATAAACAAACCTTACTCAATAAAATAGATAACTGGTGTCATAAAATGTGAGTAGTCTTCAGATGGTGGTACGGAGCATGTCTGTGGGCCTACGTGGTCCAGGTACCTCGGCCCTCCCACTTCCTGGGAGGCTAAGGTAGCCGAGCTCTCTGGTCCTGCTGAATCTGATTCCTCTTTGTAAGATGAGGCTACCAATATCTATTTGAATCATTGCTGAGGGGATTAATTTTGACATGTGACACTATGAAGTGCATGGTATATTGCTGGTGTTCAAAAAAATGGTCCCCTCTCACTTAATTGACCCCTTTGAGTTATCTTGTAGCTAGAATAAGCGGAAATCAGACAGGAAATGCAATTTCCTTCAAGTCACATTTCTGAGTCTGACTCACTTACTCAGCAACTCTTCTGTGCTGGGCACTGTGCTAACAGAGGCAAGCATTCCTCCTCCCTTGGCCCTACAGGGTTCTGTTTGCACCCACTGGCTGGCTGCCAATTTTGAGCAAAATCTGCCCCAGGGCCCTTCAGTCCCCAGCCCAGCTGGGCTCCCTCTTTAGCCCACTCCTGACTCAACTTATTCCTGGTTGATCTAGTCAAATCCTGGCTGGTCATGGGCTGCAAATATATCCTTGAGGTCTAAATAGCCCCCAGAGGGACGCCAGGGTGGCTCCGTGGTGGAGCACCTGCCTTTGGCTCAGGACGTGACCCCAGGATCCTGGGATCTAGGCCCACATGGAGCTCCCCGCAGGACGCCTGCTTCTCCCTCTGCCTGCGTCCCTGCCTCTTTCTGTGTGTCTCTCATGAATGAGTAAATAAAATCTTTTTTTAAAAAAATATCAGTTTCTTTTCTTTTTTTTATTTATTTTTTATGTTTTTATTTATTTATGATAGTCACGCACAGAGAGAGAGAGAGAGAGGCAGAGACACAGGCAGAGGGAGAAGCAGGCTCCATGCACCAGGAGCCCGACATGGGATTCGATCCCCGGTCTCCAGGATCGCGCCCTGGGCCAAAGGCAGGCGCCAAACCGCTGCGCCACCCAGGGATCCCATAAAATATTTTTAAATACTAAAAAATAAATAAATAGCCCCCAGAGTTCTTTCAAGCATCTGGAGCCCCCAGGCCTGTTCAAAGTATGTCATAAGTATATCAATCCAGACCCTCATTGTCCTTAATATCTGAAATGCTGGGTGCTGGGGGGCTTCTGGAATCAGCAATCTGAAAAGTGTTAAGAATCACAATTTAAAAAAAAATACTGTTAAGTGCAAACCACTATGTATTCATAATCTTAGCTAATCATCATAGCAAACCTTATCATCTCCATTTAGAAATAAGGAAATGGGCCACCGAGAGGTGAAACAAGATAATCAGGGTGGATTCTCATCTAATCTTAGGGTCCCAGGCTGGGCTTTAGCCTCCAGGCTTTGCTGCAGAACCACCTGAGCGTGTGCTGCGTATCTAAACAGGGAGGTTATGGGAATTAAGGGACTGTGCATGGGAAGCGCTTAGCCTCGGCTGCACACTAAGTGCTCAAAGAGGATAGTTTGGCTCTTATTTCTGCTTGTTGTGTTACCCTTGTGCAGCGTCCCGGATCTAAGTGGGAGTTCCAGCTCGGGGCCAGGCTACCGCACCGCGCGGTCACCTGCAGGAGCAGGTGCTCGGCCTGGCACTACGGAAGGGCCCACAGGTGCTCAGCGGCCCTAGGCCTGAGGCCTCCCACCGGGTCGCCCTGTGCACCGCCCCCCCCACCCCCACGCCGGGAGCAGAATGGGTTTGGGTCCGGGGAGCTTCGGTGTGCAGGGGCAGCAGGTGCAAAGCGGGTCCCGTCTTCCCCCCCGCCCCCCGCTGTAGCCTCCCCGCGGAGCAGGTTAGAGACGCCTGACCCAGCGCTGCGGCCATCCCACCACCTTGCACGGAGGCTGCGGTGCATCCCAGGAACCGAAGCCGGCCTTTCGAGGCGAGTCCAGGCTCTGCGGCCGCCCCCCGGGGGCTCTGTCCCCCTCCCCCCCCCCCCCGCACGTGCGGCCACTGGTCACACAGGCCCCCCTGCTCTCCCCAGGTGCTGCCCGCGGCCAAGGCCCTGCGGAGGCCGGCTCCTGGACCGGGACCTCAGCGGCCAGCGCAGCGCTTCACACACGCTGAGGGGCCCGGGCAGGCTGCTCTAGCCTCAGTTTCGCAGTCCGCACAACGGGGGCACAGAGCTGCGAGCCGCGGCCCAAGGTTCCCCCCACCCGGGTTGCAGCCGCTGGGCCGCGGAGGCTCGGGCCCGCGCGACTACAAGTCCCAGCATGCCCCGGGGCGGGGCGCGCTGACGGACAGGCGGCTCTGCGAATTAGCGGCCGCCAAGGGGCGCCCGGCGGCGCGTGCGCAGTGAGCGACGGGCGGGCGGGTGGGCTGGCGGCGGTGGACGCGTCGGGGCCGCGGGCGGTCAGGTAAGGGGCGGGCGGGGGGGCGGGAGGGAGGTCGCGGCCGGAGGTGGGGCGGGGGGGGCTGGCGTGCGGCGGCTGGACACGCCCGACCGGCCGGGTCTGGGGGCGGGATCGGAGGGGCAGGACCGGCTGGGGCTGGGGGTGGGGGTGGGGCCGCGGGGGCAGAGGAGCTCGGAGGGGATGCGGCCCCGGACCCCGCGGTGCAGCATCTGGGCGGCCCCAGGTAACGTGGGCCCCGAGCACCGGGCGGTGCAGCGGCCGGAGCCGGGAGCCGGGAGCCGGGAGCTGGGAGGGCCCCGGGGGCATCGGGGTGCAGAGCCTCGGAAACAGGAGGGGTCTGCGATCCGGGGTGCTGCACCCCGGGAGGCCCGAGGGAATCCGGGGCCCGACCTGAGGTCGCAGAGGGCGGGGCCTGGGGCTCTGCGATTGCCCCGGGGGCGGGGGGGCGTCTCCAGGTGGGATGGGGGACATCAGGGCTGGGTTCTCGGGGCGCCCGGGGAGGCGGCGCCCTGTTAGCCTGGAGGGACCTGGCTGCGGTCGCGGGAGGGCAGAGGCGGGGCTGGAGGCTGCGGAGCGGCGGGCACGGCCTACGGGGTCTGCACCGGGGGGATTCGGGGCACCGGAGCCCAGAGTCGGAGAGGGTGAAGGCCGGATCCTCTCCGGGAGGGTCGAGGGCCAGGGTGGAGGGCGCTCCCTGGGCTGCAGACTGAGAGGCTCTGGGCGCCTCGGGCTGCAGAGGGAGTTTCCCCAGGAGCCTGCACGGGAAGCAGGCAACACTGGCGCCCCAAGGACCTAGGGATGATGCATGCGCCGGGTTGGAGTGTATGAAGTTTAGCAGAGCTCAGGGGATGCTGCAGGCCTGGGAGGAGCAGGCGGCGGGTCCCGTCAGGTCCGCGAGGTCGAGGAGGCCATGGAGCAGCAAACCACCCAAGGTCATGTGCCCCAGCACCCCTTGGCCTGTGCCTCCAAGCCGTGAGAGCAGACCACAGGCGACCTCCAAGGGATGGGTGGAACTAGATCGCAGGCCTTGTTTTCTTGATCACTTATGTAAGGTGACTGAATCGATCCGAGGTAGGGTCCATCACAGCCTGACTGCCCCGGAGGCTGTAGTCCTGTGAGTGAGGGGTCTGGGGAGGACACAGAGAAGGGGAACGCTGAGTACTTAGCCTGGCTCCAAGTTCTAGGAGGGGTCCCCCCCAGGGGACACTTGGCAATGTCGGGAGACCTCTTCCCGTTGTCACAGTTGGAGTACAGGGGACTACCAGCCTCTCATAGGCGGAAACCAAGGATACTGCTAAACATTCTAAGGTGCATTGGACACCCCCCCTCCCTTTCCTTCTCCCTCCCCACAACAAAGAATTATCTGGCTGTCAACAGTGCCAGAGCTGCAGAACACTCCCGAGGAGTCAGATATCCTGGATTCAGATCCTGCCTCTATCCCTTCTTGGCTGTGCGATCTTGAACGAGTTACTTAGCCTCCCTGTTCCCTGGCTCTTCACCTGTCAAATGGAGTTAAGAGCAGGACTGCGCCGTAGATTATCGTGAAGACCCAGGTGAAGTAAATCAGAGCGGTTGGTGTCTGGCGCCCGGCGAGCACTCAGGTTTTAGTAGTTTTGATGTTTATATCTCCTTTGTGACTCGCGTTTCCATCACAGCACTCCTAAGCAGGCCCTACTGTGTCTAGTTTTATACGTAAGGAAGCTGAGGCTTAGGAAGTGGCGTGGTTAGGGTTGCCTAGCTTAGGGATGCAGAGCTAGGCTCATATTCAGATTCTCCGTAATCCTGGATATTCCCTGTTTCTTTGTGTTTCTTCTTGCTGGGGTCTGCTCCGTCTTACTGTCCCAGCCCATTCCCCTCTAATGAAAGGATTGCCCAGTGAGTATCGCTGAGTATCAAACTGAACTCTAAAGGGGACAGAACTCTCTCATTACGCAGGGAGTAACCCTGGACTTTGTTCTTGATTTGCTCTTAGACCAGGACCAGTGAGCAGATACGGGGAGGAGCCTGAGGTTAGGATGAAGTGCAGGAGACTGAAGGGTGAGGTGTAGAGGCCCTGGCTTTCAGCAGGGACTAAAACTGAAGGCAGTCCTACTCTGGAAGATAACCCCTGCTTCCAAAGGACCGCTTGGGCCTCTCTCCCCTGCGACAGAACAGCATTTGCGCTGTCTGCTCCAGGACTAGCCACAGCATTGCTGAAGGCGGTTCAAAACATAGTAGGACCGCATCGGAAAGCAAGAGACCTAGCTGGGGTATCCATACACACCACTTTAGGGAAACTATGTCACGGTGATGGATTCACCCTGGGAATTAGAGGCTTGAAGTCCAAAATCCCTCCAACTGCAGCTAATTTACCAGGCGACCTTGGACAGATACTTCTGATCAGCCTCAGTCTATTAAAAATAAGAATAACAATCATTTATTGTTTATTATGCACATTAACTCTGTTAATCCTGCCAGTGATCCTGCCAACAGTGTAGATGTTATTCCGTATTTTGCAGGTGAGAAAACGAATAGGCTAAATGCTTTACTCGAGGCTACACAGCAAGGGGCAAAGTGGGGCTGTGAGCCCAGTTTGACTCCAAGGTACTATTATAGTAGTTTTATTAGAAAGGCTTTTCCAACACTTACAGCCCACACACCTATGTCTGGAGAATTTGGTAGTTAGGTTTACGAAGCCCTTTAAGTAGATCACTGTCCCTGCACACTGACGTGCTGCCTCTGTGACCCTCCCTCTGGGTTTTTTTTTTTTTTTTCTTTTTGGTATAAGAAACAATTCGATTTAAAAAATCATTCCTAGGAGCCTTTACCACCATCCTCAACCAGACTGCCTAGATAGTAGTAGCCTATCTAGATAATAGTAGCCTCATCAGTTACGGGAACAGTAACACACTTTTTGAGCCCGTGTGGTTTTACGGCTGGGAGTTGACACACCTGGATTTGAATCTCAGGTCTACCACCTACTAGCTTTGAGACCTTAGATTACTTTTCTCTGAACTTTGGTTTCCTTATTCATAAAGAGGAATTAACACATATTTCACATAGTTATTATGAGAATAGGAGATACTGTAATAAAAGCTGCCTGACAATCAAAAAGTGATAGTTTTATGAGAGGTAGCAATTATAAGAGGAAGGCATTGCTAGAAAGGAACTAAGGGTTGCTTTGCCAAGTTTCAGTGCCCCTAAGCTGCCCCCACCAGTCTCTCCAAATTCCCATCTCCTCTTGTACCTTTCCCGGGCTCTGCTTCCTGCTCCTTTCATCAGAAGCTCATGATTAAGTGAACATGTGTTATATGTAGATAAAAGAACTGGAAGAGAGGTGGGTGGGTGAAGATGAGTTGAAGGTCCTCTGAAAAAGGACTGTTGGCTTTTCCCCTTGTCCTAGATTCTCTTGAGTCGCTTTGGCAGCACCGATACTACGCAAATGTTTGTGGAAGATGCAAGGGAACCTTTCCAGCTCCTGCAGTTTTAGAAGACAGAGAACAGACAAATGTCTTTCCAGCAAACTCTATTATTGATTTATCCTGTCCTTGACATATTTTAGCTAAGGTTTCCTTTTCCACAAACATTTCCTTCTGGGTTGTATGTCTCAGACCATACAGCTCCAGGGGTCATGTCTGTGTTTCCCTATAAGCTTCTACTTGTTGGCTTTTTCTGAGCTGTTTACAGGTAACCTTAAATGCCCTGAGTCAACTCCAAACCCTCTTCCACACAGAGTAGGTGAGTGTCACGTGGGGCCCTCACAGACTCTGCCAGGCACTGGATTACCATTCCATTCAAATGCAAGAGGACCAAACACAGTTCAGAAAGGTAAAGGGTTGCAAAACCCCCTGTCAAACCCAAGGAGTGTGTCAGTGGTAGGATGGGCCTTCATGCCTTGTGAAAGAAAATGTACTAGTACTATTTTACATGGTTTCTACTTTTTAGGTAAAGAGCTCTATTCATGTTTGGTTTCGTTCAAAATTATATCCCTAGGGTTTGTATGGGGCTCGATTCATAGGTGCTCAGTAAAGATTCATGTAATTAATCGCTGAGGGCTCTTCAGTGATGCTGATGGCCTAAGCCCTCAAGAGGCTGAGGAGGTATGACCTTTGGTCATCGCTAGTCTTTTGATCCTGAGACCAGGTAAAGCTCTCTAGTGAAGGCTCAGAATTTTTATTTTTGGAATTTACAGATCTGATATCTTGGGTACAGGATGCCTTTTGAAAAGTGCCTCTTTCTTCTCATTGGCTGGGTGGTGGCTTCCACTACAGTGTCACATCCTGCACAGTTAACTGTATGCCTCCTTTGGTGCTGTACTAAGTGTGTTATACACATAAGCCCATTTAACCTTTACAGTAACCTGGTGAGGGAGATTCTGTGTTAAAACCCTCTTTCTTAGATAAACTGAGAACTAGAGAGGTTAGTTAACTTGTCCAGGTGTCCACAGTAAGCAGTAGAGCCAGGATACACATCCAAAAAGCCTGATCCCTGAGCCCGCTTTCTTCATCCGTAGGATACTGGTCACTCCCAGGGCCTGTCTTTTAGTCCTAGTTCTGACATGCGATTAATGAGTTCTTGATCTCTCCGTTTACTCATCTATTTTATTCTTTGAGCTCTCTACTAATTCTAGCATTCGATATTTAGTCCCTGCTAGGAGGAGCTTATTTTCTGGAGAAGAGAGGTTGTGAATTCATTTGCCCATCAGTTTCTAGCACGGATACCTAGTGTCCTCAATCATGTTCTTTTGTGAATTCATTTGCCCATCAGTTTCTAGCACGGATACCTAGTGTCCTCAATCACGTTCTTCCAAAGCTGGCTTGTCCTTTTATTGATCTTTATGTGCTTTTATCTGCCAGGAGGGGGTTTTCATCCCTTGGAAAATGTAGTTTGTAAACTGGTTAAACTAGTTTTGCTAAAAAATTAGTGCTTTGTTAAAACTAGTACTAGTTGTTATTATTGTTAATACTGTTGCTGATTGTTACTAAAATTATGATAAATAACAGTTTTTCGTTCCACACCTGCCTTTTACCAGACTAGGCACTTGATATGCATTATCCCAAGGTTCTTACTTTTTGTAAAGTAAGACGTAGGTTTAGCGAGGTTAAATAACTTGCCTGTTATCTCACAACTTGTAAATGGCTGTGCTGATTTGATCCCAGTTGTGATTTCAAGGTTCATGGGTTTTGTTTTTTTGTTTTTGTTTTCTCTGCTATCCTGGTTATTTAAATCATGGACTGGGGAAAGTCTGGGGCTAGATCAGGTTAGGGTATGACTATAGAATTTTCCTGAGTCTTATCGCAGCTGAAGCAAACACAGCTCAAGGGGTATGTTCTTATCTGGAGCTGAAGAGCTGGGCTAGTAGTAGTAAGGGATGTGCAGTAATCCTGAGATCGGAGCAGTGAGGTGAGAGGTCAAAAGTTGAGAGTACAAAGTGTGCAACAGGAAACACGTTCAAGGTATCATGAAGGTAGACAAGATACAAGTAACATGTTGGTTCATTCTGATTGGTTTTGGGTTTTACATGACAGAATGGGCAGCTAACAAAGAGCCTTGGGATAAGACAATTCCTGTCACTCCTCTAGTCCTTTCAGGGGAACTGAGTTCGAATTGGCTTCCCATCTGAATCATTCTCAGTATTAACAGTAACGGCTAGACCAATGTTTCTCCAGGAGAGGGAATGTACCTGCCTGTCACACAGCTCTCTATCAGGCTAGGATCCTGCTGAAGGCAGCATTCACAGGTCATAGACATGGGAGACGTAGCTCAGGCTTTTCCAAGTCTGAGGCTTCATACCTGATGCTTCCGTGATGGGAACTCATGTTTTCCTGGCAAGGCAAGCCCGCTTTAGAGTAGGAATCCTTGACATTCTCTTCTGCCTCGGAGAGCCCAGTGAAGCTGCAGATAGCTGAGATAATTTGGGATATGGATGTGGGCATAGTAAATTCATTTTTCAAAGTGGATGGCTTAGAAAGGGAGGCAAGAGGCTTTTTAACTGAAGGAGGTGGTATGATATTCCAGAAAGCTGGGGAAAGAATTTGCTAGTATTTTTACAAGTTGGCAGACTTGTTTCATTAGCTGATCTGCAGTGCCAGCTTTGGGAAGAACAGATGTCCCTTGCATTGTAAGGTAACATGCTCTGGATCTAAACACCAAATGTTGCCCTCAGTCTGTTGTGCCAGATGATGGAAGAAGGAGCTGAAGCTATTGGTTTAGAACTAAAGTTTGCATGGATTCTGAGTTGAGGTTTCTATCAGTATTTCTATACTACTGTGCCCAGACCGATGGCATTTAAGAATTCAGTAGTAAGTTTCACATATTCACATGACAACCTCTAAGAGAGGTTCCTGATATATGATAGTGTTTTATTTTGTGGAGACATGGGTTTGAGTCAGAATGGGTTGCAAGGCTGGTGCAGGAGAATGGGTTGCCCAGCTAATAAGTCAGTGTTGCCAACCAACTCCATTGGAGCTAAATCTCTTTACAATAGTATTGTTCTTTCTTATTTGTGGAGAAAATTGTTACAAGGCAGCATTTTTCAAAGTTCTCATTTCTAGAGAACAGTTGTGAAAAAATGTTACATGACGGGGGTGGGGGGGTGGGGGGTGGAACAAAACCCAAACTGGAAGTAATTCTGAGTTAAAGTTAAAGGTATTTGTACTCCAGGATTACACCACGTTTGAACTTTGTGACCTTGAGCCAGTTTTTCTGAGCCTTAGTTTCCTCGTCTTGAAATAAGATGATAAAAATAGTACCTACTTTATAGGGTCATTATGAGGATTAAATGAGATTAAGTACACGAAACATCTAGTGTGGTATCTAGCACATGGAAGGTACTAGATGTACGCTGTATCCCTTCCAGTAGAAGAGAAGTGGGATTGACTTTGGATAAATTATGTGTGTCTGCTATTGAATATTTGTCAGATTGCCATGCAAAGCTAAATATGGGGAAGTTCCATTATCTGAATCTCTGCATAGACTCCCCTTCCTCTGTATGCGTGGAGAAAAGAGTTGATGACATTTGCAAAGCTTTTCTCACCTTGCTGCATTATCCTTAAACCAAGCTAACTTGCCCTCCTTTTCTCCTTGATGGCTGACCATCTGCATTATCAGGAGACTGCAGGGACACAGCTGTAGAATTTGCACTTAAGAAGGGCTGCAATTTATCCCTGTGCCTCACCTTGCGAGGCCTATTCATTCTAATTTGGGGTATAAAATGACAGTGACAGAAGTCTGCAGAGCGCTGAGATCTCTGTTCTGTTTCATGAGCATATGTGGATCAAGGTGGGTGGGAGCATTCATGGCTCGTACTTTGTGAAGTAGGGGGTGTTCCAGGCCAAAAATAAATTGTCTTGATAAGGCAGTACTGGTTTTTAAATCATTGGGTTTGAGTCTTTGGCTGTCTTGCTACACCACTTCCCCACTTTTATCTACTCATCTTGGTGATTATAATTCTGTAATATGGCTCAAATGCATCTTTCCATTTCCACCACCTGCTCCCTGGTTCAGGCTCCCCATCACCTCCCCAAGGCAGTTTTGCAGCTGTTTTCCAAACTAGTTTCTCTGCCTTTTCACCTACTCCATTCAAGCCTTGATCCTATTAGTTCTATGCTTCAAAACGTGTTGCTTCCCTGTGCCCATCAAAATGAAATCTAAAGGTCGCATTTTGGCTCCGAGGATTTCTTACAATCATCTCATAGTCAAACCAGTTACTCTGATCTCCCTAAATTCTCCCACAATTTTAACCTAAGAATGAGGGAAAAGAGAACTAAAATCTACCTAAGACTTTCGGTACTAAGCCAAAACTTAGAAGTTTACACACTACCTATATTATCCCATTTAATCTCTGCACTGACCTTGTGGAGGCAGTATTATTATTTCATTTTGCAGATGGAAACCTATAGAGGCTCCATGTTCTCTGTTCTCTTCCTAATACCCTGAAGCTCTTGCTCTTTCCCTTGTTTTCTTACCTTTGTTAAGACTGTCCTTGTCTGGTACTTCCTTTCCCCCTGGTCTCCACATATCCAGGACCATATCCAGTGCCATCCTGCACCCCCAGAAAATGCTGTTGCCCTTCAAATTAGAGTGTCTCTTAGCCTCCATCAAATTGAGTTTGTATCTTATTTATGATACTGTTTTATGCCTTGGCTATTGTTTACCTACATGTCTTGTCTCCTTTACTGAAGTTTGAGCATCTGTCAGGCAGGATTTGTGTCTTGATAACTTAGTGTGGTACAGTACATGGCGCCCAGCCTTAGTTGGGTGGACCAGTGAGTAGATGGGAGGATAGAAAATGAAAAAATACATGCATTTCCTGATCTAATGTTCTACCGAATACCTAAAGCTAATCATAATTTTCTGTTTCCCTACTGTATGCTTCCGAGGACCCCAAAGGTGACACGGTAAACTCTCTAGAACATAATAAAAGAGACTCTGTGCTTTTGTTCACATAGTTCTCTTTGCTTAAAATACCTTTACCCCTCAAGGCCTTGTTTCTTTCCAGACATATATCAGAAGTGTCACTGCTTCTGGGGAGCCCTCTCCAGTTCCTCCAGGAACTGTCACACTATCCTCTATGCCCCTGTGGAATTTTCTGTATCATCCTTTCCTGTATGTAATTTTCTTACGCTTTTCTCCTAATATAAATTGAGTTGTAGAACTCACTAAAAACTGGCATTTTTCAACCATACTGCTTACCATGGGCTATATGAAGTACATCACGTTCATCATGCTCTTTAACCCTTTTGAAAACTATATAAAGTAGATAACAATCACAACTTCAACTTAATAGATGTGTGACGGGAAACTGAGCTTTGTGAGGGTTCGGTTACTTCCTTACGGTCACACAGCTAAGCATCAGAGAATCCAGACCCTGATTTCTTACCCACTGTGTAATGCTTTGTCTGTTTTACTTCCTTGTGTATCACCATCACCTAGCAGAGCAGACTTCCATAAATTTTTGTGAAGTCAGTGGCTGAATGAGTGATAACCATTCTCTAAATGTTTCTTGAGTGAATTAGCTCATACAGGCAGTGGAATAATGTCTTCTTATTCTTGTTAGCAGGATTTGACCCTCTGGAGCATGAATACCAAGCTATTCAGTTCTGGGCTGTGTTAGCAGGCCCCTCAAGGGTAGTGCAATGGCCACCGCGGCAGCAGCAGCGTCTCACCTGAACCTGGACGCCCTCCGGGAAGTGCTGGAATGCCCCATCTGCATGGAGTCCTTCACAGAGGAGCAGTTGCGGCCCAAGCTCCTGCACTGTGGCCATACCATCTGCCGCCAGTGCCTGGAGAAGCTCCTGGCCAGTAGCATCAATGGTGTCCGCTGTCCCTTTTGCAGCAAGATTACCCGCATCACCAGCCTCACCCAGCTGACAGACAACCTGACGGTGCTGAAGATCATTGACACCGCTGGGCTGAGTGAGGCTGTGGGGCTGCTCATGTGCCGGTCCTGTGGGCGGCGGCTGCCCAGGCAGTTCTGCAGGAGCTGCGGTGTGGTGCTGTGTGAGCCCTGTCGGGAGGCGGACCACCAGCCCCCCAGCCACTGTACACTCCCTGTCAAAGAGGCAGCTGAGGAGCGGCGTCAGGACTTCGGAGAGAAGCTGGCCCGTCTGCGGGAGCTGATGGGGGAGCTGCAGCGGCGGAAGGTGGCCTTGGAAGGGGTCTCCAAGGACCTTCAGGCAAGGTATAAAGCGGTTCTCCAGGAGTATGGGCACGAGGAGCGCAGGGTCCAGGAAGAGCTGGCTCGCTCTCGCAAGTTCTTCACAGGCTCTTTGGCTGAGGTTGAGAAGTCCAACAGCCAAGTGGTAGAGGAGCAGAGTTACCTGCTTAACATTGCAGAGGTGCAGGCGGTGTCTCGCTGTGACTACTTCCTGGCCAAGATCAAGCAGGCCGATGTAGCACTACTGGAGGAGACAGCGGATGAGGAGGAGCCGGAGCTCACGGCCAGCCTGCCCCGGGAGCTCACCCTACAGGATGTGGAGCTGCTTAAGGTGGGCCATGTCGGCCCCCTCCAAATCGGGCAGGCTGTTAAAAAGCCCCGGACAGTCAACATGGAAGATTCCTGGGCCATGGAGGCTGCAGCCTCTGCTGCCTCTACCTCCGTTACGTTCAGAGAGATGGACATGAGCCCCGAGGAAGTGGCTGCCAGCCCCCGGGCCTCACCTGCTAAGCAGCGGGGTGCCGAGCCAGCCGCCAATATGCAGCAGTGCCTCTTCCTCAAGAAGATGGGGGCCAAGGGCAGCACTCCAGGCATGTTCAACCTTCCGGTCAGTCTCTACGTGACCAGTCAAGGCGAGGTGCTGGTTGCTGACCGGGGCAACTACCGTATACAAGTCTTTACTCGGAAAGGCTTTTTGAAGGAGATCCGCCGCAGCCCTAGTGGCATCGACAGCTTCGTGCTGAGCTTCCTTGGCGCCGATCTGCCCAATCTCACTCCTCTCTCAGTGGCCATGAACTGCCAAGGACTGATCGGTGTAACCGACAGCTATGACAACTCCCTCAAGGTGTATACCCTGGATGGCCACTGCGTGGCCTGTCACAGGAGCCAGCTGAGCAAACCCTGGGGCATCACGGCCCTTCCGTCCGGCCAGTTTGTGGTAACTGACGTGGAGGGCGGAAAGCTCTGGTGCTTCACTGTTGACCGAGGAGCAGGGGTGGTCAAATACAGCTGCCTCTGTAGCGCCGTGCGGCCCAAGTTTGTCACCTGTGACGCGGAGGGCACCGTCTACTTCACCCAGGGCTTGGGCCTCAATCTGGAGAATCGGCAGAATGAGCACCACCTGGAGGGCGGCTTCTCCATCGGCTCCGTGGGCCCCGATGGCCAGCTGGGTCGCCAGATCAGCCACTTCTTCTCAGAGAATGAGGATTTCCGCTGCATCGCCGGCATGTGTGTGGATGCTCGTGGTGACCTCATCGTGGCTGACAGTAGTCGAAAGGAAATTCTCCACTTTCCCAAGGGTGGGGGCTATAGCGTCCTCATTCGAGAGGGGCTCACGTGTCCGGTGGGCATCGCCCTCACTCCTAAAGGGCAGCTCCTGGTCTTGGACTGTTGGGATCACTGCATCAAGATTTACAGCTACCATCTGAGAAGATACTCTACCCCTTAGGGGATAAGAGAGAACAATTTCTTCTGCTTCCCAGCCAGCCTCCTTTCCCTTATCCCTCGGTTATTAGTGATACTGTAGAGTGCACTGGGCCTGTGTCTTTATTCCCGCTGGCTAGTCCTAGAATTTTAGAAGCTGTCTTTTAGTGGGTGGGTTTTTTTTTGTTGTTGTTGCTGTTGTTTTGCATTATTTCCCTCCTAAATTTAGAGTTTGAACAGATGTATTTCCCCAAACAGGACATCTGATATGGGGTTAGCTGAAGTTTGATTAGAACTTAGGCACTTCTGAGGCTTCAGTAGAGAGCCTTTTGCCCCCGTGTTTGGAATTTGCCCTTGTACTGAATCCTTGTTGATTTCCCTCTTTTGGCTTGGCTAACCCTGGTCCCGTATTTCCCTCTTACTATAATGCACTTCATACGTGACACTTTCTCTTCGATTCTGCTGCATTTAGTGTGCAAGCTCCAGTGGGATCTGCTCCCCCTTTCGTTTTAGACATCATATCCCTGTGGCATGATGTCGCCGGTCTCTCGTCACCTTTATCAGAGTGGAAGCTCATTCATTCAGTGCCATCAAGGGAGACCTGCAGTCCTTTTGGGAAGCAGTTCGTCTTGGTTCTGGGGGTTTTGTGCCATCTTGGATCGGTCTCTAATTGCAGATGTGACAGAGAATAGATTGACCCTAGTTGGTTGATGTTGAAGACTTTAGCCTGGAAAGTGCTTGCCTTTTCCAGCAGCGTATAGATTGGAATTATTTCAAAGCACAGAACGATGCGAATAAACGAAAACAAATGCTATAACCTAGTCAGTTAATACTCTTGGATAGTTTCTAGAGCTCATCGTTTTTCATATTACCTCTCTCCACTGGCCTCTGCCAAGAGTTGTCTGCAGAACTGCGCAACACAGGCCAGGGTCCACCAAGTGGGGAGGTGGACACATCTCATTTTCATTAGAACTGTTCGGTCTTTATTCTGTATTTTCCTCAAGTGACTGCCTAATACTTGGTTTTGAGATTTATTTCCATTTCTCCATCAAGAATTAAATAATTGATAACTGTTTCTTCATCGCTGGTGTTCATGTCTTTTAATTAAATATGGGATTTGGGAGATGAGAGGGATAAGTTGTACCAGGCTGTTTCGCCTCCATATCTGACACTGCAGTCTTTGAGACCATTAAGGACCTACCCCCAATCAAAATTCAGCCTAAGGCACCATTAGGTAAAGAATTCCAAAGTTTACTCCGACACACACGTGTACAGAATCACCCCCCAAGGTCTACAGAGTCACCAACGTCCTGTTAGGAATTGAGCCTCCGCCATTTTATATCTTTGTCATTAGAGTTCAAAAAAGGAAGAAGCCTTGTCTTTTGAAAAAAAAAAGACCAGAAGGGGGTGAGGGAATTTGTGACAAGGATCCTCAGGCTCGGTTTTTACTGAGCAACAGAGTTTTGCTCTGTAGATGCAGGGCTGATGGCAAGCCAAAGAGCCATCACCTTGCTTTTTAAAGAAACCAGATTTGCTAAGCTGGGCTACTCAAAATTGTTTTGTTTTTTTGGTGGTAGCAATTTTTTTTTTTTTCGGCTTCTGTTGTAATAGCTGCCAAAGAATAGGAAAGGAAATAATTGGTGCGATGTCAAGCTAGTTTGTCTTGCACGTTACACCTGGAGAAAGCCCCATGTTCTGATTATGAAATTGCCTCCCAATTTCCAAAGATTGTATAATTGAGAGGAAATTGATCCAATTAAAAGTGCATCACAAATAACTCCACTAGTTATTAGAGCCACTTTATCTGATAGCACCTGGCAGGAGGAGATCTGTCTTTGCTGTCAAGTGAGGGGGGCTTGCTAAGGTAGTAACATTGGTCGAGGCCTTTGGCACACGGTTGGCAGCACAGACATGTATACTATGGACTGGCTTGACGTCCGTGGGCCAGAAACCCCCAGCTGCCAGTGCTTTTGGAAGGCAGGGCAACTGCTCACTGTTGGTATTTGGCCTTTAGGGCCACCCATCGCTGACCAACACTCCTGCCTTGGTCCTCACCAAGCAGCTGTCTGCTGGCCCAGAGTGGACATAAGTGTAACCTGACTGTTTTTGTTTCTTCGATGTGAATATTTTAGAGGCTGTGCTTAGTGCAATCAATTTTCAGTGATCTACCCTGTCGACTCTGTTACGTACATAGCACAACCCTAGGAAACTCGTTTCCTCAATGATAGCAGTTTTTGTTTGTTGTTTCTTGTTTTTAAGCAGTGGTTCCCTGATTCTAGGAACAGTCTTAACGTGGGAGTCGGTTACGTAAAGTAGATCAAAGAGCAGCTGCTCTGGTTGAAGCAGGTTTGTGGGCCCTGCAGAACAGGCTTTATCCCCTCACCTAACCTGCGCACCCCTCCCACCCCCACCCCCACTCTGCAAAACTCCTGTGAATCTACGGGGCACTTTCCGGAAACCATTGAACTACAGCCCTGCTGGTCTTCACGCAGGCCAGGGCCAGGCACTTCACTTTTCCCCTTTTGGGGAAATGATGAAAATGATTTTCCGAAGGAAGGGTGTTAAGATGTGAGATAAATGATGTGAAAAATCCTTGGCATACTCAGTAAGTGGTAGCTATTACAACCTTCTTTCCTTGCGTGGTTAAAACGAGTGGTGTGAGGCAGTCCAACCCCTCCAAACGATACTTCACCTCTTTCCTATTTTACAGGTTCCTAGTCGTCAACCAAAACTTTTCTCCGGCGCGTCCTCTCCCTGCATCACCTGTTCCTTTTTATTATCACTCTCCCTATTTCATGTTTCTTTAATTGTATAAATTACTGTGAGCATGTCGCGTGGTGCCTAACACAGTGTGTGTGTGTATATATATATCCTCAGGCATCTAATTGGCTGTTATTTACTTGACTCGCTAATGATGATGGGCCTCCACTAACCTTAGTTTTCTTAACACAACCCCTTACATTGGATAAAAAGGTATTCGTAGGAAGTTCTTTAATAAGGTACATGAGAACCTAAAGGCAAGCTAATGGCTTATAGTTTGGTTAAGTCCTGGCTTCCCTTTATCAGTCTGAGTATATAGAATTTAGGGTTTTAGAGCAATCCTCCATTCAGTACTTGCTGACTACCTACTGTGGGCCAGGCACTATGCCAAGTGTTCAGAAGGGAAGGAAAAGCAATGTGATAAATGATGTTAACGAGCCTACTTCTTCAGAAATCATTGCCGTCTTTCCTAAGATACTTGAAACCTAGTGTTCCATAGCCCTAGACTTCCTCAAAGGCCAGGGATAGGCGCTGCCTGAGTGATGGTAAGGGCCAATCCCAACGTACACTGCAGCCTGAGACAGTCCACAGAGGGATACTCCATTATTCAAGTCAGTAGGATAAACTTGGCTGGAGTCCTGCAGTGCCCCTGTGGGTAAGGCAAGTAATGCTTAAGTAGCTGTACTTTTAATCTAGTACTAATTAATGGCCTCTTAAAAGTGAAGTGTTACCCAGCTCCGTAGGAGGGAAGCGGAAGGCAGAGCCTAGTATGAAACTCAGGGCTCTATCTTGCACCTGACTAGGCTGTTGATTTGTACTCAGGACGTACAGCCCCTCAAGGGATCTCAAAACAAATTACAGCAGCTGCCTGGATGAATTTTACAAGCAGGGCAATGGTGAGGTAGGAGGCTCTTTAGCAAAATACACACTTACGCTGCAGACCTATGGCTGTATCCTGTCAATACCATTAATATTCATGCTACCCTGGCTAAGTCTGAAGTTGGTGAGGCAGCTCTGGGACGGGCAGCGGATTCTAGTGGGAAAGTCGCCGGATCTGGTCTAGGTCTGCATCACGGCTCTGCCTCTGACCTCCCTATGTGGCTTCGGGTGATCACATACCTCTGCCTCAGTTTCCCTGCCTGGGGAGAGGTTGGACTAGATGACCAGTAAAGCCCCTTTTGGCGCTATGGTTTCAGTTAACTTTTAACCAGCTAGACACTGAGTTGAGTTTTGCCTCCGTGTTTTTGCCTAATGCCTCCTAAAATTGTGTTTGAAGTGGTAGAAAGAACCTGCACTTTGTAAATAACGTTATACTCCAGTTCGGTCCAGTTGCTTTACCACACCCCGATTCTTGTACCCGTGGGTCACTTACTAGCTGGCGTCATTCTGTCCAACTGTCGTTTCCTCATCTGCTGGAAGGCAAGGACAGCTTAGGTTTTAAAGCACTGTTGTGAGACTCGAAAGCTATACATGGGGTAGCGTATGTAGAGGTACCTAATTCTGAACGTGTGAGGTGCTCAGAAAACCTGGCTCCCCTGGTAGGAGGCAAAGACTCCCCCCCACCACGGTGTACTGATGTAAAATTTTCAGGCTAATGCCAGGGGAGATTGCAGACCTGTGTCGGTGAAGCAGTGGCACTGCTCGGCTTCTTAATTAAAAACCTATTGGAGGGAGGCTGGGATGGCCGGAGGGGCAGAGGCAAAACTCACAGTATTGTCTCCCACAAGGAAAGCTGCACATAAAGCCTAAAGGGTTGTTTTTTGATTAAAGTAGTCAGGATGTCATCCCGACACTCTGAGAGGTTAAATGGAGTCAAGATTTTATATATATATATATAAAATATTATATATTATATATATATACACACACACGTGCACGCACACAAATTTTATGTATGTGTATGTGTATTTGTTTTAAAACAGAAATATGTGTGTTTAGGTCTTCCTATAGATGGCTAGCATAAAAGGATTTTTCCTCCAGGTCAATATCCATTAACTCAAATAACTACAAAAATTAACACACGGCATTAGAATGCAACCGCTGGCTGCCACGTGGGCTCTCCTAGAAACAAAGGCTGGTTGTTACAGACCTGAGCCCGAGGCCCTCCATCCCTAGCCCACCCGTTATACCTTGAGTCATGGAAGCAGCACCTTGAAAGTTTAGCACAGCTACTGAGGCGCCCTTGCTATAGCCTAGAGCCAAACCTAGGCCTCGGCATACCTCACCTGCAGGACAGGGTGCCCCCTCCATCCTCGGTCCTTTGCCAGATGCCTTGTCACCCCCTCTCCCAGACCCCTTGGCTATCTGAGGAGTCCCCTGGGATCCACCAAGTGAAGAGCAAACAGCTTATATACTTTATAAGTGGTGTCACCACCACCATATGTGATGGAGTTTGCTGGAAGGCTGCTACTTTTCAGCCCTTAACTGGGATGTTCCTGATCATGGGACAGGACCCAAGAGTCTGCACAACTGGCCAAACTTCATGCAGTTCTCTTTGCAGCTCTATCTCCACATCTTTATAGACTCTTGGGCCATTGCCAATGATGTGCTCATCTGGCCCAGCCAACAGCAACAAGTCTCTCTCCAAGGTTGCAGATCTCTGGGAATTTCTTGTGTCACAGATACCCGAAAACCTAAATCAGAATCGCACCTGTCTTTACACATACTAAATCCATGATAAAAGGCCTCACCAAAACCCTCCTTATCGCCCACAGAATTCCAGACATTATGGATCGTGGCCGAAGCCCTCATTTCACTGCACAAAATAGACAATGTTGGGCTCTCAATACAAGGCATTTAGTAGAATTTTCATTTCCTCTACCACCATCAGACTGCAGCACTCATAGAGCGCCATGATGGTTTGCTTACGCAAGTGCGCGTTCAACCACGTCAAACATCCAGAGTGAATTGTAATAAAGATTCTGACTTCCACATCTGACGCTTGAAGCCTGACAGCATTCAAGGCCTCACTTGGCAAACCTAGGTACTCCTACCTTTGGTGCCAGAGGGAAGTTGGGACCACGGCGACCCACCTCCACCCTACTCCACCCCCCACCCATCCCATACAAGCCAAGCCAGTCTCCTTTCCCTGTTTTCTCAAGCCACTTCGGACCTGCTTGGGAGCAGAAAGCTTCATCATGTGAGTCTTAGGTCCTTTTATATCGGGGTGTGTGTGCGGCAGCATCAGTTCCACCCTCTGAACCACACATACCAGGCTGCAGTCCATCCCACTACTTTCGAGTGACGACCGAGATTTAGAGATCAACATTAAAACATATATATGTTTTATATATATATATATATATATATATATATATATGACACATTTTTATGAATGTAATTTATGAGCAACCACACGGATAAGACCCATTTTCAGGGAATGACACTTCGTATTTAAACTTAAGAATAAAAACTCAGGCCCAAGCATCTGAAACTTGTTTAACAACAACAACAACAACAAAAATCGAATGATTCTGCACAAGTGTTAGAAATAAATTGGAAATATCATGGCTCAAAGGGTGGGAAAGGGGCAGGGATGCCAGTCTCACCTAATCATGATGCAGGGGCCGGATATAGGAGAATGGAACGTGCACGGATGGGAGGTAACTTGTGATGTGTACACTACTGGGCACTATACACTGGACTTCCCATAGAGGCTGATTCACTCTTAGCCAGGGACACCTGGGGGGCTCAGTGGTTGAGCATCTGCCTTTGGCTCAGGGTGTGACCCTGGGGTCCTGGGATCGAGTCCCGCATCCAGATCCCTGCATGGAGCCTGCTTCTCCCTCTGCCTGGGTCTCTGCCTTCTCTGTGTCTCTCATGAATAAATAAATAAAATCTTTAACACACACACACAAAGCTCTTAGCCAAATGAAAGGTGCACATGATGAAGCCCAACCCCTTTAAGTGTGTATCCTTCCCTTCTGCTCCACGATGTTGGCTGCGTAGGCCCGTTGCCCTCCTCAACGAATCGGGAGATGTGAGCTCCAGCCTACTCTGCACTAGGACTGATCCTCGGTGTCCCGTAAGGTTTTACAGAAGTTAAAGCTGACCAGACATGAGACGTGAGGACGGCCTCTCTGAATGAAAGAAAGGCTTTCCAAATAAAAGTATTTGCCCAAACAAATACTACACAATAGGGTGAGTTGCTCCCTGAGGAAACAAGTTGCAAAAGGGGAACTGTGATTTTTTTCACCCAAAGCTTCATCTCCTGTGATGATCACCTCTGCAACGAGGTCCCAAACCTGCATTTTCAGGTCTTACCTTTTTTTTTTCTTTTCTGGATCACCAGACTGGTCTATGCCCAGCTGCCCACCTCATCCTGCCAACTAGCTTGTCAGCCGTGGGCTGCTGTGTCCGATGAAGATGTCCCTGAGAAACCCCAGACGCAAC
This sequence comes from Canis lupus dingo, assembly GCF_003254725.2. Lineage (NCBI taxonomy): Eukaryota > Metazoa > Chordata > Mammalia > Carnivora > Canidae > Canis > Canis lupus. The sequence continues at coordinate 69,988,721 of NC_064253.1, forward strand.
CTGAGCTCAGCACTCCAACACCCGCTGTTCTTTTGTTCTACTTTGAGAAACACATCAGTGCCACCGTTTCTCACCCATTTACTTATTTACTTTTTTTTTTTTTTTAAATCTCCAGCTGCATGGCTACTAAACGGCAAGCCGCTATTATTTTTCTCCTGAAACACGTCTACCACTTCCTAACTGATCTTCCCGACTCAATCTAACATTCCTCCAATCCCAAGCCAAACCCTATCATAATCAACCGGAATCAAACTGTAAGAGGCAAATAATACTGCATAAAATCTTTAAACGACCTTAAATTGCTCCCGGTAAAAGGACACATTTCTGAATGTGGTCCACACACCCAGTGGGATTCGGCTCCTGCCCCTCTATCTTCCTACGATTATCTCAGCACTGTTTCCTAGCAATCTGCTCCAGACAGGTTTTTTCTCCCCTCTTATCGCAGGGTTTGTTTGTTTGTTTGTTTATTTATTTATTTATTTATTTATTTATTTATACCTGCTTTTCTTGCCCCGTGATACTTTCCTTCTCCTGGACCACTTCTGTTGCTCCCTCTTGCCTCCTGCAGGTTTTCTGGGATGCCCCCTTCCTGACCCACCACACAGTTGGGAGTCGGGCGTCCAAACCGCACTTTGCACTTCCCCCTCCCGGCGTTTACACGCTGTGTTGTGATTTCCTCGTTACCTGTCTCCCTCCAAGTCTACACCGAGCTCCGTGAAGGCAGAGCCACATTTAATTTACCGCTGCATTCCCACCGAGTAGGCACTAAAGACCATTGCTGGACAAAACCAGGGCCTGGGGGCGGTGGGGGGGGGCGGTCAGCCTCACTCATCTCTTGATATAAATGAACACTTGGTGTCCCATTTAGCACCAGCTGCGGTGCCACCTTGCGCCCCTCCCACCAGCTGCCTCCCTGAATCGCTGACAGTAAGCCCGTTGGGACAGAAAATGGGATGTGGTTAAAAGGTGGGAGGAGTGGTTACCCCAGCTTCCGTTTTCCTTAAAGAAACCTTCTCAACAACAAAATCATGACAAGTTGTGTTTCCCATGGAAAACCCTAAATGCTGTCTTTGTGCAAAACCACCCCTGGAAGAGAAGGCTCACAAAAGATACGTCTCAATGAGGCCATCACATGCAAGAGGGGACCCCTTCAGACCCAGGGCCTCTTGAGTTGCCTCTCAGCACACCGTGGAAGGAGGACGGAGAGAGAATGAAAAGGGAGCTGGTTGGAGTCCCAACCCTGTCACTAATTTATAGTTCCCTCTGAGCAAGTTTCTCATCACCCATTCCATCATCCATCGTAATAGATTTATTGAATTAAGAATCTTTGCAGCCATAAATTTCAGCGATTCTGATGCTCCTGACCTCAGGGGCTTCTTGGACCAAGATCTCTAAAAGGAGCCTTCCATCTCCTTGGGCACCCAAGGAGGGACCCTTGGGGTCTAGGGCTTAAGTGTCAGATAAAAACAACTAAGACCAGCTCCTGCCCAATGGATCCATGGTCAAGTTGATTTCTAAGGCCCAGCTCAAAGCCTGCACCCTCACCCGGAGCCACGGCGTTAGGCAACGAGGACCTGGCGCCCGCCGCCTGATGACATCTCGGAGGCGGGCCTCATGCTGCCCTGCCTGCCTGTTTTCACTCCTCAAGTCCTTCTGCCCGGTTCAGATGCCTCTCACAAAGAACAGTCTTTTTTTTTTTTTGGAGCACCCTTTGTGGTTAAGTAATAGCAAAGCATAAACGGCGAGAGGGCCCCAAGCAAGAAAAGAAAGGGAAGAGCAAGTACTTCCACCGACCTTGTGCCTCCCAGTTATATACATCCCCCCTCCCACCTTGGCACCTCCTGATTCTCAGCTTCCTAGGCGGAAAGCCCCCCTCCCTCTTTAGAAGGTCATCGTGAGGATCAAATGAGATGCCAAGTGCCCAGCGTGCCTGCCGGCAAAAGAGGTTCTCAGTACGTGGTGTCTGTCCTTACACGATAGGTTAGGGCAAGGGGGCTGTGGAGTCGCGCCGTCCCGGGATGGAGCCCTGCCTCTGCCTGTTTATTACCAGCCAGGTGACCCTGAGCAGGTGAGTTTTCTCATTTGGAGGATGGATATAATACCCAGGACCTCATGGGGACAAGGGGTTGGGGGGGCGGTTCTTATTAAGAACAAGGCGAGACCACGTGATTCAGGGCCCGTAGCAAGGGCCCACACAAGTCAGCCCTTGGGGCCCAGCCGGCTCCCCCCTTCGGCAGCACACACAGCCCTACTACACATTCTTCTCGTGCGCCGTCCGCTCCGCAGCCAGGCCCCGCGCCCCCGTGCTGGGCTCCAGGCTGCACTTTCCCGTAATTCTGCTTTCTACTCCCACCCCCAGGTTCAGGCAGGACTCAAACGCAGGTTGGCGGATCACGCAAGAGAGAAAGCAGCCGTGGCTTCAGGGTTCCCTCGGGCTCCCGCACCCAGGACTGGAAAGAGCTGCACCATTAGGCCTCCCGCGGCAGAAAGCCGATGGTCACCATAATCCTCACCCACGCGATCGTGTCCCACAAGAATAAATGATAATCATAATAAGAGCCCGATTTCCTGACCACTTCTTACATGCCAGGTGCCGTGATAATCACTTCACAGGCATTGTTCCAGTTCATTCTAACAATACTGCGGAGCAAGCGGCACTGCAGCCACCTTAAGGCTCAGCTGAGACTCTGAGAAATCAAGGTGCCTTGTCCTCCGTCACACATGTGGCACATGGGTCAGAGGACCACACACACCTGACGCGGACGTTGGTGTTTGTTGAAAGGTGCTCCTCTGGGGAGGAGTGGGCAACGACCACTGATTGGCGTTGAGCTCCTACCAGGAGCCAACTAACCCCGTGATCTCATCCCATCTTCACGACAACCCGAACGGTTCAGGTGCTTTTCCAACTATTCCCCAGGTACTTCCGAAATGGGCCCCGGGGTCTGACTTCACTGCAGGCCCCCGAAGACTCAGCCTCTCCTGAGAGTACGCGGCTGGGGGCAGAGGCAACGGCAGTTTCTTGGACTACTTAGAGGACTGGGGCATAGACACATTCAAAGATCTAAAAAAAAAAAAAAAAAAAAAAACAAGGCCAGTGGCATCCCTCAAGAGCACCTGAAGACATCCAGGCTCACTGCTCCCGGCTGGTCTGAGTGGGCTCAGCACTCGGCAGGCTTCTCCACATCCCCAGATTCGTGTCCTGCCCCCTGCAACCCCTGCAACCCACCCCTACCACCGGGGTGATAATGCCCAGACCCCCCAGGGCTCTGCTGAGCTGTCCTCTGCTCCAGGGAAGTTCCCGGCTGCCCTATGCAGTTAGGACCAGTCTCCTGGCCTCGGTTTCTCCACTCCCGACCCTACACACACGCACATGCACACGCGCAAGCTTCCCCGCCACAGCATCATCCATCAAAAGCTTTGTTAGTTGTCTGCTCCCAGGTTAACCTGTGCCATTCGATTGTGAGCCTCCCGAGAGCAGGAAGAGGGTCTCGCTCACCGTGCCAGCCTCAGCACCTGATACAGAGCCTGCCGTATAGCAGGGGCTGGACACACTCGTGAGGAGAGGGGCGAAAAGGGACGAAGGAAGGACAGGAGACACAGCGGCAAGGGACGCACCCTGGTGATGTGGAATCTGGAGGGAGGCTCCGCCACCTGCCGATGACCACCTGGGGAAGGCACAAGCGTCCCTCGGTGTACCTGTGTTCCCTGCAGGCCCCCCTGTCCTCACTAAGGCGTCGAAGGCAAAGAGAGGACAAAAGCCCCACGTTCATCTCCAGGCACATTCCACATCCTCAGTGCGAGCCTGCTGAGTCAGAAGGTCCCACCTGACAGCCCTCCGCCCTCCGCCCCTGTGGCGCTTGCCTGGCATCCGACTGTGAGAGGGGTCAAGCAGCCCAGCAGGCCCCTGTCCGAACAGAATCCGGGGACCTGGTGTACAACAGTAGCAACCTCTCCTTGCTTCCCTAAGCGGAAGGACAAGAGGCACAGTCTCCAACGCCTCAGGTAATGAGGAGCTCGTGTGTGCACGCACCCTGAACGAAGAAAACGTGCGGTCTATCCTCCAGGAACTCGGCCCCCTTGGAGGATGTGGGGGGCCTTGGCCCCCAGGGAGCAAAATCAGAGTTGATTTTGCTCTGAGTTTCCAGGAAGGTGAAGACCAAAAACCAACCAACCAACCAAACCCCATTGCTACCTGGTTATTAAGTGTCCCCCTCCGCAACGGCAGGTTCTGACTGCGGGAGCTGACCTCAACTTGCCCATCTGTTGAACGGGAAGAGCCAGGTGGGCCGAGAATAGGAAACACCCTTACTCAAGAGTCGCCGCTGCCTCCTCCCCTGCCCTCGGCTGGTGGTGCTGAGCCATCACTGCCTTCCTGCCACCACGCCCGGTCTGGACCCGTGGCACGCCAGGCAGCAGCTCCCCGCCGCCTTGCAACCACGGCCGGCCCTCAGAGAGAAGCTCCCCCGGCTCTGGGATGGCCACGGTGACGAGCCCGGACTGGGCCCTGCCTTGCGATGCTGCCGCTAAACGGGGGTGGGGGGTGGGGGTGGGGTGGGGTGCATAGAGTACCTCCTCCCCTGCCCACCGCACCCCCGTGGGCCAGCACGCGGAGCCTCTGCCTCCCGCAGGTCTTCCAGCAGTGGATGGGGCAACGGAACAGGAGTGCAGACGGTCCCCTTGGGTCGGACGCGACGCCAGCATCTGGAGAGTTCTCTGAAGCTGCCGCCGTATGGACACACATGGTCCCCGTGATGAAAGCAGCCTGGGTTCAAATCCCCACCCACCGTGCCAAGCTCCCTGGTGTGAACCCCCGCAGGCCATCTTACCCTCGCGCGCCTCAGTCTCCTCAAGCATGAAATGCAGATACCAGAGCCTCCCTCCCAGGCTTGTGCGAGGAGTAAATTGGATGAAAAAAAAATGCACGTACGTGAAAGCGGTTGGCGAGCGGCTGCGCGCAGAGCACGGCAAGGGATTATTATTCTTGGTGTGCACCAATAGGAAAATGACTAGGGTGTTCCGTTCCAGATGGACTCAATCTAAACCGGGGAACAAATGCTTTTTTTTTGGTAATTTCATCTGGTGGAAATGGAAGTCTCATGGGCCTATTTGTGTTTAATGAACCACATCCTGTATCGTCTTCCTGCAAGGTTCTGGGGAGAAAGAAGTTCGTTCTCTCCTCTGACGGGCTGCAGACCAGTGAGCGTCCAGCTCAGGCTTGACCCGCTCTGAACCCCCTACCTCCCAGCTAGACGTACCCTACCAGTAACTGCACGGAGGCCACGGGGCAGGGGCAGGGGGCAGGGTACTCAGCTCCCGCCTCGCCCTCCCTGGGACCCTGCCTAGCCGATCCCCGACTTCCGCTGTGGTTTAGGATTGTGAGGCTGGGCTGGGTGTGCCCGAGAGGCGGACAGCCTGGAGCGGGGGGGGGGGGCGGGCCGGGGACACATCAGATCTGAGAGGGCCCTGAGGTCGTGGGGAACAGGTTGGAAATCAGCCTCGGGGCAATGACAAAGCACCCAGGAGTTTCCATCCAAGAAGCAGCAGGAGGGCAAGTCTGTTAATGGTTAATTTTATATGTAAGCTTGACTGGGCCATGGGGTGTTCAGATAGTTGGTCAAACACTATCGTGGATGTGTGTGTGTGTGAGGGTGTCGGGGACGATGTTTTGGATGAAACACTGGAGGGTATTATGCTGAGTGAAGTAAGTCAGTCGGAGAAGGACAAACATTATATGTTCTCATTCATTTGGGGAATATAAATAATAGTGAAAGGGAATATAAGGGAAGGGAGAAGAAATGTGTGGGAAATATCAGAAAGGGAGACAGAACGTAAAGACTGCTAACTCTGGGAAGCGAACTAGGGGTGGTGGAAGGGGAGGAGGGCGGGGGGTGGGAGTGAATGGGTGACGGGCACTGGGGTTTATTCTGTATGTTAGTAAATTGAACACCAATAATAAAAAAAAAAAAGAAACAATCAGTAGACTGAGTAAAGCAGACTGCCCTCCCGAATGTGGGTGGGCCTCATCCAATCAGTTGAAGGCCTGACTAGAACAAAAAGGCCGACCCTCCCAGGAGTATGCAAGAACCCCTCCTGCTTAAACCTCTGAGCTGGGACATCATTCTCTTCTTGCCTTTGGACCCAAACTGAAGGACTGGTTCTTCTTAGGTCTCAAGGCTACCAGCTTTGGGAATTCTCCTGAATTCCCAGTTTGCTGAGCAGATCTTGGCTTGGAGCTTCTCAGCCTGCAGAATAATCACATGAGCCAATCTCTCATAATAAATCTCTCTCTCTCTCTCTCTTTTACTCTCTCTGTATATGTATATATTTATATCATATGTCTTATATTATGAATATTATATATAATAGAGACTGTTATCTATCCATCCATCCATCCATCCATCCATCCATCCATCCACCCTGTGGGTTCTCTCTGGAGAAAACTGACTGGCCCACATCCTCAGGGCTGCTGTGTGGTCTGGACTGATGGGAGACAAGAGCAGAAGCAAGAGGTCCAGGTAGCATGTCAACCCTAGAGTCCAGGCAAGCCATGATGGTGGTCTGGCACAGGGCACAGCAGTGACATGGAAAGAAATGGGCAAATTCAAGACCTAGTTGGCAATTAAAATGGGTAAGATCTGGGAAATGGGGGGGGGATGTTAAGAAGGACTCAGTTTCTGGCCCTGCCTACAAACAGGTCACGGCATGTTTCACTGAGACACTAGAAAAGTACTAGGTTGTGTGGGACGGAATGGGCGGCGGGGGGGGGGGGGGCGGGGGCAAGGGGGCTGGCATGCGAGCAACTGTGAGCAGAGCGCCTGCAGGCAGAGGCATAAAGCGGGAGTCGTCAGTGGAAGGACAGTAACAGGGTCCCCAGAGAGAGAAGAACAGTCCAGGAGGAGGGGCCCAGGCCAGGGTCCCGTGAAGCCCCATGGTCCGGGTTGGCAGAGGAGGGTGAGCCTGCAAAGCAGACGTGGAAGACGCCAGGAGGAAGTGGGGGGCGGGGGGTGATGCACAAGGAAGGTCTGGGACCCTGGCCACAAACACAGAGAGCGCCTCAAGCAGGACACGGCCAGCTCCATCGAAAGCTAACTCAAGGTCAAGCACACGGCAACCGGCAACTGTCCCCGGATAATTAAGTGTACAGAGCAGTGAACCGGTACCCCGGCAGGTCTCCGCCGAGAGGGCTCCTTTCATGTGCGGATGCTGCCTTTGAAGCCAGCTCCCTCGGGGAACAGAAAGCCCAGGAGAGTCCTCCAGCCCAGTCCACCCCTCTGCCCCTCGGCCACAAGTGTCCTCGCCAAAGGCCCCGACATTTAACCATCTTTCCCTTGTCCCCCCCCCCCGCTCCCCTCCCACCTCAACCTTCTCAAACAGCCAGGACTCCTTTAAACAGTGGACTGGGAATGCTGCAGCTGACATTCAAAACTGCATTGTAATTCAAATGGAAATGCAGAAATTCATTCCCTTGGACGGTCTTGGGAAATTATAATAGAGATAAAACGTCTTCTAAAGGTGGCAACAGGCATTTATCTGTGAGGACGTCTCAATAACCACGGACCACCCCAGTCTTAAGAGCAGCATAACCTTCGCTGGAAAACGTCCTTTCCCAGGGTCACCGAGTCTACACACTTGGGAAAGTTGTATTAATTGCATACGTTTCCTCTTCTACACTTTATCTCTCCGTCGTGTGTGTGTGTGTGAGCGCACATGCATGCACTCTGGTGTGCACTTGTCTATCTCTCTGTGTTTTTCTGACTCCTCCTACCTCCCTCGGTTGGTCTCTCTCTCTCTCTCTCACACACACACACACACAATGAACGATTCCTTCACATGCACACACCCTTCAGCTTCCATAGTCACTTTCTCCACGGGAAAGGAGTAATTGAGATTTCAGGGTCCCCTGAAATCCGACCGAGGTTTCTGCACCCATCACCATCCTCCCAGAGAACGACAGGGAACGACCAAAATGCAGGGAGCAGATCCCCCCACCCCCCACCTCCCCTCCCACTGGCTCCACTCAGCCCAACCCACCCTTGTCCTTGGTCCTGAGTCAGTCGGCAAGGGACGGGAGGAAACTAGCGACCTCACCATAAAAACACACGTGTACCTACACACACCTGGGAGCAGAGTTACCTGAGCAGCTGGGCAGCTGTGGCGGGAGGGAACGGGTTGAGCCCAGCTCCGTGCAGGATGGGCCCACCAATGGCCTAGGCTTTCCCTGGCGTCTGTATTTTGCATATGAGGAAAGCCATATAGAGAGTGGGTCGCCTTGCCCAAGATCGCACAGCCCGTAAGAGGTACGGCTGGGACTTGAACCTGAGCCTGTCTGACTGCAAAACCTCTTGTTGTATCTCCAAATGAGGAAGTCTTCATCCCAGGTCACCCGAGGATGGGTAACTTCCTACAGAGAGTCTTAATGGTGATAAAAAGGCGTGCGTCACGGTCACAGCAAGGCAGAGTGTGTGGACAGTAAGTCAAAGGGCGAAATGGGAGGTTTCAAGGGATCCCGGAAGCCCTCCGCCCTCTGCTCTCCAGGTTGTAAGGACATCCTCAGGGAGTGTCCTCTTCTGGTGACACAGACACAGGTGAATCACAGGGAGAATAAGGTGCGTCACGGGTGAGCAGGAGCCGTGGCCAGGACTAGGATCCTCGGCCGAGATGCCCACAAGCTCGGCTCGACTTTGGCCGCCGTTCTTCAGGTGCTTGCTACGTGCCAGACATTGTACCTGTATTATCTCACCTCGCTCTCCCACGAGCCACATGCAAGAATCATCGCCCTCCCTGCCCCCAGTGTAACGCACAAGGAAACAGGAGCTTAGAAGTTACTTGCCCGAGGTGACCCCGGCAGGGATGTGGGAAGACCACGGGGACCTGAAGCCTGTCTGTCCCGCTCCGCACCGTGCTAGCTCTCTCCTGTTCCCACAGCTCTGCCCCCTCGGCCATCCGCTCCCAACCCCAGATCCATCGTGACCCGCTTCCCCCCGGAGGTGGGGGTGCAGGGGGCCCTGGCCTAGCACACACCCAGCACACAGAGTCGATGGCTGCAGGGGGTCACCTGCTGTCTCCAAGTGCAGAGTGCTTCCAACCTCTTCAGGGGAAAACCCCAGCTTCTCAGCCCCCCACTTGCAAATGTCACTAGTCCCACACTGAAGAAATAAGACCGTAGCGTTTCAGGTGCCATCGAGGTCTGAGCCCGTGGGGAGACAGGAGGGGGATGCGCACACACAGAGGCGGCACGGTGGCCTCAGCACAACCCTGCACCCTTCCCGGGAACAAGTGGAGGAAGCGCGCCTCCGCCCATGCAACCCAGAGAGAGTGGGGTCTCCTGGGCTGGAAGCGCGCAAGGCCTGGGAGCAGCTGAGGATGGAGATGGCGCGGCATGTAGCATGACGGCGGGGTCCCGGGCCCGGAGCGCAGGCCCCGGCGAGTTAGCTCAGTGGCCACGGTGAGCGAAGGTTTCTACAAACATAACCTAATTGTATTACTTCAAAGTCCTGAAGCTTATTGCCCTGCTTAATGATGTGTCACGTTATTTATAGGGCAGGACAACGAGACTTCTATTGATTTAATGCACTTCCTTAAAGACCGTCATTGTCACAGCCATAAAAACAGAGCCATTCCCAGACAACTCAATTACGGCCCCTGCGTCTATAAACCGCCCCGCGCCCCACGCCGTGGCACCCAGGAGGCAGGGAGGGGCTGAGGCCACGGTGGCAGGCGCGAGCCCCCCGGGGGCAAGAGGAAAGGTTCCGGACAGGGCAAAGGCAGGTGCATCGGGGCTTCGTCCAGCCGGGGAGGAGGGGCAGCACGAAAAGCCCTCAACGGGGAGCACGGAGCACCCCAGGTGGTCTTGGACCCGCCTGCCCGGGGGGATCGGCCATGCTGAGCTCTCCTCCCTCTGGGCCTCAGTTTCCCTGCCGGCAAGCTTGGGGCGCTAAGCCCAGTGAGACTCCTAAGGTCCCCCCTCCGGCCGCCACGTCCTGTGGTTCGGAGCCGATTTGCTTCCAGTCGCTGCCCAGCCCGCCCGCCCACTGGAGAGAGCTCTCCTCCCCCAGTTAATTGGTGATAATCGTAGCGGTGGCGACAGGAAGCAGCCCTGCCACCTGCCACCTGCTCCCCGTGAACCTTTGGGCACGTGGCACACACGAGACTCACTGGCCCCCGGACATGGACCTGCTGGAACCCCCAACGCGAGCAGGTCACGCGTCTGTCTTTTTCCAAACGCCGCTACAGGAACCGCTCCCCTCGCCCTGGAAGGCGGACAAGGGAGCCACCTGGGCGCCTGGGGCCCCGGGAGGGCCGCGCTCAGGCGGGAAGGGAACGGAGCTCCCGCGGGGGCGGCGGAGACTGGTCTCCCGCATCGGCCGAGGAAATCCAGTCCTGGGAGCATCCGAGCAGCGGAGGGAAGCAAGACCTGGTCCCCCCACCCTGCCCCCCGGAGAGGCTCGGGACCGTCCCCGTCCCCTCAGACGCAAGGTGAGCACAGCACAGGGGTCTGGGTCTTCCGAGACACCCGGGAAGGAGGAGGCATCCAGGGACATGACGCCCGTCCCTCAACTCTTCCACGGCTTCGGGAGAGACCGTGGACAAGGCGGGGCCTGCGGTAACGGGGCAGGGGCCCTGGCACCCAGCTGCCAGCTTCGGGCTCAGGAAGTGCCCGCACGGAAAGGGTTGGAGCTGTCGCCCTCCGTCCTGGGACACTGAAGCCGGAGAGGGGCAGGGACGCCGGAGGCCACACCACTGGCAGGCGCCAGAGCCGGGGGTCACCACGGAGCAGCCCCACCTCCGCGGCCCACGGGCCGCCCCGCCGCCGAGCCTGCGCTTACCTTTCTGATACTGGAGCCACAGCTGCTGCTGGACCTTCTTGCTGGGGAAGTGGATGAGGCAGGTGAGCTCGGAGCCGTACAGGGCCTCGGCGACGTAATGCGAGCCGTAGTGCTGGATGAAGGACAGCAGCTCGTCCCGGCTGCTCTCCCTCGTCAGGATCTTGAGGACGTTGGTGAAGCCTGGACAGAGGAGGAGCACGTGGAGGCGGTCAGCCCGGGGAGGCCGGGGGCTGGCGTCACCACGGGCACCTGGCCGCGTCACCATGGGGTCACCTGATGGCGTCAGCACAGGGTCACCTGGTGGCATCACCACGGGGTCACCTAATGGCATCACCACAGGGTCACCTGGTGGCATCACCACGGGGTCAGTGTGGATCTGGTGTCACCACGGGTCACCCGGTGGCTGCCGCCATCTGAGTGCGCACAGCAGCCGCCCCTGGCCGCCCCGCAGAGGCTGCTCTCTCCCGGGGACACACGAGACACTACTGCCAAGAGGGAACCGACCGCGGAGGAAGGCCTCACGCCTGGCCACCGAGATCACGGGACCTGAAAGTCAGCGTGAGGAAGTCAGAGCCGAAGTCTGTCCCGTACAACTGAGGAGCACCACGCACATGGTGGTCTCGCCCCCTTGTTCCGGGTGAGCCGAAGCCCCCACACGGCAGCCCCCACGGTGCACACGAGCAAGTCAAAGGTCACACTGGGAGCGATTTCCTCAGTCCTCCGGGCGGAGCCGCTAGGATTCCAACCCCTCTGCTCTCACTCGAAACACACACGAGTTCCTCCGACCGCAGCCCATCACCCAGGGCTCCAGCTGTCCCCAGAGGGACCCCGGGTTTGCCAATCACCCTATGTCCTGATCTGATCCCCGGCCTGGCTTACCATAGCGCTGCTTCCCTCCTGCCTCCGTCTCCACCTCCCTTGCACAGTGATGTCTCTCTCCTGACATCTCGAGGGCCTCCTTGCTGCTCTATTGTCCTTGGTCCCATGCCAAGGACACCTAGGCCCTCAGAGCCTCACACGGAGCAGCATGGGAGTCACTCCATGACTGCAGCTCCCCACCTCTCTCCTTCCTCCGACAGGCAGGTCACCTAGCTGTTGGGCCAAGAGCCTGAAGACTCGTGGGAGCTCCTCCCGACCCTGGATGACCAGTTCCCCAGTGACCTTACCTGGTATCCCAGGCCTCTGAGGGCATCGCCCACGAGCTACCTACATCAGTCTATACTTCCAGCCACAGCAAGGGCCCACACAAGTCAGCCCTTGGGGCCCAGCCGGTGAGAGAGATTTCCACCAACCTTTCTTCACGTACAGCCCCCAAACTGCAAGGCGCACACACATACACAGCGCCGTTCACCAGAAATGGGCTCCTCACCTCCTCCTTACGTCATTCCTGTGCTCTGAGTCTCCAGAAAGTCACCCCCCTTACCACCTCCCACAAGAAGCTATTCACACAATCCAGGCCAAGGGCACCGACTCTTTGCACCTTCAGTGGGCACCACCTTGAAAGCAGAAGCTCTCCTCCACTTGTCTTTGACTGTGCACATGCACCCTTCCCCACCACCACCCTAACCAGGTACGGGGCACGGCGCCGGCACACGGCGGGGACACCAACCGCCACTGTGGCAAGTGCAATGGAGTCCGCGCCACGTCAAAGTAAAATGTCAAAGAGCCAGCGAGCCCTCCTTCAACATTAAAACTGAGCTCTGATTTGCCGACAGCTGCCTTACAAGGGGGTCCTCAGGAGCATCATCCCTGATTAATCCAAGCTGATAACACCTCTGTAGTTCTAACAGCAACACTGCAGTCGGATCCACAAGTGAGGTGGGAGGGTGTGGGGAGGTGGGGGAAACAGAAACACGCCTCAGAGAGTGGATGCTTGATTAGGACAACCCCTCTCCACCCACCTGCTAACTCATGCAACTGCGTAATGAATACGGCGGTGTTCATCGTGACATTGCTTCTCTTAAATAACGAAGAACGCCACCACGGGGATGGCCTGTGGCTCTTTTTCGAGGCAGACAAACCTGTGATCGAATCCCTGCTCTCCTCCTGTTTGGCCCCTTGCTAAGCTGTGTGACCTTGGGCAAGTTAGTTAACCTCTCTGACCCTCAGTTTCCTTATCGGAAAAAAGGCGGGGGGGTGGGGGATGAATAATGTCTTCCTTGCAGGACTGATAGAAATCCTAAGATACGAGACATCATAAAGTGCTTATTAGTCAACGTCAGCAGTAATGACCAGTTGTACATCCCGATGGGACAGCCCTCTGCTTCCCGGGCTAAGAGTCTCGTGTTCCTCATGAACAAAATGATACCGAAAACAGAGAAGATAAGAAAAGAGCTGGCAAATGCACAGGAAGCGCCCAGACCATCACCCAAGGGCAGCGTCTTGAGTAAAAGCCAGAGTAGAAAACCCCCTCTTTTCCAGAGTCCTCCACTCATTCTAGATTCTTCAGTTTTCACTTTTCTTTTACTTCTTCGTCAAACAGAAGTATCGACGATGTGTTGATGGTCTGTTAGTTACAGGGGCCACAGGAACGTAGGCTCAGGGACGGGCGGGGCCCACTCCGAACCCCCAGTTCTTGGGTCAGTGAGGGAAACACGTGGCTCAGATACGAGTCAAGCACACGAGGGCCTTAGTACAGGGAGTTGCACGGGATTCCTGCAGAAGCAGGGAACGCGGGCCGGGCCGGCCAGTCCTGCGGGATGTGTTCTGGGCAAGGAGATCCAGGCCCAGGGAAGAGCACGTGCAAAGTCACAGAGGCACGAAAGAACACGCCCCGTCCTAAGAATTACAAATCGTCCCCGTCCGCCGAGACGCAGGGCTCGTGCAGGCGGAGCGTGGGCAGTGTGTGCGTACGTGTGTGGGAGGGCAGCGTGTATAGGACACCGTATCGCTGTGTAGGGCAGGGGTAAGAACGAGAATCACCCAGGGGAGACCAGAAGAACGTAGTCCGCAAGCCTGAAATATATAGACTGTACAGGCGACTTGGACTGCCATTCAGCCCCTCTCCTAGCCACCCTTCCCCACACAGCTAGGATGCCCCTTCCTCCAGGAAGCCTCCCTGACTCCTCGGGACACACAGCTCCCTCCTCTGGGGAACCGCCGCCCCACTATTGCACAGAACCTACTGCATCAGGATGTCACTGTCTGTCTGCTTGTCCATGCACGGTCCCCGTGAGCCCCTTCATGGCAGCGAGGGCATGGCCTCGTTCCCTCAGCATCCCCAGCCCAGGGCCCGCACACCCTCAGTGCTTGGGAACGCGTGCTGCGTCACCCCAAGCCCCCCGCTGCCCGGGCGGCGCTCCTCACCTGCTGAGAGGGTGATGGTGCTGAGCTTCACACGGTAGAGGTTGCTTCGAACCCGCCACTGCTGCACCATCGGGTAACCCATGGCCTCGTCGTACCTGACGTCTCCTGGAGGACAGAATGAGAAGGTGACGGGTGGCCTGCGTTTGGGGAGCACTCACCGAAACCGCTGCACCCCCCCCCCCCCCCAGCCCGTGTAATAACCACCGCTTCTAAGTGGGCCGAGGCCCAGCCTTGGTGTGCAGGCCCTCCCTGGAGCCAGCAGCTCGGTCTGCACCTGCCTCCGGGCCTCTTCCCGGCCTCTGCTCTCAGCCCCGACCCTGCTTGCACAGACAAAGCCAAAGCAGATCTGGGATCCCGCGTAACCCTGCGGGCAGCTTGCCACGGGTCATTCGACAGCTCGATGCCTCGGTTTCCCCTTCTGACACTACGGCTCCCTAGGCTGACATTCCTTCAGAGGCGCATCGTGAGACTCAAGGAAGGCGACAGAAGCGGGAAGCCTTGCGGTGACCTGGACACCGTGCAGGCTGGAGGCCAGCAAACCACAGCCCGTCCTCCCAGTATCGCCTCCGGGCCGCCTTCACACGATGCCCGCGGCGTTGGGTGGGCGCCTTCGGGCCCCGGGCCCCGGTGTTCGCTGACCCCTGCACAGCCCATCGTTTTCTAATGTGAAATCATGGGACATGCCTAGGGATCCCATGAGCTACACCTGCCCAGACACAAAGGCTCACGTTTCGAGGAAGATCAAGTTAAATGAAGTTAAGCAAGATCTTTAAAACTCTGTGTAATTTCTTAGCACCTCGACTAGATCAATACGCGTCCTAAAGCCCTTGGAAGGTAGTCCCAGGCACAGCATTTTGCAAACCTTTTTGACCAAGGAATCACGTTTTTCCAGAGGGTTCACGGGGCCTCATGGTCCATAGAGTGCATTTTTTGGGGGAAACACAGGTATAGACCAAGCATAAGCAAAGACAAGAACAACACGGCGTCGGCAAGTGGTTAGCTCTGGCCGGTGAGCGTATTAAAGGGTCTTGTTTTCTGATTTATATTCATCTGCATTTTCTAAATTTTCTGCTCTCAGCATTGAAACCTCTCTTTTGTTTACAATCAGGAGGAAATACATGAGAAAGAAATGCCAGTCACATCAGCAGCTAATATGATTGTTGTTACGTATCCTCTGCAAGCTGCAGGCACATTTTCTGTCCTTTTCTCTTGTCCCCTGGTGAGGAGGCACTTAAGGAGATATTTGATACCAAGATTAAAATGAGACTCTCATTGGAACAAGTGATTTCTTCCTGGATGTTACTGCAGTATTAAAGTTGTCCATTAGCTGTCAACTTTTTTTTTTTTTTTCCCCTCCTTAGCCTTTTCAGGAATAACAGAATTTTTTTTGTAAGAAGCTTTCATTTTAAAGTAAAATATTCATGATCTCCAACTATCTGTCTCCCGGAGCGAGCTTGTTTTGTTATCAGAATGTCCTCTCTGTTTATCTCCTCTGCCTGTCCCGGCCTTCCTCCGAGAGAGGCCGGGGAGAGAAGGAGAACGGGTGGGGGAGGAAGACCAGACACCCGTGGCCACGTAGCCTCCGCCCCACCCGTCGGTGGTCGTCCCGAGTCCCTGCAGGCTTGGGCCGGTATTGGCAAGAGGGGCCCATCCTCAAGAGAGGGAGGCAGCGCATCCCGGAGCAGGCCATGGGTGTAGCTCATGCGCTGGGTGCTCTGATGTCCAAAAGGAAAAAAAAAATGCTACCCCTTTTCTTTCTCAAGACACTCATAGAGCCGTCATCGTTGCCTCTCACCCCCGCTAAGCAGTCATCACTTTGCCCTTCACTTCCTTCCATCCCTGGTCCTTCCCAGATTCCAGCCTGGAATATGACCTCCTCCAGGGGGTTGTCAGCTTCTATGAGGTTGAACTCATGGTCTTTATTATTCTCACTCCTGCAGAGCCTAGAACAGAGCCTGGGTCATAATAGGCTCGCAACGAACACCGAGTTCCTGGCTCACCTCCTCACCTGCATCCTATTCCCCTGGTCCTTACTCATCCTTGACCCCCATGTTACCCGACTCTTACCCGCCGAAGATCAGGGGTAAAACGAAGCTCTGCAATGGAGGGAGGTGTTTTTCCTGGAAATTACTTTTTTTTTTTTTAACTCT
Source organism: Canis lupus dingo (assembly GCF_003254725.2). Taxonomy (NCBI): domain Eukaryota; kingdom Metazoa; phylum Chordata; class Mammalia; order Carnivora; family Canidae; genus Canis; species Canis lupus. The sequence goes on from NC_064253.1 coordinate 70,005,003, forward strand.
AGAAATGTAACAGTTTCCTTATTAGGATGTCTCCAAAGATCCTCAGATCAAAACAAATAACCGCAATGATTTGTGCCACTAATACAGAACCATGATGCACCGAGCATCTTACACCTACGATCTCCAGTACTTACCCAATGCTCAAAAATAACTTAAAGTCCATATTTCAGAAGAAGAAACTGAAGCTCGGAGAAGAAAGTGCTCAAGAGCACACAAAGATCAGTGACAGATCCAAGGTCCTTCCTGTCAGAGCACCGCACCTACCTTCCCATGGACCTGGGTCATATCTGTTTTAAGGGGTGATGAGCTCCCTATGACTGGGGGTATCCAAGAGGAATCAGCACTCAGGGGGGATAGGACAGGCCTGATTTCTTCATGGGTGAAGACGATTAGACTAGATGCCCTTTCCAGCCCCTGTCAGCTCTGAGATTCCATGATCTTATGGGAATTAAGGAAGGCACAGCAGTTTTTAGACAGATTTTACAAAGCATTTTTGTATCTAAGATTTCATTTGATCTGTATCTGGGCCCTTTCGGAAGGAAGCCAGGTCAGGAAGGTGATGTGGGCCAGCGGAGACAGCATCAGGACCCACGGGGCTGCACTCCTGACTCGGCCACAGACACACACTAGTCATGTGGCCTGGGACTAGTTAAATGCTCTCTTTAATCAGTTTACAAGGGGGGTGGCCTGGATTACGACGGGGACGGTGCACGGCCCTGGGGAGGGGGGCCCTCAGCTCACGTGGGGCCTCCGTCCTGTCTGTATCACGCGGCGGGAAAGGCTCGTGGAGCTTCCAAGGGCTCACGAGCAGTGGAGGGGGTTTGAAACCCAAGTCTGCCACATTGCAGGGTCATCCCTGGGGGGCATTTCCCTCTCGGTGAGACGTCAATCACTCGTCAGGGCCACCATTCTCCCTGGGCAGTGGTTGAGCCACCCCAACATCTGCATCACAGAAGCAGAGCCAGGCCCCTTGCATCCTAGGGAAGTCCCTCCAGAAAGGATAGGAGAGGAAGGGGAAGAGGATGCAGGGGAGCAGAGGACATCCCGGGAGTGGGGGGATAGACTATCTGGAGCCCCGGGGGAGCCTGCAGAAGACAGCTTCCTGGGGATGGGGAGGGATGGAGGGGGAGGGCTGCAGAGCCAAGTGGAAGCCAAGCACAGAAGTCCCGGGGCCGTGGCACCTGGGTCTCATCCTGACAGGTGTGCTGCGTGACCTGGGCTGGTCCCAGTCCTCTCTGAGGCTAGATTCCTTGTATATAAAACAGGAAAAATAATACCCACCCCACAGAATGGCTCAGCGCCCTTGTTCGAAATCAAGTTGTGTAAGAAATGCCTGCAAAGTAAGAGAGGCTCCTGGTCGAGGGGTCCAGGGATTTTACTTTAGGACGATTTAAAGATTAAATGGAGGGAAAGAAGTCAGACAGAAAGATAAACAGTGCACGGTCTTAGGTAGCGGCTGAAAAGGTCGAACTCATAAAAGTGGAGGGCGGGATGGTTGGGGGTTAGGGGAAACGGGAGGCGTTGGTCAAAGGGTGCAACGGTCCAGTTATGGGAGATGAGGACGTCCTGTGGGTCGAATGCACAGCGAGGTGACTACAGTTAACGTGCTGGGGGTAAATGAGGCTCAGCTCAGAGTCGGGAGTCTCAGGGGATCCCCTGGTTCCGCACAGCCCACCGTGGGAGCCCCCAGCTTGGCAGGTCCCTCCCGCACCCCTCACGGAGGCATCGGCCTGGAGAGGCCCGTCTCGGGGGTGCTGAGGCCTGACAGCACCTGCAGGCCAGGCGTGTGGTCGGGGGCTGGGAGAGGTCTTACCAGTGAGCAGCTGGAGGTCTGGGAGGGGCTCGGAGAGGACCCCCCGGCACTGCTCCTCCACCGGCAACGGGATCACCAACAGCCCATCGGCCAGCTGAGGGAAGTCCTTGATGAAGTTGTTCTCCCTGCGGAGAGGAGCACAAGGACCGCCAGATGAGGGAGCGGAGGCTGCTGGGGCCGCGGGGGGCCCGGAGCCACACACACAGGCTCAGAGCGGGTCCTGGCTGCCTTGCCCCTGGCCCCCCGAGCCCAGCTCAGAGCACGTGGCCTGAGTCCTGACCCACCGTTCACGAGCCGTGGGGTCCACGGGAAGCTACTGGTCCACTCAGGACCTCGGGCTCCTCGCTATGACGTGAGAGCTCAGGGTGCCCGGAACCACTTAACGGGACAGGGCTGCCAGTTGCTTAAGACACAGTCTGATGCTCCACAAACAGTGCGTTTGGCTGCTAACCGCCCCCGCTGCATAAGCAGTGATGGGGGCGAGCCAGAGTGGGAGAGGACGGAGACCAGCGTGGGGTGCATGGAGAGGAAGGGCCGGGAGGCTTGAAAGAATGGGCGTCTGCTAAAGTGGAAGGGTCCTAAGGGATCTTTTGGATCAGACTCCTCCTTTTACAGATGGGGAAACTGAGGCCCAGGGAAGGGGAGCAACTTGCTCTCAGATGCCCACTGCCCCCCGCTCCGGGCGAGTGCTCGTTCCCCGGGCCATCCTGGGAAGCTCTGTTTCCAAGGCAGTCCTCAGGGTGGCCTCAGGGGACTGAACCCTGAACAAAGGGAGTCTTTAGGGCAGGTGGGATGGTCTCGGTGCACCCCACAGAGGCAGGCATCCATCGTTTACACAACAGACCTGCCTTAAAATACAACAGCCTGCCAGGAGAGGTGGTAAGCTTCCCGTTCCTGAGAGTGTGCAAGCAGGGACCTGGACAGCCACTTGGTAGGAACAGTTTCGGGGGCATTTCTGCATTAAAATCTGACATTTGGGGTCCCTTCACATTCCGAGACACAAATTACAGTCTGGAGAAGAGGAGGAGGAGGGGAGGAGATAGACAAAGGGAAGAGGGTATTCATCACTTCACTCTGCCCCCTGGAATGGGCCACTGTGACATGAAAACCAGAAAGAGGAACACCCAACCAGGGAATGCCAAGGTGATGCCTCCAGAGCCTGGATCTCTGGCAGTTCTCAAGCTGCTATGCTCTGTATGCCACGCCCCGCAGCACGCACCTCACCCTAGGCATCTGTCAACACCCCCCACCGCCCCCAAGATGCAGGAGTGTAGGGGGGGCGCAGCTGGGTCACTTCCAGCCTGTAGGCCATGCCCTGTGGCACACACCTCACCCTAGGCATCTGTCAATGCCCCACCCGACTACCCCCAAACTGCAGGTGTGTGGGGGGCGCAGCTGCCTCACTTCTGGTCTGTATGCCACGCCCCGCAGCACGCACCTCACCCTAGGCATCTGTCAACCCTCCCTGCCCTCAAGATGCAGGTGTGGGGGGGGTGGCACAGCTGGGTCACTTCTGGTCTGTAGGTCACACCCCATGGCACACACCTCACCCTAGGCACCTGTCAACCCCCCCCACCTGCCCCCAAGATTCATTCCCTTGGTGAGTACCCGCCCTGTGCCTTGACTCCTGAGCACCCCTTGGGGGCCAGAGGAGGAGACATCATCCCCATTTTTATACCCATCATCTTCATCCCCATCATCATCATCCCCATCTTCATCCTCATTTTCATCACCATCTTCATCCCCATCTTCATCCCCATTGTCTTCCTCATCTTCATGCCCATCATCACCATTTCATCCCCATCTTCATCCCCATCATTGTCCCCATCTTCACCTCATCATCATCATCCCCATCTTCATCATTCCCATCTTCATCACCATCATCTCCATCATCATCCCCATCTTCATCATCCCCATCTTCATCATCATCCCCATCTTCATCATCCCCATCTTCATCATCATCCCCATCATCATCCCCATCTTCATCATCCCCATCTTCATCATCCCCATCTTCATCACCATCATCTCCATCATCCCCATCTCCATCATCCCCATCTTCATCCCCATTTTCATCCCCATCTTCATCCCCATCATCATCCCTGTCACCACCATTGCTCACAACATCCAGAATCCTCATCAGTTGCTAGGGCCCGGCGCCGTGCTCTGTGTGCGTCTAACGGCTGAACCTTCGCAGCAAGATGGCTGTTAACTGTATCCTTTCTGCAGCTGATGAACACCGAGGCTCCGAGTTCAGAGGGGGCGAGCGTGCGGAGGGGAAGCCGGGTCTGGGGGTTGCTCCCGCTAGGTGGGCGGCGGGCACGAGTGTGTGCTGGGCGCGTGTGTGCACGGCGGTGCACTTCTAGTCGCCCCACGTGCTGTTGCGTGTGTCACAGCGGTGCCCCCCCCGCCTGTCCAGGGCTGCGCGTGTACGTGTGCACACCTGGCCCAGCATCACGGCTGTTCCTAGGCGCCTGGTCAGCATCTGGTCTGTTTGCACACCTGGGCATGCGGAACTGCGACGTGAATAGAACAAGGGAGGCTTCTGGGGCCCTGGGAGTGCCCCCCAAGGAGCACGTACCCTTGCCAGGGTTTGCGGGACTGCCGTTCCTCCTGTCTCCCCCGAGCGGGGCCTGTGGGGATACAGCTCTTCCCACAAAGATAAGGCCGTGGGTAGGGTGTCCCCTGCCCTAGGCAGCCGAACACATGCACGTGTGGGGCCGAGCTGGGCCCAGGGCCTCACAGGGACTGCACCCCGCCCTGGTCCTCCAGGTCTCCTCAGCTAACCCGGGGACAACAAACGAGCCATGCGGAGGAGGCAGTGGGCCCGGCTCTCAGGGACACGGGGTGGGCTTCATGCTTCTGGGGCCGTCCCGGGAGACCCAAGCATCTGCGCCCCTAGCAGGCGAGGGGAGGCAGCAGAAGGTGCCAAGGGCTCTGACCCCCGGGCCCCAGGTCTGCCCACACCACACCCCAGCTGCTCAGCCAGGGCGGACCCCGCAGACCCCCATCATGTCATCTGGGAAAGAGGATGACGCGTTCAGTGGGCCTTCATGAGATGGCAAGGCGCACGGCAAGCACGGCCTTTCCGTGAGCACCCGCTGTGCAGCAGGCTCTGCTCCGAGCCGGGACGTTTGTCCTCTCCCAACCCTGAGAAGCGGGTGCCGCTCCGTGCAAGGCTGAACAGGTGATGCGTGAGGCAGATGGAGCCCCCGGCTGGTCCGGCGCCAACGCTCCCATTCCTTGCCCCAGTGCTCAGGTGCGGGGAGCTGTTGAAGCCAGAGGAGGAGCACCCATGGGTGCACTGCGCCCACACAGAGCGCCGCGCATGATGACCCAGCCGCACCAGGGGCTCTGCTGTCCCTGCAACCTCCCCCGTCCTCACGCCGGCGGCCGGAGCTGAGCACCCCAGGCCAGGGGGGAGGCGGGGGCTCCGGGCCGTGCGGTGCCTCCCTGGGTGCATGCACCCTGCAGCTGGGGAGACCGAGCTGAATGCAAACTCCTTTGCTTTGGTTTGGTTGCCACTTCCCCATTGTGTGTGTGTGTGTGTGGATCCATTTGACATCTGCCCTGGCACCGCTTCTAGAGGCAGAGCCACTGTCGTCAGCCCTATCTCTCTGCGTCCCGGCAGGCCAGCCTCCACCCGCTGGGCCAATCTGACCCCAGGGGGAAAGCACACAGCGGCCACCAGAGGATGGCTGGGGGCCTGGCTCCCGAGGAAGGTGCCCCCCCCCCCCGACCGGAGCTTTTGCCAGGAAGCGGGGAGGATCCCGAGGAAGCGCTGATGAGGAGGCTGGGAGTCCGCAGGCCAGGCGAAGCCGGGTGAGCCAGACCCCAAGGGCACAGACCAAGGGAGGCTGACCCTCAGGCCTGGGCCCTTGGCGGCCGCCGGGGGATGGGCCATGCGTCCTGCATGGCCGCCGCCAGCAGAGGGCGCGCAGGGCCTTTGCATCGCCCAGCTCTCTGGGGAGGTGAGCACCGAGGGGAACTGCACCACCGAGAAAGTTCCACCAGGCCCAGAACCTCAGAGGGAACCCAGACAGCTGCTTCGGAATCCGCCCCTCACCCTGACCTGGGAAAAGGAGGCGTGGGGGGGGGGGGCGGCGGGGTGCTGGCTACATGCAGTTGGCAGAAAGTGGATTCAGATTCTCAGGGCTTGTGTGCATGCATGGTGTAGGAAAAAAAAAACCTATAAGACAACCACTCCTAATAATAGGAAGACAGGAAGAAGAATGAGCAATATTCATTTATCAATCACGTTGGTTGATCATCAGCCACCGCCTAGACGGGGCGCGTGTGTGTGTGCACGGGATCTCTGCACGGGAGCTCTGTGACACAGCTGCCCTTATTCCCATTTTATGAATAAAGCAAAGGGCCCTCAGGGAGGTGAAGGAACTCGCCCAGCTGAGGTGCAGTTAGGACGTGGACAGTGGCCAAGACCACCTGGAGCCGGGGGGTTGGGGGTCCTAGCCCAGCGCCTGGGACGCAGCACCTGTCCAGTGGGTCACCCGAAGTCCGAGCTCCTGGTCCCTGGGACAGCCTGAGACCAGGCGGGTCCGCTGTTTGCCATCAGAGTGGGTGCGTTCTGGTGCCCAAGATGCGTCTGCATGCGTGTGTCTGTGTGTGCGCCTAAGTGGATGTCCTGTTTCAGTGACAGGGGCCCTGCTTCTTTTCTTTCTTTTCTTTTTGCATTTTTTTTTTAAAGACTTATTTATGCCAGAGACAGAGTGAGAGAGCACGAGCAGTAGGGGCAGACGGAGAGGAGAGAGTCTGCAGCAGAGTCCACGCTGAGCGTGGCACCGGACACAGGGCTTGGTCTCAACTGTAAGATCACGCCCTGAGCTGAAACCAAGAGTCGGCCTGCACCGACTGCACCATCCAGGGGCCCCGAAGGCCCTTGTTTCTTTGGACAAACATCTCCCCCAAAATAGCCACGAAAAGAGTTCCATCTCAGTTGATGTCATATGAAAACGATTAACCAAATTTTTAAGCTAGCAGATCCTGGGCTCTGGGGACTCAGGAGAACTCTGGGAGTGGGAGGTCTCGTTCGTTCCACGGGCATTTAGTCAGGCCTCTCGTGCTGCAGGGGTGGCTCTGCACACGAGGACACAGCAGTGGACAGGAGGCTGCCTCCGTGCACGAGGACCAGGAGGGAATGCGAGCAAGGCACGGGGGTCCGCGGGGCCTTCGCAATCTAGCCCCTGCCTACCGCTCCGGCCCCGTGCTTTGAGCCCCCGGCCCCTCGGCCACTGTTCTCCAGCTACACTGACTGCGCTTATGTTCCTCTTGCAGGGCACACTCGCTTCCTACAAAGGGCCCACTGGGGATTTGCCCCCTGTCTGGAAAGTTCTCATCCCTGCCCCCTGCCCCCTGCCCCCGGCCATCACCGACTGGTCATTCGAACTTGAGCAATCTGCCTGGGACCGGTTCTCCCGTCACGCTCTCCCATAGCATCTGGCTCTTTCCTTCCATGAAGAGTGAGCGTCCCAGCTCCTGACTGTCGATATGCTCATGGGGACCTTGCTGGACACCTACCTACCTTGGCCCCTGGACTATGAGCTCTGGGGGGGCCAGGACCGGGGGTCCCTGCCTCTGTGCTGCCTCCCCAGGGCCTAGCACAGTGCAAACTGCGTACAAAGTGGGTGCTCGATGAACACTCCATCTAAGGGATATTGGGAATTTGTTCTAAAATTCCAGCTCTTGGGAAGCCCGGGTGGCTCAGCGGTTTAGCGCCGCCTTCAGCCCAGGGCGTGATCCTGGAGACCTGGGATCGAGTCCCATGTCGGGCTCCCTGCATGGAGCCTGCTTCTCCCTCTGCCTGAGTCTCTGCCCCCCTCACCCCCTGTGTCTCTCTTAAATAAATAAATAAATAAATAAATAAATAAATAAATAAATAAATAAATATCTTTAAAAATAATAACAAAATAAAATAAAATTCCAGCTCTTCCACATGGAGCTTCCACCCAGAGATTTTCCCTCTTCCTGAGTGCACAGGTGCCCGGCTCCTATATAGCTCAGATAGGAGCCAGGGGCCCCAGAGCCCCCCCATCCCTGAGCTCGCAGGGACCGGGTGGGAAAAGGGGAGCTCTCTAAGCAGACGTTGATCAGACCTCCCGCTCTTGATGGACCCATGTGTACGTGTGTGCACTTGCGCTGGGGCGGAGAAGCCAGGCAGGGGGTGGGTGAGGGATGCCAGCAGGAAGCAAGAGGCCCAGGTAAGAAACCACCTCCTCTTCCATGTCATCATCTCAATTGCCCCCCAGGTGGAATAAAACCTTCCAATCACTTTTCCCTCATTGATCTTGTTTGTGATTAGATCCCAGAGGTGGCCTTGGTCTGGCCTTGGTGGGCTCAGAAGTCCTCAGACATGGATCCACATGCTGGCTGCGTGGCTTTGGGGAGGTCACTTCCATTTCAGGAACCTTAGTGACCTCACCTGTAAAAACCGGAGTAAGGAGTTTGGGACTTCAAGGGGGTTGGGAGGAGGATTCATGGTCCCATGTCCTGAATCCCACACTAGATCCTGAATCTCTTCGAGAGCCTCAGAGGACCCCAGACAGCACCTATTCCTAGCAGAAGCCCCCTAAGCATCTGTCCAGTTGTGTGCAGAGGTGAGAGGCAGGCCTCTTCGCCCTCCACGCCACCTGCACCCCACCTCTAAGGGACTCTGACCTACAGAGCGTTTCCACGGAGGAGGCACCTTGTCTAGCTCCACTCGCATCAGCCACGCAGACAAGAATGACAAGCAAGGGAAGCTGGGCTCCTCCACCACCCTCCCCACCCCTCCTCAGGTCTTCCCTCCCTCCTGCCCCAATTTAAGAATATGTGTGAGTGTTTTGGATACATTAATACACAGCCACCAGCATGCAAGAGCCGATCACCCCTCAGTTCTGGGGAAATTAGCATTTAAATTGAGGTATTTCAGGGAAGTAAATCATCCCAGAGCCAGCCAGCACTGTCTGCAGCCCTTCTTAGTGGAAGGCAGGCCGGGAGCTGTGGCCTGCAAGCTGGTGAGTCTGCAGGGAGCGGTTGGTCTGCTGTCCCTGGCTCTCCCCAGGCTGCCCACAGCCTCTCAAAGGGCGGCAACGAACCCCCACCACGAATGAGGACATCTCCTCCGGTTTAAACAACGCCCCATCCCTCACCTACGACTAAACTGAGCCTTTCTGCCAAGTGAGAACAGTGTCCATGGCTGTGATGGGGTTTCCTCTGGGATCAATGAGCTGGGATGCTCATCTCGGCTCTGTGGCTGTCTAACTGGGGGTCTGGGGAAGCCACTCCCCACCCCCGGGACTGGGAGGGGCGAACGGTTGGTACAAAATATTTGGGTTTCTCTGAACCCCAGATGGAGAGGTAGTGGGCTGGATCCCATAGCCATTCTGCAGGTGCCGGAGTCCCAGAAACTGGCGTTTAAAGCAAAGCTGATGCCCATCCACGGACACCCTCCAGCCCTGCCCTTCTCCAGGAGCAATCCGAAACTGTTCTCCTGAGATCTGCTTCTTACGTAAGGATCTTTGTTTACGCTCTCTGCTCAAGCCTAGACTTAGTCATTCTTTAGCACTCAGCCTCTCATCATCATTCACTCATTCATTTGCATAACCAACAAATCTGCATCATTACATACCAGGCCTTGGGGATACAGGGACAAGATAGACATTGTCTGTCCCCAAGCTCCCACAGCCTAGTAGGAGATACATGTATACAAATGCTTCTATATACGGGTGCAAACGTGCACAAGGTGAATAATGGTTTTGAAAAGGTTAAAAGGAAGCATTTTTCATGCCCCATAAATCATATTTGTCTATGGCACCCCACCCACTAAATCAAAAAGCACTCATCCCTTAGGTAGAAGGGCAGATACCATCTAGAGAAGAAAGGGGGTCACTGCCCAGCTTTGCATCTCAAAGCTGACTTTGTAGTGTCTTGAGCGAGATAAGAGTTCTGAAAGCTGCCCTGTGCCAGAAGTGAAGGTCCCCTTATATATCAAAGCCAGGCCTGGCTGGCTCAGATCATAGCGTCTTATTTTAATGTACGGATGGTAGAGGCTCTGACCTCAGGGGCGTTGCCACCAGATAGGGAAAGGACGGAGGAAACCCTTCTTTCTGCCAGCAGTGCTGGGAGGGGCCGCCGAGGAGAGAAGGTGAGGGTGCGGGGGCAGGAGGTCAGACCCAAGGGCAGACAACCCCTTTCTGGACTATTAGAAGTCAGCACCCCCCTCCCCACCCACCCCAGCCTCGAGGGCAGCGCCTACAAATGCTTACGATACTGACAAGGGTTTGGGGCAAGCCCCAGGGCAGGTGGCAAGCCCCGGGGCAGGTGGCAGGACCTGGCAGCCACCCCCAGGTCGGGGGTTAGTCTGAGGGGCTGGGGAGCCCCTTTATCCAGCAGGCCGACGGGAGCTCCCAGGAGACAGAAGCAGTGGGTGAACAAGCGGCTGGGAGAAGTCAGCCTCCAACTTTTGCACCCGCAGGATGGAGAGAATAGAGCTGACCACACGTCCTGGCATAGCCCCCGGCGCCCGTGGGGAAGGCCACCTGAGATTAGAACAAGGGGGCTTCGGAGTGTGGGACGTCGTGACTTTGGACTTGGCCTTAGATTCTGGATTCTGGCACAGATCCCTTCTCCGAAGACCGCCCCAGTGCAAGGGGGCTTGGAGCCCAGCTCCAGTAAGAAATCACGTAAGGGCTCCAGCAAGCACCCAGCAGGCCACGTCTACACCACAGTCCTTCCGCCGTCCGCACCACCTGAACCCTGAGGCCAAGTGGTGGGGGGCGTGCTTCGGGAGGAAGACACAGGGCTGGTCGGTGAGGAGTTCGGCATTGAATGGACTAAACAGTTTCCCTAAAGAGGATGCTCTGTATCCTTAATTGGCAATTTGAAATACTTTTTTTGCTATCAGTGGAATGGAAACTGGTGAGAAAGATTGTATCCGTGGTAGGAGATGAAGAAGACTACAGAGTTTCGCATAACTGAGTTGTACTGGGAGGACAAAGTTTAGATCTTTTACTGTTTAAAGAGATGGTTAGAGGTTGGAGTGATAAAGTTTAAGATTCAAAAAAAATAATAATAATAAAGTGAAAGTGTCATAAGGGAGGCTCAGAGACCAAGGGAGTACCGAGGAGGGGCACTTAACACAGACGGGTCAGGGGAGGAAGGCTGCCTGGAGGAGGTGAGCCTTGACTGATGGGGAGGGGTGATCCAGGAAAGAGCGAGGAAAGAGGGCAGAAAGAACAGCACGTGCAAAAGTCCAAAGTGGGACGTGTGTGTGTGAGAGAGAGAGAAGATGGAACACTCAAATAGCACATTCTGGAAATGAAAGAAACTAAGATTCAAGATGTCAAAGCATTGAGTAAAAAGCAAAGACAGGGGCAGCCCCGGTGGCTCAGTGGCTTAGCGCCGCCTTCAGCCCAGGGTGTGACCCCGGGGTCCCGGGATCAAGTCCCGCATCGGGCTCCCCGCATGGAGCCTGCTTCTCCCTCTGCCTGTGTCTCTGCCTGTTTCTCTCTCTGTGTCTCTCATGAATAAGTAAATAAAATCTTAAAAAAAAAAAAAAAAAAAAGCAAAGAGGGGCTGGTGGAGGGGTCAGATCTTACGGGTCTTCAGAGTGATGCTAAGGAACACAGGCTTTATCCTGAGGCCGAGGAGACCCCCACTGCAGGGTTTGAAGCAGGGGAGCAATAGTGTCTGGCCAGAGCTTTCTGGAAAGACAGGCTGGCCACAGCGCGGGGGATGAGTGGAAAAAGGAATAAGGCTGGAGCGAGGGAGAGCTGTCACGGGGCCTTGCAGCAGCCCAGACCAGCAGGGTGGAGGCCGTGGGACAGGGTATTGAGAGCAGACACAGCAGAGACACAGAAGGCCAGCTGCAGCCCGCTGCCCGTCAGCAGCTGCACGTCGGGGAGCCAGGCCCCCTGCCCTGAAACGCCAGAGCTCTCCAGCCCGGTTTTCACTCCCCTTGGCCGGAGAGTGGCCCAGGGTGTCGTGGCCCATCAGGAAGTCCTCATCTTCTTCCTGCATCTACCAGCTGGCGGCCCATCTCCGCGTAACTGCTATGTGTGAGACTCCCAGGGAAAACCCCCAGCGTTCTGTGCAAGCTCTGCCGCCTCCAGAGGGAGGCTCCCAGAGCAGCCTCTCGTCCTTGGCAGGACACAGTTCACGACCTCCACCCTCTGGGCTGTTTTAGGGATCATGGGTGCAAAGTCACCTCACTGGCCCTGCAGTGCATGGGGCCATTCTTAGCTCAGCCGAGGCCCACAACAATGAAGAGAGAGGAGACAAAGGCAGGGCAGAGAAGTGATTTATGTAAAGGCTTCTGGGTTTGCAAGACCAGAAGAGTCTACACATCCATAGTCTTAACTTCCAGCCCAGAGCTGCTTCCACTTGCATGTTCTGGAGGGTCAGTAAGAATGGCCACACTGCCTGCCTGACCCCTCTGACCCGTGGGCTCCTCCAAAGCAGGGGCTGCGTTTGATTCTCCATGGCAACCTCCTCTGAGCCCTCTCGAGGGCTTCCCAGAGAGCCTGCATCGAGTCATCTTCTCCAGAAGGCATCTCTGAGCCCCTTCTCCTGCTTCCACAGCTCCTGACCCCAACCCTGACGCCAGCCTCTGGCGGGTGGGCTAGTCCTCTGCATGCCTGTTACCCATTCCAGGTTCTGTAGTTCTCGGTTGCAGGGACCTATTTGGCTGAGTAGCCTCTGCGCCCTCCTCATCTACACACCCTGCTTCCAAGGGTCTACGCAGACACAGGCCGCCACCCCTTCTCCCAGGGTCTGCTGCAACGGCCTGCCAATGAGGGCTCTGCATTCAGCCTTGACCCTCCAATTCATGTACCATCTGTGGCCAGAATGATTTTCTAAAATGGGGGTCCTAACTCACATGTATCACTGGCTCCGTGGATTAGTGTTCCGCGGCTTAAACCAACACACGCACCTGTTATAGTTCTCCAGGTCAGGTGTCTGATCATGGGTTTCGGGGCTATAGTCAGTCAGGTGTGGGCAGGGCTGCATGTTTTCTGGAGGCGCCAGAGGAGAAGCCACTCCCTTGCTTTGCCAGATTTTGAGACTGGCCACATTTCTTGGCTCCGGGCCCCCTTCCACCAGCATCAAAGCTAGCCAAGGCAAGTCCTTCTGGAATAGCCTCCCTCTGGCCTCCTCTCGTACCTCCCACTAACACTTTAAGGATCCTTGGGATGACATTTGGCCCACCTGGATAATCCAGGCGATAATCCCTTTATCTCAAGATCATCAACTTTATTTCTACTTTATACTTTTAATCACCTTAGCCACGTAACAAGGTAATGTATTCACAGGGTCCGGGGATTAAACGTGGACATCTGGGGGGGCATTATTCTGCCTATGATACTCCATCCATTCCCCCAGGAGAGCTTTGCTGAATCGTCTCTCTTCATTTGAGGGTTTGATACCCCTTCTCTGGGTTTCCACAGCACCCACCCCTCCCCTATCCTAGCATTTTCACACTGGACTGTGGCTCCTGGTCATTCACTGTCTACTGGACCAAGGGTGCTTGGAGGCAAAGACCACGTCTGTCTCACTTGCTGTCATACATCCAACCTTGACCCAGTGGCTGAAACACATACTAGAAAGCTCAGTAAGCCCTTACGCCATGAATGAATGAATGAATGAATGAATGCCTCCCAGCTGAATGGAAATGTAAAAGAGACACCCCATCCAGCTGTGGTACCGCAATCTCCTTTCGGTGAGGCCTGGGTCACTGCCTTATTCAGGTCTCCATCCCTATCCTCGTTCTTCCCTAGTTATATCTTGTATCAGAATAACAAGCATAATTTTTAAGCTAATACCGACTGATTCCTTACAATGTACTAGGCATTAGTCTAAGGGTTTTACATACGTCTCATTTCACACAGCATCCCCGCGAGGTAAGCACTCTTGTTCTTTTTTTAAATTTTTATTATTATTATTTTTTTAAATAAGGGAGCAGGAGATGAAGAGATTAATCAGTGCACAAAACTAGTAAGCTGGACTTTGAACAATTAAACTCCATGTTCTTAAAGACGAGGCAAAGCTATGCTAGTGATGTTTAATTTCGCCCCTAAATGCGAGGCTGAAAAGTCAAAGTCAGCTCGCTGAAAACACCAGTGCTGGCTGAATGTGCCAGATGGATGCCCACATTAATGACAGTAACTGCTCTTTATTGAAGGCACACCAGCGCTAGGTGCTCTGCAGGCTTTGTTTCTCACTTTTTTTTTTTTTTTTTTTTGCTACAGACTGAACGTTTGTGTTCCCCCCTCCAAATCCCCGTGTCGAAACCCAATGCCCAGTGTGATGACACCTGGAGGTGGGGCTGTTGGAGGCAATCGGGTCATAAGGGTAGGCCCTTCGTGAATGGGATTGGTGCCCTATGACCGAGGCCCCAAGAGCGCCCTGTCCCCTCCGCCAAGCAAGGAAAGGTGCCGTCTATGAACCAGAGAACAGACCCTCAGCCGACACCGAACCTGCCAGCACCTGGAACTTGGACTTTGCAGCCTCCAGAACTTGCGGAAATAACACGTTTGTCGCTCAAGCCGTGCTGTTGATGGTAGTTTGTTACACAGCCCCACGGACGAAGACACCGCTAATACCTCGGAAAGTCGTTATTCTGACTCTCGATGGTGGAGGCGAGGAAACCGGACCTCAGCGAGGTGAGGTCACGTCCCTAGGCTCACACGGTCTCCTGCCCCTCCCGCATGCATACGCAGGTGTGCACGAACATGCGGACATGCACACACTGTGCAGCCTGGGAGACACGTCGCACATGCCTTCCCTCTCTAAATGCAAAACCATTTCCACCAGTGGCACCAAACTCACTTAAGCATTCCAGGCATGGCTGCTACTAACTCCTGCCCCGGTAATTGCAATCCCTGAAATTGAAAGAAATTGCAGGCTAGAGAAACATTATCTTCTCTTCATCCCCTTCGCCCTCCATCTCCTTGCCTGGTGTGTCGGCACAGGGACTCCTCATTGTGTCCTGATGCCGGGAGCAGGCCGGATCACTGTCACTGGGGCCTCTGGAGCTGCTTGCCCAACTTGTCCCTCCAGTTCTCAGGGGAGGGAATCAAAGGCCCCCATAGGCAGGGGTGGCGAAAGGTCGACATCACTCGGCCCAATCTCTGCATTTTTTTCTGACCAAGTTATCTCTGCTTTTCAGATGCTATTACGGAGATCTAAGGAGAATTAGCCTTGGCCCAGATCTACCAGAGACGGAGATCCGGACCTACAGGCTGCCTCGGAACCCAGATCCGTAGGGTCTAAGTGAAGAATCCCTTTGTCCGAGTGGCTGCTGAGGCTTGGAGGGAGGAGCACACTCAGACCTGGTCACTGACTCTCTATAGCCACAGCCCCAACTGCACATCGAGGTTTACAGTGCCCCCCCGCCCCGATTCTGGAAGGGTATAGCTGCTTATATCACAGTCAAAGGCAGAAGCCGATATCCCCGTTCCCTTAAAAACATCTCAATTGCAAAAAATAAATAAATAAATAAAAATAAAAATAAATAAAAATTAAATTAAATTAAAAAAAATCTCAATTGCAAGGCACCTGGGAGGCCTGGCCTGGTTGGTTACATGCTTGCCTTTGGCTCAGGTCATGATCTCCAGGTCCTGGGATGGAGCCCCGCCTCAGGGTCCCTGCTCAGCCCGGAGCCTGCTTCTCCCTCTGCCCCTCCCCACCTACCCTTGCTCTCCCTCACTCTATTTTCTCTAACTCAAATAAATAAAATCTTAAAAAAAAAATCTCAATTGCAATTAAGATCTTCAGATTCTGGTTTTCAGGGCATTCTGTGTCCTCAGGGCACCCTGACCCCTGCACCACCACTCATGTCCGTCTCAAGGGTGCAGCTTAACAGCAGACACAGAACAGGTGTGCTAAAGCACTTGCTGAATGAGTCCAAGGGTGAATCACAGAGTGTCTGGATCCTGGGGTGTGCTCTCACCATTCTTCACGTACCTGGACAAGGAGCCAGGTCTGTGAGGCTGTGCTGCGTGGCCTTCGGCAAGCCCCTTCCCATCCCTGGGGCGTCTTTTAAGCCCTGGGGTCATGTGTTTGGTGAAAACAGGTATCCCCTAATGGCTCTAGCACAGATGGCTAAGAGGAGGTCTGGAGAAGGGGAGCCCTGTCACGTGGCACATGCGTTTACACCGTGGTTCAAGCCCCCATCCCTTACATGGCTCTAGCTAGACAAAACCCTGAACCGTTTCTGGGCCTCTGTTTTCTCATCAGAAAAAAATGGGAATAATCATCATCCATCCTAGCCCTACATACTTGCTGTAAAGATTAAAAGAGCCCATGGTCTGAACTGCTTAGATGAAGGCCTGACAATAACAGACTCTTGATAAATGGTAGCCAACACGGCTGTGGAGCAGTTTTATTTAACATTCTCAAAAAGCCTGTCTTGAATAGGAGTAAGATGCAAATTTTAGAGCTGGGATGAACCTCAAATTCTTTTCTTCTCCTTTCCAGGCAGCAGACACAGCTTGTCCAAGTCACATGATGGGACTATAATGAGAACTCAGGACAGGTGGCTACTAATTTGGAGTTGTTTCTATCCTGGGATTTTTTTTTTCTTTTTTTTTTTTTTTTTGGCTGGTGGACTTGATTTGTTCCTAACCTCACACACTACCCCTGATACCCAGGAGAGTCATTAATGCTAAAGGCAGTGTCCCCAGTGCCATATGTGGAACACCTCTCTTCTTATCACAGGGCGCACTGAAACCGTTGTGCTGTGTCTATGCCCCGCACATGGGGGGCCGAGACTGGATCTTCTCTCTCCTTCTCCAGTTCCCAACAACACATTAGGTACATAGAAGACTCTCGAAAACATATGTGAAATTGAACCTCCAGTAGGTCGGACTCCACATTAAATGTTAAAAAGGTATTTCAAGACTGCTAACTTTAGGCAAAGAAACAGAAAAAAAAAAAAATCAAAGACACATTTTAACTAATCACACAGCATCAATGCATTTATAGACTTGATTCCTGGTAGTAGTTAGAAACTTTTTCTTTTCTTATCTTTCTCCTTCCCTCTCCCCTCCCTCCCTCCCTCAGTCCCTCCCTTCCTTTCTTCCTTCCCTGTTAACATTTAAAACCAAGCAATGAGGTACATTTTAGAATCAGGACATGTGGTCCAGGAACAGCTGTTTCTGGCGTGAGTTTGTGGCAGGGGTCATATCTCTGAAAGTCCTTCCTTCCCTTTGTCTTTCCCCTTCTCCCTGGGGCACCTCGCAAGTCTTTCCCATATAGCCATCTCTAATGAGCTTTACAAAATGAGAAACCTGCTGCAGTAGAAGAAAATCTAATAGCAATTGCTTTCTTGTTTGCTCGCTCTCCTCTTGCTTTCTCCTTTTTTATATTAGTCATTAGCAACAGAGAAAGAAAACACCCAAAGGCAGTAGAAAGGCAGCAATATTTGCACGTGCTTTCTGCAACACTGAGCTAATGAAGAACCCTGACCATCCCTCATATCCCTTCTTTTTCAATATCAATAGATCCAGCTTCAGTTACAGCCAAATGCAGACCCCAGCTAGGGTGGACATTAGCTAGTTTACATCATAGCCAAAGTGAAGTGTGAGTACTCTTACAGGACAACTGGAGGGGATCCCTGGGTGGCTCAGTGGTTTAGCACCGCCTCCAGCCCAGGGTGTGATCCTGGAGTCCCGGGATCGAGTCCCACATCGGGCTCCCTGCATGGAGCCTGCTTCTCCCTCTGCCTGTGTCTCTGCCTCTCTCTCTGTGTCTCTCATGAATAAATAAATAAAATCTTAAAAAAAAAGAAAAACAAAGGACAACTGGAAATGGGTTTAAGTATTCTTTAAAAACAATGGATGTTGTGACTTAAAAAAAAAGAGCCTAGGAAAACAAAAATCTAAAAAATGAGTATGATTTTGGGTCTTTTCAAAATGTGACACCAAACTATTATTCAGTTCAGTTCCCAAGACCCGAGCTCTAGCTTCTAGCCTTGCTAGTTACTGACCATGTTGTCGCATGGCCATATGACATTGGCCAGGCTGAGCCTCGGGCTCGTCTGTAATAATCCTGCCCACAGGCGCTGAGAATGGGTATTAAACTCCACTTCTTACCGGGTGTGTGATCTTGAGCGAGTTAATTCATTTCAGGACCCTCAGTTTGTAAAATGAAGAATCAGACTAGTATTTACAATTATGAGGATCGAAAGGGATAAGGGATCTAAACAGCCTGGTATGTATGTAACTGTGTGCTGGCTTCTGTTCATTTCCCAGTAAGAAGGGCCGGGTCAACGTCTAGCCTCTGCCTTTTGGATAGACTTGCCTCTGTCACTGAATCAACTTCAGGTTCCTCATTTGTAGCAGGGACTAAATAACGGTGCTGGTGATTCTAAGCTGTCATGGAGTTAAATGAGAATAACAAATACAGAATGATACCTGTCACAGCATCCTATGCATTCCATAATGTTAATTACGTTATTAATTATTATTATTAATAACAGGAATGTGATGCCAGTTATTTTTTTTAATATATATGGTTGGGGGCACCTGGGTGGCTCACTCGGTTAAGCATCTGACTCTTGACTTCAGCTCGGGTCATGATCTCAGGGTTGGGAGATCGAGTCCCATGTCGGGCTTCATGCTCAGCAGGGAGTCTGCTGGAGTTCCTCTCTCTACCTCTGTGCCTCCCCTTGCTTGCACACACACACACACACACACACACACTCTCTCTCTCTCTCTCTCTCTCAAATAAATCAATAAATCTTAAAAAAAAATATTACACAGTGTTAAATCCCAAAGAATCAATAACAATGGCAACAAAAAAATTCCTGAAACCAATAAGTGATTACGGCAAAAGCACAGAATATAAGGTCAACATATGAAAGTCAAATTCTTTCTTATATGATGGAAATGAACAGTTGGAATTTGAAATTAAAAGCACAATACACAACTGATAAATTATTGAACACTACATCTGAAACTAATGATGTACTATATGTTGGCTAATTGAGTTTAAATTTAAAAATCCCACAATACCACTATGGTGGCATCCAAAAAAATTGAAATAGGTATAAATTAGCAAAATGCATACAAGATCTGTGTAAGAATAGCTTCAAAACTGATGAAAGAGATAAAGAAAATCTAAATAAGTGGAAAGGTATTCCACGTTCATTTTCATGTAGTTAAAATGTCAGTTCTTGCCAAGTTGATCTATAGATTTAGCACATCCCAATCAAAATCCCACTAAGTTATTCTATGGAGATCAACATACTAATTCTAAAGTTTACATGGGAAGGCCAAAGACCCAAAACAGCCAAAAATTGAAGGAGAAAAACAAAGTTAGAAAATTGGCATTATCCAACTTTAAGACTTATTATAAAGCTACAGTAATTAAGACAGTATGGTATTGGTGAAATCACAGACAAATAAATTAGGGAACAGAATGGAGAGCCCAGAAATAGACCCAGAAAATCTAGTCAACTAATCTTTGATAAAGGAGCAGAAGCAATTCAATGGAGAAAGGATAGTCTTTTCAAAAAAAAATAAAAATGGTGCTGGAACAAATGGACATCCATGTACCAGCGGAAAAAAAATCTAGACACAGAACCTATACCTTTCACAAAAAATCTGACCCCAAGGGAATCACAGAACTAAATATAAAATACAAAACTACAAAACCTCTAGAAGATAACATCAGAGAAAATCTTGGTGATCTTGGGTATGTTGATGCATTTTTGGATACAACGCCAAAAGCACAATCCATTAAAGAACAAAAAAAGGATATGTTGGGCTTTATTAAAATTAAAAACTTCTGCTCTGTGAAAGACACTGTTAAGAAAACGAAAAGACAAGGCACAGATTGGGAGAAAATATTTGCAAAACACATATCTGATAAAAGACTTGCATCCGAATTACACAGAGAACACTTAAAATTCCACAATAAGAAAACAAACAACCAGATTTAAAAAGGGGCAAAAGAGTTGAGCAGACGTAGCACCAAAGAAGATATAGAGATAGCAAAGAAGCTTATGAATACATGCACAACACATGTCATTCTGTAATTGCAAATTAAACAACCATGAGCTACCACTCTGTAACTGTTGGAAAGGCTACAGTCTAAAGCACTAACGACACCAAATGCCGGGGAGGATGTGGACCAAAAAGGAAGAGCTCGTCACGGGTGGGAAGCCAAACGGTACCGGCCCTTCGGCAGGTAGTCTGGCAGGGTTTTAGGAAGCTAAACATGCCCGTACCACACGGTCCTGCAATCACGCCCCTTGATACTCACCCAAGCGAATGGAAAACACGTCTACACAAAACCCAGCACATGCATGTTTACGGCAACCTTGAGCGTACTTGCCAAAATTTGGGAGCAACCGAGCTATCCTCCCATGAGTGACTGGATGAGCAGACCACGGTGCACCCGTGAATGCGATCATGTGCAGCAACAACAATAAATGAGTCAAGTGGGAGAAGAAGTTACAATGCACGTTGCTCCATGTAAAGAGCAGGTCTAAAAGGGCCACATCCTGTATGATTCCGGCTCTGCTGCATTCTGGAAAAGGTGGAGCTGGGAAAGCAGAGGAAAGATCAGAGGCTGCTGGGAGTTGGGGAAGAGAGATGGAGGGGTAAGTAGGTGGCACCAGGGGGGCTTCAGGACGATGGAACTCTTCTGTAGGACACTGTAATGGTGTGACATTATGCATTTGCCAAAAACCCACAGAATGTACAACACAAAGTATACCGTGTTAAAAAAAAAATTTAAAAATGTATACCGTGTGCTTTACTTAATATTGTGTCAATGTTGGCTCATCGATTTTAACACAAGATATTAACAATGGGAGGAACTGTAAGGTGGGGGGTAGCGAGGGGAATGATGGGAACTCTGTACTTTCTACTCAATTATTCTGAAAAATCTAAGCGTGCTCTAAAATTCTGTTAATTAAAATAATAATAATAATAATAATAATATGCATAGGCAAGATAGCTGTTGCATTCACTTTTATTGGTCTAATGGCTTCCAACCTATTTTTGTAGATAACGTTGAACTGGAACAAAGCTACATCCATTTATGCATATATGGTCTGCGGTTGCTTTTGTATCAGAATGGCACCGCCGAGTAGCTGTGGTATAGTCTGTATGGCTCAGGAGCTGAAAAGATCTGCTACGTGGCCCTTTCGAGAAGATTTTTGCTGACTCCTGTTAGGGACTGTTAGACTGAGAAGTAGTTCAGTTCAATTACCTAATAAATTCTGGGATCCTTACTACCATATCATCCCAGGAGGAGCAGTTCCCCAGTCTAACCTCTCCAGCTGGTGTGAACTCCTGCACATTAATCTTGGCATTCAAAACCAGCCTCCGCTATTCCTCTGATTCTCCAAGCCCATTCTTTCTGACCTAGAAATATGATGTCAGAGTAAAACGTGGGCATCCACACACCGCTCTCGGCCTTTTTTTCTGGACCACACTTTTGATCCAATCTCAGCCTGCTTCTGAATTTCCTGGTTATTGACCTTTCTGTTCATACCCATGCCCCCAGATGCTGTTTCTGAGGCCAGAAGGAGGTACCCCAGCTATGGTTCTGGCTCCTTTTGCTCCACTTAAATTGAAAAGTAAGTTGACCCTTGAACAAGGCAGGGGGTTAAAAAGGCATCAACCCCCCTGTGCAGTTAAAAAAAAAATCTGCATTTAAGTTTTGCTTAAACTCCTCAAAGACTTTACCAATAGACTATGTTGACCTACAGTTGGCTTACACATAACGTAGTCAATGGACACATATTATGTATGTTATCTGTATGTGTACTGTATTCTGATAATCAAGTAAATTAGAGGAAAGAAAATGTCATTAAGGAAATCATAAGGAAGAGAAAATATAGTGCTATACTGTATCGGAAAAACAAAAACAAAAACCCATGTAAGTGGATCCATGCAGTTCAAACCCATGTTCCACCCAGTTCAACCCAGTTGTTCAAGGCTCTACTGTTGGCAACATAATGGCCCCCAGAGAGATCCAGGTCTTAATTCCTAGAACCCATGAACGTTACTATGTGCTATGGACTGAACTGAGTCTCCCTGCAAAATTCATACATTGAAATCTTCACAGTATCTCCCAGCACCTCAGAGCATGTCTCTATTTGGAGACAGGATCTTGGAAAAAAGTGATCAAGTTAAAATGGGCCATCAGGGTGGGTTCTAATCCAGCCTGACCCATGTTCTTAGAAGAAGGAAAATCCTGGACACACGGAGACACCAAAGATGCATGAGGGACACCATGTGAGGACATGGTGAGAAGGTGGCCATCTATCAGTCAAGGAGAGAGGCCCGAGAAGAAACCAAACCTGCTGACACCTTAGTCTCAGACCTCCAGCCTCCAGAACCAACTGTGAGGAAATAAATATCCACCCGGTTTCTGGTATTTTGTTGCGACAGCCCAAGCAAATGAATATACCTTTTATGGCAAATGGGACATTTCAGAGCAACAGTTCCTAGTCCAACCTGCCCATCCACACTAAGTTAAGGATCCTAAGATGAGGAGATAATCCTGGATGGTGTAGGTGGGCCCTACTGTCATCACACACGTCCCCATAAGAAGGAAGCAGGGATGTGCCTACAGAAGGGGCAGGAGGTGATGTGCAGATGGGAGGAGAGACTGCAGTGATGTGACCACAGGCCAAGGAATGCCAGCAGATAGAAAAGAAAGCAGCCGACTCTCCCCAGAAGCTTCTAAAAGGGACTCCTCCTAGTACCTTGATCGTAGTCCCATCAGACTCAGGCAGGACTTCTGGCCTCCAGGGGGGTAAGAGAAGAAATGGATGTGGTTTCAACCACAAAGTGTGTGGCAATGTGTCGCAGCAGCCACGTGAAACTAATAGATGCAGTTTCTCAGATAAATACCATTTCTGGTTTAGCTTGGTCTCCAGACCCCGCTTTCTGGGTGTCCTCCCAGCTCTCAGGCAGGAGCCAGAGACCACTTCGCCAATTCCCTGTCCTGGGAAGCGCGGCAGGTTCATAGGAGCAATCTTGGCAGGAGCTCTGAGGAGCACATGCCCTGGCACCAGCCGGGGTTGCATCTGAACGTCCATTCCACAGAGTGTCGGTCTACGGGCCCCCGGGCATAACCTGTTTAAACCTCAATTTCAGTCACTGAATGGGAAACACGCTCTGGAGCCTCTAGGGGTGTTGCGAGCATCTGAAATGACCCAGGCAAAATTTCCTGGAATAAAGTCGGTGCTTAATGTCCTCAGTCAGTAATCGTGACGATGGCCATCACTAACCGCGTTGGACTCTCCACGAGTCCTGAGTCGGCCCGATTTTCTCTTCTCCGAGCTGATAAGGGACTGCAAACCACGGTTTGGGGCTTAGCGCGGGTACCGATTCCGTGAGTTTGCGCCAGCGACTCCCTGTCTCGTTCACGGGACGGGTGTCCCCGACTGCCGGCGAGACGCGCAGAATCAAGAGTGCGGACATCAGTGACTCCAGCTCTGCTATTTGGCACTCGAGGGAGGTTGAGCGGCTTCAGTTCAGAGAGGCTAAGTGGCTCGCCCAAGGTCACACAGCCAATAAATGACCACCCCGGGAATTCAAGTCCAGGTTTCCCAAGTGCTATCCACTCCAACTCCAACCCCCCCAACACCGGGCTCCCACCCACAGCCCTTCCTGAACCGGGCGTGGGCATCTCCTGTTCCTAAGGCCAGACTCCGTCCTTGTCCTTTCCGTCTTCCGGGGACTTCCTTCCCCAGGGCAGCGCCTGGTAAGGAGACAGCTGGGAGGACTCCAGGCAGGTGGTGGGAAGCCCTGAGGCTCTGTGCCCTTGTGCTGGGAGAATTTGGCGACACACCTAATAGTCCTCCCTCCCCCCGGGAAACTAGGAAACCAGCTCTTACCCAGAGTGCCTTCCCGCTCTGTCAGCAATCCAGACCATATGGTTAATTAGCTAAAATTTGCGACCGCATCTGTGATGCTATTTCTCTTTTTTGGCATGTGTGAACTTAATTACTGAAGCCATGGGGAGCTCCTAGCCTCCCGGGAGTGTGGTGGGCATGAGGGTCACGGAGAAAGCCCAAGGCTTGGCGATGGGGCATGTGGGCGGCCGAGGGTCTGAGCGATGGAGAACAGAGAGGCCCACTCGATCAGCTGAGGATGGGGCTTTCACGCGGCTGCGATGAGGCTGGGACACGATGTCACGAGGCCCCATCTGTGTGTTTTGGCGAGCATCCTCAAAAAAAGGCCAGCCTCCTTGCACAGGGGAACGCAGAGAGTTCATTCTCTGGTCAGCCACCGTCCTCCAGGTCCATCCTAGGCTACTCCGTCTCCCCAGACGTGGGGCGGGCCGACCACAGAGAAGGTGTCCGAGGAACAAAGAAGGGGCGCTCCGAAAAACCCACCTGCCCTGCCGGCCTTTGCTGCCTCATCCGCGGGATGGATCACCCCACCATTCTGCGAGGATTAAATGAGCGCAAGCCCAGGGAGCCGGATCCCTGACCTAATGAGAGGTGCTCAGGAATGCTGCACTGGACGGATGAATGGATGAGCGAATGGGCGGCAGCACGAAGGGGCCCCTGGATGTCAGCGCTGGAAGAAGCCCGGGGTCAGAACCCCGTCCGGTCCTACAGCTGTGCCTCAGCTGCCCCACCTGTAAAACGGGGGCAATACGATCACTCCCCTGGTGAGGTCACCTGAGGACTGAACGACATGACCATAGCAGACCTTTGCGGAGGGTGCCTAGGACGGGGCAAGCACTCAGTAGGCGCTGCTCCTGGGGTGCGAATGATAATAAATGATAATAAAATGATAATAAAAGGGGACGCGGACAGTCACCTCATGGTCTCACTCATACACGGAATAGAAGAAATAGTGAGAGGGATTAGAAGGGGAAGGAGGGGACCTGAGTGGGGAAAATCAGAGAGAGACAAACCATGAGAGACTCCTGACTCTGGGAGACACATGAAGGCTGCGGAAGGGGAGGCGGGCGGGCGGATGGGTGACTGGGTGACGGGCACTGAGGGGGGCACCTGATGGGTGAGCACTGGGTGTTATATGGTATGTTGGCAAATCGAACTTCAATAGAAACAAATGTAAAAGAATAAAGCACGTACTTCAGCAATAATAATAATAATAATAATAATAATAATAATACAGCAGGGGCAGCCCGGGTGGCTCAGCAGTTTCGCGCCTGCCTTCAGCCCAGGGCATGATCCTGGGGTCCCAGGATCGAGTCCCACGTTGGGCTCCCTGCATGGGGCCTGCTTCTCCCTCTGCCTGTGTCTCTGCCTCTCTCTCTGTGTCTCTCATGAATAAGTAAATAAAAATCTTTAAAAAAAAATAATACAACAGCAGTGTGTGGCATATCCTGGACTGAACTCAAGGCCCCTCCTCTCTGCCCACGACTGTTTCTGAGCGGCGTGGACCTGCGCTCAGGGGCCCCTGGGATAAGGAGGGAGACAGGGCCCCCCACGCCGCCCCCCTGGGCGGACGCTCAGACTAAGGAGCGAGTCGGAGCCCAGGGACCATCTGACCAGTGTCCACAGAGAGTCTGCCCTTCGTGGGGACCCTGGGGGCTCCTACATAAGCTTTCGCAGATGGCGCCGTAGCGAAGAAAACAAACAGAGAGCAAAATCCAGCCCCGCTCGGCAAGCTGCACGCCACGTCCACACGGGGCTGCGTCTGCCCCAAGAAGTCTCTTTGGTCGGCTTCCTACACTGCTGTCCTATTGGCACCTGCGGCCTTGGGCTTCCTCCGGGGCTCACGGGCAGCCCGGGCGCTGGAGGACGTGGGGCTGATGGTCCTGGGTGCAGGACTGGAGCCGACCCTCATGGTTCCATCCCGGGTGCCTGGCACCAGGCCGGGCCAGAGGTCGCTTGAGTAAATCCTTAGTGGATCAATGAGCCGCTGTGCTCCTACCACCGGTCGCAGATCCGAGCGCGGGCGGGGAGTCAGCGCCTGGCGTATTGGGAGAACCGGGGATGCAGTCGGGCACCTGCACTGGCAGTAGCGGATCTACCGAGCAGCGACCCCGTCGGGGACACATACACATACGGGTCCTACATGTGTCATCCGCTCGTCTCAGCGGCCCGCGCGGAGGCTCCCGGGGCTGCAGGCGATGTGCGGGTGAGGACGCCGAGGCTCCACGCGGCCGAGGGGCTCGCCGTGGGCAGTGCTGACATTACGAGTGGTGTTTCCCGCCTTTTGTTTGCCTGTGTGGGTTCTGGAACTCTCCTGCGCTCACCACTCGTCCCCCTTGGCCTCGGGATCTCTCTCCCTCGGGTGCCGCTCTGACCCAACACAGCGTGGGGCCTGTGTGGGACTCTGTGCCCGGCCTCCCCTTCCCTGACCGGGGCCGGGGCCTTTCACGGCATCGCTCATGAGCCACCACGGGGTGGAAGAATGAAGGAAGGAATGAGCGGGGGGTGCTGTGAGGGCAGTTCAGAGGGTGGGGACCTCCCCCATCAGAGCAGCTAATTCCCCACTCACGTTTCTTCCGAAGCCAGGTCTGCACCCCCGCTTTGGCCTCAGGGGCCGGGATGGGGGGGTGGGGCCCGTACACATACTCATCATTCACTCGCAGGCCTCCAGCGCCCGTTTTAACCACCAGGCCTTCCTCTCCGGGTCCTTACGGCGACGGGTGAGCTATCAGGAGACCTACGGCTCCCTCTGCTGCGCGTCCCCTCCACGCGCGCTCGCCCCGTCACTTTATTCGATCTGTGCTCTACGGTCACCTCCTCCTCCAGGAAGCCTGCCATGACCACGCCGGAGTAAGTAGAACTCTCCGATCCCTTACCCCACCTCATTCCTCTCCCCGCTGCTGACCCACCGCCAGAAAGGCCTGTGGGTTTTCTCTTGGCTGCCTGCCCGTCCCCGTCCTTTCCCAGAAGGTGAGCGCTCTGAGGGCAGGGACCTTATCTGTCTTGTTAACTGCTATTTCACCAACATCCAGAACGGCGCCCGACACGGAACAGTGCCCGACACGTATCTCTGAAGTGACTGGAAGGGCGGTTGGAGAGCCTCGGGTCTGTCATTTAAGTGTCTGTTTAGCATCTGACATTTCCTTTCTCATTCTCCGGCGCTGCTTCTTCATCAGTCGGGCAAGACACGGATGCCGGACGGGACACCACCCGGATGTATGACAGGGGCCATCGGGACAAGTGTGCGAACTCGCCAAAATACACGATGTTATTATTATTAATAATAATTATTATTATTATTCATGAAACACCTGTGCGTACGTCTTGTGGACACAGGCCCTTTGCCACATCCGAGGGTTAAGGGCCCAGGTCCTGCCGAAGGCTGCCGCCTGCGAGGCTGGACGCCCCTCCCGCCCTCGCAGCCCCGCCCCTGCCCACACAGGCCCGCACCCCGGACTTCACTAAGACGAGGGGCGAAGGTGGCACCGGCTGGTTAGGGACAGGCGGGCAGGGGGCGGTTTTCCTGACGGCACCAGTTAGTGGCAACAGTAGCGGGGACGTCATTTTGCTTTATGGCCTCGCACACAAACCCAAAGCGATGTCAACCCCCACCTCGGAGGGCACGTGCTAGGACGGAGGGAAAGCACTCGGTGACGCGGACGGCTTGGCACAGACGCGGGAGGACGAGGAGGAGCCAGGAGGCCGGGGCTGACTGACAGCTGGGCCCCTGGGAGGGCGTGTACCCCCGGCTGGGCCTCGGGGCTCCTCGTCCCCTCCTAGAGCGCCCTCGGGAAGGGGAGGGGACACAGACGGAGTCTGCGGGCTGGGAGGCCCCCTCGCGCGCACGCAGGAGGGGGTGGGGGCGGCCGGGAACGGGCCTGGGTGACAGGCACCACTTGTGCCACCCTGATTAGCTGGGAAAATGCAAATCGGCACTTCCTTCCCCGCCGCAGCTAACAAGATAATGAATATTTTCATCAGCTGCAGAGAATACAAACATCTGTAGGAACACCAAACCTACTCTCAGGGGTGGGGGGAGGAGGACGCGGAGGTGGGGAAACCAGCTTCTCAGCACTTTTAGGGAAGAGGAGATGTGAGGAGACGCTGGAGTGGGGGCCGGGGGTGCGGCTCTGGCCGGTGCCCGCTGCACGTGGCAGCGCGGGTAAGGGGTCAGCGTCCCCTACAACTATCCCCGCTGCCCCTTCAGGGCCGCCGCGTGGGCCCGGGTGGCCTTTTCACCCCACAGCGGTCCATCCACCTGCGCTCGCGGCCACCTCCCCCACCCCCCCACAGGTCACAGACCTCTGAGCCAATCAAGAGCGAACTGGGGGTGTGTTGGAGAAAGAGCAAGAGCGCTCCGGCTACAGGGGGGAGCACGTGCAAAATCAGGGAAGTGAGGGAGACTCCAGGGGTCTCCGGGAATCACAGCTCGGCAGCAGGAGACGACCCAAGGCAGGCGGGGGCCAGGAATCGGGGAGGTTGGCTCGAGCCACCACGTGGAGCCTGGTCCATGGTGCAAAGGAGCTGAGTCCTATCCCGGGCGCGACAGGAGCCTCCGGGGCGGTTCTGAGCAGAGGAGCGACACAGTACGCTGTGCACTTTAGGAAGAGGACCCGGCTGCAACGGGGAGAACAGACGCCGAGGAGTGGGAGGGGAGGCAGGGGGCTGTTGGGGACTCGGGCCGGAGGCAGCCGGGCCTTCAGCCATGTGCACGGGGCTTGGGCTCTGGGGGCCGAAGATGCGGGCAGGGGCAGACATTCGCCGTTGCCATCTGACCGTCCTGTGACTCTGCTGAAGCTCCAGGCTTCCATTTCTGCATCTCTGAAATGGGGATAATACTCTTCTCTTCACCTCCCTTTTAGGACTCTCCTGAGGACTGACCCGGATGGCTGGCGGACGCTCCAGTGTCTGACGAGCACGTATCTTTAGCACCTTGAGTAGCAAGCGGGTGTGAACGCGTATCCACGGACTTCCTGGGCCCCACATTTCAGATTAGCAGCCCAGTGTTCATGCCAGATCTAGCCCTCCACCTGTCTTTTTTGTTTTTTAAAGATTTTATTTATTTATTCATGAGAGACACAGAGAGAGACAGAGGCAGAGACACAGGCAGAGGGAGGAGCAGGCTCCATGTAGGGAACCCGACGTGGGACTCGATCCCGGGTCTCCAGGGTCACGTCCTGGGCCGAAGGCGGCGCTAAATCGCTGAGCCACCCGGGCTGCCCTCCGCCTGTCTTTTGTACAGGCCATAGGCTAGGAATGGTTTTTGACTCTTTTATTTATTTATTTTAAAAAGAGTTGGAGGGAGACAGAGAGAAAGCCTGTGTGAGCAGGGGAGGCACGGAGGGAGAGGGAGCGAGCGAGAACCCCAAGCAGGCTCCATGCCCAGCGCACACCCCGACGCACGCTCAATCTCACGACCCTGAGATCACCACCTGGGCCAAAATCGAGACACTCAACCATCTGAGCCACGCAGGCGCCCTAAGAACGTTTTTTAAAAAATTCTTAAACGACTGTGGGAAACATCAAGGAGAGCAAACTACTTTGTGTGACTTGTAAAAATTCTAGGAAATTGAAGACTTCGTGTCCATAAATAGAGTCTCACAGGAGTACACCCCGGCACACCAGGCAGACAGGTGGAGGGGGCATTCGTTCGTGCGACGTCTGTGGCTTTCCTGCCAGGTCGGCTGCAGAGCTGGTTATCGGCACCAAAGATCACCCTGCAGCACAGCTCAGTCGCTCTGCCAAGACAGTTTCCTGACCCCTCCCCTTTAGGTACACTACCCCGAGTATTGCCGTAGGTTACAGCCCTACGAGGCAGGGATCTTGCTTCCTCTCCATTTATAGATGGAGAAACGAAGGCCCAGAAAAACTCACTCGCCCAAAGAGACACAGAATGAAAACTTTATTTCACAGCCCATTCTCTTTGCACCCCATCCTGACTCTTCCCCCATAAGGGGCCAATTCCCCTCCTTCTCTCAAGACACCCAGTAATCACGGGTCCACCAGACTCTAAACTCACTGAGGGTGAAGACTAAGGGTGCCCCGTACCCCACGCCATGCAATGCCTACCACGGTGCTTGACACGCAGTAGGAGCTCCATAAATCACTCTTGCTCCTCTGGACACATGTGGCGGGGTCGGCCTTCTTGCTCTGTCATGTACCCCCTCCCCACCCTGGCATTCATGGTTATCAGCCATTAATTTATAAGATAAACTCCTTTTCTTCTTTCTTTTCTGGAAATGAGTGTAAATCTGCCCCCCGGATGCAGCGAGTCGATGTCTGCGGGCTCAGTTTACTTTCTCGACAGGAGCCCGGCGGTAAGAGCCTGCTGCTTCGTGGCAAGCAACTCCTGTGATGGACACCAGCCCACCTCTTTCTGTCTCTGCAAGGCGGCTCCGGGCCCCTGACGGCCGTCTTCAAATATCCCCTATTCCTACTTCTGCAGGCAACGCGCACCGTTCAGACATCCTGAAAACAGGCAGAGCACCGACAGGAAACGCTGCCTGCGTGTGGGCATGTAGAGTCAGTCCGGGGGACCTTGTTTCTCATTGCATCCCAACCCCAGCAAGCATCTGCTGTGTGACCTAAGGCAAGATTTTCCTTGCCTTTCTGAGATTCGGTTTCCTTGTAAGTAAAGTGTGGCTGCTGAACCCCGGCTGTCGGGGTTGGAGAGAGGACTGGACAGGAGATAACAGGTGGAGAAAGCTCCCTGCAGCATGTGGCCCACGGGACACACCCAGTGAGCTCTACTGCAGTGCAGGTGCCTTTCCTACAAGGTGCAGAGCACCGTACCAGGCACTGGGGATGGAGGCAGGGGCCAGGTAAGAGGGCTGCGGAGGGAGCCCGGAGGAAGAGAAACAAGAACGTGACTTTACCAAGGATCCCCTGGGCCAAACTTGTGCTGGCCACTTGTCTCAGAGACCCTCTTAACGCTTCCAGCATCCCTAGTATATAAGGTGCATTGTCTCTGTTGCATGGAGAAGAAAGCTGATCAGAGGGGCGCCTGCGTGGCTCAGCGGTTGAGCATCTGCCTTCATCTCAGGTCATGACCCCAGGGTCCCAGGATCCAGTCCCGCATCGGCTTCCCTGCAGGGAGCCTGCTTCTCCCTCTGCCTGTGTCTCTGCCTCTCTCTCTGCATCTCTTATGAATAAATAAATAAAATCTTAAAAAAAAAAAAAGAAAAGAAAAGAAAAGAAAGCTGCTCAGAGACATAACGCGGCCGGTCCCAGGCCATGCAGCTAGTGCATCAGGCCCTGCGACTTTCCACCCAGGTTCCCTTTTAGGTAAGGACTTCTCCCAATGCTGGACCTGCCCTTCTGGGACTGCCTGGGCCACAGAGCGCTGCATCGCCCAAGCGCTGCCCCTGCCCAGGGTGGCCTGCACCCATGGCTGCTCCCTGCAAGGGTACGAGGGCCTAGACATCTCGGCCCAGTGCGGGCCAAAGCCCAGGAGCCACTCTGGCCCCGCACAACTCCTGCCCCATCCTGTTTGCTCACATATGGATCCCAAGCTTCTCCCTTGTAGCCCGTGGAGCCCGGACTCTTCTTCCATAGCAAACCTCACCTGAGAGGGCAGCTAGTGAGTGATGAAGCCAACACCCGGACCCCACCCGTCTCGCTCTCCGGTGGAACCTCCTCCTGCGTGACCACACAACTGAAGCTGTTCATGGATGTCTCTGACCATCCACGGGATTTCCCGAGGACAGGGATCCTCGGAGGAGCTTAGAGGATAATAAAGTGACATTTACTGTTGCTAATGTCGCTGTCTCCCCACCTTTACGTGAGCTCCTACCTCTGCGTATCTTAACTGCCCTCTGTCGTTTCAATTAGCCGTTGAGGCCAGTGTGTATTTTAAAATAGTAACAGTCCAAGGCAGGCATCGATCTGCTCCCCAGTTTCTTCGGTTCCTGCATCCTCAGCCCCACCGCTCGGCTTTGCCCACCTTTCCCCCTCATTTAGTTTGGTAATAATCCTCTGTATCTTTGAGAGCCCCTGTGTGAGAGGCACAGGCCTCTCCAGCATGCTTGCTAATGACAGATTTGAGGACCAAGACAGCATGGGGCGGAAATAGGGTAATTCAGCCCAAGAGGATTCCTTCCGAGTGGAAAGGGCTCCTACCTGCGAGCACTGTCTGATGCAGAGAAACCTAATGTGCCTCTCCTCGCAGAGCAGCCCTGTTCCCCTGCCCCTGTATCTGTCTTCCAGGAATCGTGTAGCAGAAGCTCCAGGCCCCAGTCCTGGACCGGCCAGCGTCTGGAGGCCATGTAACGCACAGCAATGCCTGGAGTTAAAGCAGGACCCAAACAACAGCAGCTGCATCCCCTCTGGCTACCTCGCCTGCTAAGCCACGACATCCGGAGGCTCACAGGTAAAGGCCGGCCCTTTCCTGGGCCTATGTGGCATTAGGTGACAGCAGTTCCATGTGCACGAGTCCTGCCCAAGGTTCTGCTTCCCAGATTCATCCTAAGGAGACACCCAGTCACGTGCACGCAGCTGTATTTACAAAGATGCTCATCACAACACAGTTTATGACAGCGAGGAGCTGGGAAACATCTCAATGTCTGTCAGCAAATAAATGAATTATGAGCCTGGGCAATGGAATACTGTGCAGGCATTGAAAACATATAGCGGATCTTTATAAATCAGGGGAGAGAGATCGTTAGGGGATACGGTAAAGTGAAAACGCAGCCAGCATACCCTGTGCCATCCTAGTCGTACCAATGTTTCAGGGTATAATACGTGAGCAGAAGCGCAAGGGGGACATTGGAAAAAGGTTCACTACAGGTGAGACCTCAGGTGATTTTAAACATCTTGTTAAAAAAAAAAAATATATATATATATATATATATATATATATATTGCTGTTTTTTTTTTTTTTTTTCTACAATTATCTATTAACTGCATGGGGGCAGCCAATAAAGGCTGTGTGGCCTGGGTAAATAATTTTCCCTCATCACCCATAGTGAAGAGGGGTCTAATATTACCTATTCATAAGACTATTGAATATTATGTCAAAATGTATCTAGGAGCCGAAGCCACGACGAGCATCAATAAACGGTCCCTGGTGATAGTTTTTACACAGAGGCAGGGACCAGGCCGGCACGCTGGTGAGTGGCCGAGGGCAGGGACAGAAATGACAACCCGAATGGGCCAGTCGTCCTCTCTTCCGCTCCCGCAGGACCACGCTCACACATGCACACGCATCCCCATTCACATATACACACATGCTCACACGCACGTTCACCGATAACCCACACTACTCAGCATTCACACTTACGTGTAAGCACACACGCCAACACTCACACTCACGCACTCAGGCCCATAGACGCCAAGGCACACGGAGACGTACGTGTAAGCTCTAGGCAACTGCACAGAGGCTTCGGGCACACGCAGACGGACGCACACAGGTGCAGAGACACAAGCACACCGCACTGGCGCGCACGGCCAGGAGCCCGAGGGGACCACACTGCGGAATCCACCCAGCTGCCACCTGCCCGTGCCCCGCCCGGTCCCCTGGGCCCAGATGGTGGCTGCCCTGGGCCAGCTCCCCGCGGGGACAGAGAGGGAGGGGGCCTGGCAGACGCGAGGGTGACCTCAGGGGCCAGTGAAGCATGATGCTTGGAACTGGCTGGAGGCAGCCGCCGCACTAGGACCCCTGCTCTCCTGGCACCCGGCCGCCTGCCCAAACACTTCAAGGCGGGAAGAGCAATAGGAATGGGGGGGCTGACAGCATCTCCTAGCATGTCCGAGGAGACGCTAGGAACCCGGGTCTCCAGGGGCCCACCAGCCTCCTTCAAAGGCCCGCTGACCCGCTGACCCCGCACGGCCTCTGTTCCAGCACCTTCTGTGCCCCGCGCGTCACCGCAGGCAGAGCGCCCGGTGCGGAGCCCTGACTCCCCCTGTGGGCAGGGTCCCCGCGGCCCGACTGCCAGGCACGTCCAGAGAGCCCCGGTGCCAGGGCCCTGCCGCGGGGGCGGGTAGGGAGGCAGGGGGGCCGGAGAGGGAGGAAGGCGCGCTGTGCTGTCTCTGCTCATCTGTAGCAAAAGACAGCTCGTCACCTCCGTCGACGACCTTCACGAAGGTACAGGATTCTGGCTAACAAAGGCCAAAAGCTGCCAGACACCTGCTTCCGTGGGACCCCTGGTGCCCAAGGCAAGGACCGGGCCCCCACCTTCCAGCACGCAGCGGTCCGGCAGGGGCGTCTACAGCTGAAGACCCCACTGTGACACGGGCACCTCCCCCAAATCCCACGCCCTGTCTCCCTTTTCTAGCAAAACCCCTCCTTGAAGAAGGGTCACCGCCCCTGCACGAGCACCCGTGCTCCCCTTTCTCACCCTGCGGCCTCACCTCACTCATCCAGGGCCGCCTGCTGCGTTCCTGCGCACACGTCGTGCTCCCCACCACCCCCACCCACGACCTCCCGCACCCACCGGTCTCCCCCTTCATCTCAGGTGCCCACTGACAGGCTCAGGCCGCAGACGGCAGCCTTCCCCTGGGGAGCGTGTTCTGCACACCCCGCGGCATCCTCCCATCTGCTGCTCCCTCTTTCCCCTGCCTCCCCAGCCGCTCTGTCCCTGTCCCCTTGGCTGGTTTCTCCCGTCCCCTCCCCTAAGTAATCTGTTGTGTCACTGTGTGTCTCATGAATAAATGGATAAAATCTGTAAATTTAAAAAAGGAGGGGTTCATTGATGACATCGGGTTTCTAAAAGATCAGAGTGGGTGAGATCAGCATGAGACGGCAGGAAATCCCCTTCCCCTAACACAAGAGTGGGTGTGCCTGCAGGTACCTGCGGAAGAGGCCCGGCAGTTACGCTGTGTCTCACAGGACAGTCTCTCATTTGGTTTTTAAATTAGTAGAACCGAGAGGAGGGATGCCTGGGTGGCTCAGCAGTTGAGCGTCTGCCTTGGGCTCAGGGGGTGACCCCGGGGTCCCGGGTTTGAGTCCTGCATCGAGCCTGCTTCTCCCTCTGCCTGTGTCTCTGCCTCTCTGTGTCTCTCATGAATAAATAAATGAAATCTTAAAAAAAAAAAAAAAAAAAAAAGAAAAAGAAAAAGAACCGAGAGGAAGGTGGTGCTGAGCTTGTGTTGCAGGAGAAAACAACGGGGCTCTGATGGTTTGACAAATCCAGTACAGAGATGGGGAGAAGCGAGAGGGCGGCAGGAGACTGCCTACTGGTGTGGAGCATGCGGCTGTCACTGGGACAGGCCATGGGTGGGTACTGGTGCCAGTGTGCACAGTGGTGCGGTCTCCCCAAGCTACATATGGCTGTCCCCAGGCTGGAAGGAGGAGAACTGACTGGGTGGGTTCAGGGCCCGGGTCCACGCGACACTGGTCCTTTGCTCACCTGCATCTACAGGACAGTAATTACAGCAGCTGCCATTTTGTGGATGATGTGCCAAGTGCCTTCCACACCGTATCTCTAATGCCCAGGATAGGGCCCCAGAACCACTAAGTAGTCCCCCTCTGGCCCAGGGGAGCTCGAGTCCCAGATTAGTGATGTAATTTTCACAAGGTTTCACAAGCTTGTCTGACTCCAAAGCCTGAGCTCTTTCCCTTAGTCTGTGTCTAGTCCCAACCTTGGAGACTTGACTTGAGCTCTCATCTTCCCCGAGTGTCTGCTCCACGAGGGCTGAACAACTCCAAGCTTTGAACACTTCCTTTGGGGACCTCATTCCCCGTCCCCTCACTCTCCCGTCCTCCCTTGCAGTTTGTTAGTTTCCCGTTCCTGAACATGTGTATGCACAGGTGCTTTTTTTCAAGGTGGTAATGAGTTCCCTATGGGAAAGCCAAGCCTCCTTAGTAGAAAGTTCTTGAAGACTCCAGAGGGTTTTCCCCAAGGAAACTAGCGCATGTTTCCTTCTAGTTTCCTCCCTAAACCAATCTGCCAACTAAGATGTCCTTTGAGGAGCCAGAAGCACAGAGCCTGGCATCCCGAGGCCCTGAGCACCTCTCTCCCTCTCCCTCCAAACACCGATGCCCATGCTCCAGAAAGACCAAGCCACTGGGAGTCTCATGTGCTTTCTTCTCAAGTTTTGCACTTCTTCACCTCCTGATCTCTCCCTTCCTTAGCCCTTTCCTAGCCAACACGTGCCCTTCAAGATTCAACTCAGGCATCGCCCCTGAGAAACACCCTCAGGTGGCCACATCAGGCTCCCCCTGGATTTTGTGCTGCTCCTGTTGGAACACAGAACAAGCAGAGACAGTGACGATGTGACGGGGTTAGTGGATCCATCAGATTAGACAAGACCTGGGGTAAGACACTGACTACTTGTGTCACCGAACCTTTTGATGCCCCCGTTTTCTCAGCTCTAGGATAGGGACGGTGTGGGCCTCGCCCACGGGGCTGCTGTGGACAAGCAAGCCGAAAGCACGTAGAGCACCCGGCACGGCGCTCAGCACGGAATGAACGGCAGCTGCTCCTGTACTGCTCGTCAAACAGGAACCATATTTAGCTTATGCTTGTGTCGTCCCCTCCAGCCCATGAGAAAGAACCAAGAGGGCAGGGATGGCATCCAATCCGTGCTTCCATCTCTAGCATCTTGCTCATGGTGGACCACACAATAGAGGCTCATGAATAAAGGAACAGGTGAAGCTAAGTTGCCTCAGTGTATATTGTCCCTGTAATCTCATCATCTGAAATTACCTATTTCATTTCCATATGTTTTGAGAGAAGATAAGGGATGAGATATATCCTCCTCATCTGAAACGCAGGAGACCTCCCCAAGGATTGACTTGATGAGGAGGAGATGTATGGGTCAAGTACCAGGCTCCACGTAAGACCATGCGCAGTGGCGGTGGCCATCCCCGACTGGAACTTACGACCGTTTAGAAGAGGTGGAGACCAATGGCTAGGCGGCCAACAGTGTTAAGTCAGCAAGAAAAGATCGAAGTTGAGTGGAGAGGTGGGAGTTCTGCATCGAGACTGATATTCCACGGGCGCTCGGGCACACAGCGTTTCCTGTTTATGGCTCCAGGGTCGCTTTCTGGTTGTTTGGCCTCCATGCCATTACATTTATGACATATTAAATACCATCCTAATACTACACATTTAGTATATATTAAATACTACCCTTTCCCTGAAACACTGGGATCCTAGATTCCCAGTTGGACTGGGGAAAGGGATGAAGAACACAGCTAGAGGATGAGGAACCCAAAGCCTAGATTTCAGGTGGCCACAGCTAAGAGGAAAGAACAGAGTTCAAGTTAGGCGAGAGCCGGCCACCTCGTGGAGTCAGTGCAATAGCAATCTGAGCCTTGCATATAAGCCACCACTCAGAAGACTGCCTTCCCCCTCAACCACCGTCCCCCAGCTGTCTTCTCCCTATCCCAGAGCCATGTGACTCCAGCCGGCAGCCTCACCTTGGCTGCAGTCACTGGGGCTGAGTCTAGTCAAAGGAAATTTATGAACCTCTAGGTCAGCGCTCAGGGGTCTTAGCTTCGCATTAGCACTTGGTACTTATGTCTGCTAAGCCTGGACCCGGTGGGACAGTCATTATTTCTTTACAGATGTGTCTTTCCTGCTAGCCTGAGGCTTTCCTAGAAGCAATGAGGTTTTAAAAAAGAAAAAGAAAGGAAGGAAGGAAAGGAGGAAGGGAGGAAGGGAGAAAGGAAGGAAGGAAGGAAGGAAGGAAGGAAGGAAGGAAGGAAGGAAGGAAAGAGAAGAGAAGAGAAGAGAAGAGAAGAGAAGAGAAGAGAAGAGAAGAGAAGAGAAGAGAAGAGAAGAGAAGAGAAAGAGAAACAAAAGAATGGAAGAAGAAATTAAGCTCGCTTCTGGTTTTGGTCTCCTTTTATTTATTTTTTAAGACTTTTTTTGTGGGGGGTAGGGTGAGCAGAGAGAAAGAAAAAGAGAGCATCAGTGGGGGGCGGCAGAGGGAGGTGGAGGGAGACTCCCAAGCAGATTCCTCACTGAGCATGGAGCCTGACCCAGGGCTCCATCTCACGCCCCTAAGATCGTGACCTGAGCTGAAATCAAGAGTCGGACACTTAACTGACTGAGCCACCCAGGCGCCCCTGGTTTTGCTCTCATTTTAGGAACCAGTGTTATCCAGCAGGCCTCTATCCTAGTTTCGCAATGACTGTCTTGATAACTGCCCCGTGAGCTATGATCTTTTGATCCCTGATGGCTTCCCTCTAGGAGACAGAACACTGGCCC
This sequence comes from Canis lupus dingo, assembly GCF_003254725.2. Lineage (NCBI taxonomy): Eukaryota > Metazoa > Chordata > Mammalia > Carnivora > Canidae > Canis > Canis lupus. Next base: position 70,042,840 of record NC_064253.1, read on the forward strand.
CAGATTTTTGCCCCCTATTTGGGGTCTTCCATCCTTGAAACATAACCTAACTCGCACTGCAAAGTTCTGAGCCCGGACTCTGAGCCAGCATATATCTGCACTGCCCAAGGGGGCCTCTACTGGATTTTCCAACCTGCTGCAGTCATGCCTCTTCCTTTCTGGAAGTCTCCTGGGAAGGCTTTGCCCCAGGGATCTGTGGATGTGAAGAAGGAAATGAAGCAGGCTAGTGGGGATGTCATGTGGAAGAGCAGGTGTTACAGAGAAGATAGCTAATGACAGGGAAGGTGGGTGGGACCCCATCTCCTCCAGGAGGGAGTACTTCACGCAAGGACAGGACTCTGAGGAGTGGGAATCGTTACAGGATCCCGAATTCAGGTGGGGAGATAGGAAAGAGGAAACACACACCGAGTGTACGCCACAAACCAAGCATCGTGAGAGGATGTATTGTCTCACTTAATAGCCCCATCGCCCCTTGCAACAGAAGCCACTGTGTCCCCATTTCACAGATGAGAACGCTCAGGTTCAGAGAGGTTAAGAATCTTCTTCAATATCACCAAACGAGTCAAGGTTAGAGCCCAGAATGCAATCAGCTCTGACTGTAAAGCCATTCATTCCCCCACTCCTAAAAAAACAAACCCATCACCTAGGTAAATGGACTCAGGATGTCCCCACACTTTTAAAACATGCCTTTCCCCCGAACTAGCCCCAAATCCCCAGATAACTATCTTTCAGAGTTTCAGTGATGAGCCATCCCTGTCCCCCTGCTGGTCTGGCTCCTTCCATGAGGAAGCTGTAGAATCATGAACCACTGAAACCATAAACATATTAGTGACCCGCTAAATCAGTGGTTTCCCAGTTTCTTTTCTTTCTTTGTGGCAGAATGGGAATTTGGAGCCCGCATGCATGAAGCAGGTCGCAGAGTCCTCCCTAGCTCAGCCCTCCCTCTGCCCCCTCCCGAAGGGAGTCCTGGAGGTTTTTCTTCCGAAGAAATGCAGTCTGACCTGTTTGGGCTCCTCATTTTCGGAGGAGGCAGACCAAGGTCAGCAGGGGCTTGCCCAAGGTTACTCAATGACCTTGAGGCGGCCCCGGGGCAGGAATCCGCGTCCACTGTTGCTAGTTTTCTCCTTTCTATACAAAGGCCGAGTCATTGGATGACAGTGGATGAGAAGATGCTCTGGGGTCTAGGCAAGCAGGCAATGCGGGAGCGGGAGTGGGTTCTGGAGACAGAAACTTCCCTCTGGAAGGGAGTTCATCACTCACGACAGTGACCCACCACCCTGAGCACCTTCTATGGTGTTAGGCGCAGGGCAGAGAGCTTTGCCTGCATTATTCCTTTTAATCCCTGCAACAGATAAGGATCCCATTCAGGGGATGGGGAAGCCGGCTCTCAATGACTAGGGATTAGGTGGCCCAGCCAGTAAGCTGTGGTGGGGGGATTCGATCCCCAGCCTTCTTGCCCCAGAGCCCAGCTCTTAACCAGCCGGCCGCCTGTCTTCCTGGCAAAGGCTGGTTGGTATTTACCAACATATCCTCCCCTCCCCTCCTGCCAATCTCCCGGCAAACTCTCTGCACGATCAGACATCTCATTTTCCTCAGCGTGACCGCCAGTGTGCAAGGTCTTGGGTATAAATGTGTGTTCCCCGCCCCCCCCCCCCCCGCAACAAGCCCACACGCACGCGTACACAGGTGCGGGCACGCGCTCATGCATAATGCATGCCACCGCGGTCTCAAATCCTGCTAAATTGAGATTCAGCCGGCTGTTGGGTCTGGAGACACCTCAGTGCCTGCGTCATTAGCTGAGCTCTGAAAGCCATCATTACTGCAGCCACAGTGGCTGAATCACTGAGACCGCAGGCAGGTAATAGAATTGCAGGGACACATAATAAAAGGGAATGGAATGGGACTCAGGCCGGAAAGGAGGACTATCTGTTATCCGTCCTGAAGGGTGATATGTAAACAAGAAGCTCCAGGTCCCCGAGATACCGGTTCCAACAAGTCCCTCCACAGAGTATAATAAACGGCGCAATTATAACCTCCGCACTCTGAGGTTTCAAAGGAGAAGGAAAAAAAAATCAATGAAATTAATTTAATGTGGGCCCATTCTTTATGTTTGTTTTGCTACAGCAGTTGTATGAGATACCCCTATAGACCTGCTCATCTTTTCTCCACCCACTGTCTTTACCCACAAGAGCAAAGGGGGGGATAAAAAGCCAAGCCAGGACTTCAGGCATATTTGTCTACGACACCTCAAAGAAGAGAAGCCGATACGAGAATCCAGGCTGGAAGAGGCATTAAAATTGCATCTTTCGTGACATAGAGGAAGATGCAGGGCCTCTTCATACCCCTATGTAGGTTGTGCAAAGGCGCCCCGTTGAGAGGTGAATGGAGACTGCGACCTAGCCTATGCCATACTGGACGAGTGGGTTCTTGCACGGGGTTGCATCCGCCTCCATATAATTAACAGGGAAGAACCAGAGGTAGGTCTAGGGAGTTACAGTGAACCAAGACGCAGAGACATGTGTTCTGTGAGGTTCACATTCTGGGATCACGAGTACATCCCTTTCCTAGATAAATTCCCTCTTTGTAAAGGGAGGGCATGAGATAAGGTGCAGGGGAAGGGGCTACCGTGAAAACACTGAGCTCCCGGCAGGCACGGTGCTGAGAGTATGAAGCATCTGCCTTAATTAATACTTTCAGTAATTCCCTTGAGGTTTACTTGGTCTCCTCTTACAGATGGAGACAAAGTAAAGCTCAAGGAGTCGCGGTCACCTGCCCCAGGTCACAAAACAGCTGAGTAGAGAAGCAAGGTCTGCAAGTGGACTATGTCTGGGCAACATGCCTCCTCCTTAAGGCTGTTTCCACCTCTAGTTTTCTCTGATTCTGTAGGGAAAATGACCTTGGTTATTGGAGTGTTAGGGGCAGGGGACGAGGAATTCGACTGCTGTCCAAATCAAACAACAGGTGACATCACCTGATAGGAGTTGATGGGTTTGTGCAGCACGAGGCAGGAGGTCGGGGCGCCGAGGCAGGGAAACTGGTCTTCCAAGGAGGTTAATGAGAGGTAATCCTGAAAATCACTGTCCAGTAAGCCTGGTGTCAATATTTAGTAAAATAATTGGACAAATGTGCCCAGAGAAAATCTGCAAGCATTCGAGAGATAATGGAATAGTGAGCGATAAGGAGCACTGGAGGTTCATGTAGAAGAAATCATCCTGGACAACTTGATAGCTTTTCCTGACAAAATTACAAAATTAGTGGATGAAGGAGATGCAGTAAAGATTATGGATCTGAGCTCCAGCAAAATATTGAATAGTGTCACATGTGATGTTCAACTTGCCAAATTAATTCAAATTGCCTCTGATTCAAGCTGTGTTATGCGGATTAGTGCTATTATTGAATCTGGTTGGGGAACAGAGCCATCAGGTGCTGATATATAGGACTGCTCCAGGGGCCAGGACCCGAGACTTCCTCACCCCACTCTGTGGTCCGGAAGGGAGTGGCAGCAGGGCCCCTGGGATCACAGGCAAGAAATGCAGACATCTTTAAAACAGTGGAAGACCCTGAGGCATCAGAAGGGAAAGGACATTTTATAGATAATTTGATTATCACAACCTCCCTATGGGGCAGGTGTCATTACCCCTATCATCTTTGTCGTTGCATCAATCGCCATCATCCTCATTTAGCTCCTAATGAACCGAGGGTCAGAGAGGGAGTGGCTGACCACATAGACAGGAAGTGAAAGCACCCGTTTCTGAGTCTAGTGACTGTTGTACTTTCCTCTGAGGTTCTCAAACTATGCATACAGAGGAATCGCCAGGCCAGGGGTGTGGGTGGGTCAAGGGTCAGGTGGGGGAGGGTTGTTAGACACAGCTGGGCCCACTCCCAGAGTTTCTGATCCAGTAGATCTGGAATGGGGCTTGAGGATGGGCATTTCTACAAGTTCCCAGGGGATGCTGACACTGTAAGTTCAAGGACCACACTTGAACCATTGCTCTAGTGCAGGTCTTCCTGGATATTAATTTGCATATGACTCGCCTGGAAATCTTGTTAAAATGCAGATTCTGATCAGTAGGTCTTTTTGGAGGGGAGGGGCAGAGGGAGAAGGAGAGAGAGAATCTCACACAGGCTCCACCCCTAGCGTGGAGCTGGACGTGGGGCTCCATCTCATAACCCTGAGATCATGACCTGAGCTGAAATCAAGAGTTGGATGCTTAAATGACTGAGCCACCCAGACGCCATGGTCAGTAGGTCTTCTGAAGAATGGAGGAATTCTGCATTTCTAATAACCTCCCAGGTGGTGGCCATACTGTTGGGTACGGCACATCTGGAGCAGCAAGCCATGATGTTGGGGAACAAGAAATCCAGAAAGACAGCACCATGACTCAAGAATCTACTCTGGAATCCAAAGTAGAGGAAGGTCTTAAAACATACAGGAAAAAATGATTTGTAGAAAAGACATAATTTGGAAGCTTTGGATTCCAAACGTGGCCTTTCCTTCCTTTCACTTCCTTTATGGTTAGAGGAACTTCTTTAACTTCGTTAGCACCATTATTCAAAGTAACACTCATTATTCTTGTTGTGATGATCATTATTCTTTAACACCAAGACTTTGATTCAATGGCCAATTTATTTAAAGAATGGTCCATAGAGAAAATGCTTGTGGATTTGTCAAAACCGTTGCCGTGGACACACCCTGTGGTACGGCTCAGCAAGCTCGTGTGGGCAGCCACCCGTAAAACTATTCTCAGGATGCAGTGCTAACTCGTCTCTCTCCCCCCAGTGACTCACTGTACCTCCTTCTGCAGGCAAATGGGACTCAGTATACTTCTCATTGCCAAAACGGTCCCTGGACCCATCTACAGTGATTTTATCATAGTTCTAGAATCACTCCATTATAAAATACACCCCTCTGCTTTAACTGCCTCGTTGCATGTATGCAATTTATTGCCGCTTGTCTACTTCCTTTAGAAGAGCAGAAAGATTCTACACCTGAACTACTGATTAAGTGAATGCGAACGGAAGGAGTGAGGGCTCTTGCTCATCCTTCTCTTAAGGCATTTATTGAGCTCAAGAGAGGGAAACCATAGGACGGTCGTAGACAGGGAGGAACAGGAGGAAAGGAACGGCTAATTCTTATTGTGATTATTACTATTATACGCTAAAAAACCAGCGACCCTTTAAGCTTGATGGTTAAGGACCTTGTAACAAACAGAACCCCACTCTGCATGGTCTCCCAGCCTCAAGGAATTCCTCTCATTCTCCTCTCCTTACCTATTTCTCATGCTTCCTCTAGCATTCTCTAACCAGTGCCCATCACCACAGCAAATTCCAAATACTGATTTATTTCTCAATGTTCCTCAAAGGCCAGGGTAGAAATCCCTAGTTTTGGTGCATATCCCAGTCTCTTTTTTCCACTTTTCCCGAGGAACACGGATTCCCCCTCCAAAGCCACGTGCCTTACTTATGGCTCTCCTTGGCCAATATCAAGTCTAGGTCCTCCTAAGTCCACCTGGGGTTGGTTATTTATTTATTCATTCATTCGCCTTTTCATGGGGTCATTTTTTTCATTTCCTCAATAACATTCCTGCCCCCAGTGACTCCTTCACTGACTCCACCGTTCATTGAACACATTGCTAATCCATTCGTGGATTCATTCATCCATGTATTTATTCTCAGACGTATTCCTCAGTATGTGAATCATATATGAATACAAATGAACATACGTATGTGTGCGTCCACTGAGCGGTCCATTCCACGTGCCATCCACATCAGTTCTCTAGTCATACATTCTTTCATTCTACTCATTTATTCACTGAACATCCACACCGCTCACTGGGTGCTCACTTGGTCAGGATCTGCCTTAGACACTGATCTGTCGAAGGTGCAGCCGCTGCTTTTGAGAAATTCACAAACCAATGAAGAAGACAGAGAGACAAACATAAAATTGCAAACGCTGCGTGGCCAGAGTGAAGCAGAGGAGGGCAAGATGCTGAAAGAAAAAGTAGTAATCACTGCATGGCTACTCTGTCCTCGGTACCTATCATGCCTGTTCTGATTTACATGCTCCCTTCCCATAGGTGATGAAATTGGATTTACGTAGTAAATAGACCCAGTGCAGATCTGCGCCCACGCGTTTCCTTTGCACTCTCCAAAGTCTTAAGCGCTCTGCTGTATTCACCGGTAATACCACTGGCGACCTTAGTTTAGACTAGAATTTCTGGGGAGTGATGTGGGAAAAATCCAATTAGAAAGGTGTGAGAAGCAATTGGAAAGTGAAGAAGTGGAAGCGATGAGTTTCCATCAAGGAGTTTGTCCCTCCAAGTGCAGAGAGAGAGAAGGCTGCAACTGAAGAGGAGATAAGGATGGAGACCCAGCCGGGGCATCTGGAGAATCTCACGGGTAAAGGCAGGCATGTTCATCCCCGCAGGGCCCTTCCATAACCCTCCCTTCATCGTCTTCATTCCTGTTGCTCTCACCACGACTGTGAGCCGTCTGACGTTCTGCTGTAAATCCTAGGACTTAGCACAGAGCCTGCCCATAGAGTAGTTGCTAAATTAACCCGCATAGAGCGAATGCCAAATACTCTACAGTCGACCGCACATGGCCTAGAAGGGGACGTTAGAAAGAGCAGAGAGATGGACACCTGGGTGGCTCAGTGTTTGAGTGTCTGCCTTCAGCTCAGGTCGTGACCCCGAGGTCCTGGGATCAAGTCCCCCATCAGGTTCCCCGCATGGAGCCTGCTTCTCCCTCTGCCTGTGTCCTGCTTCTCTGTGTCTCTCATGAATAAAATATATTAAATATTTTAAAACAACAACAACAACAAAACCAGAAAGAGCAGAGAGGAGTAAGTTGGCTGAGCAGGGCTGCCCACTAAGCAAGGAGTTGGAACCAACTGGATCCTGGAAGGCTGGTGATATGCTTCCTCTAGCATTCATCCTCTAGCATGATATGGAGTGACTGTGATGACTAGAGACATAAGCAAAGTCCAAGTTGATAAGAAAAGTTTAGATTCAAGCACAGGGTGAAATTGAATCCATGCATAAGGTGAGGGGCGGATCAAATCTGGGGACTTGAGCGAGCATGTAGGACTGTCTTAAAAGCAGAGACAGGAGATGGGCCACAGACAACAGACCCAGAGAGGAAATGCCGCGTGCCCACATTGTCTGGATGTTTGCACAATTCCCTGGCAATGAGCACTGGTTCAGGAGCCCCAGCAGAGAAAAGTCTTACAGGTGTGGAGAAAATGAAGGTTTTAGCTTCCGCAGAGTGGATTTTATTAGAATTGTTATTAGTCTGTGGTGCAAAAAGCTCATTAGAAACTCACTAGGGCTCTTAAAAGTGCTGCGCATGTGTTATAATTACACTCCTTCGGATTCCTCCATGGGTTTCTCGATACTGTCCGAGCATGAGATCTATTAAAGGCACATAGGGAGGGATAGCTTCTGGCTCACTTGGCATTTGAGCTCAGGGCCAGACACCTGCAGCTCAGGTCACACATATCTTTGAGAGGAAGACAGGGACCTGGCAAGTGGTGAGCTGCAGCCCGTGCTTTGACATGTATTATTTTATGTCGCGGCAACTAGAGGCACCAGAGAATCAGATGGCTCAAGGAGCTTTCACAAGGTCACACAGCTAGTCAGTAGCAGAACTGGCATCCGTGCCCCTGTCGGTCTGACTATGAAACCTGTGTCCTCTCCAGGGCCCCACGCAGCCCCCGACAACGGGATCTCTTTTGTAAGAGAAAGGTTTTCTCGCTTCAAGTTGGCAACATTTTTTTTTTTTTTGAGAAAAGGAGGGGGGCAGAGGGAGAAAGTGAGAGGAGAAAGAATCATTTCATGCCAGGTTCGGACTCAAAGATCACTCTCCAGCTGTCAGCTGAGCCCACAATCACTGTGGAGTTTTATTAAGGAGCAAGAGTCGTAGAAGAGTAAAGTGACAGATTGAAAATTAACTTGCCAAACTCCCCATCAATATTGTGACAGTCCCCAAGTACCAGTTCAGCGGCCCAATGCACCAACTTGACAATATTAACATAACTTTGTCGGAACAAAAGCTTCCCCTGCGTCTTTTCAAGAGAAGCTAATTTTGGGGGAGATGGGCATTCTTCTCTGCCTTTTCCCACACCTCTGAGGCAGGTGTCTTTGGGTCAAAGCCGGAGTGCATGTTTCATAAACTTCCATTCTCCTTCCCCCTCCCTGGGCATTGCCACTGCAGCGGGATGGGCAGTCAGAGAGGTGCTCCTCCCCCCTTAGGGACCTACTGAGGGGAATGAAGACCGGAAAAGAGACTCCTCAGCATAGGTGATGCTTTCTGAACGCCCAGCTGAGCTCCGCTTAGTCTTTACATTTGGAGCACTCTGCCCAACATAGTGACTCTTGGGAGCTCACCATTCCGTCCTCCTGTCTGCCGTCACCTAAGGAGCTCTTACCCACCTTCACATCCCAGCTTAGACATGGCCTCCTGCGGAGCACCTACCTGAATTCCTAAACCCCATGTGGGCCCCCGACGTTTGCTCCTGGGGTACCCGGACTTCTACAGGTTGCACTCCCAGCTCTCTTGACTGAATTTCACTACAACCAGCCTCTTTCTCATGTGATCTAGGAGCTCAACAGGTAAAGACACTATAGAAGTTAGCATCTAATCCAGGTGACGTTTACCTGGGATAAACGTTACATTAGGACTCTGGGGCAAAAGTCGTCAACCAGAACTGTCCTGGCATAACTGGGATGTCCTACAACTCTTTGTATCTCCATCTCTTTGATTAAAATTTAGTGAGAGCAGGGTACTTATTGAATGAATAAATGAATGAATGAATGAAATGGGTCCTTTTCTCTTAATTAGTCCTAAAGAAGCTCACAGAACCTTTCTCACTTCCTTCTTTATTGCCTCTGTAATCTCACCCTCCCTCTTTCATCCCTCCCTGTTCCTTCTTTTTCTCCATTCCTGCCTTCCAATTTATAAGTCACCTTCTATTCGTCAAGCCTCGTTTATTTATTTATTTTTTATCACTGAGCATATAAATAAACATGGTTTCTGCCTTGAGGGTGAGAAGAGAAAATAATTAGAATATACCGAGCCCCTACTATGGGTCAGCTGATTTAAACCCTGGCTTAGCCACCTGACCAATGAGGTAGTTAATAGATTCACCTTGTACAAATGAGGACAATGAAGCCCAGAGAGGTCAGGTGACTTGACCAAGGTCATACAGCTAATAACAGCAGAGGCTGAATTTAATTCCAGGTCTGCAGGAATCTCATCATTAAACTATCCTCCTGCCTTTGTAGAGGGAAACTAAAATAGAAAGTGGTGCAGTGTGTGAAGATCGTGACAGAGAAAGGCTCCTCAGTCTGCAGATGGGTACAAAAGCATCTCTGAGCCACAACTCTCATGTACTTTACCCAAAAGCTCAAAGAAAAAGAAAACAAAACAAAACAAAAAAACCCAACAACGTCGAACTTACAGCTACTATATGTCAAGACCTTAGCTGTGTAGACACTTTGCTACCTCCTGGGGATTCATACTGACAAACAGTCCAAGATGTTCCGGGTCTCATCTCAGCAGGGAAGGTAGACCGCAGCCACCCTGCTTAGATTCCAACAACGGCAGAAATTGGTTGCTGGTTAGTGCTTTGGAGGAAAATGTTTGGGGAGTGAAGATTAGACATACTGAATTGCTTAAAGGTGAAATTGCAGAGTTGAACACGTTGCACAGATCCTGAGTCTTGGCTCCACCATTTCTGAAACTAAATTTCTGTTTGTGCTTCCCTCCCTTAGGCCTACTCTTCCTCCTGTCTCCATCAATGGGACTTCCATCGGTCCAGGGGCTCAGGGACACGAAAAAACAGGAAGCCACACTTGCCTCCGGCTTCATCTCCCTCATCAGCCAATTCTCTTGGCCTACCTGGAGGAGACACCCGGAATCTGCCCACCTGTCACCATGTCACCATGTCAGCTCACACACCATGCTCCCTGAACCGTTGCAGGAGCCTCGGCTGCTTTCCCTGCTTCCATCCTGGCCACTAAAGTCTATAACCAACCACACAAATATTAATTTATGTTAGTTTTTAGTAAATATTTCAGTAGAAAAATTGTACAAAGCAAAACATAAGATTTTTTTTCTCAGCATTATTTTCATGGCTAAAGAAACAGGCTGGTGGATGATGAGTCATGAGGATCATATTGCAGAGAGCTAGGATTTGAACCCGGACCCCCTGGTCACAAAGCCTGTGTCGCCCTTCCTTCCCTCCTTTCCGTCTGGACAGTGTGACCTTAAAGTCACTGGTGGAACACAGCAAATCCCTCGCCACCACTTTCTAAGCTCTTAAACCTCAATGTCTTTCTATGCAGAGTAGAGAAAAGGTTGGCTCATCTCCATGAACTTATTGTGAGGATTCCAGAAGATGAGCACCTGGCGCGCATGGCAGCGTCTCTGCCCCATACATGGGTGCTCAGCAAATAGCCATTATCATCATCATTAGTATTATGAGGCAGCACTGAAGTATCGACTAAGGTAATCTGGTGGTCCAGCACTTACACCGTGTCCTGCGTGTGCTGTGTGGCTGCTTAACTTTTAATGTGGGCATCTTCTTACAACCTTCTCCCACTCCCCAGCCGCCACCCCCCTGCAGCCCCTAGGCCTAGCAGTGGTATGCATGGTGCAGGACGTGTGACCGTGTGGCGCTGGTGGAGGGAGGGCTGGGTATTTGAGCACGGGCTTGGAGCCACACAGCTCAGATTCTAGTCCTGGCTCCACCATTTCCGAGCTGCATGATGCTGAGAAAATAAGGGTCATATCTGGACATCACACTGTTGTCAGAGCCGAATGGGTTTAAATGGGCGAAGCTACTCTGTGCGCTCTCCTCTTAAGTCACTGGGAGCTTATTCTCACCCTCTTTTGCTGGTGGGCTCTTCATCTATCTGACCTATGAGTATGGGAGCCCCTGGGCTCTGGGCCTGGGTTCATCCCTTCTCTCTGGTGAGTCCGTCTCTTCTCTTTTGTATTATTCATATGCTAAATAATCTGAAATTAGCATTTCAAGTCTAGTCTCTTTTCTGGGTTGGTATGTCCAACTGGCTAGACATCTCCATGAGGAAATATATTAGACTTGGCCAGATGATGGGTTCCTGAAGCAGGATGATGCATACCCCGGGGGTTAGGACATTGCTGTCCAATTTTGTGACTGGAATTTTCCACAAATGAGTTCATTTATTTTTAAGATTTTATTTATTTATTCATGAGAGACACAGAGAGAGGCGGAGACACAGGCAGAGGGAGAAGCAGGCTCCATGCAGGGAGCCCGATTGTGGGACTCAATCCCAGGACCCTGGGATCACAACCTGAGCCAAAGGCAGACGCTCAACCACTGAGCCTCCTGGGTGCTTCATGAGTTCATTTTTTAATATGGCTGAAACTAAATTTCTGTTTGTGCTTCTCTCCCTTAGGCCTACTCTTCCTCCTGTCTCCAACAATGGGACTTTCATCGGTCCAGGGGCTCAGAGACACAAAAAACACACTTGCCTCCAGCTTCATCTCCCTCATCAGCCAATTCTCTTGGCCTACCTGGAGGAGAGACCCGGAATCTGCCCACCTCCCACCATGTCAGCTCACACAGCCATGCTCCGCTGTCTTCCACCTGAACCGCTGCAGGAGCCTCGGCTGCTTTCCCTGCTTCCATCCTGGACACTAAAGTCTATTCTTCACACCCCAGATGGAGTGGTCTTTTAAAAATATGAGTGAGATTATAGCCCTGTTCTGCTCAAACCATTCACTGGCTTCTTTCTCTTCTCACTCAGGATCAAATCCAAAGTATTGCACTTACGTGACTCACAGAACTCTGCACAGATTGCCACACTGCTCCACTTGACATCCATTTTTTTTTTTTTTTTTTTTTTTACTTAGAACATGCTCTCCTACAACTCACCCCCTCTTTCACTATGTTCCATCTACCTGGGCTCCTTTCTAAAAATATTTATTTATTTATTTATTATTTGAAAGAAAGAGAAAGAATGAGGGGAGGGGAAGAGGGAGAGAATCTCCAGCAGAGTTCCCACTGAGCATGGACACCCCCTCCCCCTGACACGGGGCTTGATCTCACCTGAGATCATGACCTGAGCTGCAATCAAGGGTTAGATGCCCAATCAACTGAGCCATCCACCCACTGCCACCTGGGCTCCTTCTTGGAACATGCCAGGGGTGTATGAACCTGCTGTGCCCTCTGCATGGAAGCTCTTCCATAGACACCTGCAGGCTCAGTGTCTCAGCTAAGATCTATGCACTAGTGTCACCTTATCAAAGAGGTCTTTCCTGTCCAGGCTGTATTCAACAGGCTCCTCTGCCTAGCGCTCGCCAGCCCTCTTATCCTGCTTTCCTCCATAGTGTGCACGCTTGACACAGTCTGTATTTACTTGTCGATTGTCTCCCACACTAGCATACAACTCACCAGGGCAGGGATTTTAGGAGTTTGTTCACTGTGGTATTTCTGGCTTCCCAGAACAGTGAGTAGGCACTCACATAAACAGGCACTCAGTAAATGGTTTGGTTAAAGACAGACAGGATGGTGATGGGTACAAGGTAAGTACTGCTATTTTCGTTACTATTACTAGTACTACTGCTACTATTACTTTTACTGGGACTAAACTCCTTACATTTATCTTAGTTGTCCCACAACAACACAACAAGACACAAGAACCTCATTGTACAGATGAAGGGGTTAGGCTGAGAAGGGAGAAGTTACCTGCGTGAGTCACAATCACCCAAGGGGAGGAAGGACGCCTAGGTGGCTCAGTGGTTGAGCATCTGCCTTCAGCTCAGGCATGATCCTGGGGTCCCGGGATCAAGTCCCACACTGGGCTCCCCGCATCGAGCCTGCTTCTACCTCTGCTTGTGTCGCTGCCTCTCTCTCTGTGTCTTTCATGAATAAATAAATAAATAAAATCTTAAGAAAACAAGAAAACAAAACGCTAGTCCCAGAGAAAGAACTACAAAACCCAGCTCCCCCACCTCTCTGGACCCTCTACTTTTTCCATGATGGCATCATGTAGCACCAATGGGAATCCTACATCAGAATGTTCTCTGTGTCTTTTTTAAAAAATTCATCATCTATGGAAAGACCTTTAAGAGATCACTAAGCAGAGGTGGAGGAGGGAGTAAAAAAAAAAAACAAAAACAAAAACACTATACTTTGTGTACCTTTTATGAAAGGAAGGAGAGGAATAATATTTAATATTACTTGCTTGGATTTATATTGAAAAAAAAAAACAACAATGGAAAGACACCCAAGAAAGGAGTACCAGTGAGGTAGAGATAGAGGAAAAGAGATGGAAGTAGACAGGGGAAAGAATTAACACTATTACTGGATGTCTTTTATGCTGATTTTGATTTTGAACATTGTGAACTTGACGTGTATAAAAAAATATGTCTTCCAAATTGTCACAGCCAAGAGGAGCCCAGGAGACAGCCCAGGAGAGTCTTAAACTTGGCCTTAAGAGCCCCTTAGCTTGACCAAACTTTAAACAGGCTTCTTCCTGACTCTAGGTGCCTGACCTCCATTTTCTTTTTATTCATTCATTCATTCATTCATTCATTCATTCGAGACACAGAGAGAGGCAGAGACACAGGCAGAGGGAGAAGCAGGCTTCCTCATGGGAGCCTGATGCGGGACTTGATCCCAGGACCCCAGGATCACGCCCTGACCCGAGGGCAGATGCTCAACCACTGAGCCACCCAGGTGCCCCTCGCATATATTTTCTTAAACTATTGGCTTTAGATAAGTGTCACTGGAAATTTCTTCTCTGCACCTTTAACATTAAAATCTTTAACACACACACACACACACACACACACACACACACACACACATACCTCTGGACAGTTCTACAACCCAGGAATGTCTTTCTCAAGGATCTGGAAGTCATCTCTTTGAAATGTAATCACCAAGGATGGTAGCAGAGAAATACACCCGTGGGTTCAGAATAAGTCAACTTGCAAGATATATTTCATTAGTGAACCTCCCCCTGAAGTCATCCGGTACCTTCCCCGTCGCTTACTGCAGCCATAAAAACCCTCCTGCCCTTTGTCTGAATGGAATTGAGTTCAGACCTTTCTCCCCTGTTGCAATAGCCTTGAATAAAGTCTTCCTTGCCCGTTTGACACCGTCCAGTACTTTGAAAGTCACAGCACTGGTTAAACTCTCAGAGCAGAACAAAAGGACATTCGTAAAAACTAAGATAATCTGGATACCTGCCCTTACTAAAGGCTATCGAAATAGGGGAGAAGGGCCTGCACTCAATTCCATTGAGATAAAGGACGGAAGGATTTTTGAGGCTGGGGTGAGTAGGTGGGAAAGAACCGGAGGACTTGGGGGCAGGGAAGAGGAGAGTTTGATCCCTGGGTGTGTCCAGCACATTGAGTTATTCTGAATTTGCAAATGTATTTATCTTTCTCGAAGATTACATTTCAAAGAGATGGCTCCCAGGTCTCTGAGAAAGTAAGAAAGAAAAGGTTAAGACACACAAACTTAGATAATACAAATAAAAACCTATATCCTTTTCCTCTTTACACCAACGTTGGGCTCTGTGAGTCCTGTTCGGCTAGTATTTCCAGAACCTGGCACATGATACGTACTCAGTGTATATTTATTAGTTGAATCACACAGCTGAAGGAGAATTTAATTGCTATTTAGTTTAATTTCAAGCTAGGTTTCCACCTCCTTTGCAAACACAGCTGCAAGATTGCCTATGGGCTTGTATACTCCCAGTGGCTGGGTCCTCACTAACTCCTCAGAAATAGTTTGGGAATTCAGACAAACTGGTAGGTGTAACTCTAGTATTACAACTTTGGTGCAACTGTAGTTCTCTGAACCATGAGTTAGCAAGGAAGACCAATCCCTTTATCCTATGTCTTTCTTGCTACTCTACAAAGCACCCCCACACAAGCTGAAGTATCTTCAAGGTCACGGCAAGTGCCAGGATCCTCACAGAGAATGGAGCGGCAGCTAGCTGATTTGGGGATTGAGGTTCTTGCAACACGGTCAGGAATATACTGAATTAACCATGACGGGGCTAACCAAATGCCTGCAGCTTCGGCTCCTGGCTTATGCCTGCTAATTAATTGCCCACTTAATGGGTTCCTCTGAGGATCTGATGAGACATAAAAATAAATGCTCATTTTAGACTCTTAAAAGCCACCTTTGAGGTGTTTCACTAGATTATCATTAATAGAAATTATTCAGCGGTGATGTTACATAAAACCCCAGTCACTGCCCTTGGAGCTTTCTGTATTAATTCACATCCAATAAACTGTGATCATATCTTTCATTAGAATTGTTACTAAATACATTTCTATTCAGGGCATCTCCCTGAAATGGAAATATTTCCCTAAAAATTAATTTTCTTGATACACATGCGTAGGCTTATTAATGTGAGCTTAGAATAGACTTACTTTTTTCATTTCTCTGAAAGGAACACAAAGAAAGTAATGCTGGTGAATTTGCATCTCACAAGATCTCAAGTGTGCCAGGATGTGCACTCCAGCACAAAATTTCAGGGTAAGTGGCATCTCACAGATCCTTAGATTCATGTTAGGAAAATGTCACTAACGTTTGCCCATGTCTTTACACTTTACAAAGTATTTTAACCTGACTTTTCTCATCACCTCTCCCTCCGCACCATAATTCTCCCGCGGGGTTGGTATTATTATGCTCCCTGATTCAGTGGTGAGCAAACTGGCCACAGAAGGTTATAAGACCCTGCAAAGTCTCAGGGCCCCTAATGGTCCCTTTACCGCGGTGTGTAAATAACCCCATCCTTCCCCATGGTTTATCTCTATAACCCCATTCCCTCACCCTCTACACGGGCCCCTGGATGTTCACATCTGCAGATGCTCTATGCCCCTACTCCCACCTAGCTAACACTTAATCATATCTTCCAGGTCTCAGCTGGCAGCTGGCAGGACGCCTTCCCTACCTCTGCTCATCCACACCAATGCTAGGGCCAGTGGTCCCCTTTGTGTAAGGGTAGGGATCTGCACTGCCTCCTTCATCTTTTCATCCTCAAAGCTTATATATCACAGGTGCTCCACAAAACCTTGCCAAATAACAAATAAGAACAAGTGGTAAAGCCAGGACGGGAATCTCTGCCCTCAAGTGCGGTCCTCTGGTCACCTTACTCCCTCCTGGAATTCACAAAACCACAAGAGCAACAGCAAATGACTTCTGAGGTGTGAGTTCTTCAGAGAGTAATATTCCCGACGACGTTGCCTCCACATAATGCAAATATAGTAAAATTTCAGTGTTGCGGACTCCATTAATTAAGGATGCATAATGCTTGGCCAGGGGCTGGGCTGGCTTGTACCTTTGGAGTGTTTATTTATAAAAGAGATTGCTAAGCACATTAGTACATTAGCAGTGTAAATAAGATCACCAGGGAAATGGCAGAGATACTTAAGAGAACAAACTGCCTGGAGTCACTTTGGAAGCACCCATTATGAACAAACAATCACTGTGCTAATTACAATTGCTCTGCTAATTACAATTACTGTGCTAATTACAATCTATCCTTATCTGTTCCATAGGTTCTCTATGGACTTTTTTTCCTTTTGAGCACTTGGGCCAGCCTGAGTTACTGCCTACATTTTCGTGTAACGAAATTGTGCTTCTTTATAAAAACTGTCTCTACCTTAGATGGCTCAATGGTTCCGAGAGGCTTCCCTGTCCTTAAAAAAAAAAAAAAAAAAAAAAAAAAAAGAAAGAAAAAAGAAAAAAAGAAAAAAAGAAAAGAAAAGAAAAGAAAAGAAGAAAGAAAGAAAGAAAGAAAGAAAGAAAGAAAGAAAGAAAGAAAGAAAGAAAGAAAGAAAGAAAAAAAAACAGAGTCAGGGATTTTGAAGTCAGAGAATTAAAAAAAAACACACACACACACAAAAAGGGGGAAGGAGAAGCGAGAGGAGAAGTGAGATGAACCTGCTTGGTTCTGTTGCTTTAGCACCTTTAGCCAACTAGACACTTTTTTAGGTTAGTTGGAGAGCATTCAAAATATGCTATATATAATTGTTTTTCTCATAAAATGACCATGTTTGGTATATTTAGAGATGTGAACATTGAGAATATATATATATTTTTTTTTTTTAATTAAAGTGACTATTTGTCTTTCTTCTCTTACTATAATTAGGGAGAGAGATTAGAGAGGCTTTGTTTAAAAACGGATTGCAATTCCCTGTTCCCCGCATGCAAAAAAATAAAAAAACATCTTTCACTAGGTCTTAATTTTACTGCTTTCTTCCTATCTCCAATTATACTAACGAGTGTTGAGGGTATGAGATTTTTGTCTAAGAACTTAAGAATAATAAAGATTCACCCGGGGCCAGTGTCCCCTCCCAAATGGATTTCTCATTACTTTTTCAGGAGTCTGGCTTCCACCTGTGTCCTGACGCTGACTGCAGCCCAGCCCATTGGGCATCCAATGATGGAAGAATTATAGGGTCCTCACTAACTGGAAGTCATCTCTTCACGGGCAGCTCCGATCTGGGTGCGCAGCCACGGATGGCTTCAGGACACTGGACGCAGGGTAAGTGCCTCCCACACTGGGGCTGACACTGAGAGCATCCCATACCCGTCACTAAGCAGAGCGGATGGGTGGATGCAGAAAATAAGTTGTGCTACATTGTGCACTAGGGGCCTGCTGGATGATAGGGCGGGATTGTCACCTGGGCTGCTGCAAATCCAAAATACAGGCTCTGAGCTTGGTCACTCTGCAAGGAGACTCCTTGGTACTGCATGGCCTTCTAAGTGCCACTGGCCCTAAACTCAGTTCTTGCCTTCTAACTGGCAAATGGAGAAGCGACAATCCTTCTCCATTCTCAAGCATAACCTGGGCTCACATCTCATGAAAAGTTTAGTTTAACACCTTGCTGTGCAAAGCTGTCCAGGAGCTCATTTGAAAAGCAGAGTCTCAGGTCTTACCTGCAATCCACTGAACCAGAGCCTGTATTTTAGCGGGGTTCCTTGGCGATGTGTATGCATATTAGAGTTTGAGAATTACTAGTGTATTTCATGCGCCTTGTATCCTGGCCATAAGCAGACACATGGAAAAGTTCTACCCTCGGTTAGGGTTTTTGTGTATAATAATGATGATGACCTATTACTTGCTTTCCTGCTCTTTGCGGATCATCTGGTTGGAGCCATATGTATGTGCATTTGCACACATTATCTAGAGGCTATAGAGTGGAGAAGAGGGCAGGCCGTGACTCTCGGCTCCATCACGTACCAGCTGCAGGACCTTGGATGCCATTCTTCACCTCTCTGAGCTTCAGTTTTCTCATGTAAGAAGTATGGCAGTGAACCTGCTCTGTCCACACATGTTGTGGGAGAAATATCTGTCTATACCCCTTAAAGTCAGGCTTTGAAAAGTAAAGAAAAAAGAGTTTAGTGTATCAATCATGCTTAAGGATCCTGGGAAATTTACCAGAAGGAAAAGTAGGAAGTGAGCAAGACCAATGTGCAGACCATGGGACTTATGGGCTGACCTTCATTGTGTTTGGATGCATATCCTTTCCTATAGGGTAGGGCCACTTGTAAGCTACTTGTCATATATTTTTAATATTAATGCAGAAGCACTCCACACCTCTAGAACTTTTGGGCATAGGCCCTGGCCCATTATCAAATGCCACACAGCAGGCATGAGCATCTAAAACCCACCTTCCGGGATCCCTGGGTGGCGCAGCGGTTTGGCGCCTGCCTTTGGCCCAGGGCGCGATCCTGGAGACCCGGGATCGAATCCCACATCGGGCTTCCGGTGCATGGAGCCTGCTTCTTCCTCTGCCTGTGTCTCTGCCTCTCTCTCTCTCTGTGACTATCATTAAAAATAAATAAATAAATAAATAAATAAATAAATAAATAAATAAATAAAATAAATAAAACCCACCTTCCTGATTGGATGCATTTCCCTGTAGGTAATTCCTACAAAAACAAAGGAGGCTACCCTATAGGGTACAGGTAATACATGGGAAAGATAACGGCTTTCCAAGAGAAGGTGACCGTGGCCTGCTACTTATTCCACACTGCTGGCTGAGGTGTCCCCCTCCCATAGACCCTCAGAGCACGAAGGGCTGTGTTTCTGCCCCTACCCTGGCATTTTGCCAAAGCAATGCATTCACCAGAATGCACTGGTCAGAGGAAGTTGACAGCCCTCTGAAGATACTTTCAGGTTAAAAAAAAAAAAAAAAAGATACTTTCAGGTTAAAACCCCACTTTATAGTTGAAGATCTTGAAGTTCATAGAGGTTAAGAGATTTGTCGAAAGCCACACAGCTGTGGAACGGTAGATTTGAGATTTAGACCTCATTATTTCTCATGGTGGCACCCTGACACCTTGTGTTGGGTCCCAGCTAGGAATGGGATCAAATTCCTGCAGAGTCATGCACATGGGGATGGCCTTGTCACTAAGAGTCCTCCAGTTTCTATCTGGCAGCCCCCTGTGGCACCTGGGTCCTCCCTGTCTGGTGAGGACAGGGATGCAATAGGTGCCAATCCCACTTAATCATCACAAAACATCAAAAAGTGGGTATTGTCATTATTCCCAATGTGGAGATGAGGAAACTGAGGCTTACTGAACACATGTGCCCAAGGTCACACAGTTAGCAGGTGGCAAGCTAAGACTCAGACTCTAGAGCCTGACGTCTTCGACACTCAGCCCAATATATCCCTAAATTAACGGACAATGTGAACCACCCAGGAATATGATGACAATTAATTTTCCCAGGTCCTTCATTTAAGAGAAAATAAATTGGTAGGTCTTGGTGCAGCCCTAGGTGACTCTTAGGATCCGGTGAGTAGGAAAAGCTTCAGTAAGCCCGTGGCGATCGGGTTTGAATAGAAAGAGACTATATTGCTCAGTCTGTACCCAAACTCTGCCCTAACCTTAATTTATAGAAAAAGCCAACAGAAATCAGGAGAGGATGAGCAAGGGTGATCCAATAGGAAGTGCCAGCACATGTATGGAAAGAGCTTTTGGATTTCAGGGCCTCTGGTATATGGGACATGCTGGCCTTGACTCCTGCAGAATATGTACGAAAACCTTGAGAAAATGGAGATAAAGCGAGAGATCCTTCTACAGACAGCCTAAGGGTCAGGGCCCCAGGGAGAGTCACCCCTCAACTGCTCTGAACCAGCCTCTAATTTCTGTCCTCAGCTCACTTCCAAGGTCTCACCAGTAGACCCCAGGGTGGGTAGCATACAGCTGTGTTTCCAAGTGCCAAGTTGAGGATTTTGCCAAAAGCTAGGATATCATTGTATAGGGAGGCTTGGGAATCGCCCTGAAAATCACAAGCTAATGCCACTTCTAATTAATAACCTCTCCACTGTCAGCCTCCTTTACTTTATCTTGTCATAATACGATCGTGGTGTATCACAGAACATCCAGACCTGAAATTGCAGAAAAACAGCTTCCAGCCCTGGCTCCACCATTAATTCTCTGTGGAACCTTGACCTTGATGTTGCCATCTGTATAGTGTGGGAGTTGGATCACAAGTTTCTAAGCCTTCCGAGCGGATATAGTGCAGCCCAGCAGACTGGAAGCTGGAAGCCTGAATTATTCATTTACTAGTTACATGATTTTAAGTAATTAAACACTGTGAGGCCCAGGCATCTCATCCACAAAAGGAGGGCAGTGTAGAGACTGTGCTCTGAGGTTCATCCATCTATAAAGTCGATGATTCTTTGGGAGTTGAATGAAGAAAATGGTCAAGAAAAGACTAGAGGGTCCTTCCTAACTCTGGGAAACGAACTAGGGGTGATGGAAGGGGAGGAGGACGGGGGGTGGGGGTGAATGGGTGACGGGCACTGAGGGGGGCACTTGATGGGATGAGCACTGGGTGTTATTCTGTAAGTTGGCAAATTGAACAACAATAAAAAATAAATTTATTATTAAAAAAAAAAGACTAGAGGGTCTTATCACAGTTGTTGGGGGGATGATGTCAAAGGGGAGAATGTTAGGATCCTGAAAGGTGTGCTGCTAGGTGGGCTTTGCTGTTAGACTCGAGTTCTCTCATGTGATAGCTACAGGACTACCAGGCCCGGTGGCTCACCACACGTGTACCTCAGCGTAGAGCATTGTATTGATGTCTCATTTATTTCTGGGTCTTCTCAGCACATGATAGGATTTCATGTGCCTGCTCAACACTTTGAAGGGTGCCGTGACCACAGGACTGGATGTGACCAATGCAATGTGAGCAGAATGTCACTCCTGGGAAGAAGTAATGAGAGCCAAATTTCGTTCCCACTACCACAGTGTCCACGGGGGCACATGAAGATGATGCTCCTGCCAGCTGGGATTCCCAAATGCCAGAATGAATGGCACCCTTGCAATTCTGGGCAGGGCATGTGATAGGAACACAGCCTAATACATTCTGGCTGATATATTCCTTTCCTTTTTTTAGGAAACCAAGTTGTTCAGGGCTATTTTGTGATAGGTACTGAGAAATGAGAAAATCTATAAAGTATGTGATACCGGATCTGGCACGTAGTGAAAACGCACTTGGCTAAACGCAGAGGGCAAGAGAGGGGGAGAAGAGAGGGAAGAGAAGGATTCAGAAGCAGCATCTATCATTAACCATCTTCCAGGAAGGCACTAGAAAAATAGCTGTCGAGGCCACTTAATAAGATGTGACTCAGGACCCTCTCTGGGAAACAAGTGGGTGCCACTAACAAAAGCCAGCTTTTCTCAGATGCTGAAAGAGAACCCTTCTGTCTCACCAGGCGTGGGCTGGTGGTGCCTCATCCTGCAATCCCACATCTTACCCAAAACTTTCCTCTTATCCTGTACAATATGCACATCCGATAAGCATGCCAGATTGAAGAGCGCCTTTCTAGCAAACCGTCCATGAGATCCTCCTGCTCTTTGTAGGTCAGTCTTGAAGGCCTTGGGCAAATAGCTACTGCCAACAGAACCATCTTATTTTCGATGAGGCTTTTGGAAAATCTACAATTGTAATTTGTGCAGCCCCCCATTCCCAAGCAACTGCTCCTCACTGCAATTTCTGAGACTCCCAGGCTCAGTAAGAGCTCTTGCCTGATGTTTATCTAAATCCATGCAATCTATAACCAAAGTTGACCTTTCTTTTTTACAGGAACGAGGTAGGATGGGGGAAGATAGGGGAGGGAGGGAAATGAAATACAAACAAAACATCAAATACCAGCAACCTTTGAGGAGTTTATCTCACTCCAGCAGTCTTTACCCATTCCCTCACTAATGGAGAGCTAAGAGGAGGAAATTCTGACGGTGACCCTCGGTGAGTCATTAAGACCAACCCAGAGAACCAAAAGAGATTGGAACCAGCAGAGCTTGACATCGCTTCCTAGGTTCCGGAGGAATCCGGAAGTGAAATCTTTGACTCTTCGTGTTTGGACAGAACCTGACAGTTTCACAGAGATTTATGTCCACCCATGTCCATCTGATTAGCAAACTGATTCCTAAGCCAGACCTCTCTCCAGGGGCCACCAAGGTTCTTAAAATGACCTCCACCTGTCCTGGCAATAAATTCTACTGTGACTTGAGGATGAGCTCTATCTTCTTTGTCTCTCACTTGAGGTCTCTCCTGCAAACCTTCCCGCCTCCTCCGCCTTTCATCCCTGCTTGGTCGCTCTGACTGCTTCTTCTTATCACTCTTGCCCTATCTCTATCTTTCTGTATGGTCTCTTCGTGTATTTAATCCTCACACACAAGTGGATTGTGTGTGCCAGGCTTGCCAGGGTCCTAAGCATCTCCACTCACTCATCTCTCATGGGCAGACTGCAGCCTCCACACGGCAATGTGGCAAGGTGGCCAGCAATGGAATCAAGTTCCTGCAGAATCATGTGCTCGGGGGTGGCTTTTCCCTACTGTCCTCCCTTAATTAAGAACCAGTCACCCTCTTATGAAACCTGAGTCTTCCCTCTCTGCTGACCATGCCGTTAAAGGGATAGGAAGAAATGATACACATCCCTTACAACAGAACCAGAAACCAGAGAACACTGGTTTGAGAGACACAGACTCTAACTTGGAGTCTCAGAGGGGCCCCAGGTCATGGTGGGCACTAGATAAGTCCTATCCTTTCCTGGGTCTCAGTTTCTCTACATGTACAATAAGGGGTTATGTCTACACTAACTGTTAAGTCTAGTCCAGTTCAGATTCTTGAAATGAGAGGCCTTTAATAGAGCAGAAATCCAGGTTGCTCTTTTGGAGATTCAAGAGAGGAAAGGAGAATGCACACCTGTCTCCTATCAGCAGTTGGTAGGTGTGAGGGTTGAGGTAGGGGCAGGGAGGGGAACACAGCAGAATGGTGGCTGTCATGCAGAAGACTCCAGCTGGTAGACAGTTTGAAATCCCAGGCCAGCCAGTTGTCAGGAAATGTGGCATATGGCAGGACGGCTGGTGGGGGGCCTGCTGGCTACTCTGGAGGGCTGGACCGAAGATTACTTGGAGGAGAGAGAAAAAAGGAGCAGAGAAGAGGTGAGAAATGGAAATTTTGCAGGCCTGCCTTGTAGAGCACGGAGGACAAAGGAGCCGCAGCTTCCTCCCTGTCTGAGGCTCAGTGAGGGAGACTTGAAAGGGATAAATTTAGATTCATCAGAAGCCACTCACCTTCTCACCATGGGAAGTCCACTGCCTTAGCAGGTGGCTCCAAGAGGTGACATGGTCTAAGGATGGAAATAATTGTAAAGAAAGTCTAACTGAAGCCAAGGATAAGAGAGCGTATGTGAAATGGGCTGCTCAAACACAATGGAGGTCTGAGGAGTTCCTGATATCTTGAGGCTGTTGTCAAAAGAGAAAATGTGGTCTGTTCACTATACTCTTTTCACCGAGCAAATCAAGGCAGACACAGATTGGTGGCTATTTAGAAACAGCCCAAGATTGAAGGGTTGGGAACAATGAGCAGAGTGAAGCAGAATGAGGATTCCTGATGGGGTTAAAACTCTCTGAGCCAGAAGACTCCCAGGACGGCCTGTATGACACCATGCTCCCTCTTAATGACCTGTTTGTTGGTAGTAGAAAGGCAAGCATGCTGGGATCTGATCTGAGGGCATGAACTAGCTCTGCTCTGCAGTGACCTGTTTTGTGACCTTGGCCAAGTCCCTTCCCCATATGTAAATGAGATCTGGGGTCCCATGAATCTCCTTTGGACCTAGCATCTTCCTACCGAGTTTGGATCCTTCTTTTGTACCAAGCTAATCTTCCCAAGAGAGAATGAGAACTAGCACATCTGACCACTTATCACATGCCAGCCAGTCTGATAACTGCTGTGAGAAATCAAACTACATAAAAAATGCAATATGCCCATCACAGGGCCGGAATCTGATATAATACCTCTTCTTATATGGGAGGCAATATGGGGTGCCTGGGTGACTCAGTGGGTTAAGCATCTGCCTTTGGCTCAGTTCATGATCCCAGGGTCCTGGGATCGAGCCCTGTGTCGGGCTCCCTGTTCACCAGGGAGTCTCCTTCTGCCTCTCCCTCTGCCCCTGCTCATGCTCTCCATCTAATAAAGAAATAAAATCTTTATTAAGAAAGTAAACAGGAGGCAGTAGGGCTGTGCTTGTCAGAGGTGGGGCCAGATTTGGAGCTGGGTCTACTTGGAGATCTGTTCTGCTTATTCCCCACACCTGCTCATCTCTGTCTCTGCTTCTACAGACTCCTTCCTAGACAAGAAAATGCCCTCCCAGCTGTTATCCCTCCCAAGAGACACTGTTCTTTGCTATCACTTCAAACTCCAGTTCATAACCCTCACCCTCTGAGAAACCCCTTATCATTCCTTCTAATTCTTCTCAAAAGGCTTCACACGGAAATTCTTTGAAAACTACTGGAACACTGCTTTGCAAATTAAATTTCCATATATTTTTGTCAATTGTGTGTGTCGTTGTGCAAGTCTATAAATCCCCTTCTCAAAAACAAGGGATTTTTCTTTCTTTTGGATTCCACACAGCATTATTTTATCCATTATGATGCTCAAGACAGTTTCAAAGAGTCTTAAAACTATAGGAAGTCAGCACTGTGACTCTCAGTATTGAGAAGTTCGTCTGGATTGGCCTTAAGTTTCTCCCAGGTTTTTCCAATAAAGTAGCACTCTGCTGCTGTTTGAGCATCTGCGTGGTAGAGAGGAAACGTCGCTGGGATTTGCAGGACTCAACTCTGCTACTAAATTGCTGTGTAGCTACCCGTCACTCCTATTACCCCTAAATCCTCCCTCAACACTACCCTCTGCCTACCACTTCTCACTGGCCATGGTGTACCATGCCTCACAACTATCTTACAAAATCCCCCTTTTTCTCCAAACTGTTCCCATCATCCAACACTTTGATGTGGCTTTCACAATAAGTCCATAATTGAGTCCCCATTCCACACTTTCCCACGCCATCCTCATTGCAATCCACTTCCATGCAGCCACCTTGAGGTTGAAAAATGAATGCGACCATGGCATGCTCCACGTCTTCAATCATTTTAGGTTCTCCCATTTGCTGTTAGAATACAGACTTGACCTGCAAGACCCCCATGATCTGCCTCTATATACTGTTCTGGCTTCACCTCCCACCATTCTTCCCTTACTTACTCGGCCAAAACCACACCAGACTTCTTAATTTCTTAAAGCCAGACATGTTCTTTTCCTGCTTAGGACATCTGTCTCTGCTTGAAACCTTTCTCGGTGCTAATAAGTCCCACTTACCTTCCAGGTATTAGTTAAACAACACTTCATCTGGAAAGTAGACTCCAAAGTCTTATTATTGCTTTCTAAGCCAGGAGATGCACACCTACTACTGTGCTCTAACTAATTTAGATCCTACGGTTAATTGCTATCTTGGAACAACAGTGTTCCTTTATTTCATAGCACCTCCCACAAATTAAATAAGTACATAAGTTTACAAACACACACACACACACAGTACCAAAGCACCACAGGGTCTTGGGCCACTTTTATCTCATTTTTCATTGTATCTCAAGTAACCAGCACAGTACCTGGGACCTAGTAGATGCTCAAGCAGCATGTGATAACTACATAAGTGAATGGTTTTAAGGAATTCACATTTCCATCCTTGTTCTATAAAATGGGAAGTGATGAGGTATGTTGGCTTAAAAGACAAGAGCAAGGCTTGGGAATCAGCCAGATTTACAACTGATTCTTTACTCTGCCTCTCATTGGATGGTGACCTTGGGAGAGTCATTTTACCTCTCTGGTGGGGATTTCTCAGCTAGAAAATTGAGGTCATGGTGCCTCAAAGGGTTTTGGTAATGAAGCTAAAATGGTTTTATCCTGGCTCTCTCACTTCCTAGAAGGGAGGTTTGGGAGAGCCACTTAACATTTCCATTTCTCATCTGTACATAGGGGATGACAAGAGCCCCTGTTTCCCAGGGCCATTGCGAGGATCAAATTAATAGATGGCAAGTGCTTAGAATGTCCTCAGCTTGTGCTGAATGCCATCATCATCATCATCACTATTATTATTATTACCAAAAATACTTGATAAAGAGTCTGACATGGAGTAATTCTTAATAA
Source organism: Canis lupus dingo (assembly GCF_003254725.2). Lineage (NCBI taxonomy): Eukaryota > Metazoa > Chordata > Mammalia > Carnivora > Canidae > Canis > Canis lupus. Next base: position 70,069,353 of record NC_064253.1, read on the forward strand.
ATAATGGTCATTAGTATCATTCCTATTATAAATTCCACTATTATTAATTAGGTGATGGAAAGGGGATGATGATGATGATGATGATAATGGTGACGTGACATTCCTTCCCAATTCTGACTTCTGTTGAGATGACCTCAAATGCTGGGTTGAACCCTGCTTTGTGATAATATCCTATTACATTTTCATGCAACGTTGTCTAAAAGTACAGTTTATTTTTAAAAAATAATCATTTCTTATACATGGAACAATTCTTCTCACTCTACCATCTTATGGTTCTTCAGATTTTGAAGCATGAATAAATCCAGCTTCTTTGACTCTCCCAGGGAGCCTTTAATAATGAGACTGCATGTCTAATCTTCATATAATTTAGCCAACCCATTCCCTATTCTGTTTGCTCTCATATGAGAGTAGCCTTATCTTTTAATTTCACAGGTACCTCTATATTTATTAATAGAGAATGAGGTTTTTGACATATTGTTGAGCAAAAAACAGCAATTTCTAAACAGATCTACTGAGATATGGTGTGAGTGTGAGTGTGTGTGTGTCTGTTCGTGCATGTGCGTGCAGACAGAAAGGAGAGAGAGGCATTTTAAGAATGTTCAGGAAAATGTTAATTCTGGGTATTTCTGGGTGATGGGAATTTTATTTTCTACTTCATTAAATGTCTTTATTTTTGAACTGCCTGAATAGCCTACATAGGATACTTACTTTTTAATAGACTGAAAGATTAATTTAAACATTTTAAAATTCCATTAACTGTACTTACAGAATGATTTAAGACTGAATTTTAAAAAAATGTGGATAGAGTTAGAGAAATGGAAGGGCAGGATAAATAAGGACTAGGTCAGTGGGAAAGCAACCTCACGGAATGAATTTTGCTGAGTTCTCACACTTCATCAGATAGACATTGGTAAGCCTGGGGAGATGCTGGCCAGTCTAACAGAATTCATTTCCATGATGCCCATGGCTTCCTCCCCCGGCCCAGATTTTGGGTGAATAATCCCTCCAGTGAAGTGCAAGTGTCTGCCCCATACCTAAAGGTCATCTGGAAGACTTGGCCTTGGTTCACATGCTGGGTCCGGTTGTTGTAACCATGTAGCATCTCTCCAAAGAGGGTGTCGTTGAATTTGGAGTCAGGTTTGAGGCATTTGGGGCCCTCGCAGACATCTGAGAGCATTAGGCAGGATTTTCCATCAGGAGCCAGCTTGTACTCCTCCACACAACTGCATGATAAAACAGAGCCGAGAGTTAGCTCCTCATGCTGGATGCCCCCATTGTGGGTGACCTACAACCAAGGCCTCTTTTGCCTGCAAAACAGGTCAGAGTTTAGGAATGGAGACAGCTATTCTGGCTGGAATCTATCTAGGGCACAGGTGTCTAGAGAGAAGCACATTAATCCTGCAAATTGGTAAATTCAGGGAAAGTCATTTGTGACATTTTGGAAGAGTCGAGGGGGAAACCACAGTGCACATCTACGCACAAAGCAAATTTAAAAACTGTTTTCCATGAACACACAGACTTTAAAAAGCATGACAGACCAATTCACAGGGAATTATCAACGAGTTCCTTGAACCAAAATCTATTCCCAGTGTATCTGTCGACTAAGGTTGAAGACTGTAGCAAAAACAAGGTTGTTATTGCCCTTGTAACTCAGAGGTGATACTTCCAGGACCACAGACAGCTCACGGACCTGCAGCCACTGCTTCTGCTCAATTAGCAAGGTGAGCAGCCTCTGTAGGCCTCTAACTACCCAATCATAACAGCAGAAGGGCCCTTAACATGCCTCTGAGGCCAGGACCAAACAGGTCCTCCTCTATGGACCAAACAGGCATTGGAATAGGATGTGGAAATAATATTTGCTATTTGGGGATGTTTGCAGTGAAAAAAAAAATATCTCTTAGGCATGGGGAAGGGGAGGAAACAGAGGTCTGAGGCCTCTGAAAAATCAATCCAGAAACTGGAATTCTTTTAGTGTCTACCTGTCTATGTTCCTTTGCTAGGCACTGGGAATAGGGTACACATAATAGATAAGACACACAAGAGAACAGGTTGCTCAACTGAAAAAACTTGTATAAATGTCACCTTTGCTCCTTTGGACCTCTGTGAACCCCAGCAAGTCATTTAACTTATTTGATCTTCAGCTTCCTCAATTGCAAAATGGGGTAGAAACTCTTCTCCTATATTAATTCCCTAGGCTGCTACAAGGCCCTATGACACACTGGCTGCAAAAACAGGAATTGCAAGGTATTTCACAAAATAATTACAGTAATGGTGGCAATGGTGGTGTTTACTGAGCATATACTTGCCAGGGGTACTTTGTATATTTATTTTCTTAACCATGAGAACAAGTAATTTCATCATTCATGCTTTACCCAGAATCAAAATGAGGAACCAAGAAGTATGAAGCATGTCACACACTGTGAGCAAGTGGCGACGTGGCGTTCAAATTCAGGTCCGGTTAGCAACAAAGGCACCCCCGTTTCTATTTGCGTGACATGACCCTGGTTAGCCTGAGCCGGGTGGAGGCAGTAGAAAGCAGACAGCCTATTATTTGCCTTTTTTTCTAGGATATAGAGCGAAAAATCTATTGAGTCTGACTGCAGAGATACTCAGGTGCTCATATGGAAGAAGGGAGAGGCTCTGTGAGATAGTTTGGGGTGAAAATATTTCTAGGTTGAAGGAACCAGTAGCTGATGTTAGAGACATGGAACCCAACTGGAGACTGGAAGTAAAGAGGCAGATCTGAAAACCTGACCCAAGATCACTCTAGTGAGAGGCCAGGGACATCTCACACAGGAAGTTGTCACTCTTCCCTTGTTCTCTTCTAACCTCCAGTGTGTTGCACAGATGCACCGTCTTTCTCATGCTTCCCTGCACCTGCCCGAGTACAGTGGAAAGATCTTGGAAGAAAGCCTGTCCTGGTTCCCTCATCAAGTCTATTTCCCCTTCCTTTTGCATTTGTCAAATATAATTAAACTCTCCCTTGGTAAAGTTGGAGTACAGATGATACGGGTTGTATGAATGGACAAATTATATGGTAAGTTTTTAATAAAGTCTAGTTTCATCCATTTACCCTAGGAGGTTCCCAGCAAATATGAGAACTGGTTTCCTGGGACGCCTGGGTAGCTCAGGGGTTGAGGGTCTGCCTTCGGCTCAGGGCGTGATCCCAGGTCCAGGAATCGAGTCCTACATCGGGCTCCCCACGAGGAACCTGCTTCTCCCTCTGCCTGTGTCTCAGCCTCTCTCATGAATAAATAAATAAAATCTTAAAAAAAAAAAGGTTTACTGAAGTAGAACTTTCTGTTTTCACACACACATGTGCACCTGTGAATACCTACTTTTGTTGTAGATGATTAAACGTTATCAAAGTCTAGGGATCCCTGGGTGGCGCAGCGGTTTGGCGCCTGCCTTTGGCCCAGGGCGCGATCCTGGAGACCCGGGATCGAATCCCACGTCGGGCTCCCGGTGCATGGAGCCTGCTTCTCCCTCTGCCTGTGTCTCTGCCTCTCTCTCTCTCTCTCTGTGACTATCATGAATAAATAAAATCTTTAAAAAAAAAATAAAATAAAATAAAATAAAATTTAAAAAAAAAAAAAAAAGTCTATAGAGTGAAATGTGGAGGTTCATTCCCACTCCTCACATATGCTCACTTCCCATTTCAGTAGTCATCATTGTTAACTATTATATATTCTTCTAGGGCTTTTCCAATGCATTTAGAAATACAATATCATGTGTATAATAAAAATTATATTACATAGCAAACTCTTAAGTACACCATGCATCGTTATAAGTACTGCATTTGTACCTAATACTATTTCTTAGAGATCTCTTCAAATCAGTATTCATATGTGTCTTTCTGATGGTTACTTGGCATTGCTTAGTGTAAGTGTACCCTAGTGCTTTGGGCTAATCTTTATTGATGGGCATCTTGGTTGTTTATAGCCATTGGTATTGCAAATGGTGTCATAATGAAGATCTTTGCACATGTATCATTGTGCACATGCATATGTTTCTTTAAAAAAATCTTAGAAAAGGGATTGCTGAGTCAATGGTATATGAATTTTAAAATTTTGGTCGATTTACTAAATGGCTGTCTGTAGAGCATCTACCAGTTTACAATCCCATCACTGATGAATGAGATAGCCCATTTCCCCATATCTTTCATGTTCATTATTACCAATCTGGGATGGGAAAAATAATTCATCTTTTAAAAGATTTTCTTTCTTTCTCTTTCTTTCTCTTTCTTTCTTTCTTTCTTTCTTTCTTTCTTTCTTTCTTTCTTTCTTTCTTCCTTTCTCTTTCTCTTTCTCTTTCTCTTATTCCTTTACTTATTTAAGCAAGAACAAGAGAGAGAGAGAGAGAGAGACTGGAGGAGGTACAGAAGAAAAGAAAGAATCCCAAACAGACTCCATGTCAAGCACAGAGCCAGACATGGGGCACGATTCTACAACCCTAAGATCAGGACCTGAGCTGAAATCAAGAGTTGGACGCTCAACCAATGGAGCCACCCAGGCACCCCAACTCAATTTGGTTTTGGTTTGCATTTCCCTGATTATTGCTGAGGTCCACCACCGTTGCATGTCACAGCCATAGGTACTTCTTCTTCTGTAGCTTGTCCATCCATATGCTTTGATCATGTTTTTTTTTTATTTTTTATTTTTTTTATTTTTATTTTTTTTATTGTGATACTTGTCTTTTTCCTTACTGGCTTGTATACACTTTGCATATTTTCTGGATAGTTATCCTTTGCCTTCCATATATATTGAAATTTTCCTCTACTCTGTACTTGTATTTTATTTATTTATTTTTAAGATTCTTATTTCTTTGACAGAGAGAGAGAGAGAGAGAGAGCACAAGCAGGGAGAGCAGCAGAGGGAGAGAGAGAAGCAGACTCCCTGATCAGCAGGGAGCCCGACACAGGGCTCCAGATCCGAGGACCCCGGGATCATGACCTGAGCCGAAGGCAGACCCTTAACTGACTGAGCCACCCAGGTGCCCCTGTAGTTGTATTTTAATCTTAGTTTTGTTATCTTACAACCTCTCAATCCTGGCCCTTCATTGCTTCTGAATTTGGCGCATTGCTTAGGAAGCCACAAGATGATAAAACACATTTCTGTATTTTATTTTAGTATTTATATGAGTTTTTTTCATCTTTGGCTTTTTAATCTGTATGGATTTAATTTTGCCCATGGGGGAGTGATTATTTTAACTTAATTATTTTTAAAATGAGTAACCATTACCTGGAGGGTCCATCTGGTTCACTAGCTAATGTAAAATGCTATTTTGTCATATACTAAATCACTATGCATACCCTGTACACACGGTTGGAACTCTTGCTATTTAGTGGTCTGTATATTCCTGCAATAATTCTATGCTACTTGAATTATTGTGGCTGTACAGCACGGTTTGGATACAATAAAATAAGTCTCCTCCCCATCATAAACACTGATTTTCTATCTCAAAACTTCCTCACTGCTCTTACTATTTTTCCCTTGAAATGAATTTTGGAGTTGACTTGTCAAATTGTATATAAAACCCAAGTGGGGGGCACCTGGGTGGCTCAGCGGTTGAGCATCTGCCTTCGGCTCAGGGCATGATCCTGGGGTCCCAGGATCGAGTCCCACATTGGGCTCCCCGCAGGGAGCCTGCTTCTCCCTCTGCCTGTGTGTGTGTCTCTCTCTCTGAATGTCTCTCATGAATAAATAAATAAAATCTTAAAAAAAAATCCCAAGTCCAATTTTGGGTCATATTGCATTGAATTTGTAGACCAGTTTGGGGAAGATTTAATTTTCTTTTTCCTGTTAGAGATATATAGAGGGAGTCAACTCTGTGCTAGGCAATTCCACCAACTGTGGCGGAGACCATGTCTTCTGCTCACCAGCCTGGGTCTTCCTCCTGGATATGCAGTGTAGACTCTGCATGCATCCAATCATCTCTCTGGCAGTTGAGCTAGAGGGACCATGTGACGGAATTCTGAATAATGGAATCTGTGCTGATGTGATATAAATTGCTACCAGTCTCAGCCCTTCAAGACACCCTGTATGATTCCCAAGCCTTCTCTCCTCTTGCTACGGAGCTTGGAGACCACATGCTCCGAATGCACACTGTGGGACGGAAGAGGGTTGCTTCGATCACAATGGATCTCGCAGGGAAAGCTTACAATAAGCTTCTGTGTACAAGCTTCCGGCTTGAGCACCTTCCTTTGTTACCGCAACCTACTTTATCACATCCTAGCATCTTTACAGTTGCAAGTTTTCTAATTCAGAAACATAGTTTGCATCTCCATATATAAAGTATTCCTTTATTACCTGCACTGAAGTTTTAGACTTCTGGTCATGAAAGTCTTGTCTTGCACATATCGCGTTGGAGCTTATTCACAGGTATTTATGCAACATAAGATGCTCCAGAGTTTATAGACATGCATTTTGGATCCAGACCACTAGAGACCAAATCCTGATCGCATCTCCTATTGTCTGTGTGGCCTTGGACAAAACGCTTAATCTCTCTATACTTCCTTTGCTTACCTATAAGTGGGTCCCATCTCACAAAGCCATTCTGAGGATAAACCTCTGGAATTTGGGGTGCCCAAGCATACAGTTGGTAATGGCTGCTATTATTACAATGTCTTCCACTCCAGGAATAGGATCCGTTTTTCACTTATGTTTTCCCTTATATTTTCTAGTTAGTTTTTGCTGATATTGAGGAAAGCTATTACTGATTTCTGTGGCTTGATTTTTCATCCTACCACATAAGGAGCTCATCAGTTCTAACACATCTACCAGATTTTTCTAGATGGATGAGGATACATTTGCCAAGTTTGGGTATTAGAACTTCGCCAGGATTTTGGAATAAATTAGAAAACTGCCCTTTTATTTTCTTTCTCTGGTTCAGTTTATATGAGATAGTGGTTATGCATTCCTTAATGATTTGATAGGACCTGCCTATAAATCCTATGAGTTCATGTCTTCTTTTCAATTGTAGATATTCAGTTCTCTGATCATTTTATTTTATGTTATCTCTCTGTTTAGACTTTCTACACCATCATGACTCAAACTTGGTAATTTACATTTTCTTAGAAAATAATGCATTTTATCAAGACTTTCAAATTTATTGGTATAAAGTTGTACATAGGATTCTCATTAAATTTGTTTTATCTTCTGTGCTTCCATGGTTATGTCCCTAGCTCATTCTTAATGTGTTTATTTGTGTTTTCTCTCTCTCTCTCTCTCTCTCTCTCTCATTTGAACAGGCTTTTGCATTTTATTGATGAGCCCCTCTCTCTTTTTTTTTCTATTTCATTTATTTCAGCTTTTATTTGTATTAATTCCTTCCTGCTGCTTTCTTTGACTTTGCTTTATAATTCTTTTTCTGGCTTCTTGATTTGGATGCTTTATTTTGTTTACTTTCAATCTGCCTTGCTTCTCAATAAATGCCATGGGGCTTCTGATTGCTTAGCCTATATTCTATGAATTTGATATGCAGCTTTCCTGCTCCTACTCATTCCTAAAGAAGTGGTCATTTGAGTTTGATTTTTTTTTTCTTCACCCAACTGTTACTTAGACATTTTGTTTTTATTTTTGTTTTTGTTTTTTAGTTTTCAAGTAGAGACATTCATCTACTAGCTAGATTGCTATTAATATGTAATAATACTGCATTCTAGTCTCAGAATAAAGCTTGCATAATTTCTACTTTGGTGAATTTATTGAGATTTCATGCCCCTTACTCAAGGGAGACAGGTGTTGAGCTCAGAGTTTGGATCTAATTAAAACTGGGTTCAAACGGAGGCTATGCCCCCTACCAGCCATATAACCTTGATCCCATCTGTTAACTTTTCTAGGCCTCAGTGTCACAATCTATTCAGTGGGGATAATAGTTATCCTGATCACAGGGTCAATGTGAGAACAGAGATAACCTACATAAAGGACAACATTGTATCTATCATGACGCAGACTCCTGTCACACATGGTGGCATTGCAACGCTGCTGCTGCTAGTTATTAGTACTATTATGGTCATATATTGCTCGCTCCAATTATTTCATGTTAGCCCATTTACATTTACCAGAGAGTGTAAAATCATTTCCAGTGCTTCTCAAATTCTACGTGTAGAGTTCTCTCTAGATCCAGATTTCTTAAAGCCAACAGAGTGGCCTTTCTTCGACTCTTTATTATTATTATTCAAGCTACATAATTGGGAACTTTGATGTGCCATCCATCGGAAATACATTTACTATTTATATATTTTAAATATATGAGCACTTGCATATGCAATTATTACATTTAAATATGTACATTACATACCTACACATGCATCTGTGCATCCGTATGACATATATATATACACAAACATGCGTACACACGTGCACATATGCACAGCTCAGCCCTACAGTCCGGATTGCACAGTCTACTGGAGTCTTTTTTCTATGGATGAACTGACTAGCTCCCTATCACAACCTGTAATAAGTAGAATAATACTGCCCCCCAAATGTCTGTGTCATAATTTGCAGAGCCCACAAATATGTTACCACACGTGGCAAAAGGAACTTTGCACGTGTGATTAAGACTTTTGAGATGGGAAGACTGTTCTGCATTATATGGGTCGGCTCAGTGTAATCGTAAGGGTCCTTCTAAGAGCATGAGAAGTAGACATATGTGCCTGAGAAGGAGATACAATGTGGAAACAGAGAAGAGACAGAGACAGAAACAGGCTGTTCCTCTGGCCTTCAAGTCTTACTGATGCCTGGATTTTGGGAATTCTGACCTCCACAGCTGTAAATAATAACTCTGTGACGTTTTAAGCCACTAAGTCTGTGGTGACTGATTAGGAAACCAATGCAAGATCCTAACGGAGGTATGGCTCCTATTTTCAGATAGGAAAATTAGTTTAGAGTGGTTCAGTGACTTGCCCATGAAGCGGTGTTGACACTTGTTGACAGCGGTGGCAGGATGTAGACCTGGGGGTTCATATTTCAAAGCAAGTGAGTGTGAGTGTGCGTGTATGTGTGTGTGTGTGAGATTTTAGGCATATTACAATTGTAGGTTCATGGTGATTTTGTTTTGTTTTTTGTCTGGAGGTAGGAAAGGATTGTGTGTGGCTCAGCAGAAGAGGAGTGAGGGGAGATAAAAGGCCCCTTATTATATTTAGTAAGACACTGAAGAGATTCAGGGAGGTGGAAAAACCAGGGACTCCTAAAAACACAGGGACTCAGAGGTAAATGATCCTCTGAGTTTTGAAACATGAGGAACTCTCTCCCCCAAGCTACCTCAGGGCAAAGATGGATGATTTATGCAAAGGTCTGTTTAGTTGTTGGTTTCTGTTCTTTTTTTTTTTTTTTTTCCATGCGACATAATTATACAGTTTCTTTAGAACATTCTGTCGTCTGGGAGATTTTCTTACAGAAATTCTAAAGCGTGTAGGCTCACAGGAAACCAGCCAAGATCTGCATGAAACTATATTTATACATATGCCAAAATGAAAAACATAAAATAAGTACAAAGATACAAACTGGGCATTTTAGCTGAAGGCAATGAATGTGTTACCCTTAACACACCTATCACATTATAGAGAACACTAGAACTAGATGGGTCCTTAGAGATTGCACCATAAAACCTATGCGTGTTTAGCCAACAGCATATTTTATTTAATCCTTAGAGCAGTATCATGAGATGGGGAGTTTCATTTCAATACCACCACCAAGGACCCCAAGGCTTGGCACTTTAAAATTCCACGACCAAGATCACAGGAGCATTTTGAACAACCAGTACCTTGACCTGGATCGTATTACTCCGAATCTAGCGCTCCTTCTACTTCAGCAAAAATGACTACTTCCAATCTGCTTGTCTTTCCAAAGAGGAAATCAGGACCTTACAGAGATAGGGCGTTTACACAGATCCTCAGAGTAGCAGAGTATTTATTTATTTATTCGTGTAGTTACGTGCTCAGGTATTCATTCATTCCTCAGTGGTTCACAGAACCAAAAATTATATATTGAAATGCATAGACTAGAAACTTTTTTTTTTTTTAATAGGGGAGAGAATCAAATCCTAGGGGGAAAAAAAAAAAACTAAAAACAGAGAAAAGGTCAGGTAAGAAGAGCTCAAAAAACTGCACACCTTATAGGCTTGGACCAGTGTCGGGGATGATTCGAGCATCCTACCACCAAGACAAGAGGGCAACAGGTGCTCTTCCAGCTTTGCTGAATCTGACACTTGTGAGGAATGCCAGCCTGGGGCTGTCAGGACCAGGGCTCTCTGTGGCCTAGAAGGTAAGGTCCTCAGCCACACAAATCCTTCCAACCAACGTCATGGGGGTCTTTCTCATGAAGGCCCTCAGGCTTGTCCCAACATTAACCAAAATAAAGATTAGTAAGACTGTCCTCAGAGTGGTCTCTATCTGAAGGTTTCATGTGAGGGAAAACTTTAGTTTATAGAAAATCCATTTTGAATGTAAGGTATCTAGGGGTATTCTTTAAAAAAGAAGAAAGAAGAAGGGAAGGGAAACAGAATTCCATGGGCAATTGTGATTAAATTATATAACAATGTATCTACCATAAGACCCTTAAAACTAGCATTTCACCTAACACTAAGAAAAACTTTTTTTTTAACTGTCAAAGTATGGAATGTAAAATGCATCCTAATTTTGGAGATGTGAAAATGGAAAATGTGGTCACTTTACAACCAGAGATATATGTTTGACCACTGCAGGATTTGTCAGGGCCTTTCCTATCCCCAGGTGCACAGCGAACCTTAAAGGCAGGTCTAGACTAAAGACTTTCCCATGTGGGTCTTGACCCCTGAGCTGCCCCTTTTGGCTTTCAGCTGCATACGGGACTAAGGCTTCACGGAGCCCATCGTGGAAACACCCTCTCTGAACGAGTAGACGAACTTGTGTGCGCTTCCATCAACTGTCCATGAAGACGTCTTACACCTGAGCTTTTGTGCAAAATGTTTCAAGCGGCTGGGAGCATAAGGTTGTAATGTTTGACAAGAACGTGGATGTTCTGTGTGAACCCTGGGAGGTAAACTCCTCTTCCTGCCATCAGAAGTCGGGGGAAGGGGGATGTAGCCTAAAAGTCAGAAACCACAACAAAACAAGCGTCCAAATGAATGCCTCCCACACCTCTGCAACTAGTTACTGGTGGTTAGAGCTCAGATCAGTGTCTCCCTCCCAGAGGCCGGCGTTTCCCTCTACTAGAGAGCGTGCAAGCTTTGACGGGGAGAGTGAGCGGCCTCCAGTTCACGATGGATATCAAACACATGGGTTGACCTCCTCTCCCTCCTAAAATCACATAAAAATTGACATTAAAACGATATGCATATGCTGGTAAGGACTATGTGAGGCTGGACGTGCTCTGTGAGCCCCTGGTTTTCAATACATTTTCATTACATTTTAAATTAAATTACATGCAAATACATTAAACACATCCCCTTTTGGAGAGAGAAGCTTGGGAGCCTCTTGTCCCAGTGTCACCTCCTAAGTGGCTGTGAGACCCTGCCGGGCCTCAGTTCCCTCCTCAGAAAGATCCGAGAAACACTCGAAACTTCAAGCATATTAATGGACTTGACCACGATTTATTTTAAAAACATACAGGGAACGTGTCTCCCAGCAAATTATGTCAGGAAAAGGTAGTTTACCTCCTAAAGCAAAAGAAACCTCAGCCTTCCTTTTGTCAAGTCAAGACAACTGTATAAGCCACTATGGGTTTGGGTTTTTTTGTTGTTGTTGTTGTTGTTGTTTTTCCTTCCCATGTTGACTCCGGTTGCCAAGAAGCCCAGAGCTGAATTTATCTCACATTGAGTGACGCCCCCATGTCAGGCTCCTGAAACCCTTCCTCCCTTTCTGCTTCTCTCCTTACAAATGGCTCTGGTTGGTCCTGTCTTTATATTGTGTGTGTGTGTGTGTGTGTGTGTGTGTGTGTTATACGTTGGGTTTATGTGGATAATACTAAGTTCTCACCAAAGAATGCACGGAATCCATTATACACACACTCTACAAATGATACAAACTTGGTTGCTAGGTAACCTACAGAGGTGGGGGGGACGCTGCTCCCTCACCTGTAAGATTCGTTCTGAATGCTTCTGCTCAGTTTCCAATGACCTTCTCCACTTCTCTCAAATTCACCTGCTTTTCTCTGCCATGAGGCCGCCTGTGCTCCATCAACATCAATTGGGCCAGGTGAGGCTCAGCCGCCTATCCTCAGTGTCCCCTCTGTCCCTGGTGGGCAAGGACTTGTACTCAAGTCCCCACAAAGGACCAGGCACAGAGTAAGCACAACAAATCCTAGGGAGATGAATTCTTTAATTCGACAATTGCAGTTTTGAAGCAGTTCTGGGGACAACTGAGTGAAGGACAAACGGGCTAGGTGGAGGGCCACAGAAGCAGGCCCACGAAAATCCCAAAAATACAGAGGTGTAAGGTAACCAGAGATAAAGGAAGAAGCCAGAGCACCCTGCCCTGGGTGTGGGGGGAGCGCGTCTTGTTATGACACTCATCTGTGACCAACGGACAATAACCAGACCCCAAAGAAGAAGCAAGCCATTAAAGATGTTACCACCAGTCCTTACTCAGTGGTGATGCCAGTAGATAATGTTAAAAGGATTTAGGTCTCCTGGTGAGGCTCTCAATAAAAGACCAACCCTCAAGCCCTCGGTGGCCCCCCTCTCACTCCCGGGAGCTCTCTCTGTATCTTAATAAACTTCTATCCCTTTGCTCACTCCTGTGTCTGTGAGATTCATTCTTTGACTCCGTGAGACAAGAACCAAGCCCTCCCGTATCACAACCAAAGCGGAGTGACAAAGGATGTCCACAGATGACTGAGGCCTCGTCGCCGGCCATGAGGCGTCCACAGTGTGATGAGGACCACAGGGGAAGACAGGTAGGTCCAAAGAGCCATGGGGAGACCACAGAGAGAAGCTCAGGCTGGGGGGGCAGGAGCAGGGGGTGACGCCAGGGCCAGATACTTTACACAGTCGTGCGGACCTTGGCCTGACTAGGGGCTGAGGATCAGGGCAGCTGGCAAGAGGTCCAGTCTGCAAGCTTGCCCAGATGCCCCTGGGATAAACTGGAATTCCGGGCTGTGATGAGGGGAAAGGAAGGCAAGCTGAGGACAAAGCAGAAGTGGACGCCCACGTCCTCCCCCGTGGGATCTGCGTGGCCTCCGCAGGCTCTCCTGGCTGCCCGAAGGCTAGGAGGGGAAACACAAACAGTTCACCTACAGACATCACAACCCTGCAAGAAGTGTCGCCCTCAGTTCACAAATGTCTTAGTAATTTTCCAGAACAAAGCATTTTTATCAATAACCTCGCTTCCAGAAGGTTAAATGTCCTTACAACTTGCAGTCCACTGATGAATATTCCTCCAGGAAGCTCCCAAGGATCTTAATGTTAATGCCTTCCTAGAAGGAAAAGCAACCTTAACCTGACAACAGCAAGGATACAACCCTTTTGGGGCCCCTGGGGGAGCTCAGGGAATGAGCATCTGCCTTGGGCTCAGGGCGTGATCCCGGGGTCCTGGGATCGAGTCCCTCCTGCATCCGGATCCCTGCATGGAGCCTGCTTCTCCCTCTGCCTGTGTCTCTGCATCTCTCTCTCTCTCTCTCTCTGTGTGTGTGTGTGTCTCATGAATAAATAAAGTCTTAAAAAAAAAAAAAAAGGCTCCATAGCTAGAAGTGGCCAAAGGCCAGGAATGACACAGACTAGAGCCACACAGCCTGGGTTGAAACCCTAATGCCTCCATTTAGCAGTTGTGTGACCTTGGGCAAGTCACAGAGCCACTCTGTGCCTGGTTTTCTTGGTGATAACGGGGGATCCTAATAGACCCTCCCTTGTAGAGTTGTTATGAGAATCACATTGTAATCAAAGCACTTAGCAGGGTCAGGGCACGTAGGACACACCTCCTAAGAGCTGCACCGACTCTATTAAGCCTGCACGGGGCGGGCGGGGAAGCTCAGAAAGGTCACGAGCTCAGAGCACCTCTGGAAGGTGTCCTTGAGCACAGGTTTGTTTTCCTTGCTTAAAGCAAAGGCCTGCGGCTTCTCTCCACCAACTTTCTCACAAGTACCTGCTAATGGCTTTCATTGTTTTGTTTATAGTGCTTCTAACAAGTGTGGGTAACTTCTCATTTGCATCCCTAATAGGCAATTTTCAAAACATGTCCTGTCCTCCTGACACTGCAGTGGGTTTTAGGAGACCCGGGGTTTTCCTGTCTTTTCTGTCCTGCTCCTCAGCATCTGGATGGGCTTCAACAGCTCCCAGCACACCCCCGTGCCCATTCAGTCTTATTTAATTAAGATTTTCAGAGCTCTTCATATACTTTGGATACTGACTCCATACCCGGTACATCATCACCCAACACACCGACAAACAACCCCATTAGAAAATGGCCAGAGGACCTGAAGAGCCACCATCTCTGACAAGACCTTCCAGAGGCCACCAGACACGTGAAAAGATGTTCAACATCACTAAATATCAGAAAAATGCAAATCAAAACCACAATGAGCTAGCCCCTCAAACCTGTCAGAAAGGCTGGTATCAAAAAGACAGGAAATAGCAGGAGCTGGCGAGGATGTGGGAGAAAGGGAGCCTCCGTGCACTGCTGGTGGCAACGTAAATTGGTGCAGCCACTGTGGAAAACAGTATGGAGGTTCCTCAAAAAAAAAAAAAAAATCAAAAATAGAACCACGGTGAGATCCAGCACTTCTACTTCTGGGTATTTACCTGAAGGAAATGAAAAACACTAATTGGGAAAGATGCACGCGCCCCGATGTCTGTCGCAGCACCATTTACAAGAGCCAAGACGCAGAAGCAGCCCCCGTGTCCATCCGGGGATGGATGGGTAGAGAAGACGCGGGGTAGAGATGCAGTGGGATCTCACCAGCCGTACCAACAGGATGCCATCCTGCCATTTGTGACAACACGATGGGCCCGGAGGGCGTTATGCTTCTTGAGAGAGGTCAGAGAAGGAAAAATACCATAGGATTTCGCTCCTCTGTGGGATCTAAACATCACAACACACAAAATGAAACAGAAACAGGAATACAAAGAGCAG
Source organism: Canis lupus dingo (assembly GCF_003254725.2). Lineage (NCBI taxonomy): Eukaryota > Metazoa > Chordata > Mammalia > Carnivora > Canidae > Canis > Canis lupus. Next base: position 70,084,396 of record NC_064253.1, read on the forward strand.
ACAGGTGGTCCCCAGAGGGGAGGGAGGGGAGGCGGAGGGACAGGTGAGACAGGAGGGGGGATGGGGGGGATGCGGGAACAAAGGTCAGTTATCAATAAGGAAAGGGTTGGAGGGGGTGGGAACGGATGACTTAGCAAATACAGTCCAGAGTGGTGTGATAGCTTTGACACGTCGTAACTGCACCCAGAGGTGAGCACCTCGGAATAATGTCGAATCACTAGGTTGTGCATCTAAGACGGATATATTGTGTCTCAATTGTACTTCAAAAGGTGCTGTGTGGGAGCTCGGCGGGGGGTGGGGGGGTACAGGTACAGGTAGTCACACCCACCGCGGTGTAACGCATCTCAGTCCTCACGACAACTCCACACAGAGATGCTATCACCATCCCTGTTTCACAGGTGAGGAGAGGGAGGCACAGGGATGGTAAGGAACTTGCTCAAGGTCACACAGGCAGGAGGTGATGGGGGAGCACGGGGCTGGCTGAGGACGAAGCCCGAGCGCGGGTGGCACGTTGACAAGCCCTTGAAACAGGCAGAGGGACCTTCCTGGACAGACTCAGCTGCCTCGATGCTCATACTTGGCTCAGGACAAAAGGCAATCTTAGCCCCACCCCCAGGACCCTGTGAGTCTACTTTAACATATAAAAAATTCCTTTAGAAATTTCCTTTATCTCTAACCCCCCAAGACATGTGTGGGTGATCATCCCCCCCAAGCACGTGGCCCACGGATACACATCTGAGGGGCTCATGACTCAGGCTTTATTAGACGGTAGGAAGTGACCTTTTCCCAACAATAGCCAGCCCCCTACAAGGGGGAAACCTTCTGGAAGGTTCTGGAAACCTTGCTTCCAGAATCCCTTAGAGAGCAGCTATCCCCAAACCCCTCCCGACTCCCAGGCACGTCATCAGCCTCCCGTCACAGGCCCGGGGCAGCAGCTCTCCCTGCCCACGGGTCCTGGCCCCGGGCTTTAATAAAACCACCATTTTGCACCCAAGATGCCTCAAGAATTCGTTCCTGGTGTCCGCTCCGGACCTCACCCCAGCAAACCTCACCTGTGTTCCAAAACTTCATGAGAGGCAGTGAGCAAGCCGTACTAGCCCCGCGACCTTGGGCACCTGATTTAACCTTATTGGACTTATAAACCGTAAGCACTTTGCATTCTTCACGACCATCTTTACGTTGAGGTCAATATTACTAAAAAGTCTAGAGACGAGGAAACCGAAGAGCAGGGTGTCCTGGGAGGCCTGTTCTCCGGGGAGCTCGAAGGAGGGTCAACGTCTGCGGACGCCGCCTGACCCCTGCAGGGCGCGGGGAGGGGAGGCAGCCCAGCCCATTCCTGGGACCCTGCTGCCACCGGTCCTGTTGTTTGCCACAGAAGGACCCCCCCCCACACACACACACACAACCGCAAGTGCACAGGGAGAAAAATAATGATAAGAACACCGCTGCTTGTGTATTCAAGCCTCAGATCTAAGCCCATGCATAATTTACTCAACACTGCCCTGCAGTCACTTACGCGGAGGAGAGACAGCTATAAATTCAGGTCTGCATACACTAATTTATTTCTTATTTATTTTACGGGTACATATCTCGGGCCTCCAGCAAGCTGCTCCGACAGCTGCTCAGAGGCACCTGCAGCCCCAAGTGTAACCGGGACAAGAGGGCGAGACCCCAAAACACGTCCCAGAAGGAAAACTCGGGAGCCCAGGACTAGAGCCAGGCGGGTAAAACTAATTTCCTGTTAAACTGGGATTAAACTCCGACACGCGGCCCCACCCTTTTGTGCCAGATACCGTAGTTCTGAAAAAGTTCTCGTTCAATCTCACAGTTTTTCCATCTGAGCAAAGCCCTGAGCCTATCTCGGGGACCGACGCTCCTGCAGGAGCAGCACGGATCATCTGTGCGAGTCACCGAAGGTCAAGGGATGAGCTGATTTTTTAAAAAAATGATTATTATTATTTTTATTTGGATGAGCTGATTTTTAAAAACGAAGATGTCACCACAAGGAGAGTGACGGAGAGAAGAAAATGTCCTGTGTGGGGTGCCACTTGTGACGGAGGTAACTCCGCGCTCGGAACGAGGCAAACGGGACGAAATGGTGGGGCCGCCGTCCAAAGTTGTCATTTTACAGGGGGTCAGAGTGGCCCGAGGAGGACAAGTGGCTTGCCCTGGGGTGCTCTGCAAGCTGCTCCCAACGTGCCCTTCCTGCAGTTTCTGAGGGATTTTTACATCCCACCGAGGTCTAGCAATGGCCCATGGGGCTTCCTTCTTGCCCCCCGCCCCCCCCCCAGGCAGGTCTCCTCTCACTTAGGGCTCCAGGGCACAGGCAGCCCGTCCCTGACCGCCCGCCAGGTCCTGCATGAACGAGGCTGGAAGCCTGGCCTCAGCACGCACCTGCTGGCTTCTCCACAGCCCCTTCCAGGTGCCGGCTCCTAGCTGGGGGCTCCAGGGGACACCGAAGGGGCAGGAGGCTCCAGCACAAAACAGTCCCCGCCCCGGGACTCAGCCTGGGCACGGATCCCATTGATTCTGAGTCTTCGCCAGTGACTTATTTTACTTCTTCCTGTCCTCGTCCCTCTACCCAAGAGAAGACAGTCCTGTGGCCTTGTCTGGAAGAGCGGGCGGGAGAGGCCCTTCCGGGGGCCCGCCCGCAGCTCCCGACCTTCCCCGGGTCCCCCCGCTGCGGCCTCAGCGGCCGACACTCACCCGCAGAACATGAAGATGGTGCTGGAGGTGGCGTCGTAGGGCAAAGGCAGCGTCTGCTGCAGGCACAGCTGCTCACAGCCGCCGTTGAAGCCGTCGGAGCAGTCGATCCCTTTGGAGTGGTCGTAGCATCCCGAGCCGTCCTTCATGGGCCTCAGCTCCTCGGGGCACTGCTCGGGAGAGAGCAACAGGGCGGTCAGGGCCTGGGCACCGACCGTCACGCCCTCTCCCCCCACCCTCTGGGACGGGCCACGCCTCGGGGGACCACGGAGACCGTTCCATGGGGCCGGCGAACCATCCTGTGGCCACGCGGACCCTCAGGTGCCTGCCTGGGGGACGGGCCTTTTGTCATCAGCATCTCAGCAGCCTCGTGGGAACCAAAGGAGGTCCCGGCAGCGAAGCGCGGGGGCGCGGGCCGCACGCTGCAATCCCATGGGCATCGCCGGGGCTCCCATCGCCCCCTACTTATTGTAGCACAGTCGGGTCTGCCGCGGGTACAAAAATATATATATGTCACTCTGGCAGGCAGCCAGATACAGAGTTGCAGCCCATATGAATCTACATCCCAGCTCTTCCTCTTCCCCCTCTGCCATCCGGGCCAGGGATTCACCGACGCCGGGCCTCAGCCTCCTTACCTATTCCTGGGGCACGGCACCTGCACCTACGGGTTTGGCCGAAGCTTAGACTGGATGGTGGGAGCGTGCACCTAACTTCAGAATTCGGCAATGTGGGACCCGTCCCACGAGTTCTCCCCCTTCCTGTATTGAATGTGCCCCTTCGTCTCCATCCCTGTCTCCGGGGTCCTGAATGGGGCCTCCTCTGGGATGCCCACAGCTGGAGCCCACAAACTGCAGTCTGGTCTCCTCCACACCATCCTCCTAACGGCCAACAGAGGGGTGCCTCTAAATCATCCCTCCCCAGCTGAAGTAAATAAATGCATTGTCCACAAGGACCACGCCTGGAATCTCCCTTACGCCAAGAGGTGAGGTCCTCTGCCCGTGCTTCAGATCCTCGGCCGGCCATGGCCACCTCTCTCCAGGTAACCAAACCAGCAGCCCTCCAGGCCCTAAAACCCCCAATGAATCCCAGGGGAGTGGCCGCAGTCAAATAAATGCTCTTATCGCCTTGCCTGGCATCTGCCAAGAGCCCCGTCAATGGAAGATCCCACGCCGTAGGGACAACTGGCCATTTATTTTCCATCATTTGATGAGCTGAGCTCATCTCACCCTGTGTGGCAGACGGAGAAGCAGTACCAAGTTTCCTGCATCTGGGACTGAAAACCAGGTACCGGGCTTTAATTTCAGTCACCCTGCTGGCATTTCCTGTCCACAGAGATGAACACCCAGAGCTCAGCCCTCCTCATCCATCACTGGACATCACTGATTAAAGTGCCCCCACAGTACACCTGCCCGCCCACGCCCTGTTCCCCGGGCCCTTCCCCCAAGCCGCCATCCTGCGAGGCGTCAATAACACACACACACGCAAAAATCAATTATTTACAAAGACCACAATAACAACAACAACACTAACAACAACAAAAGGTCACCCTCCTGGAAATTAAATTTTGCCTAAGAAGAATCCATAATTACAAATGCACGAGAGTCCTCCGAGACATTTGAGACTGGCGCCGGGGAGGGTGACGGAGAAAGTAGGTTATAAATGGCCTTTGTCAAGCTGCAGAAAGGTTATAAAACCAGCCACATTTTGTGCTTAAAAAGAAAAATCAATTTTCCATGTGAGTGAAGTGCTGTAAATATTAATACAAGCTCGGAGGAAGGCCCTGCTTGTCTGGGAGTACCTATGGTCGGACAGGAGGGCACCGGCTCCTGGGGTCGTTCGGGAGCCACTTACGGGTCCTCGGGGCTGGTGTGTCTGTCCGCAGGGACTCGGGGGTGAGCGCTGGGAGGAATGACTGACCTTCTCACCAGGTGACAGGATACATCCCAGCTCGGAGTCACTCAGAGTGCTTCCACCCCCTGCTGATTCTCTGCTACTTTTGTTCTTTTAAAAAAGTAGGTTCTTTTTTTTTTTTTTTAATTTATTTTTTATTGGTGTTCAATTTACTAACATACAGAATAACACCCAGTGCCCGTCACCCATTCACTCCCACCCCCCGCCCTCCTCCCCTTCTACCACCCCTAGTTCGTTTCCCAGAGTTAGCAGTCTTTACGTTCTGTCTTCCTTTCTGATATTAAAAAAAAAAAAAAAAAAAAGTAGGTTCTGAGAAGGACAATCATCCTATGGTGTCACTCATACGGGGAATATAAGAAATAAAGAAAGGAATTATAAGGGAAAGGCGGGGACCTGAGTGGGGAAAATCAGAGAGGGAGACAAACCATGAGAGACTCCTGACTCTGGGAAGCACACAAAGGGGTGGTGGAAGGGGAGGCGGGCGGGGGGATGGGGTGACTGGGTGACGGGCACTGAGGGGGGCACTTGACGGGATGAGCACTGGGTGTTAGACTACATGTTGGCAAATTGAACTCCAATAACAATTTTAAACAATTATGAATGAATGAATGAATGAATGAATGAATGAATGAATGAAATGCAGGTTCCGTAATCCAGGCAAGACCTAAACACTTAACTGTTTTCACTCGGCTGGCCCTTAGGGCAGACCTATGAGGCAGCATGGGAGGCTGACGATGTGTCTCCCCAAGATACGTTTCTGTCCTGAGCCCTGAAGCCTGGGAATGTCACCTGCTATGGTAAAAGCTTTGGCAGACGGGATTAAACAAATTCTTGCATTAAGCGGCCCACGTGGATTATCAAGGTGGATGTAAACGTGGCCCTGAATGTCCTAGAGGCACAGAGGAGAAGGCCGTGTGCGGGCAGGCGGAGACCTCAGCGGCGTGGCCCCAAGTCAGCAAAGGCCACAACCCCAGGGAGATGGAAGGAAGCCAGGGAGCCCCCAGGGCAGGGGGTGTGAGGGGAGCAGGACCCTGACAGCATCATGACTTCAGACCTCCACCCTCTGGAACCGAGAGAGGGTACAGCCCCGGCATCTGAGGCCACACAGTTTGCGGTGGTTTGGTACGGCGGCCACCGGAACCAGCTCAGGGGGCAGTGTCCTTAAGTCCCATTTCACAGATCAGAAGACGCCGCTCTCCAGGCCCTCTGGCTCCGTAGCTCCCAACTGGGGCAACCCACTCCACTCCCCGGTCGGTCCTGGCTCGGGAACCGGGGCCAAGAGGGATGCAGAGCTGACCTAACGTCCTGACTTTAAAATCGAGGCTCAGAGAGGAGAAGAATGTCCATCACCCCAAACCCCCTGACACATGAGCAGAGGGTGCAGGGCCCTGGTCGCAGCTTGGGGCTCCGCCCACCGTACTTACTACCCTTGACATGGAAGCACGTTACGGCTGAAGACAAACTGGAGGATGACTTACAGGTGGGAAACTGAGGCTCAGGGAGGGGAAGGCCCTTGATTGACACAACCCAGCCAACGACAGGCAGAGCTGGAATGAAACTCGCATTTGGTCTGCGACCATGGGAGAGCTGTTCTGAGCAGCTGAAGCGGGGTTGCCAATCACCCCACATGCTCGTCCCTTCATCCGGCGTGGACATGACGCCCCGAGTCCTTGCAGGTGGGCGAGGGCAGCCTAGATCTAGCAGATGACTTGCGTTTTAGGTCCATCATTTCACTGCGTGTCCTCCGTCTCCCCCACCCAAACGCTGAGCCGGTAGTTCAGGACCTTCCTGCCTCGTCCCCCTCCTGCTGTGCACGCCGAGCGCAGTGTCTGCAACCCAGAGGCCACTCGCTGCTCTCTGAGTGAGGCCTCTGGGTGCCCGGCAGGAAGGACAGCGCGCCTGGGTGTTGACTTGGGGTCTGCACCCAGACTCCGCTTCTCAGCGGCCGCCGCACCCCTTGCCAGCGACTCAGCCTCATCTGTCTCCATGTGATCACCGTAAGGAGTAAACAGAGTCGTATCCCGCGTAGAAGATGCTCCCCAAGGGCCCCCGCCTCCTGGCGTTCGCACCCCGTGCCGTCTCCTCCCACCAGCACCAGCGCAGGCTGCGTGACCAATAGCATATGGTGGCACCGATGGTACATCGCTTCCCAGATTAGATTAGAAAAGACTTGCCTCTGTCTCCCTCCCTCTCTTCCACTTGCTGTGGTGAAATCCAGCTGCCGTGGCATGAGCAGCACTAGAGGGGGTCGCGTGGGGCAGGCACCCGAAGCCCCCGGCCAACAGCCAGCCGACCTGCTGGCGGCCCAGGACTCCGCGTGGAAGCTGAGCCTCCAGCCCCAATCAGACCAGTCAGCCTCACAGTAGCCAGACCCACCCAGCTGAAGCCACTCCTGAATTTCTTTTTTTTTTTTTTAATAATTGCTTTTTACATTTTTTAAATTTAAATTTGATTTGTCAACATAGAGTATCCCATCAAGTGCCCTCCTCAGGGCCCGTCCCCCAGTTACCCCATCCCCCCCACCCAACTCCTGAATCTCTAACCTTCAAATATTATCCGACACAGTAAAACCTTTTAGTGTTCAGCAGCTCGATTTGGGGATAATTTGTTATGCAGCCGTCGATGACTAATACAGTGAACGAAATGTGTCAAATGCTCAGCACGGCGCTCCACAAGTGGCAGCTGTGGCTCTGGGTAATTGGAAGGAGCTAGGAGTCTAGCATGAGGGATGAGGCCTATTACGTCCCTGTCAGACAGAGGACTAGTAACAGGTTAAACAAGCGCAGTATAATTTGAAAGAGAAAATAAAAACCCTGCAAGTGTGAGTGATGAGCAGGTAATGGAGCAGAGAGGACTTGCTCAGAGCAGCCTTCCCCTTGGCGAGGAGAAGGTGTCCCTGAGCAAATGGGAGACACGCCACCATATGAGAAAGAGGAAGGTCAGGACCCCTGTCCAGGCACGTTAGCTCACTGGCCTCGTGGGGTAACTGGACAAGTCCCTGAACCCAGCTGGGCCTCAGTTTCCTTTCTTTATTTTATTTTATTTTATTTTTTTAGTTTCCTTTCTTTAAAGGGGGAGAGGGACACCTGGGGAGCTCAGTGGGGGAGCATCTGCCTTCAGCCCAGGGCATGACCCCGGGGTCCCAAGATCGAGTCCCATGTTGGGCCCCCTGCACGGAGCCTGCTTCTCCCTCTGCCTGTGTCTCTGCCTCTCTCTCTCTCTCTGTGTCTCTCATGAATAAATGAAATCTTTAAAAAAATTACTATTTTTAAAAATTTTGAGATAATTGTAAATTCGCATGCAGTTATAAGAAATAATATGATATAGAGAAATCCCATGTACCTCTTGACCAGTTTTCCTCCAATGGAAACATCTTGGAAAACTAAAAAAGAAATATCACAGCTGGGATATATACATTGATAATCAAGATGCGGAGCATTTCCATCACTGCAGAAATTCTTTGCCCTTTTAAAACCACACCTACTTCTCGCCTGACTCCTTTCCTTTATGCCCAGGAACCACCATGCTCTCCATTCCTTTACGTTAT